>NW_024369596.1:2226778-2914050 GCF_014805655.1 Passer montanus
CCAACACACAATTTGCTCAATAAATGCCAAAGTTTTGCCTTACTTGTAGAAAATCCAGCTCCTTTTTTTTTTTTTTTTTTTTGTCCTCGTTCTCCCAATTCCACATTTTCTACTCCATTTCCTAAAAATGATCCTGTTTTCTGATCCCCGCAGCAAGGTTGAAGGTGTTGTCACACAGGGAGGGACATCCAGGACACATCTCTGCACACCTCCACCTTTTAATTTGGATGTTCATGGCAGCAGAGCTTTTCCTTTGGGAGTTTATGGCCTGGCAAACCCCCCTGGGAATATTTCCTGGCACTGTGACACCTCCCAGACAGGCAACACGAATTTTGGGTGGCCACAGATGGCACCAGAGACGGGAAATGTCACCAGGCAGGGACTTTTCCCTTCTCCCTGCCCCAGGGGATGAATTCGGAGAGCTGGGAGGGACCAGCCCCAAGCTCTGCTGGGGGAATTTCCTCTGAGCTGCTTCTGCCCCAGCTCTGCCCTTTTCACATCCTATTTTGCTCAGCATTTTGGGCACTTTTCAAGCATTTGGGGTTTTTTCCCTCTGTCAAAACCTCCCTCTGTACCTTTGAAGGGGCTGAGGATCCTCAGGGCTGCAGAAGGGGAAGGAGAAGCTCAGAAATAAGGGGGAGGAAAAGGAAAAATGGGAGAGTGGAATTCCCAAACCACAGTTATTTAATACTAAAGACTGAGCCAAGTCAGTCCCTTCCCATTTGACTGAAGCATTTGGCCACACTGGCTATTTAGGTCAGGAAAAATAGCATGTTTTTTAGTGTAAATATCACATTTTGTAGGTTAAAGGCTGTGAAAAGGAGGAACAGCTCAGCACAAGCAAAACAAACACACAAAGCATCCCTTGAATTTCATCTCGCTGTCTCAAAGTGGAGGAAGGGAGATGTGTCCCAAAATATTTGGATTTTCGATGTAAAATCCTTTTGAGAACCTCTCCAGGATGGATTCTCCCCTGCAACCAGCTCTGCTGGGGTGCTGCTCATCCTGCAGATGACTTTTTGCAGGTCCCAGCCCATGTCAGCTCCTTTCAGCTAAAAAAGGACCCAGCAGATGGGTTCATGCATACATTTAGCTCAGACACGAGGAGGTTTTTATAAGCAGTGACGATTTAACAGGAGCAGATAAAAAAAAAAACCAAAACCAAAACCAACAAACCCTTGACTGTTTTTAGGTGAAACTTGGTCAGCTTTCAAAAGGGAACAGGTTTGCTTCAGTGTTGGTGTTTGTAACTTCTCAGATGATAAATTGCAATTTAAATCATCTCCCAAAGCCGCAGCAGGGAAATTATTCCAAAACTGCCAAAGCAGAACACCTCATCATTGTCAATATTCTTTTATCCCCCTCTGGTCAAAATTAGCACAATTTCACAACATAATTTGCTTGGGGATGAATGACATTTTCAAATGGAAAACAGGCCCCATTCAGCTGCTCATTCATTTGATTGGAAATGAATTTTTTAGTGGCGGTTTCACACACTTTGCTTTCTGTGAATACTCTGTGATTGCAACTTTCTCAGACGTGTGTGTGTTGGCAACAACAGATTCCAAAAAAGAGTTTCTCCTGATAAATCTTGGCCTAAAGCTTGTCACTTCTGGGTGTCTGGGAAGAGTATTTGGAGCAGCTTTGATTCTTGTCTGTGGCATGTTTTAAATCCCTGATTGGATGAGCATAAATCATTTCCTGTGTAAACTTTTGTGATTATCAAGCTCAGATTTGGTTTTCTGCTTAAAACAGTGTCAAAAACACTTTTTTTAAAGCAATCAATTTACTTTGATTCTTTACAAAGAAACCCAAACCAACATGAAGAGCCTCTGGACACTTCTTATCTCGAGAGCTTTCATCCATTTTCTTTCATTGCCTCCATTTGTTTGTTACTTATCCCAATCATGCTTAATTCTGGTCGAGATCACAGAGGCTTTTCAGCAGCATTTATCTCCCCATGTGAACACACAATTTCCAGCATAAAAGGAGCCTGTTCTGCTAATAAACAGCACTGGAGAAATTAGATTTAGGTGGGACACTGGAAGAAATATTTCATTATAAGAGTGGGGTGGGGCTGGCACAGGGTGCCCAGAGAGCTGTGGCTGCTCCACCCTGGAAGTGTCCAAGGCCAGGTTGGAGCAGCCTGGAGTTGTGGAAAGGTTGGAACTGGATGAACTTTAAGGTTTCTCCCACCTCAAACCATTCTGGGACTTTATGAAATAAAATTGCCCATTTTTGTAGGGGTTGGCTCACCTGATACCCCCATCTGAGGCTGGCTCTTGCTGCTCCTGAGCTTGAAGAAGGTAAAAATGCTTTAAATGGTCTTTAATGGTTATAAATAATCTTTATTTTTTGTTTTTCTTCTGGCAGGGGTTCTCCAAGCTATAAGGCTGGATCTTTTCATTCCAGAGCAGAGTTGAGGACATTTTCCCCTCTGTTTCTGTCAGCACATTGCCACTGATGGGTGCCACAACCCAGGGCTGCAGTTTGAGGCTGTCAGTGCCACTGTGGCCAGGCAAGAAATTATTCCAGGTCATTCCCTTACATCAAAAAGCTGCTGTGGACAGGGAAAAGTCCCTCTGGAATGAAAATGAGTCTTCAGGGCAACTTTCCTGAGCTTCTCTCTGCAAGGCAGGAGTCTGTTTATTCTCCCTAATATCAGGACTGATATCCTCAAAAAAAAAAATAGGAATAAAAGCAGATTACTGAACTCTCCCCTTTATATTTAAGTCATTTTTACCTTGAGGCTTAGTGCTAATTGTCCAGCATTTAATTGTCTTGTATTTTTATTTGCAATTCATTTTTTTCCCAAGGATCAATGCAGTAATTCAGATAAAAGATTGGGAATCAGCTGCTGAGCCACAGAGAATTTATCATTATATATCGATTCTCATGGCACCAGCAAATGAAACTCTTGTCCACATCATGAAAAAAAATAAAGCCAAATGGGATAAATGAAAAGAGTGGGAATTGCAGGGTGGATTTGAGGAACAGTTGCTCCATTTTTTGTGGCCTTTGTGACCCAAACAGGGCAGAGAGCAATCAGCTCCTGGCGTGCCCTCAAAAGGCCTCAGAGAGCAGCAAGACTGAGCTTGGAGGATCACTGGTGGCTCTTGACCATAAATACGGGGTGGGAAAATTCTGGATTTGATCCATGGGTGGTTATTAGATCTCAGGGGCCTGCAGCAGCCGCTTTGGGCACTAATTACACCCCAGCTGATTGCATCAATCAGCTCCCTGGGCACCCAGCTGAGCTCTCCGTGGGGAGAAGGGGGCAAAAAAAGGGAAATATTTCAGTATTTCACTGGGATTTGCACTCATGAAGGGGGGAAGAAAAAGGAAATATTTCAATATTTCACTGGGGTTGGCACTTCAGGGGAAAAAGAAGAAGATTCCTCCCAGGAAATCTCCCCTCCTGGTCCTGTTTTCCAAGAATAAAATACCACTTTTAGCCTTCAACACCTACTGCTGGTGCTGGGAGTGTTGGTGATGCTCTTGGCAGCAATGGACAGCTGAGAAGATTTATTAGGGATCCAGAACTTCTCTGGATTAAACTCAAGGCTGTGTGTAAACCCAGATTTTGGAGGCTGAGGATTGTGTGTCCCCATGACTGAGACTATCCAAGATTGATGCAAAAATACAGAAAAAAGTGCTGTGGGCACTGAGGAGGGTGAGCCTGGCAGGCCGAGGAGAGAAGGGGAAATTCAGGAGGATGAGGGGAGGTGGAATTAGTGGGAAATCAGCGTGTTCCTGCAGAGGGAAGGACAGATAATGGGCAGAGGCGAGAAATGCTGAGATCAAAGTGGGTATTGATGCTTCAACAGGCCGGGGAGGGATCAAAGGGGAGATAAAACAGGTTGCCAAGGCATCCGAGGCTTTCTTCAGTTCCCAGCCCCCCTTTTCCTTGAAAGGGGGGCTGAAGGAACAGAAACAAAGAGTGCAGTGCCAGAGAGGGGCTGGGGAGCACGGCCCAGCCGGGATAAATGCATCCCAGCTCAACCTTGTCCTTCATTTTTGGTGTTTTTTAAGGTGAAAGCCAAATTCTCCTGTTCTCCTGATGAGCTCTGCCTCTTTCTGCACGGTTTTGGTCCAGCCCTTCCTAAAGATGGCCCTGAATTGCTCCCTTCATCCTTCACTGACAGGTTCAGGGAGGGGAGGGACTGCACCAAGAGCATCCAGAGCTCTCCCACCCCATCCCTGGCTCATAAAATCCCAAACCCAGGGTTGCCCTCACCTGTGACCACTGCCAGAGATCTGAAGTGGTCTCCAGGGCAGGGAATGGGTGAAAGTAAAGAAAATCCAGGATCTAGAGGAGGCTGGTGTGCTCACTAACCTCCAGGGTTTGCTCCTGAGCAATTCTTGCTGCTATCCAGATGGGCCCCGGTCCAAGTGGATGTTTGTGGAATTCCTGAGGGGCATTAGCAGCTCCAGATCAGCATTTTAACCTTCCTTCAATTCCTATTTTCTCATCTGGCCTCTGGGGACCATCTCGGAGCTTTTAGAACAATAATGGGAGATTTAAAGTGAGACAAGGGGGTGCTGGTGCAGAGTAGGAGGTGCTGACCCTAAAAAAAGGGGATTTTCCCCCAAGTTTGCTCAGCTCTGCAGCTGATCACTCTGGGAGAACCTGCCTGGCAACCCAAAATGCAGACACGGCTCGATTTGAGACAAATCCCCCCCTGCCAGCTCCCAACTCCACGGAAACAAAACCTCCCCGCCTTCAAAGCGAACCCCAGGTTTTCCCAAATTGGCAGCAAATGACTCATCCCACAAATACAGACTGGGAAATATTCAACTTCTCAGGCAGGTATGAGAAAGAACTAAAAAAAACTCCCTTAATTAGGGTTTTTGGGAAGTGTTTTGGAGGTCTCGGGTGCTCTGCTTGTCCTGTGGTGCTTTTGAGCCTCCTCAGGTGCAAAGAGGTGCAGGTGAAGCCTCTGCTCCGTGATTTCCACGTGGAAAGGCTTTTCCTGGGACAACAAAATTGCTGCCCACACATCCAGCCCAGCAGCAGCTCTCTTGCCAGAGTGGTACAGCTAATTAGACAGGCAATGTCCAGGTAATTAGACAGGTAATTAGACAGGTAATTAAGCAGCCAAACTCTGACTGACAGGAAATTTGGGCACCCCTTCCTGGGGTCATAACTTTGGGATGTGTTTCCCACTGCCTCAAGAAAAGAGATTTTACCCAGGCTATTTTAGGCTCAACTAAAACCTGTTTTTTCCTTGGCAATGCCCAAGAATTCTGTTCCACTTCTATTTTCCTTGGGGGGAAATGGATAGGGAATGACAGAAGAACAAAACAAATCCCAAAATAACCCCCTGCCCTTGCTTTTATTCCGTCACTGGCTCCCTTTGGCCGTGCTGCCATCCTCCCGTGGGTGTTTATTCACATTGATTACATTGATATTGCTCTGGAGGCTTTGCTCTGATTCTTGGGAAAACAGAAGCAAAATAAAACCCTGCTTGACCAGGGGTAGCTGAGGAGTTTGGGGATGTTTTCCACCACAAACCTCCCAGGTTTTGGGTTTGGGATTTTCTCTGGGGCAGAGGTGGAAGCAGAGACAGTGGAAATATCAAGGTCTGTGTGAGTTATTTTGATTCCCATCCCTTTGCCCCCTTCCCTGCAGCTCTGCTGGGTGTAAATTCCAGCACATCCTCATCCTGGTGCTCCCATTCCACAGGGAATTCTCTCCTCAGTGCTGGAAAATGCCTCATTAGGAAGCAAGCAGGTGGGGAAGGCTTTCTTGAATTTTTTTTTTCTCTTCCACATCTCAGCTGTGATAATTTTCACCGAGGATGTTTGGGTTTAATTTTCCTAATATATGATATTTAGGGTATTATGGGTAAGATAATATAGGATATTAGGGTATTATGATAGTTTGGGGTATTAATAATAGAAATTCCCCAAATCTGGGGAATTTCTATTATCGATACCCTAAAGACAATCTGAACTGTTGTCCCTACACCAACAAAAAAATCCCAAATAAATAAGCACAGCTCAATCTCCTATTCCCCATTTAGTGTCTCCCTTTTTGGGGATGTGTCAGACACTGAGCTCATCCTTTCAAGCACCGTGTTCATGTAGAGGAGCTGTTCAAAATACCATGTGTAGATGCATTAAAAAAGCTTGATCTGTTTGTCTGGTGGGAGGAAATGTTTTCTCTTAGGAGGTTCCAAGTAAAACTTAGTCCACTTTTCCCCAGTCTTTCCACTGAACTGAAAAAAGATGATTTCATCAGATTTCCTTGATTTTTTTCTTTTTTTTTTTTTTTTTCTTTTTCTTTTTTTTTTTTTTTGGGCTTTTCTTAAAACTTCACCTCCATGAATCATGTGTTTATCTTTAAAATCAAAAAGAAAAACTCTCTGGCTCCCCCAGCCTTGCAGTGCCATTAAAAATTCTAAAAGCTGGGTAGCCTTAGAGAATAGCCTTTCCAAAGACATGAAAAAGAATTGCTGATTTATTTATTATTTATAGAGCTCATTATATTTTAACTCCAGGGGGTGGCAAATATAGGATAGGCTCCTTCAAACAACTTGTGGGCCCTCCAGTGGTGCTCTCCACGGTTTCTGTGCTGGAGAAGGGAGGGAAGAGCAGCTCCAGGAGAAAAGTGAAGTAAGGACAGGTAGGGTGGGCGGTTTTTGGGAGATCTGATGGGCTGGGATCAGGAATAAATGGGAAAGTTTGGAATTATCTGGAATGGGATTCAGAAAGTTGGGAGCTGGCACAGGATCCCCATGAAGGATTGGAGGAAGGGAATGTTTTCCTTGAGTGCTGTGGAACACAGGATTTCCAGCTAAAAGCCAGAGAAATTCTGGCTCCTGAGCCCTGCCCTATTTGTTTTGTGACGTTTGGAACCCAAATCACTTGGATTTTTCAGCTCACACATGCTCCAGGGATGTGCATTGGCTCAAGAGCCCACAAAGCATTTCCACCTTGGAGTCATGTGAAGTTTGGGCTGCACTGACCCCAAGATGGAATTTGGGGATCTCTGCCAAAAGAATTGCTCAGAAAACTCTCAGCACTGGGGAGATTGTGGTGGGCAGAGAAATCCTCTTTGCTCCTGCTTTTCCTACCAATTTAAAGTTCACTTTCTGCCCCAAAAGTCTCTCTGAATTATTTTTCTCCCTGACCAGGGAGGAATGGGATGATCCTTGCTCAATCTTTGCTGCCTTTTCTCTGTGCTGGGAATTCTAGTCCCAGTTATCCACCTTGTCCCCATAAATTTGGATCTTGCTGACTCCTAAACAAAGAAAAAAAGTTTCATAATATAGGAATCCTTGTGTATTTTGGGATTTTGAGGGCTCCAAGGAACACAAAGCAGTGAAATCCCGACCTCCTCTCCCACTGAGGGGGATTGCAAAGGAGACAGCAGCATTAATTATTGATCCCAGATGGAATTAATAAAGAAAGAACATTTCCTACAGCTGATAAAATGTTCTGTGCCAGATCCTTATCCCCGGGTCAGCGGCAGGAACGAGACAACAGTGACAAACAAGATGTGAATCCTTATTTTTCCCAAAGGAGAAAAAAAATCCACGAGCTGCTGAGGACACAGAGTGAGTTTCCATGGAGAAATCAAAGTTTGGAATCAGGAAAGGCTCTGCAGGCCCTGTTACTGCTGGGACAACCATCCCCAAATCCAGTGGGAATTTGGGATTTTGGGGTGTGCTGAGCACCCAGGAGGAGCTGCCTCTCCCCTTGCCATGGAATATGAGCAGCAAAAACCTCTTGGAATTATCACAATTCAAGGTTTCCCTGATTTTCTCCCTGTTGAGGTTAAGATGGTTCCTCATGTCCAGAATTATGGAATTCAGCTTGGATGCAGAGCCCCTCCAAATGCTTCCCTCTCTCTGGACATCTCTGACAATTTCCCCTCTTCTTCCTGATGTGCACTCACATAAATTCTGCCAGGCTGCATAAATCTGCATCAATTAACACCCCCAATATTAGGAAAGCTCTAATCAGCAGAAAGAAAACAGATTAAAGATAAAGGACTTGCAGCAAGTCTGTGCAAGTCCTGGAATTTTGTTACATCTGATGGTAGAGCACAAAAGCAGAGGATGGCCCAGGTAATTTTAATTCAGTTTATCCCACAGTCAGGATGTTTTATGACCTACTTTGCACCCCCAAACCACCTGCATCAGGAATTATTGGCAAAGGGAGGGGCATTTTTGTTGTTGTTGTTGTTGTGATCCCATTAATAATCAGGGGTAGAGCTGAGACACAGAAGAAATCCACCAAATTATGTTAACGAGCAGGAATTGGGGAAAGTTTAACCCAAGTTGTGATAGGGAGTCACAATGAGCAAAAAAATGCTGGATTTAAAAAATAAAAGCTGGATTCTTTCATCACAAATCCCCTAAAATTAGGGAGAAGTGGAAGGTTCAAAGGTTGAGTGTTGGAAATTAGGGCAGGGCACTTTTCTCCTCTAAATATTCTGAATTTGCATTGCCAGCAGCAGCATCAGAGCAGCAAAATATGATTTTAAACAGGCCCATTGGGAGGAGGGAGTTCAGGACAGGATAAAGTTTTGGGTATGTGATTTATAACAATGATGGCACAGCCAGGAACAGCAGCAGATCTTTGTTTGGGCTTTTCCCCTTTAGTCTGGAGCCCCAAAAATCAGCTCAGTCCCTCCCAAAATCAGTTTCTCCCTGTCTGTCCCCAGCAAACAGCAGAGCCCAAGCCCAGTGAGGTGGGGAAACACCAGAAATCCGAGTGAGTGGATTTCCAAACGATTCTCCTGCTGACAAACCTGGGATTTTGAGGCCATTTTCCTGCCTCCTCCAGGCTGTCACTCCTGCTCCCAGGGCTCCTCTGCCCTCTGAGACCCATCTCAGGCTCCTCCTGCAGGAGTTCCATGGAGCAGGGACATGAGGGGGATCAGGGGAGAGGAGCTGGGAATTCTCAGTAGGAAAAGCAGGACCAGAGAGGATTTCTGTTGTTTTGGGGTTTTTTTAAGTTCTTCTAAGCCTTCTGATGTTTACATTTTGTAACGAACTTTCTCACACACTTTATGTAAATAACTTATTGTTTTATATTCTTCTCTGGAGGAGGAGAAATGTGATGGACTGTTGGTTTGTCCAGTGTCATTGGAGAGGTGGCACTGTCACCCTCCAATCCACTGTCACTTTTGAAAATCTATAAATGTTAGAGTCAGAATTAAACTTCCCTTCTTTCACCTTAGAGGTTCCAGCATGTGTGTCATTTTATTTTGTGTCCTAGAGTGACACATTTCTCTGCCCACCACAATCTCCCCAGTGCTGAGAGTTTTCTGAGCAATTCTTTTGGCAGAGATCCCCAAATTCCATCTTAGGGTCAGTGCAGCCCAAACTTCACACGACTCCAAGGTGGAAATGCTTTGTGGGCTCTTGAGCCAATGCACATCCCTGGAGCTGAAAAATCCAAGTGATTTGGGTTCCAAATGTCACAAAAGAAATAGGGCAGGGCTCAGGAGCCAGAATTTCTCTGGCTTTTAGCTGTCTTTAGCTACCAGCTCCCCTTGGGCCAGTCCACAGCACATCAGGGCTCTTTCTTGGCTGCTTTCCTGAGGCATTAACCAAGAGCAGATAAATCCTAAGCCGAAGTTTATTTCTGGAACAGCAAAATGCCAGGATGGGATCTCTGTGCCAGCAGCACAAATCTCGGCCCCACCGGTGGCTCTTCACCCTGCTGTGGGTAAAAAGAGAACTTCAGAGGGTGGCAGAGTAGCTGATAAAGGCTCAGTTAATCCCACACTGGCAGAGGGATTTTGCACACCCTGCTGAACCAGGAGATGTTATCCTCCTTCCACGTGTCAGGGAAACAGAGGAAATGAGGATAAAATTCCCAATTCCCATCTTTTCAGATGGTTTCCTTTTCCTGCTGTCTTTTCACAACTTCTGCCCTCCCCTTCCCCTTTGCCCTTAGTCAAACCCAAATCATTTAAATGGAAAAACAGGGTTTGAATTCATTTACCTGTCAAGGTGCCACAGCCCTGAGCCTGGCAGCAATTCTGGGATGGGCATTCCAAGGCTGCTCCTCCTGGGCAGGTCTGGCTCCTGTGCCAGCCCATCCTTTCTCCCAGGCACCAAAAGCTGCACAAATTCAGGAGAGATCTGGAGGGGCTGAGCCTCCTGCCCTTGGCTCAGCCCCACACGTGAAGAGCAGCAAACTCCAGCTCCCACTGGGGGACAATCCAGGTCTCTGCAGAACCTGCTGGAAAAGCTCCTCCTGCCTCTGTTGTTGTCATTTTTCTGGTGTTTTCCCCCTCCATCCCCAGATTTTTGCCAGTGGTGGGTTTGATTTCAGCACCCAAGAATTTCTCCGCGTGTACCATTGCAATTTCCTGGCTCTTTTACAAAAGATTTTCAAACAAAGATATTGAATTCAAAAATTCTTTCACCCAGGAGCTTGGTCTTTGCCCCTATTTGAACCCATGGATGCTCTGTGGTATAAACAGAATTAAAATCACCTGGGCCATCCTCTGCTTTTACAAAAATCTCACTGGAGCATTCAGTTTTTTGCCTCATCCTCCACCGAAGGCATAAATGGGATTATTCCACAGCCTTCCAGTCAGCCACAGCCCCAAACCAGGGAAACAATGGAGCTCTCTGCCAGCAAAAGTGAGTATGAGATTCAGAGCCCTAATTAGATGGGGAGACTGGGAGCAAATATGTAAATACCAGGATGACTATTGTAAAAAATATTTTCAGTTATTTGTACTGCAGGATTTCTGGATTTGCTGCAGGGACTGGGAGGTTTATCTCCTTCATCTCTTAGGAAAGGGGGAGAAAAACGCCAAGCAAATCAAAGCAGTGGATTTGTATTTCAAATGTGCTGCAAAGGGGGAGGGCAGGTGAGCGTCACTCAATTAAGAGGAGTGTGAAGGAGGAATGACAAAAAGGTGTCAGAGATGCTCTGAGCACCTGGATATCAGCGTGGAGTGACTGGGAAATGTCTGAGAGGTGTGAAGTGTGGCTAGATCCACCAAGAATCCACGCTGAAGGAATCAAGCACTGGGACAAACTGCACTTTTTTGGTGGTTTTTTAAATAAGTAGAATTAGAAACACCTGGCAAGGAGAGTTCAGTGAGAGCTGCCTGCAGGAAATGGAGCAAGGGATAAATGTCCCTTCTGTGTGGGGATCTGGACACTGCATCAGGTTCATGTGGGACCCAGGGCTTTGAGAGCTGCTGAAGCCACAGCCAGGAATTGGAGCTCTGTGGCAGGAAACAGAGCTTGTGGTGTGGCAGAAAGAAAGGAACTGGGCTTGCTGGAAATGCAATTGCCATCTCAGATCTGCAGAACTACCTGTGGAAAAGCCTGGAGGAGAGCCTGGCCTTTGAGTAAAGCTGAAGGAAATTGCTGTGGGCCCTCAGGGGAGGCTCTGAAGAACTGATTTAAGAGGGTCAGAGCAGTTCTTAGCCCAAATTGTCCTCTGTAATTTCTTGTCTTCCAAGTGCCAGACTCTGAAAAATTTCCTCGCTGATCACTGAAGTCTGGTAATGGCTTGGGACAAGGAGCTGGACCCCCTCAGTGACAAACTGGCCCAAACAGAATGGCCCTGATCCCTAAATTCTGGTAATGGTTTGGGACAAGGAGCTGGACCCTCAGTGACAAACTGGCCCAAACAGGATGGCCCTGATCCCTAAATTCTGGTAATGGCTTGGGACAAGGAGCTGGACACCCTCAGTGACAAACTGGCCCAAACAGGATGGCCATGATCACTAAATTCTGGTAATGGCTTGGGACAAGGAGTTGGACTCTCAGTGACAAACTGGCCCAAACAGAACCAAAATTGGCTGAGCAGAGGAAAATAAAGACCAGAATTGAGGAGATGCTGCGCTGGAGGTGGGACAGGGGCAGGTCTGGTAAAGCAGAGTCAGGCTGGAGGCTGGCACTGCTGTCCCAGCTCCACACGGCTCCTGACACGCCTGTGACACTCGTGGCACCAGGCAGCTGAGTGTCACAGCGGGCAGAGCTGCTGGATTTTAATTAGAGTGAGATTCAATGCCAGGGGACTCGGCGAGCCCGTCCTGCTCAGCATGGCTTGGGGAGAATGAGCAGATGAGCATTTTCAATTTAAGGTTTAGTTAGATAATGCCTGGTGGTGCCAGTAGATTACAGAGTGGATATTAAATCCTGCAGGATTTGCAATGGCAAAGTACTCACAGAATCCATAAGCAGGAGGCAGAGCACGGCTGTGGAGCTGTCGTCCCCTGGAGGACCCGAGCAGGAGGAGAAGATGGAAGTAAATCTTGCCTTTGTAGGAAGTAAATCTTGCCTTTGTAGGAAGCTCCACGTACAGAGCACACATGGGCGGGCTGTGGCCTTTAAAGGTGCCCCTGTCAAGGAGATTTCCTGCTGCTGACAGAGCCAAAGGCAGGGAAAAGGTGATGGGGTTGGTCAGACTGCTGGAGCAGGGAGAGGCAGGGCTGGGTCCTGCAGTAAAATCAGGTGATGCCCTGATGGAGGAAATGATGATTGACATCTGTCTCTATGATATCAGAAGGCTAATTAATTACTTTATTATACTATACTACATCATGCTTACTTCTAACTTCTAACTAACTTCTTACTATTGTATTTGTGGGGTTCCCAGACAATGATGGATCTGACTCCATGTTCTCAGAAGGCTAATTGCTTATTTTAAGATATTATATTATGTTAAAGAATATTAAACTAAACTATACTAAAGAATACTGAAAGGATACAGACAGAAGGCTAAAAATATAATAATGAAACTCATGACTCTCTCTCCAGGGTCCTGACACAGCTCTACCCTGACTGCCCAATAAGTAAAATAATTCACATGAAACCAATGAAAGAATCACCAGTTGCTAAACAATGTCCAACCATATTCCAAAGCAGCAAAACACAGGAGAAGCAAATGAGATAATTATTGTTTTCCTTTTTGTCAGAGGCTTCTCAGCTTCCCAGAAGAATCCTGGAGAAGGGATTTTTCAGAAAATATGACGGTGACAGCCAAAGACAGGGAAAAGGTTATGGGGTTGGGCAGGCTGCTGGAGCAAGGAGAGGCAGGGCTGGTCTGCAGGGCTGGAGCTCCTGCTGGGGTTTGGGGCCAAGGATCCCAGAAAAACCCCTTCTGTGAGTGTCCCTGCAAACCCAGCCAGCTGTGCTGCAGTGCCTGAGTTGCAGAGACCCCACAACCAACTCTGGCCCTGAGGTATTGAATAAAAGCACCCTGAGCTGATGGTGGGCTGATGCAGGGGGTGATGAGCAGCTCCTGATGGCAGCAAAGCCAACCCAAGAAGCCTTGGGATGTGTTGGCCCATTGAGGCCAGCTTCAGCAGGGTTTGGGGACATCTAGGACTTGTCAAACTCTTTCTGGAGCTCATCAAAGCCATCCTGAACCAGGTTTGGGGTGCCAACCACGGGAAGACTGATAGGATCAGGTCCTATCAGGGTAAACAAACACTCTGAGGCAGAGTTTGACAGAATTTGCTGTAAATCCTCCCCAAAACACATCCCAGAGCACGGGGTTCAGGATCAGCAGTGCCAGGGACGCTGCTCCTGTGGGTCCATCTCTGTCCTGATGCTGCCTGGTTTCTCAGAGGGAAGGCATTGAAAACTCCCATTCACAACAGCGTTAAAACTTATTTACAAAATACCTGAAGACCTGGTAATAACAAACAGAAAGGACAAAATATTCATCCTTCATTGCTCTCATATATAAGAAGCTTTACTACTCCAGGTCTAGATAGGTGGCTGAAGGCAGGGTGTAAGATTATTCCTTTAAAAGCACTAAAATGTGCAAATTAATTACCATAACTATTCATGCGTGCTTTAGCTGGCTTAAATGCTGGGCTGTTTTTTCCAGGTTGAAGGAAATATTAACCTGTAGGAAGCTCTATCCAGGTCTGTAGCCTGAAGAGCTAAAAGCCCAAAGACCTGAGTCCTGGCAATGAAAATTCAAGAGCTATCATAGCCTTTGATTGAACATCCCAATAGTTTCATTAAGACCTCGTCCCTGCATTTTATGTTTGCTAATTAGCAAATTCAAACACTTTATCTCTGTGTTATCTTTGTGCAAGAGAGTGGCAAATTTATGGCATTATAAAATATTGCGAGAATTTAAAGGTTCGCAGGCAATTAGATTTTGTAATTCTTGTTTACGCCTCAGAAGGATTGTTCATTTTAAAACTTTATAGTTAATATGTACGAAGATAAAACAGTGGCCTGCGTTGCTCTGGTGCCTGAAGTCAAGTGGTTGAGTGAGCTAAATGGATTAGGAGACAAAAACGGTTTGGAAGTGGCTGCCTTGATCCTCAGCTGGATATTCCAGGGAATTCACCCCGAGCACAGGCTCTGTGCCCGGGTAGTGACATTTTCCTTGGCACCGTCCCCACGAGGAAGCCTGGGGCGATGGACACGGGAGCAGGACGGAGCACGGGCTCGCAGTGCTGGGTGTCACAGCCCGGCTTTGGGTTTGAGCTGAAAAGCGATGGAAGCGCTGCGGGCAGCCGGGGTTCCTGATGGAGAGCGGCGGAGCGCTGACACCTGCCGGCAGCAGCGACCTGGCACCGGCAGGGCCACCTCCTGTCCCCGGGATTGTCCCCGGGATTGTCCAGGGCCCCAGCACATCCCCCCGGCATTGTCCCTGCCAGCGGTGCCGAGCTGGCTCCTGCCCGGGATCCACACTGGGATCAACCCCGAGATCCTCCTGTGCCCAGCACTGACCCATCTGAGCCACCTCCTGTCCCCAGCACTGACCCATCTGAGCCACCTCCTGTCCCCAGAACTGGCCCATCTGAGCCACCTCCTGTCCCCAGGATTAATTCTGGGACTGTCCATGGAGCCACCTCCTCCTCTGGACTGGACCCAGGAATGACCCCAGAGCTGCCACCTGCCCCTGGGATCCACCCTGGAACTGTCCACGGAGCCACCTCCTGCCCCAGGACCAATCCTGGAGCCACCTCCTGCCCCAGGATCCATCCTGGAATTGTCCACAGAGCCACCTCCTGCCCCAGGACCAATCCTGGAGCCACCTCCTGCCCCAGGACCAGCCCCAAAGCCACCTGCTGTCCACAGGGTTTGGAATGGGGTGACCTTTAAGGTCCATTCCAGCCCAAACCATGCTGTGATTCCCTGACCCAGACCCCCAAAGGGCTGTCACAGCTGCTGGTTTCACCCAAGTCACCCTGTGGGTGTCACTGAGCCCTGCTCTGACGGCCCCTTTGGGTGTCCCAGTGTCCCCCCCAGCTGCTGGCTGGGCTGGTGAAACCCATCACCCCTATTCCTTAGGGGACCATGGAGTAATTTGGGTGAGAAGTGACCCCAAAAAAGCTCATTTAATCCAACTCCCTGCATTAAAAATGTTCATTACTCCATTCCAGCCCTGCTCCTTGCCCAGGCCAGGAGCTCCATCACAATTTCCTGCTGTCATTGAGCCCAGGAGCTCAGGGGGTGCTGGAAATTTTCCCTTCTCCTGCTCCAGTGGTGGAACCGAGACGTTCTGCAGCAGTTCCAGGACAGGAAGAAGATTTCTCTTTGATTGCTTTTTAATCACAGTAATAACAGTAACGGAGGCAACGAGTGGAATTGATGGGAAAGAGCTGAGCTCTCTCCTCTGCTGGCTCCCTTGTGGGGTAAACAAAAAGGATTTGCCAGTTCCTCCAGTGAATTGGTGGGATCCTCGCCCTTCAGGATGAGTGGTGGTGATGGCTGGGGAAAAGGAGCTGGTATTTAATGCCTGGGAGTAGAAATATGCCAGGAATCCTCTGGAAATCTGTAAAAAAACCCCTTGTCCATACAGAGGGATGTACAATTGCTCCTTTAAGCAGCTCTAAGTGCTACATCTACTTGGTTTTGGCCTCGAATCTGCATCTTCAGCACCCCACAGGGGTTTTATCTCTCCACAGGGGAAGGAGAAGCTGCGATGGACACGAGAGCTTTGAGCTGAGCAGAACCAGAGGTCCCCAGAAGGGCTCGAGAGGGTGGAGGGTCCCAGAATCAACCTCCTGGGGAGATCCAGGTCCAGGCTGGGCCAAAATAATCTTATAAAGGAACGAGCATTTCCCTCCAGTTGAACTCTGGCCCAGGCTGAGGGGTTTTTCAGAAATGCCCTTGCAGGGAAGGACTTTTGTGGCACCAGTGCTTGGCAACTGACCTAACCGGGTATTTTTGGGGTGTGGGACTAGAAATGTACATCAGCTTTTGACTCTCGACGATGTGGGAATTTCCTCTGACCTTAAATATCCAAAAAAGCAGCCAAACAGCCTCAGAGAGCTGACAGAATGGCTTCTGCAGGCCTGCTGCCCCATAATTTGGAGAGACTCAGCCCCAGTGAGAGCACAGAAACACCAAAGACAGAGCAAAGCCCGTTGGGTTTGGTCAGACATGGAGCTTTCTCCTTTATTTCTGCAGTGTGGTGCACAGTGAGGGGCCTCCTTTACATCACCAGCAGAGCCCCCCTGCCCTGTCTGAGGAGGAATCATCATCGTCATCATCATCATCATCATCATCATCATCATCATCATCATCATCATCATCATCATCATCCCTCAGGCTTTGCTGACCAAGACATGATCCAAAGAGCTCCTGCACACCCCAAAGCCCGGCTGGAACCCCCCCAGGAAGCACAGGGGGGGTTCCAGAACCCCCCGTGCCCCATCCCAGGG
Organism: Passer montanus; assembly: GCF_014805655.1. NCBI lineage: Eukaryota > Metazoa > Chordata > Aves > Passeriformes > Passeridae > Passer > Passer montanus. The sequence continues at coordinate 2,243,406 of NW_024369596.1, forward strand.
GGAAAAGGGGGACCCCAGCAGGGTCCTGGCGTCCCCAGGGCTGAGGCAAAGGGGGAGCAGCTCCATTCCTTGTGGGAATTTGGGTGTGCAGGGCTGGGGAGGCCCTTGGGGAGCAAAGAGGCTGTGGGGGCACAGAGGGGACAGCAGGAGGAAAGGGACAGTGGTGGCCTTGGGCAGGGTCCCGCTGGCACCACACAGCCTTGATCAGGGATGGGAGGGGTTAACATCCAAGCTGAGGAGGAGGAGGAGGAGGAAAAGGAAAAACATTTACATGTTTTGGAGCATAAAAAGGAGGTGGTGCAAGGTTTTACTGGACCTGCTCAAGGGCAAAACAGTGAGACCTGGAGGGGGCTGGTTTTGTCCCTTCACACACATCCTCAAACCCCTCAGTGCTTTTCCCAGCAATTCCATCCCTTTTTTTCACATCCCTTTTGTCACGTCCTGCCCTACCACGCCAGCCCCTTCCCCCTCTGGTCTTTATAGGGAAAAAAAAATTAAAAATCATCATAAAGTGACATTTCAAGTGCTCTGGGGTGACCAACATTCAGCCCCAGGAGTTTTGGGTGAGGTGTTGGGTTAAAAAGCCATGAGTATCTTTGCAAAGGGATGAGCCAGGAAGGATTTTCAAGTGGGACCTCCCTCAGCAAGGTGCTGCAAGCAGGAAAAAGTGGGGGGAAGCCATTCCAAAACTGCTTGAATAGAGCAAACCATGAAAAGGAGCTGTTAGGTCTTGGTTTTCAGCATTTGAGGGCTCTTATTCCCATTTCTCCCCCTGCACTGCATGGAATGAACCCCTTGGCTTGTCCATGGAGAGGGAAAATCACCTCAGGGAGATCATGGGATGGTTCTCCAGCCCTGGATGTGATTCATCTGTCCAGGGGACAAATACAAAAATATTATCCTGAGCAAAATAAAAAAGCTGTGGCAGTAATTCTCATTGCCCACTGCAGGGGAAAAAAATATAAAATACATGAACTACAGCGTATAAATCAATTTTGGTTTAAGGGAATTAAGAAAAACCACCACAAACTAGAAAAGCACCCAGCACCTATGGCATCTAATCAATCTTGTATTACTAGGATGGATTTGCTTTTTATTTCTTAATTCAAAAATGTGGCTGGAGGGGCACTTGAATGGGCTAGGAAAGCCTCCCTGTCCTCCTCCAGCAGCTCTGGGAAAACCCTGCTGGGCTTTTTGGGCAGAGCTGAGCTGATGGAGGACCCTGGGGACATGGGATGCCACCAGGGGATGTGTCCCCAGGGTGGAGAGGAAAAGCTGGAGCTTGGGATGAGCTCTGGGGCATCCAGCGGGGTGTGACAGCTCTGGGGACAAGGGGACAGCTGCCTAGCAGGGGGTGCCACACTTCCCAGCTCTGGAAAAACCCTGCTCATTTTTTGGGCAGGTGAGGAGCAGAGCTGAGCTAATGGGGACCCTGTGATGCCACCAGGAGATGTGACCCCAGCGGGAGCTGAGTGTCCCCAGGGTGGAGAGGAAAAGCTGGAGCTTGGGATGAGCTCTGGGGCATCCAGCGGGGTGTGACAGCTCTGGGGACAAGGGGACAGCTGCCTAGCAGGGGGTGCCACCCAAGCATCCACAATTCCCAGGAAGGGCAGAGCAGCTGGGGGGACAGGGAGGGGACAAGGAGGGGACAAGGAGGGGACAGCAGAGGGAAAAGTCCTGCTGTGCTGAGGGCAGGGGTGGCCCCTGGAGCAGGAGGGGTGGTGGGAGCAGGGACATGTGTGACAATCCTCAGCTGAGCTTGGCTCTCCTCTCGTCCTCAGCAGCTCAGGGCGCCTCGTTGGAGGTGGCTCCGTTGCCTTTGCTGACGTAGAAGGGGCGGTAATGGGACTGCAAGGCAGAATTTGGGGCACGTCAGTCTGACCCCTCCTTCCCTGACCCCCACCCTCCATCCACCCTCATCTCACCAATCCTGGCCTCAGCACCGCGAGGAATTGGATTTTTGAATTGTTTTTGATGATGTGGTTTGGGGTTTTTTTAAAATTTTTATGTAAGTTAAAAAAAAAAAAAGTATATTTTAATATTATATTTTATAATATATTTTTATATCTATCATATATATTTTAATAATATAATTTTAAAAAATCAAAATTAATCTAAATTAATTTAAATTAAATTATTAATTAAATTATATTAATTTACTTATACACTTTTAATTATCATACTTTAAAATATTTATTAATTAATAAAATACTGTTAATAAAATATTTATGTTTTAACTTCATTTAAAATATTTTAAATATATGTATATTATACTATACTTTTTAATTATGTTATAACATATAAATAGTTCTTTATCCAAGCAGCAACACCTGGCAAAGTTGTGTCGTGCAGCCTCCCCTTGCAGGAGCAGCAGCCAATTTCTCTGCTGGGATCCCTGGCTGCACAATCTCCAGCCTGGCTGGGAATATCCTTCCACCACTGAAGGAATAACCACAGAATTCAGGGGAAAAAATGGGGTTTTAAAGCCCAGTTAGGAATATTCCCCCACCACTGGAGGAATAACCACGGAATTCAGGGGAAAAAATGGGGTTTTAAAGCCCAGTTAGGAATATTCCCCCACCACTGGAGGAATAATTACAAAATTCAGGAAAAAAATTGGGGTTTTAATAACCCCCCACCACTTAAGGAATAATCAGGGAATTCAGTAAAAAAAAGCGGGTTTTAAAGCCCAGTCTGCCTTGGGTTTGTTCTCACGTGCAGAAGGTGGGAGAAACCCCACAGCCCCTTTTGGTGCAGCCCTATTGAACAGCAGGAAACAAGGGCAGAGCAAGCCCAGCCCATCTCCCTGCTCAATGTTCCCCTTTTGTCGAGATTCTTTGCATTTTATGGCTTTAATTTCCAACAGAATTAAGATTTGAAAGAGGGGGGCTTCATTTAAAACGGCTCCCTGGGTGTGAAAAAGACCTTCCTCCTCAAACAGCACAGTGCGTTGTGAAAATTCATATTTACAGACCTTTTAGAATGTATATTACTTAAATACACATTTAAGGCTGGTTTAAAAGCCAGATTATTGGCCCAATAGACCATAAAAGCTCCTGCAGAGATACTGCAGCCTGCAGTATGTATTTCTATTTTGGTGCTTTTAAATGCTTATATTTATCAGCTCAGTTGTTGGGCTCAGGGCTGTGTGGTGAATATTGGCTACAAAAAGGAAAAGGTCATTACAGATGTGTGCACGGGAGAGGAAGGGACACAGGGAAGGGATGGTGGCAGAAGTTACCCAGGTTTTCTCTGTGGGGATTAAAGAAAAATCCCTGGGAACGCAATGGATGTGGGTGATGATGTTTTAGAGGTCAAACCCAAGGCAGAAAGGATGGCAGGGTTTTGTTGGTTTGCTGCAGCACCTTCAAAGGCTCGAGGCTGGATTTCCTGGAAGAATCTGCCAAGGAACATCCCTTCCAGAGGAATTCACCTCCTGGGGAGCTGTGAAAATGGGGCAGATCCAGCTGCAGTCCTCAGGCAGGCAATTTCTACCTGCTGTGTGTTTCCCTCAGTGTGGGAATGCTGAGGTCTCACTTCCACCAAACACTAAATCATCTCTCACAAATGTGCAGTCAGAAATGACAAAAAAATTAAAAATAAAATAAAAATAAACACAATGTTTCATTTGTGGTGGCAAAGGCTCGACAATCTTAATTCAGATCATGCAAGGCCTTAATGCAGCACAGCGTGAATAAAACCAGATTAACTGGGTGCTCCTGAGGCAGTGCATTGACTGGTTGTGTATTTGAGATTACAAGCCCTAAAAGACCTCTGCCCTGTGTCTCTAATCATGATCAGTGTGAAAGCAGGGGCCTGGAGATGCTGTGGTGATTCCTGAGCACAGCCTGACCCCTCACCTGGGATCCTGCCCCACTGCAGGACAGGACCAGCGAGGCACTTGGATGTGGTTGTCACTGACACCCTGTGGATGCCACGGAGTGACACAGAGTGGGTGACAAGGAAAAGTGCTATCAGTGTCATTTTACAGGATTTGCACCGTCCCTATCTTCTGCATCATATTTTAGATCAAAACATCATTTTTTGCAGCATTGATCAGAGCTGTGGAAGCTGGGGGGTTAATCTGCATCCTGAACAGGAGCAGTGGGGTTGAAGCTTTTATTTCCATGCTCCCAAAGGACCCATCCTTATTCCTGTAGCTCCCCTGGAACAAACTGAAGCTCTCCCAAGAAAAAATTATTCTTTTTCTTACCAATACAGACTGCTTGGAGGAGGATTTCCACGTCTGTGGTGTCACCTTTGCAGACTGGTGCCTCACTATGGAAGGGTAGGCTGTGACAACACAAAACACAGCCAGTCACACAGCAGCCCCTGCCACTGCCACCCCGGTGTCCCCAGGAGCAGCAGCAGGACTGGAAGTGCCACCTCATTAGTATTGCATTGCTCAACATGGAAATGCAGCCATCCCCGGGGTGGGACACACAGACAGCCGGCAGACAGATGCCTCTGCCACCACCCAATCAGGCAGGAAAAGGCAGGAAAGAAGGTCTGGCTAATTAAAATGTCTGAGGAATGCAGAGAGGTGGAATGCAATCAGACCAATTAAATTCAGGCCGAGTCCCAAAGTCAGCATTCTGGCTCTTGCAGAGAGCACTGCAGGCTGTTTAATTAGTGCAAAGAGCTGAGCCTGGGGTTCCTGCAGCTCCTCTGGCAGCTTGATAAGGCCTGACCCCCTCCAGCCCCCCAGGCCTGCTGTGCCCCAGGGCTGCCCAGCCCTGCAGTGTCACAGCCAATGTCACCATGGCCCTGCATCTCTAATTAATCACACCTGACTCTGCTTGGCAGGTTCTGGTGCTCCTGGATCCCACCTCTGGTGGGACGTGACAGCAGGGTGATGAGATGGTGAATGAGGGTTTGGTTCTGGTGAAGGACAGGCAGCTCCTGCATGTTTTGTTGTTTTGGTTTTTTTTAAGGTTGTGCTGTTTGTGTTATTTTTCAGGGATGAAACCAGAGGGGCAAACGGTGCCTTCCGCAAGAATCATCTAAAATTTATCCCTACCCACTACAAACAAAATTTAAAATCCCGCCACCTGCTCCCTAGATAAAACTTTAATATTTTTGAACAATCCTTGCTGCCCTGCTTCAGCAGAGTGGCTCCTGTGCAGGTGCCTCAGAGATTGGCAGTCAGGCCAAGGTGTAGGACTGCTCCAGGAGGCAGAGCAGGATTTGGGGGTTTGGCACCTCAAAGGGGCAGGAAGGCAGAGCAGGACTGGGGGGTTTGGCACCTCAGAGGGGCGGGAGGAAGGGGAACAGTCAGTTCCTAGTACCGGTCTTAGTGAAGAGGCTCCCGTCAGACTGTTTGCTGAAGTCACCGGGCGGATTCTGTCCCACCGAGGAGAACTGAAAAGGCAGCTTAGTGCCATTGCCTACTGGAAGATAAAGAGGTTGTGTTATTCCACGGGGCTGCAGGGGGGCAGTTCCAAACCCCCCTGCGACGCTGCCTTCGCCTGGCTGGGGGGGCACCAGTCCCTTGTCCCTTTTGTCCCTTTTGTCCCTTTTCTCCTTAAAACAAGAGGGCAGGCAGCAGTGTGTGGGTGTGAGGTGATGCCAGAGCTCCAGGCAGGGACCAGCCTTTCTCCTGAGAGCCCCAGAGTGCAGGTGTGGAGCAGCTCCCTGCACCTCCCGAGGCAGGAGGGATGACTCCAGCACTGCCCTTCCTCCCAGGCTTCACTCAAACCATTAAAGCTTCCCCTCCTGGCCTCCTCGGGGTCAGGCCCTGGCTGCCAGAAGGAATGTGAGAGCAGGGAGACGAGAGGGGCACAGCCCTGCCTGTGGAAGGCAGGAGGGGCTGAGGTGTGGCTCTGAGTCACCAGAGCTCCCCAGGCAGGGTGGCCCTGGCTCCTGCCAGCACCATGGGAAAGGCTGGACCTTGTAGGAACAAAGCAGAGGAGAAAAATGTTGGGAAAAGAAGATGGGGGTCTGGGAAGAAAAGGCATGAACGTGGGCCAGGCTGTGTCTTTGAGAACTTAATAATAAAAGGTGTGATAGAAAGAAGCACCTTGTGCTTCTGAGACTGGCTGGGAGTACTTGGAGTCTCCTCCTGCTTCTGCCACAACCTCCTCAGGGTGCTCTGGATGTTCGGGGTCTGGGGATCTTTGCAAGCTGCCTCCTGTGTTCTGCACCTCCTTTCTCTGTGCTCAAGCAGAACCAGGGGTGCCTTTCCCTGCTCTGAGCAGAGAGCCCGGGCTGGGCTGTGTGCAGACAGTGCTGACAGCCCAGCAGGGGCTGGCTCTGGGATTTTCAGGTGCCAGGGCAGCTGAGAGGGGCAGCAGGAGAGGTGGGTTAGTCAGGCAGAAAGCTGTGGCACGGGGGGTTAGATCCTCTCAAACTGAAGGCAGAATTACCCGTACCAAGTGTTTCCTCGGTCGCTTGGAAGGAGGAAAATTCCCATGACCGTGGGTTGAAATTGGCTGTAAAACAAGAGCATCCAGTTCAGCAGTCGGCTCCTGATGAGGCCTGTGCCTGGCACTGCTCTAGGAAAAGGTCCCCACCGAGCTGGGAGCAGCCCCAGAACAGAAATCTGGACCCAGGCAGCAGAGGAGAAGTTGGGTTTTATCTCTGGGTCTTGGGGAAGGGGGAACAGGCTTCTGCAGTGAGCAGAGTTCCCAGTGCCACAGAGCTGCAGGAAATTGCCAGCTCAGGTTTGGGTACTCAACATGAGAGCTCTGCAGGCAGAGCTTTGGGTTCAGAGCTCCACAGACACCAGGGCAGGAACATTTCCCAGCCCTGGGCCAGGTGTGTGCCCCAGGCTCCCACCAGGACACAGACTGGTGCTGCTGCAGCCCTCTGGGGGGGCACTGGGCTCCCAGGAAAGCAAAAAGATGGATCCTTGGAGCTGCTCTGCTGCCATCCTGTGGGCTGCTTCTCTGTTTAAGAAGTGTTTCTGTTTACACAATTCTCTCTCTGTGTGCCTGAGTCCCTTCTACTCTTCATTCAAAGACTTTCAAGATGATTTTTCCAATCTCCTCCTGGCGTTGGCCAAACTGTTTGACACATTAGGAGAAGAAAGTTTAGTGGGAGAGGACAGAAAGGAGCGTGGAGCAGTTGGACAGATTGTTCCTCTGTCTTTGAGACAGTGTTTGAAGTGTTTTATGCCCCTCCGCCTCATCCTGCCATCCCTGCAAGCAAATACTGGATCACAGAACAGTTTGGGTTGGAAGGGACCTTAAAAATCATCTCATTCCAGCCCCTGCCATGGGCAGGGACATCTGGTTGCTCAAAGCCCCATCCAACCTGGCCTTGGACACTTCCAGGGATCCAGGGACAGCCACAGCTGCTCTGTGCCAGGGCCTCACCACCCTCACAGGAAGAATTTCTTCCTAATATCCCATATAAACCTTCTCTCAGTTTGAAGCCATTTATTATGAAACTCAAGAGCAGTGGAAGTCTTGAATTTAAGCAGGGCTTAAACCCAATAGGTTCAGCTGGAATCCAAGCAGTTCCCCAGTCTGGGCTGCTGTAATTAGCACAGAGCATTCCTCAATCCAGCAAACAGACTTTCCACTGTGGCCTGGGGCAGAATCTGCAGTGACCCAGCCTGAAAACAGGGTGTGTAGCAAAGCTGCCATGAGATATTGAAGGATTCCAAGGGCGTTACACAATGCAGAGGGTGGTCCCCATTTTTCCCTCCTGTTTTTGGGATTCTTGAACAAAGATGCAATCAGCTGCACTGCTGGACTTTGATGCCACAGCGACAGGACACAGAGAGCTCAGCAGAGTTAAATGATGATGGGGATGGTGCATTATTCATGGGGTGATCCTTGGCTAGCCAGCCTGCAAGCCAAGTGGGTCATGTCTCCTGCTTTGCCTACTGATTCATCCTGCTCCCCAAATGTCCCCCAGCGTGGTTCCAGCAGCTGGATCCTGCCTGAGCCCTGGCTCTGCTCAATCCCTGTTCAACACAAGCTCTGTGTGCAGTCATGGATCAGCTGGATCCTTCCTGGCCCTGCTGGGCCCTGCTCAATTCCTGTGCAATCATGGACCAGCTGGATCCTCCATGGCCCTGGTTCTGCTCAATCCCCATCCAGCACAGCTCTGTGTGCAATTATGGATCCTCCTAGAGCCTTGGCTCTGCTCAATCCCTGTTCAACACAAGCTCTGTGTGGATCCTCCCTGAGCCCTGGTTCTGCTCAATTCCCATCCAGCACAGCTCTGTGTGCAATCTTGGATCAACTGGATCCTCCCTGAGCCTTGCTGAGCCCTGCTGGGCCCTGCTCAATCCCCGTTCAGCACAGCTCAGTGTGCAATCATGGATCCTCCTGAGCCTTGGCCCTGCTCAGTTCCCATCCAGCACAGGCTCTGTGTGCAATCTTGGATCAACTGGATCCTCCCTGAGCTTTGCTGGGCCCTGCTGGGCCCTGCTCAATCCCTGTTCAGCAGAGCCTCTCTGTGCAATCATGGATCCTCCTGAGCCCTGGCCCTGCTTGATCCCCATCCAGCACAGGCTCTCTGTGCACTCATGGCCTGGCTTGTTTTGGCCAGAGTCACTTTGTTGGTAGAAAACACAGAGTGAGTGATTGGGAAGGCAGCATTGTCAGTGTTTCCAGGAAAACATGGATGTGGAGGTGGGATAAACCATCACCCAGCTTTGGACAGTCAGCAGGAGGAGGGCATGGCTGTGCAGCCCTCACTCTGCTCTGGACACAAATCACCACGGATCTGGCAGGGCCTGGGGATCCCTCCTCCTGGATCTTCAGCAAGCTGGAATGCTGGATCCCAGCTGGAGCATCTTCTCCCAGGTGTGGGAAGCTCAGGCACTCGTGCTGTGCCACTGCCAAAATGGCTTTTTCCTTCTTTTTCCCCTTCTTTTTGCCAGTGTCCCCATCCCAGGGGATGACACTGCCCGGTGTTCCTCCCTGCCACACCCTTTAATGCCTTTGGGGCTGTTTCCACCTGAAAGCTCCACATTTTGGGTAGAGATAAGCTCAGCTTGTGCTGATTTTCAAATCTCCCTCAGGGTTGGAAAGTTTTGGGTGCAGGGCTGAGTCTGTGATCTCAGCAGAACTTCCCTGACAGCACAGGGCCTGCAAACCCTGAGGAAGGAGAGCAGAAAAACAAACCCAACTCTCAAATATGCCGCCCTGCCCCTGAACTTGGGAAGAGCCCTGCTGGCACTGAAATGGGAATGCCAGCCCTGTCCCAAAGACCCTCAGGGAGCTGCCAGGGTGGGCTGAGGGCACAGAAGGGCAAAGTGACAATCCAGACAAAGGGATCAGTGTTGGGTCTGGGTTATCCTCAGGAAACACCAGCACAGGGCAGGAATGTGCCCTCAGGGAGTGTCCCTGCTGCCTGTCCCTGCCCACCCTCTGCTGCAGAGCAGCAGCTGGAAACACCTGGCAAACCGGGGCAGGGCTGAAATTTGGTCACTTGTGTCCTGCCACCCTTCCTGTTCTTTTGTTCCTCGCCTTGTCTGGGCTTTCAGCACTCTCAGCTCATTGCTCTGGATGCCAGTTTAGAAATGCCAACTGTGATTTTAGAGCTGGATGTGTTGGAAACATTGGTTCACTCCAAAAATTCATCCTGAAGTGGCCACACAACAAGTGGGATAGAAACAAATCACCAGGGCTCTTGTGAGAGCTCACAGAAGAGCTCCAGTTTTTTTTTAGGACACGTTCCTCACTTCTTCTGTCCTTTCCCTTTAAGGAAAAATTGTGTTTGGTGGTGAAAGTAAAATCTTAATGCTTCTTTCACTTGATAGCACAGAGAGATAAGCTTTGGGTGGAGAAAAACACTGATTTTATCCTGGAAACCCAGGTAAAAACTCCCCTATATTCACTGTCTCACAAAGTTCAGCCACTCCAGCTCTTCCCCATAAAACTGAGACATTTTTCTGCCTGCTTTGAGGCAAAACCTTGACAAAGCTCTGTGAGCTGGAGAGAAAATGTGCAGAGGGATGGATCTGAGATGTGGAAGAGAGCAAATTTTGGGCTGGATCATCAGTGCAGCCCCTTTCCTGAGCTGGAAGGGAGCCTGCCCAGCGGTGGGATGACATCCTTACCTTTGGGAGACAGGAACATGGAGAATCTCTTCAGGTTGTCGGGCTGGTTCCACTCGTAGTTGTTCATCATGAACCGGTGGTCCCCTGGAGAGGCAGAGCAGGGCATGAGCTCGGGGATGCACTTTGGGGGCCTTTAATCCCCCTGGGGGATCTTTGCCTGGGAGATAAAGCAGTTCTGGAGCTGGCCAGGGTCTAAAATAAAAGATTCCTTCAGAGGAAGAGCCCAGCTGAAGCATTCAACCTCGCAGCAGACACAGGTTCTTCTAAAATCCATAGGGAGACCTGAGGGCTGAGGCATTTTCTTACCAAAATGATGTTGTGTGGCTTAAAATGACTCCAGAAGTTTGAGTTTGGCTCCTTTTGTGTGTTCAGCCTGAGCACAGGGCTGGCTGATGGAGAACTGCCACTCTTTAAAGCTCCAGAAATCACTTCTGGGAGGGTCAAATGGGTTGGCTTCTCCAGTTTTCAGAGAGAGATGCTAAAGCTGAGCTGCAAACAGCTCTGAACTCTTGGACAGGGGTTGGTTCAGGTTTCATAGATCAAACTTACTCCTACACAGCCTGAGTTTGTGTTTCTGACACTGATTCATAGGAAATGAGGCTTTATCACTACACTTGCTCATAAAAACATTCTTTGGAAGCCTCTATAAACCTATTGTTCTCTGCAAGGAAGTAAATTCGGTTTTCATGTTTAAATAGCTCCATTCTTTGATTCTCAAGCCACTGAACAAACTTTTCTTTCATTTCTCCCATTTATTTCAGTGCTATTTAAGCTCCCTGATTATTTGTCTCCTCACCACATAGGTACCTGTTATGACAACTAAAAGGACATGGATTCCCTTTGGAGTCTGCTATTAAGCAGCTTTCATTCCATTAATATAATATTTCTTCCTGGGAAGTTTTTTACAGTGGAAGATCAAGCCAGCTGCAAATGAATTTGTTGCAGTGACTCAGGGGGAGTCTGTGTTAATAACTCCACAGTGCCTTAATGGATTTAATTCCCTGGCAGCCACTGGATGCAGAGTGCTGCCCTCTTTCATCTGTAACCATGGCTTGGAGAAGGGAGAGCTCTGAAGCTCCTGGGACTCGCCATAAATAACATTTCCCACCTGTTCCCAACTTTTCATTAGGGCAGAATCCAAGCTGAGTCCCTGGTAAAGCAATCCTGGAAGCACCCAGGTTTTTGGCAGCAGATAAAAATGGTTTTGGCACTTGGATTCCATGGATTTCAAATAAAAACAGGGCTTCTGGCATCAATAACATGGAGGAGACCCCAATTAAAATAATCAAGAGGTAATCAGGCTTTATCCTGAGCTACCAGGACTGAGTAGCTGCAGAACCTTGTTGGGTTTTAAAAATTCCCAAGGAAAATGCTGCAGGAATAGCAAAACCCAGCCCAGCAGATGGAAATTCTGCACAGCTTCAGGTGAACAAAGAAAGAAAAATGCACAGAAGTGATTTTTGCATCTGTTTGTCATCTATTGATATTGAGTTATTGTCAAATTTCTCGGTAATCCTGGAGCATGTGGAGTGTTGGGAATTTAAACAGGAATGTTGCAGTGATGAAAGATAAGTAATGTTCAATTAAGGCAGGGAGAGTTTTAAAATCTTCATCTATCTGTGCATCCTGAGCACTCTGGGATCCCTGACCTTCCTGAAAGGTTGGTCCAGAAGGATCTGGTCCATTTAATTCATGTCTGATGGAGGATGATGGCTCTGGACAGTTTAATTATTAACTCAGGAGGGGTGCCCAGTAAATACTGTGAATTTGAGTGAATTATCAGCGATTTTGCAGATCTGCAGCAGAATTCCTCATCTCCTGTGTTGCATGAGCTGTCCTTGAGGTTACTCCTGCACCTTTTGGCCTCCCACATCCTCCTGGAAGAGCAGGGTGCCATTTATCCTCACATCACCCACTGCTGGCCTGGTATTGGGCTTCCCCAGTGGCTGAGAGATTACATCCAGGTGAGATAAGCACTCATTGCCATCCCTGCTGCAAGAGGTCATCCCTGGGGTTGGGCAACATGCCCAGGGTTGCAAAGGCAGCCTGAGGGAGGGCTGGGGAGTGCAGACAACACAGCCCCGTTGTGGTGCCCTGTCCCAAGCTCCGGTGTGAGCCTGATGCAAGACAAGTGCTTTATTCACAGCTAATTGTGAGGAAGTGGGTTATAAACTTAAAAGATTAATTTTGCTGCTGTGGTGGTGGCTGTGACCTCTCTGTTCACCTTAAAGATTACCTTAAGCATCACGGAATGTGGGGAACACCTGGGTCAGGGCAGGCAGGAAATCTCTCCCAAGTGGAAGAGGGAGTATGATCAGAGTCATTCCAGCTCCAGTTGTAGCTAAACACCCAAACTGAGCCATTTTTTACTTGGAAAATTAGATTTTCAAACATTTCTTTCTCACTGACAGGTGCTTGCAGGGTATTTCAGTGCTGAAACCCTGCACTTGTAATATTTGATGTCACACCAGCACCCTACAGGTGCTAATTGAGTGGTACAAATAGGATTTCAAACTTGCCATCCCACATTCACTTTGTGAATTCACCCTTCACTGAGCTGCCTCAGCAGATCTGTGGAGTTTTCCATCCTGGAAAATGTCCTGCTAAACTTCCAGGGGCTTGCTGGAGCCTGGCACATGGCAGGAGGGAAGGGTGGCTGCTCTTGACTCCACACAGGAGGTGGCTGAACCCATTAAATCCTAAATATGAAACCCTAAAATGAACCATAAATCAGGGAAGTGGGGCCAGTTTGGTGTCCTGTATGAGATACCCCCATCCCTGGCAGTTCAACTGATTCCATCCCCACATAGGAGAGGTTGAATAACTCCGATATTCCAGAATTCACATTCTAATAACTCTCATCTTCCAGAATGAATTCCAGCTACGTGAGTCGCTACTCCCACTTTCTCCTCAGGTATTTGCTTACTTTCTCCCTCACCAGGAGTGCTCACCATCCTCATCACCCCCTCCAGGGAAGCAGGAGGGGAATATTTGGGATGTTTTACCGTTCTCCATGTGGTTCCTCTCGATGAAGTTGCGGCCCAGGTCTGCCTTGCAGATCTTCTCCACGTGCCTCATGCAGACGTTGAGGAGGTCATCCCTGAGCAGCCCCATGGATGGGCTCATGCTCTCCCCTTCCAGCAGCACGCTGTAGGTTGGCAGGGATGGAGGGGGCACATAATTCCTCATCAGAGCCCCAAATTCCTGCCAAAGAAAGGGGTTGCATTAATGAGGAGCATAAAAGTGTGGAGGCTGAATAGGAGGGAGCTGGTTGGTGTTAGAATCCAGAAGGGGAAAGGAAAGCAGGGAAGGTGGGCAGGGAGATGTTCTGTCCACGGTTTGCAGCCATCCATACAAACCAAAGGCATGTCCAAGTCCATTCCTCACCCACAAGAGCAGACACAGCTCCAAATGTCCCCATGAATTCCTGTCCTGGATGTGCAGGGAACTGGGGAAGGTTCACATTGGGGCACACAAGACAGAGTGCTTTGGACCTGATTAGCATATGAGACCTGATAATTAGCATGCCTTGGCAAGAACAAGCAGAGCTTTGAGGATCCAATCAAGACCAGCTGAAGGCCGAATCAAGACTGGCTGACAGGAAAAGAAGAATCAACTTCTGCCATCAAGAGATGTTGCAGAGTGTAGAAGTTTATGTGATGATGAACCCAATCACTATAGTAAAACATGACTAGCCTTCCTAGAATAATATATAAGAATATATAGTCCACAAAAAATTTGGATTCTGACCACCACTCAGTCTCTCACCACTGATGATAATTTGCACATCTCGCACTTCTTTGGGATTGACTTTGGGACAAATCCCATCCTCACAAGGACAAAGGGAAGGGAAATGAAATCTATAAGAATAGTATATAAGCACATGTAGGCCACAGTAAATTTGGATTCTGATCACCACTCAGTCTCCCCATCTCTCTCACCATCTCACCATGAGAGTTTCACACATCTCGCACTTCTTTGGGCTTGTCTTTGGGACAAATCCCAAAGTCCTCACGGGGACAAATCCCAAAGTCCTCACGGGGACAAAGGAAAGGGCAATGAGGTGTCTCTCACCTGCAGGAAGAGCACGGAGTCGCTGATCTGGTGGATCTGCTCCCTGTTCTCCTTGTCCTCCCGCAGCAGCTTCGCCCTCTCCTCCAGCTCATCCACGATCTCTCACCATCTCACCATGAGAGTTTCACACATCTCGCACTTCTTTGGGCTTGTCTTTGGGACAAATCCCAAAGTCCTCACGGGGACAAATCCCAAAGTCCTCACGGGGACAAAGGAAAGGGCAATGAGGTGTCTCTCACCTGCAGGAAGAGCACGGAGTCGCTGATCTGGTGGATCTGCTCCCTGTTCTCCTTGTCCTCCCGCAGCAGCTTCGCCCTCTCCTCCAGCTCATCCACGATCTCCTTCACGTTCTCTGAGGCGATCTTTTCCCTCTGATCCAGGGCAGCCTTCACCTCATCCCTCTGCCTCTCCAGGTCACGGATCAGCTCCTTGAAGTGCTGGTCCACCGTGGCTTTCTCGTTGGTGGTGTAATTCTGGGTGGGGAAGGGGCAGAGAGGGGAGGCAGCGGGAAAGAGGAGCAAGAAAATGTTAAAATTTCACTGAGTTCTTTGCTAACAGAGAGACACAGAGGGGGATAAATCCAAGGATTCAGCATTTAGAGTATGGAAACTCCAGCTAGGCAAGTCTCAGCTGCAGGAAAGTTGTGCCAAGAGAAGCAATACCTGCTCCTGCAATATTCACATGGATGCAATCCAACAGGGCCACTGCCTTCCCAGCGGTAAGAGCACATCTCCAATTTCAATTCATGCACTCACAGGTGACATTTAAAAACACTCTGTAACCTTCTAAATCAGTGCTCTGGCTCCTGGATTATTTGAGGACCAAATTCCCACCATTTCAAAGGATGAAAGGTGCTGAAACACTTTTTACAAGCCTGACCTCAAGGTGCCTCTGAAATATTCCTCAGAAGGACTGGGGATGTAACTATATTGAGAGTCAAAATTTCTAGGTCAGATTTCCAATAATAATAATAATAATAATAATAATAATAATAGTAATAATAATAGTAATAATAAAGCAGATGAAAAGCAGGGCTGGTGAGCCAATGTGCTAGCACCACATAAAAGGGAGAAGAATGGCTTTGCCTGTTAATATTATGCAAATTTTCTGGGGTGTCTCCAACTTGTGCTTTCACTGCTTTATTCAGTTAGGCTATAAATGAAAAAAATAATACCATGACTCTGTTCCAACCCTTACCACGGTGCAAGAATTACAAAGGAGCCCTCTCTCAGCATGGAAATAAGCTGTTCCACCATAAATAAGATATTTGTTGGGGTAAATTCATATGCTGCTGCTGTCTTATCTCAGTTTGGGCAACCCAGAGCCCTTCTGCAGGTTATTTGTGGGTTTTGTTTCTAAATCTGCCTGGCTACTGGTGATGGAAGGGCCATAAAGGACCTAAAAAAGGAGCCAGAGCAGGGAGGTGCCTTGGTTTTCTATCAGGGCTCGATCTCCCCGCAGGGAATGTCGCAAGATGACTTCAGTGGGAGTTGTTGTTTCCAAGATTTGGCTTGGAGTTTGGGCTGGGGATGAGATAAAGGCTGGGGAAGGGATGCAGTGAGGAAGAGCTGGAGGGAAGGAGAGGGATGTGGGAGGGGAGGGGAGCAGGAATTGGCGCTTACAGGAGGGAGGGGTGAACTGGACACCTCAAACGCACCTTGATGCGGTCCCTCTCCTTCTGCCACTTGTCCACCTCATCTTCCACCTCGATGATCTTCAGCTGCAGCTGCTCCTTCTGCAGCGACAGCTCGGTCTGTGGGGAGGAGAGGAGAGGGGAGGGAGCCTGGTGAGCTGGGGCTGAGCGTGGCCCCTTCCACTAGCCCCGAGCCTGCCCTGCTGTGTCGCTCCTCCGCCAAGAATGACACAGGGACAGGCCAGGTCTGCCTTGCAGATCTTCTCCAGTTTTGTAGAAAGAGCAAAAGAAGGCTTTATTCAAGAGAACCACGTGGTTTATATGGAGTGATATGATACATTCTATTTGATTGGTTACTTAACAAAAACACCTTCCTCACGCTCCTTGAGAAGAACACAAAGACAAAGCAGAAGAACACCACCACCTGCAGACTCCTACTTAACAAGTTACCACATCCTTACAACTCCCTAAAAGTTCTCACAAGCCCCCGTGAGAAACACTTGCTGTTTCTCTCTCTCTGTCCACACTGCTGTGCTGAGCAGAGAGCAGGGAGGTCCAGGCTGAGCCGGGCATCACGTGCTGCCAGCGGGCACCGTCCCAGCAGATTCAGCTCCCTCAGCAAAGCAGCAGCACCCACCTCCCAGGCTGTCAGGGCGCTGCTTTTAATCACATGGGAGTCATGAGCTTCAGGGGAAGGGAGCTGTTTCAAAATTCAGCTGTGTGTGCAGAGCAGGGCCCAGCCCAGGGTGTGCCTGTGCAGCAATAACAGTTTTCATGCAATTACGGAATGACGTTTGACGAGTGTTGCAACAAGAGGATGATGCCTCCGGCAGGAATTCTGTTTAGACAGGATTGTGGATTAATTTGCTCTGAATTGAGAGCTTTCATGTAGCGATGGAGCTGGGGAATGCTTGGAAAAAAAAAATTGAAAAGGAAAAATGAAAAGCCACAAAAGGAGGAGGGAAGAGGTGTAGTCAACCTGCTCGGCTGAGATCAGCAACTTCGCTGGGATTCATTTGCATTTCGTTGTGCAGTGGCTTCCCAGAGAAGCTCAGAGCTGAGACCTGCACAGGAATTTGTGGCAGTGGAGACCATGCACTGTTTCCCTGGATCATTTTTTCCCTGGATCAGCCCTGGACCTGGATGTTGGCAAAGCCTTGCCCCGTTAACTCCAGCAATGCCTCCCTGGGCCGTTCCCATTCTCCATCCCTGCCCCACAGATCCTGCCCCAGCCTTTTTTGGGGCATTTCTGCATTTCATGTGTGTGCAGGTTGGTCTCAGCCATGGCTGGAGGCAATCTGGCTGTGGGACACCCAGCCCAGAGCTGTTGAGGAATTTCAGAGTTGGCAGAAATTCCATGTTCTGTCATGTTAGGAGAGTCCTGAGAACCTGCTGTTCGTGTGGGATCTTCTGCAAAATCATTAGATGAACCCAAACCACTGAAATTCAGGCCAACAATTACAGGCATGGATGGAGAAATCCACTCTCACTTTCCAGCTGTCCATCCAGGAACGTACTGGAACGTGGAAATCTGGGTCTTTATTGATCAGAGGTTGAAGGTTTTCAGTTCTCCACTCCAAATGAAGAGCAGGAAAGAAGCTGTGGACCAGCCCAGACAGGAGCTCTTGTCCTGATGCCAGGCAAGTGTCTGAACAGCCTCTGGAGCTGGAATCCAGCACAGCAGCTCTGAGAGCCAACAACCCCAGCTGTTCCAACTCAGAAAATCTCTGTTTATGGAGGGACAATGGTTGGATGGTGGTTTTGTTGCCCTATAAAACACAGGAAAAGTGGGCAGGAAAAAGGGAAGTGTGCTCAGAGGCATCTCAGTGCCTCAAATGTTGCGTCCTCACATTGTTTTTAAGAGTTAGGAGAGCACTGGCTTTCTAAATATTATCTACACACCCTCAGTAGTGGCCTGAATGCTGCCATGAGCTGATTTTCACCCTTTCCAGGGGTTCAGGGCACACAGGGAAGGATTTTGTGGCACAGCTTCACCAGGGAACCCACACTGGCTTCCAGATGAGAAAATTTGCTCTGCTACTGATCAAAAGAACAAAGACAGGAGTTTGATCCCATCATTTTCACATTTTCAAGACGGTGACTTGGAGGAATTCCTGCTGGTTTCCATTCCCACGTGCAGTGGGAGATGTCCTGCCCATCAAGACTCTGCACAGCAGGGAAATGCAATGAGATGAAAATGTTTTAGATCCATTTATCCACCGCATTAACCAATGTGAGAAATTACACCCAAATTCCAGTTGTTTCCTTGAGCCACGGAGCTGCATCTAGTTGGCATTGATTGCTTGTGAAATAAAAAGCTCATTTACAGAGCAATGAGTTCCCTCCTCATCCCCAAAAATCAGGACATCCTTATAAGAATGGGAGGAAAATCCTACAGAGAAGGTTTTCTAGGTTTCATTGGAATTTTATTGAATGGGAGGAATTTTTGGGGAAGAGCAGAACTTTCACAGCCATGTAGACATTCAGAGAAAATGACAGGAAAAAAAATCAGGTGATGTCTGGAAGGTGGTGATGACAATATTATGCTTTTGTGGTCCTTTTTAATTAAGATGGGTCTCCAAGGAATTTTAGGAACTATTATTTGTAAAAGTGATCGTGACTCCCAGCAGTTCAAACATCTCCCAGAAAGGTGCTGTGGGATGTAGCAGCCATTTAAGAGCAGAGGCACGCAACAATTTGGAGCAGGTTTATGACTTGCAAATGGAAATTACAGAGATGGTCCCAATGGCCAGGATGCAAATCCCACACTCAGCCAGATTTGGCAAAGGGGAAACGCCAGCACAGAGTGCAGCAGGGGCAGGGGAGGTGAAGGGAGGCGTGATTGTGGGATACTGCATGAAATTAAATAAATACTACAAAAAAACCAATCTAAACATAGGAAAAAAATGTTAAAGAGAGGTGCAGGGAGACCCTGGAGTAGTGGAAAAACTGGTGGCATGGGCAGAAGGGCTCAGCAAGGGAGCTCTGGAGGTGGAGCACAACATCAAGGGTTCAGGACATGATTTCCTGATGGTTTTAAGAGCTTTTTTTTTTTGTCTGGAAGGTTGTTTTGGCTGCCCATGTATATGACAGAAACACAGTCACAGTATGGGGGCCACAGGGGTTAGGGACACACTGTGCCTCAGCTTCACTGCCCAAGAGAAAACTCTTATCTGTCTTCATATTTCTCAGATTTTCCAGGGTCAGAAATCCTTGATGGACCCTCTAGAACAAATCCATTGGAGGATTTGGGGTTCAGAAGGTCCTAATGAGAGATAACACAGCAACATACCCCCATTGTGGGGTCCCTCCAGAGCAGAAACAACAGGAACAGTGGGGGAAAATGCCAGGAAATCCAGATTTAGACAAATTTTTTAGCACCGCAGGCTGAGAAATGAAGGCACTGAGAACCTTCAAGCTAAGACTGGCTCCCCTATTAGAGCCTCAGTTAATTAGGGCAGTTAAGAGGCTTCAGTGAAAGTTCAGAGTGTACATCCAAAGAGCTGAACCCAGCCCTGGTGCTGTGGAGGAGCTGCAGATGGGAGATTACGAGCCCTGCACGATGATGCAAGTGCTTTGTGCAAGGAGGCAGCAGCAGCACAAGCAGCATCATGCCCTGAACGCTCTGGGAACAGCCCTGTGTCCCCAGCCTGGGAGAGCTCTGCTAATTAACCAAAAAAGCAGAAGTGCTGTTCCAACTCGTCGTCCCAGTGCAGTGGCTGAAAAGCCAGGGGGGTGTTTGGGACATGATTTCTGCTGGGTGCACAACTGCATTTTCCCATCTCGGTTTCTGTGAAGCAGGGCTGGGTGTCAGAGGGCTGAAAGCCCTGGAGACTCTGCCAGCATCCCATAAAATGCCACTGGAAAAGCTGAGTCTGCACATCTTGGAGAGAATTCCTTGCTCCAACAAGTGGATTTTCCCTGGATTCTGTCCTCAGTGTAGAGGATTAATGCAGAATTTGGGCAAACAGACAAATTCACTCCAATTTCCAGCTGAGAAGAATATCCTTCCTGCAGCAAACTCTGGGGACAAGAACATCTATTTTGAGCTGTGTCCACAGAGAAGCCACAGCTGGTGTTGGTAAAATCTCACAGCCACACTGCAGCAGTGAAAGGCCCCCAAGCCCTTCCAAGGTTTAATTTTGTTTCCTCTCTGTTCAGTGAAGGTGATGCAGGGATGGAAACTCCTCTGGATCCATCTCTGTGGATGGTTTTCTTCAAAGCCTGGCTCAGCCTTTGTTCAAACCTCCCCTTTTCAAAGCAGCTCTGTGGGAAGGAGGAACACCCAGCTCCCCTTCCTGTACCCACAGCGAACTTTGCTTTAAAAGATAAAGAATTACAGAAAAAAAACCTCAGATCAAAGTGTTTTTCAGCAGAGGTGACCTGGCATGCTGAGCACCAAGGCTGGTGCTGGAAGGTAATGCCAGGTTCTTTCCAGCTCTGGGACTGGCAGGCAGAGGTGAAATTGTCTCCTTTGGAGAGCAGCCCTGTAAAACAGGTTTGGGATGAAGGAGCCCCTTTCAGAATGAAGGATGCTGGCTCCAAGGGGGGGCTGTGCTGATAAATCAGGGTTTTATTGGGCTGTACAAGCTGCTGCGGAGCATTCTCACTTTTCAAGTGTGAGTTGTTATTCCCCAGCCTCACAGACCTTTTCCTGGCTGTGTTTTTGTACTGGTTCTGGTGCAAACTGTTACTTTTCCTTTAAAGCTGCAGCAGGAAATGAATGCAAAGTGGATCTGGGGAGAGCATTAAAGGTTTGCTGGGTAAAATAGGCAAATAGCACTGGGTGGGAAGTCAGGACAAATGTCTGAGTCCCTGTGCCTTTCACTTGTGTCTGCTCAGCAGGAACAGGGGGTGAGTGTCTCTCACCCCAGGCTCCTGAAAAGTGGAAGATGCTGCTGTGTTCTCTGTCTGGGACAGAGATATCAGGCTTTGCACTGCCCTAACTATAGGTGTCTATGTTCTGGCTTGTTTGCATTCCTCTTCTCTGTCTGCTCTTTGAGACAAGCAGGGTTTCCTAATTCCTTTTCACAGCCCCTCTCCTCCCTACAGGCCCACAGCAAAGACAGGCTGAAATCTGCACCTGAAGGGCAGATGCACCTAAACCAAGCTTATTCTGTGACACTTTTGTGCCACCAAATCACTGAGCTCCCAGGCTGGCAGTGCAGCAAAACAAACCCCAGTTCTGGAATCTTCTCCAGTTCAGCAGCCAGGGATGAGGAAATCCTTGCAGATAAATCCTGGACACCCAGCAAGGTGTGCAAGGCTCTGTCAGGATGGATCTGGAGGTTTTAAAGCTCCTCTGGAGCTGCTGGGATGCCAGGCTGGGAGAACAGGGCAGGGATGGGGATGACCTGGTGTGAGGTTGTTGCTTCTCCCTCCCAAAAGGGCAGCAGCCCCAGCCACCCTCCCAGTCTGTGGTCACACATTCCAGCTGGGCTGATTTGATAAGGAGAGGTGTTACACACCAGGGGCTTGGAAATATTCATTGCTCTTTGTGGCTCCTGCTGAGGCTCCACCTCTGGTGAATAAATCAGGGGTGGGAACAAACATTTGTAGGCAACAGCTTTGCTGCTAATTGTTTTTGTCTGAGTGAATGCTCGCTCCAGTTACAACATGATCAAACTCTGTCAGGAGAAACTCACACATGGGCATGATTCATGGTGATAAATCCTAAATCCTTTAGGCTGAGTAACAGCAGAGCCAGTGCAGGAGCTAAAGGTGGCACAAGGACTCAGAGACAGGAATCAAGCAGCATTTAAATCCCATTCTCTGCTCATCCATGGCTGTGCCTTTAAAATTAAGGTGCTGGAGGTGTCTCCAGCCACAAGAGGAAGGATCTGAGCAGCTTTGCTTCCTCAGGAAGCAGCTGCTCACCTCGTTCCAGGCAGGAATTGTACACCTTGGCAGACACCAGGCACAGCTTTATGTCAGAGCTCTGCAGCATTCAGGGCTGACATCAAAACCACCAGGACAGGCAATTATGGAACAAACAGCAGGCTGGAAAGCCCTGCAGGAAGTTGGGAAAGGCTGTCTGAGACGTGGAAAAGGCTTTGTCTGGTTTCAGCAAGGCTGCCAGCTGGAGATGGCATGGCAAGAAAAGACCAGAGAAGCCAGAGATAAGCTCTACACAAGATGCTCCTTCAGCCTGATGAGATAAATCTTCCCAGCTCCTTGGAAAGAGTAAAATTGTTCTTCCCATTAAGGGAACTCGGGTACCTGTGCCTGCCTGGTCACCACATCACAGGACTGGTTTGGGGTTTAGGAGATCTTAGTGCCCTTCCAGGTTCTGAGTGTGTGACTCCAGGCACATTGTTTTATGTAATTATTGTTTTACAGGTCTCTTTATTGGCATCTCTCCTGCTTGTCTGCTTAGAAAGTTTCTTGCTTTTACCGTGGGAATGTGTAGCAACAAATGTGGTGAGACCCTGATTTTTTGCTAGAATAAGTGAAATGCTCCTCATCCACCCAGAAAGCAAACAACAGGAGTCTTTGAGCAAACAAAGGTGAAAGACATTTCACCAGTGAAATCTCCCTGGATGTCCATCCTCAGGACCTGTTGTAGTAACACTTCAGGGGAAATGATCAGGTTTTGTGCTTGCACCAAGGTTTGGTTTTTTTTTTTTTTTTTTTTCCCATCTAAACTTCAAAAGACATTTTTCTATAGGTGTGGCTCAACTGAAAAGAAAAAAACAAACCTAATCTCACTCTCAGGAGCTGAGATAGCAATTTTCAATAGTTATTAGTGCCCATGAGTAACTTCAGCAGCCACTGATTTGACAATTTGTATTCTGGAAGTGCTGACCCTGAGCAGTGCCCCCTTTCTGTGGGCAACACCACACAAATACTGCCAAAACTCAAGAAAAATTTTATAAATTTGTAATTTAGGGCTTTGATTCAGCTTCTGCTGGAAGTCAGGTGTGCTGGCAGCCAGGTTCTCCATCCTTAAATGCAGCCTGCAGCCCAACTCCACTTCTTGCTGCTGCAGCCAGGATCAGGAGAACACCAAGCCCATGGAAACAGCAGCCAGGCAATATCAACTCTCCACTAAACACTTCCCCACCTACTGCATCCAGGATTCCACCCCAGGCATCACCTGAGCAGGGATTGCAGGCTGGGGAGCAAAGGCTGCGGCGTGACATGGGCATCTGCAGGCTGCTGGGAACATAAGGAATGAAAAGAGGACTAAAAACAGAAAAAAAGTAGAATAAAATTACCTCTTTGCCCGCCTTCTCGATCTCCACTGTCACCGTGCTGTGGTTCTTGTGCTCCTGGAACATGCAGAGGTAGCAGATGCACATCTGGTCTGTCTGGCAGAACAGCTCCATGGTCTTGCCATGCACAGGGCATTTCCTGGCTTCGAAGTCCCTGATGGGGTCCAGGAGCTGGTGGTCCCGGAAGGCCGCTCCCTCCAGGTGGGGCTTGAGGTGCAGCTCGCAGAAGGAAGCCTGGCACACCAGGCAGGACTTCACAGCCTTCTGCTTGTTGTCGATGCAGGAGTCGCAGAGAACGTCCTCCAGCTTCACGCGGGGCCGCGAGCCCGCCGCTCTGTCGGCCTTGTTGAAGGGTCTTCTCAGGTCCCCCGTCTCCACCAGAGGCAGGGAAGACTTCTTCAGCTCCCCCATCTGCCCTGCAGAGAACAGGGACTTCCTCCCTTCCCCGTCAGCGGGCAGGAAGCTCTTTTTGGAATCCAAGGAGAAGAGGGACTTCCTGAGGTCGCCCTTCTCCGGGAAGTTCAGGGCTGGTCTCCTCATGTCTCCGATCTGGCCGCTGGCAAACTGCATCTTCTTGGAGTCTGCCGAGTCCATGCTGAAGTAGGTTGACCTCTTCTCGTCGGATGACTCCACAAACTGAATGATGGGCCTCTTCCAGTCACTCCCAGAGAAGAGGGAGCTCTTGATTTGCCCTGTCTCCAACGCAGCACCGCCCGTGCCTTTTATAGCTTCTTTCTCACCTCCGCCAGGGCTCGTGGCCTTCTTGGCTTCTTCTTCTTTTTTGGGAGCAGTTGGGCTCTTCACGTCCTCGGGCTTGCTGGCGGTGCCGTTCGTCCTGGCTGCGCTCCCCGTTTCCATGGCCTAAACAGGGTCTGAGGTTTCTCTGCTCGCTCTCTGCTCCAGCTCCCGTCTCTCAGCCCCCCTCCAAGGCAGGCAGGCTCTGCCTGGCGCTGGTCTCAGCGAGGAATGGCTCTGGAATGCAGAACGCAGGGAGCCTTCCTGCCCCAGTGACGCACCCCGAGCTCCTGAGGAGGAGCAGCGCGCCCGGATCGCGCCCAGGTGGATGCAGGGGGAAAGAAAGGAGGAAAGGAAGGAGCAGACGTGGAGGGATCAGAAGCTCCAGCTGTGCACTTAATTATACAAGGCAGTCCACACCCAGGAACATTCTTGTCTAACCAGGTTGGGGAGGAAGGGCTGTTTATATACATAGAAATGTCTCCTTAAAAAAAAAAAAAGAAAAGAAAAAAAATTCATTTTCATTAAGATGTAGCAACCAGTTCCACTGCTTGTTTCAAAAATAATTTGGCCAGCAGCTGAGGTTCCCTCCTTGCAGAGATGGGCAGGGTCGGGGAGACCACGAGATGCCCAGGGTGGGTTTGTTAACTGGGTCATAGCCATGCACCTAAATAATTAGGGTTGTAATTAAAATGAACGCCTAGAATAAAGCATTCTTCAAGCAGGCTCCCCCCGGGGCTTGCTGCATTCAGGATGGAGGAGAAATTCATGGTTAATACTGGGTTTAAACGGCCCTATTACCTTTATTTTGATTTTATTTTGGGTTTGTGCAAGGTCTGTCCATCTAGACCTGGAAATAACCCAGCCACGGATCAGAACAGGTAAAAATTGGCTGGCCCTGCTTTTCCCACAGGCCAGGCAATCTCCAAAAGATGAGTGGTGAAATAAATCCCCCATTGTGTGCTCTGAGATAAAGGTTCAGGTGTATCCTACGTAGCTCTTCCCATAATTGGCCTCCGAACTGGAACACGCCTGGAACACACCTGGAAGAGGAACCACTGTGCAGCTTAGATGGTCAAAATGTCTCTTCCCAGGGAAAAAAAAAGTGAAAAAGTTTTAAAAACAATCTGTCTCCAGCAGCTGAATCCCTGGGAAATGTTCACTTGTTGGAATCACAGACGATTTCAGGAGGAAATAAAGCTCTTTATGAGCACTGGTGGATTCCAGTGACTTCTAAAGGATGAGGCTGATCTTCCTTTCACATCCCTTCAGATTATACTCGGAATTTCAGTGAGATTTCTCTGAGATGAATGCCCAGGGTGCAAATTAAGCACGCCAGAGATTTGTGCTTAATTGAGTTTTCTCAGAACACCCCGGTGGCGCTGCTGGAGAAGGTGATTTTTACCTGTAAAAAATCTCCTTAAACATCCACCAGAAACCCCCTGATGGAAGGGATTTGAGTAAAAATCCAGCTCTGCATTTTCCAGCTTTTTTGAGATATGGAAGAAACAGAGGCAAAGCAGGAACAGCATAAATTCTGGATCTGATAGGAGAAGAAAAGAACCCGTCTTAAAAATGTAATTTTTAAAGGTCTTGTCTGTGCAGAATGAGGGAAAAAGAAAGTGAAATTCTTTTTCTGGGCCCCTGGCTCATAGATCCAGCCCCTCTCGCTGCCTGCATGTGTTCAGAACTCTCTCTTTATGAAAAATGCCTCGGCATTCTGCATTTTTCTGGGTAGTAGTTGTTGGGAAAGGGCATTTCTTTCATTAATAATTTTTTATTAATAGGCCCACAGCCTTTCATGAGTCAGAATTCATTCCCCAGCACAGGAAAGGGCAATGCCGTTTTTTAAGAGCAGATTTCATAAAGGAAAAATTTGACTGACATCAATGCATTTCTTTCCCCCTGGCTTGCTGGGCTGAGCTGTTTTTTAGAACATCAACAGTCCTGTAAGTCTCCAAGTAATTAAAAATTCTGCAGGGTGGAGGCTCCTGTTCTCACGTGTACTGAGGAGACTCAGCAGAGCTGTTCCAGCCAAGGTTCATCCTTGAGGAGCAAAAAACATCCCAAGGAAGAGGTCTGCCTTGGACAAAGGTGGCCTTGGTTTGCTTTCCTGATGCTTTGATAAGATTTTGGGGTGCCTAAGGCAGATAAAAGGTCAAGGATTGAGTTTTTAGAGCTTGGTTTTACTGATGTAAATGCAGATAAATCCCAGAATCACGGCATGGGTTGGAAGGGACCTTGAAGCCCATCCAGTGCCATGGCAGGGACCTTCCACTGTCCCAGGCTGCTCCAAGCCCTGTCCAGCCTGGCCTTGGGCATCCCAGGGATCCAGGGGCACCCTGTGCCAGGGCCTGCCCACCCCCCCAGGGAACAATTCCTGCCCAAATTTCCCCTCTTGCAGTTTGAATCCATTTCCCCTTTTCCAGTTCCTGATCCAGAGCCCCTCTCCAGCTTCCCCTGCAGATCCTGGGAGGTGCTCTGAGGTCTCCACACAACCTCCTCTTCTCCAGCCTCAACATTCCCACCTCTCAGCCTGTCTCCAGCCCCTTCATCAACCATCTCACACCAACTCCGCATGAAGGCTCCAGGGACCCCTCCCCGTGGCTTTCCAGTGTTAAGGGGGTTTATAAAAAGTGCAGAGAGGGATTTTTTAGATGGGTAGACAACAACAGGACAGGGCTGGAACAGATATTTGGAAGAAATTCTTCACTCTGAACCTGCTCCAACACTTCCATGTCCTCCTTGTGTCAGGGACCTCAAATTCCAGGTGCCAGTTTGGGCACACACACATTTTCCAGGCAATTTAGGAGCCCAAACACAGCCCAGCCTGGACATCTCCTTATCTCTGCCCCTCCCAGAGGTGGCTCCTGCTGCCTCCAGCATGAGTTCATTTTTGCAGGAGCATCCCTTGGGATTTTTGCTCTGGTCCCTGCACAGGACGAGTGTCCCCTGGCAGGTCCCTGGCTGTGCCTGTGACTCAGAGCACACACCCATGAGTGGCATCTGCAGGGCCTTTCATCTCCAGGACTCGGCAGAGCTTTTCAAAGGTTCGCAAATTAAACCTGACAACACCTTTGCAAAATAGGTCTGGGCTGGTAACCCCACGTAGCAATTAGGGAAACTGAGGCATGCACTGGGGAGCTGGCAAATTTTTCAGCAAAATGAAAGTTTTTCCCCCTGAAATCTCTGTCCAGCCTTTTGGCTTTCTCTGATTTTTTACCTTTTTATTCTCTTACTTTTCATTTTTGCATCCTCTTATTTTTCATGATTGTGACCCCTCTAAATCCTTGCTCTTTTTTATTAATACCTCATGATTCTGCTGTTGGTTGTTTAGAATTTCATTTTGTTGGAAAAGCAGAACTTAGCAGAAAGTTGGGGTGTTTTATTAAAACATTTCCACTCTGCAACATCGCTGCACACGGCTGGTGTCGGAAAACCAATCTCCCCAGGATGAAAAAGTGAAAGAAACTGAGTCCACTTCAAACTGAATAGAACAGAAACAGTTAAGCCAACCCCGGGGCACTCCTTTAGACAGGCTCCAGAGCAGGTTTTCAAACAGCAGCGAGTGATGAAGTCATGGGGAGTCAGGGAGAATTAGCTCAAGCAGCCCATGATTCACTGGCCCTGCTTCTCACAACAACTGGAGCCAGGCAGGAGCGGGGAACCTGCCTGGTGATTGCCTGCCCCGTGCCCTGCCCACTCATCCACAGAGCCCTGCACATCCTGCATATTTCCAGCCCTTTCTCATTTCTTCCACCTTTGTGTGAAATAAATCCCAGAAGATGTGACGCCGAGGCTGCTGCAGAGCTCAGAGATCAGCCCAGCTCCCAGCTGGGCAGCGTTGGGCAATGGAGGGCAGGAAAGCAGCTCCCAGGGTGGCAGCAGAGCTGGCAGAACGAGTTCAGGGCTCCCTGCTGCTCTCACGGGGATCACATCCAGCAGCAGCACATCCAGCTGGGCTCTGCTGGGAGACAGGGCAGCTCTGCACAGAGAAATCCCTGGGCTGGGATTTCATGGC
Source organism: Passer montanus (assembly GCF_014805655.1). NCBI lineage: Eukaryota > Metazoa > Chordata > Aves > Passeriformes > Passeridae > Passer > Passer montanus. The sequence continues at coordinate 2,271,101 of NW_024369596.1, forward strand.
TTAAATCCCATCTCCTTCCAGCCCTGCCATGTTCAGGACGCCTTCCACTATCCCAGCCTGGCCTTGGACACTTCCACGGGCAGCCACAGCTTCTCTGGGCACCCTGTGCCACGGCCTCTGCACCCTCTGAGTAAAGAATTTATTCCAAACATCTGTTCCAGCCCTGCCCTCCTTTATTTAATGCAAAATCCCTGTCCGGTTGTTATCTACCCATCTAAAAAGTCCCTCTCTGCACTTTTTATAAACCCCCTTAACACTGGAAAGCCCCAGGGAGGTGTTCCTGGAGCCTTCATGCAGAGTTTGTGTGAGATGGACTCAGCTTAGACAAGATGGACTCAGTTTAGATGAGATGGACTCAGTTTAGATGAGATGGACTCAGTTTAGATGAGATAGACTCAACTTAGATGAGACAGACTCAGTTTAGATGAGATGAACTCAATGTGTAGGGCACAAAGCGAAGCTCAGATGTTTGTGATGATTTGACCACCAGCTGTGTGTTTCAGACTGGGGGATGAAGGGAAGGAAAGCTGAACCAACAGGATTCAGTAATTTGAGGGATGAATTTGGTTCAGTTCTGGTCAAGTCCTGCTCAGGATTTGGCTTCCTGCACCAAGATTCACACTTTTAGGGGGCTGTGAGCATCCAAGGAGCTCTTCCAGGGTACCACAGAGGCCAAACACCCTGGCAGGGCTTAAACCAGGCCTGCAGGCTATGAGCAGGACCACGGGGAATGTTAATTATTGGCAGAAGCTGCAGCAGGACACGAGTGCCCTGTTGTGTAAGAGCGATACTGGGTGAGGCAGGGCAGCAGTGACAGGGGCGTGACAGCACCCAGGATTTGTGCAGCCTGGGGGACAACCCCTTCCCAGGGCTTCTGCTGAGTCTGGAAAAGGGCAAAACCACAGCTCAGCATGAAATTAGAGGACACACAGAGGGGAGTCTGAGTTAAAGGCCAACGCCAGATCAAAAATTGTGAATTTGCTCATTAAAAACACAGCCTGGGAATTAGGGGAGCACCACAGGGGCAGAGGCCAGGCTTTGGAGCAGCCTTGGACCCCAGAACCCAGGCTTCTGCAGCCATCAACACGTTGCATAACTGTGCAGGGATCCTGCATGCCTTCCACGTGCTCACAGGGCTTGTTGCACCACGCTCACCTTGTTTATAATTAATTAATTAAAGCTGCTTTTCAAGCCTTCTGCTGGCTGTCTGCTGAGGCCAGGAAGGATCCCCCCCACACTTTGATGATTAATTTAGTTTCTGTGTCGTTGGGTTTTGAGTTTTTGTTTTCGTTCCCACCTCCATTTCACTGGAGATTGGCCTGGTGCAGAGGGGGAGGCTGGGTGGAGCTGGCTGCAGCTCTCAGTGTCTGCTCAGCACTAAAACCAGCTCCAAATCTGGGCTGGAAAAGGAGCACTGGAGATTTCTTGTCATCTGCTTTGGCTTCTTGGGCCTGTGGTCAGTGGCAGTTTTCAGGCTCTGAGTCTGGAGCTGGGGTTGCATGGATTTCATTTCTCCCACTGGAACTTGGGAGATGAGACTGCTCTGCTCCAGCCTGTCTGAAATGCTCTGGGATCTTTGGGAACAAAGCAAGCTGCAAGAGAGAGAGATAATCTGTGTCAAATTCATCATTTATAGAATCTCCTGCTTTCGGAGGGCTGTAGAAATCTGACAAAACATTCTGCTCTTTTTATTGTTTATTTGTCCTTTATTTATCCTGCAGCTGGCAGAACTGGCTGATTGAGATCTGGCTGCAAGAGGTTTTATTTCCACAGAAAGCTCTGGTCCTGAGGTGTAGCTGCTATCAAATGTCTGTGGCCCCAGGATCTCCTCTGAGGATGCTGTTTTTCATCTGAAATTATAACTTTCAGCATAATTTGCTGTTGCCCCCCAGCAGCAGGAATCCCTCTGTTAGTTTAGTTCTCTCTGGATTTGCATCCCAGCAAGAAAATCTTTGTCCAACGCTGCAAAGCCAAGGAATGCCATCTCCATTGTGTGCCTCAGGAAACTGCAGCCTGCCAAAGCTGGGAAACTTTGCCTTCCCAGAAAACCAGAGACTGGAAATCCCCACACAGAGACCTTTTTGTCCCTGTCCCGCTGCTTAAAAACTTGGTTTTCCCCCTGGAGCTTCTTTTCCTGGTCTGTGAGGTACCCTGAAGTTCTGAGCAGTGTCAGCAGAAGGGAAAGGCTCCCAGGGCCAGCTTTGCTCCCTCTGAGGAGCTGTGCTGCTCCAGCTTGTCCTGCTGGGCCTAGACTGGGACAGAGGGGCTGTGGGATGGAGCCCAGGCTGGGCAAGGGCTGAGGGCACCACTCGGTGATGGGAGGGATGAGACAAGCCCAGACACCCAGGAGCTGGGTGATGATGGAGCTGGGAAAAGCTCTGGGTGATAAGAGGGTGTTAGAGGGAACATCAGCACCTGCTCCTCTTAATATCTTTCTAAAGAGGAAGGGAACGAGGCTGGAGAGGGGCTGGGAACACAAACCCTGAGAGGAACTGAGGGAGCTGGGGGTGCTCACCTGGAGAAAAGGAGACTCAGGGGTGCCCTCCTCACTCTGCACAGCTCCTGAAAGGTGCCTGTGCTCAGCTGGGGCTGGGCTCTGTCTGCAGGCACTGACACAACCAGAGCACACAGCCTGCAGCTGCACCAAGGGAAACACAGGCTGGAGATCAGGAAGAAGTTTTTCCCAGAAAGGTGATAAAAGTTCTGGAATGTTCTGCCCGGGGATGCGGTGCAGTCACCATCCCTGGGGGTGTTTAACAAAGCCTGGATGTGGCACTGGGTGCCAGAGTTCAGTTGAGCTGCTGGAGCTGGGCAGGACTTGATCTTTAGGGTCTCTTCCAACCTGGGGATTCTGTGATTTTGTGAATACTGTGATTCTGTGAAGGTTCTCCCTTCCCTTCAGGGTTCCCTGTGTGCCTCTCACAGCGTCTCTGCTGCTCCCCAAGTCCCTAAATCCCAAGCCCAGCTCCCTGCTGAGGTCAGGGAGTGCAGCCAGGGAAAAGGGCAGCCAGGTGTTAGCAGAGCCTCCTGTGAAACCCTGTGAAATCCTCAGGGTTTGGCAATCCCAAGCCAAGCATCCCTGCAGGCCGTGTCCAGCAAGAGAGCCGTGCAGGGAGCACTCCCTGCCCTGGGGACAGAAACTGGGCTCTGTCCCTCCCCAGGGTCACCGGGCAGCCTGGCAGGGCAGGGACAGAGCACAGGTGAGGGTGAGGAAGGGGCAGTGAGGGGCAGTGCTTCCTCCCCGTGCTCCCAAGTTCCAGTGGGAGAACTTGAAATGCCATCCATGAAATCTCCAGAGCCTGAAAAGTGCCAGTGAGCACAGGCCAGAGAAGCCAAAGCAGATGGCAAGAAATCCCCAGTGCTCCTTTTCCAGCCCAGAATGGGAGCAAGGAACTTTGAAAGGTCATAAATGGAAAAGAGGATGACAGGGAAAGACCTGATCAGGATAGAAGCAATCTTCTCCTGAAATTGGACAGATTGGGATCTTCACTAAGGATCTTTTTTCCTGGTGCGTGCCATGAGACAAGAGGAATTGCCCCTTGGAAAACAAGGCCATTCAAGAGCTACGAGGTGAGATTACCACAAACAGATTAGGTTAGTTTATTAATACTGAAGTTTAGTATTAGGATGATCCCAGATTTGGAGCTGGTTTTATGCTGAGCAGACACCTGAGAGGAGCTGGGGATGTTGGATGTTGGCAGCATTGTGGATTTTGGGGTTTTGGCCAGTGTCTTCACTGCTCAGAGCACATTCGGTGTCCCCAAATGTCCCTTCACCTCTTGGAGAAGCTTCCAGTGGGATCTGACTGCTGAGAAGGCTCAGAGGGGTGGGAGGCAGGGCTGGGCAATCCCAGCAGAGAAAATCCTGCTCTCATCCTGCACAGAAACCTCCAGCAGTGGCTTTGGGGCCAGCTCAGCACCCAGGGAGCTCCAGCTGCCCCACAGGGAGGCTCTTGGTGGGCTTTGGGTGCCTGGAAATCAGGAAAAGGAGGGGAAAATCCTGAGGAGTGAGGCCACCAGCAAAGGAGAGTGAGCTCAGCCCTGCTGTGTGGCTGTGCAGAGGAATTCTGGCTCTGCAAAGCCCCTGGGAAGTGAAATGGGAAAACGTGTTGGAACAAGGACACTTATTCACCCTGTGACTGAGCAAGACAAATATCCAGCCCATGTGTGTGCCTGCACGTGTGGCTCTTGATTTACTCCCCTCTGCCTTCCCACTGTAAATACAGAATGAAAAAATAGGACAGCAAGAGAAATATGAGGCAGGGGAGAGGGGGGAGAGAGCAGGAAATGGGAAAACACTGGCAAAATGACTGAAAAAAATCAGAGATAAATACAAATATAAATACAACATCGAGATAAGAGCCTGAACTCGGGGCCTGAAGCTGCCTTACTCATGGCAATAAATTGAGGGTAACGTGACAGGAGCTGAGGCAGGTGGAGGGTCAGGAGCAGACCTGGGGGAGGGTTTTGCATCCACCACTCTTACTCAGCAGCAGCAGCGCTGAGCTGCCTTGTCTGGGCTTGCAATCCTGGGTCAGCATTATCCCTCTGCAGCCCAATCCCACCCTCTGGCTTTAGGGTGGTGGCAGCTGCCTGGGAAACAACTCTGAGTGTGTGATGCCATCCCCTTTTCCAGCAAAATCCAGCAGGATCAGCAGGCCAGCCCAGCGAGGCTGCTTTCCTGCAGGCAGCAGCACACAGAGGGTTTTGCTGGCTGGAATTGAGATGGAAATGGGATCAGGTAGTGCTTGACACAGCTCCTCTTCCCAGCTCCCTTATCTGCCCTGCCAGGGCTCGGTGGGGGAGGCTTGGGAAGGGATCTGCAATCCAGCAGGAGCGTGTGGACACCAGCCCTGGCTTGCAGGAAAGGGAGGGAAATTTGGCATCCTCTGGGAAGCGGCGTTGGATGGAAAATGTCTGATGTTTGCCTTGGAAAGGAGCTGAGCAGGGCGGCTCTGACGTCAGTGCCACTGAGCTCATGGGCCTTCCTTCAGCACCTGTTTGTGCCTCTTGCAGCCCCACTGGGATGGCAGGGCCCTCACCTCATCCTGTCCATCCCTACTGTCCATCCCTGCTGTCCACCCCGTCTGTCCATCTCTGCTGTCCACCCTTGTCCATCCCTGTCCATCCCTGCCTGTTCACCCCTGTCTGTCCATCCCTGTCCACCCCTGTCTGTCCATCCCTGTCTGTCCATCCCTGTCTGTCCACCCCTGTCTGTCCATCCCTGTCCACCCCTGTCTGTCCACCCCTGTCTGTCCATCCCTGTCCACCCCTGCTGTCCACTCCTGTCTGTCCATCCCTGTCTGTCCATCCTTGTCCATCCCTGTTATCCCTGTCCATCCATCCATCCATCCCTGTCCATCCCTGCCTATTCACCCCTGCTGTCCATCCCTGTCTGTCCATCCCTGTCCATCCCTCCTGTCCATCCCTGTCCCTCCCTGTCTGTCCATCCCTGTCCATCCCTGCTGTCCATCCCTGTCCATCCCTGTCTGTCCCTGCTGTCCATCCCTCCCCAAGCCCTCCAGGGCAGGACTTGCTGTGTTCCAGCTCTCTCTGGGCTCTGTCACTGCAGCAGCTCTGTGTGGGGAGTGAAGAGCCCAAAATAACGTGCCCAGCAGCAGCGAGGGCACAGCCCAAGACCTGTCACCACTGTCACCCTGTCACCAGGGTGGCCACCGAGGCTGCAGAACTCCCGTGAAGCTGCATGGGAGGTGCCCAGAGGGCGCAGGAACTGCTGCATTGCTGCCTCTCAGCGTGCAGAGCCTGCTCCTCCAGCAGGATCCCAGCTCCTCGTGGGTGTGGAAGGGGAAAATCACGGGCCAGGGAGCAGGGCAGGTGTAGAAATCTCCCTTGTGGCTCCCCCTGATGGGGACACCCCTAAAAAGTTTTGTGTTATGATGAGATATGGACAGGACTCTTGTTTTTTTGGTCTTTAGGTTGTTTATTTTTCTCTTATCAGAAGTTCTGCACGCCTTCTACATCTCAGACTTAGCGTATAAAGAGAAGGCACCAAAAGTCACCAGACACACAGGTTCAAGGTCTTTTAAAGCTATTTTGTCCAATTAATTATTAGAATTAATTTTATTTCTACCTTTCTACCAATAATTATTTTTCTGTCCACACAATATCTGTATTGTGGCCCTTTTGAACCAATCACCCTGTGCCACCAACAGTGCAAAAATGGAGCAGATGAAGAACAAGAAGGAGCTCAGACAACACCCAAAATCCTCCATCTTGTCGCCTCTCCACCTCCATCCTAAAATCCCAAAACTCATTTTTTCACCCTGTGATAAACTCTACTATTCTATTTCACACACTCGCAGGTTCCAATTCATCCCAAAGTCTTGGAAGTCTCCATGGACAGAGGTTAAAAGCAGCGTTCTCCTGGGGGTCAGGACATCTCGGGACAGGCACAGAAACATTCCCTGGGTTCCAGCAGGCAGGGATGAAGGGACGGATGCTGCTTGTTGTGCAGGGGCAGGGAGCACCTGGAGCTTGGGCAAGGCAGGGAGCCCGGCCTGCTCTGCTGCCCAGCCTTCATTACATTAATTGCACTCAGCTTGGAGGCTCCATCAAGTCCCAGCTCAGCCTGCTGTGGCGTCCTGGGGCTGGCTGGCGCCCAGGGAGGGGAGCCAAGGGCTGGAGGAAGGTTGGGAGAGGAAGCTGCAGCTCCCTCTTGGAGCAGGGAATGGCCTGGCCCCGCATTCCAGGGCTGCCTGGGGCAGTCCCCTGGCAGGGGGACACATTGGGGACACACTGGGGACACACTGGGGACATGCTGAGTCTCATTTTTCTCTCCTGAGGCTTTGGGGCTCGGATTCTCCTGCCCTCAGTGCTCAATCCTGCCCGTGCAGCGAGGGAAAATGAACCACAAGTGGAGATGTCCCTCCCAGAGCACTTTTAATGTTTGTTGGGGACCCACTGGGGACATGCTGGGTCCCACTGGGGACATGCTGGGTCCCACTTTTCTCTCCTGAGGCTTTGGTGCTTGGATTCTCCTGCCCTCAGTGCTCAATCCTGCCCGTGCAGCGAGGGAAAATGAACCACAAGTGGAGATGTCCCTCCCAGAGCACTTTTAATGTTTTTGTTTTTTTTTTTTTTTCTGGAGCAGGACCCTCTGAGCATCCACCCAGGCCCCCCAGGCTGGTTGTGCAGCCTTGCTGACCTCCCAAATCCCTCCACCACCTCTGCAGGCCCATCCCAGCTGCCCTCATGCTGCCCATCCCTGTGCTTGGGAGCACAGGAGGTGCTCACTCCTCCTTGCTGACTGTCTGCATCCCTGTTCCCACCCCACAGAGCGTTCCAGGGGTCCCCCACACGTCCTGCTGGGGCCAGGCCTTGCCTGGGAGGGTGCCACGGGGGCTGGTCAGCTGTGGAACAGAACAGCCTTCATCCCTGCCTGGGGGATATCCTGGGATCTGGGGTCTGTGTGAGCATGGGGATGGAGAGGGAGAAATGATGGAGATGGACATGGAGAGGGGAGATGGAGGAGGAGATGGAAATGGAGAAAGGGGAGGGGAGATGGAGATGCCAGATGAGGATGGAGAGGGGAAATGGAGATGGAGCAATGACGGAGGTGGAGATGAGATGGAAGAGGGGAGATGGAGGAGGAGGAAGGGCACGGAGAGGGGAGATGGAGCAAGGACATGGAGAGGGGAGATGAGGATGGAAAGGGGAAATGGAGGTGGTGGGATGGAGAGAGGAGAGATGAGGATGAAGGAAGAGATGGAGAAATGGAGATGGAGAGGGGAGGTGAGGATGGAGAGAGGAAATGGAGATGGAGGAAAGGCACAGAGAGGGAAGATGAGGATGGAAAGGGGAGATGGAGAACAGAAAAAGACATGGAGGGAGGAGACGAGGATGCCGAGGGGAGAGGCTGGGGAGCTGTGCCAGCAGAGGAGGTGCTGTGGGGCAGGACACCCCGCTCGGGTGCCAGCCACTAGGTGTCCTCGGTGGCCCACACACGGGTGTCAGGGGCCCCAAACATCTGGGCGTGCTGGAAATGCCTGCAGAGCCCGGCAGGTCAGTCCCCCTGCGCCCTGGAGCCGAGCAGGGCAGGGGGTGTGACCACAATTCCACGGCTTTGGGGGGAAGGTGGATGCCCAGACCTGCAGGGATGGCTCCATCCCTGCTGTGTTACACTGGGTGTAATCCTCCAGGCTTTTCCTTGCTTTGGGAAAGGGGGAAATCCGCTGGGATCGTGGTGCAGCCTGCCCTGGGGAGCCTGGGCTGGACCAGGCTCTCCGAGTGCTGCTCCCTGCCCATGCAGGGCTCCTCTGATCATTCCCTTTCCTCTCTCCCCGCTGCAAGCTGGGAAGGATCCCTTGGGTTTACAGCAGGGTGAATGTGGCATTCACATTCTCTGGAAAAATCCCTTGGCCCAGGGTTTTTCTCCTGGGAAGCTGAGAAACCTCAGAGAAAAGGAAAACAATTCTTATCTCATTGGCTTCTCCTGTGTTGTGCTCACACGTGGAGCATTGTTTACAATTGAAACAATTCGGTTTACAATTGAAAAAATTGGGTTTACAAGTGAAACAATTTGAAGATTGTTTAACCCAAAGGTGATCATTTCATTGGGTTCTGGTGTGAGTTGTTTTGACTCTCTGGCCAATCAGGGCCAAGCTGTGTCTAGACTCTAAAAAGAGCCACAAGTTTTCATTATTATCTTTTTAGCATTAATTAAGTATCCTTTCTGTATTCTTTAGTATAGTATTCTTTAATATAATATAGTATTATAAAGTAATAAATTAACCTTCTGAGAGCATGGAGTCAGATGCATCATTCCTGCCTTCTTCAGGACACTCCCAGCAAATACAGTAGGTGAACCCCCTGATCCCATCCCTGGGAATCCCAGCTCTCCCAGTTCTGTTTTTCTGTCCCTAAACAGCCCGGGGGAAGGGTCGGGAGGGAGTGGCGCTGCCTCTGCAGGGTGCAGGAGGGTATTTCCCAAACAGCCCACATTGCATTGAGGTAATTTCTAGTTGGGGATTAGTGTGTATTGACTTTATGATTTAGAGGCTGAACAATTGTTTTATTAAGCTATATTATATTACACTACATACTAAACTATATTATACTAAAGAAAAACCCATGACCCTTTTAAACAGTCATGACACAGCTTTGACCTAATTGGGAGGTCAAAAAATCTAAAAGAACCATTACCAGTGTCTAATTAAGAAATCCCTTTCGGTAAACAATCTCTATAACACATTCTAGGTGTGCTAAACAATAGGTAGTAGTTGTAAATAGTAGTAAATAGAGATAAAAATGGGTTTTTTTCTCTTTCTCACTGCTTTCCCCAGGAGAAATCAGCCACAACCCGGCAGCTCCCGGCTGAAATCCCCGGCTGCTGCCTTATCTTATCAGCACACCCCTTATCCCCTCAGGAGCACCGTGTAAACATCCCGCAGCAAACCGCTCTCCACGACAATTTCCTCACCCAACAAAGCCACTTCCAGGCTCGAGTGATGCTTGAGAGGGAGGATCTCTGTACCTGCTGCTGTTTGAACAAGGCAGGAGCAAACAGAGCTCCTTTTTCTGGGAGCTCTCCGCGCACCTGTTCCATCCCAGGAAGGTGTCTGTGGGAAAAGCTCATTAAAATCCTGGCAGCTCATCAGGGCTGCTTTGTGCAGCTCCTCACCTGGAATTTGGCTGAGGGAGGGAGATAAGGCGGGCAGGAGCTGCCAAGGGAGGGTTTTTTTACACTCCAGGCTGTCAGGCTGATGTCTTGTTCCAGAGGATGGCACCTCCAGTGGCACAGCAGCTCCCACCAGGAGTGCCAGGGCAGAGTGGGAAAGGGGTTGCTTGTGCTGCTGTTCAAAATAGGTTAAAAACTGCTGTAAAATAGTTGATAAATCGTTAAGCATGTACTGTTAGTTTGGTTATTATATTGTAAAAGGGGTTAAAAGGGTAGTTATAAGAAATAAGGTACTCAATGTACCAGGACACACCTCAGGAAAGTGCACCACGAGCCAGCCTGGACAGAGCTGCCATGGGCCGAGTGAGCACCTTAAACCCTCATGCAAATGAAGGATCCACAAAGAAACCAATCCAGAGGGACAAAAACCAGGATAAAAAGGGGTTTCTGACCCACTGAGTCTGTGCTGCTCCATCTGGGCCATGGGGACATGGCAGCGGGATCGCTCCTGCCCGGCCTGCAGGCCCTCATGCTTTAGGCCTTTGTTTTATTACAATAAATGCTGAAATCACTTCAGCACCAGGAGCCTGCTCTCCTTTTTAACGCTGGGATCACAAAATTGTGGAGCTGAGTGGATGTGACAGCCTGGTCAGAAAGCGAGAAAACGGGATTCTTTTTCTCACAATGGACTTGTGAGGCTTTTTAGGGAATTGTAGAGAAACGATGATAACTTGCTATCATAAACGATCTGCAGGTGGTGTTTTCCTACCCTGTGTTCCTGCTCTTCTCAAGGACTGTTCGTGAGAAAGATGTTGCTGTTAATGAGCCAATCAAGCAGAATGTGTCGAACCCAGCTATAAAAGAAGAGAACTTTCCTATCAAAGCTGCTGCTGTGCGAAGCAGCCTGCTGCTGAGTCTGTGCCACTTCTTGCTCAGCAGTGACAGAGCAGACGAGGAGGTGACAGAGCACTCAGTGTCCTTAGCCCCTGCTTCTTTCTTCTTTCCTCCATCCCCTGTCCTGCTGTGGGATTTGGAGCAGTCCCTGGGCTGCTCCAGCCCACCCCAGGTAATGCTGGAGCCATCCTGGCAGGGATTCCAAGTGCTCTTCATCCTCAGCTCAGCCTGGGGAAGCCCTTCCAGCTTTCCCTGCTGCTTCCTCCTCCTCTGGACGACCCAGCCCGGCTGGAGCAGAGCCCTTGGCCGCCTTCCTCCCGTCCTGAGACACAGAGAGAGCGAGGATGGGGAGAAAGGGGCAGAGAACAGAAACTAAATTAGTCTCCCAGCTGGTGGCAGCGATTCCAGGAGCCTGTCCAAGCCCTGCTCCAGCACCAGGCTGTGCTGCAGCCCTCCCCTCCTGCCCCAGCTCTGCTGACTCCTCCTGGGGAATCTGCTCAGTTCCTATTTCACAGAAATACATTTTCCCTTTCTTTCTCCTTGTAAATAACACCGCATTTGGCCCCAAACCATCCTGGCAGCACCCCCAGCAGCCTGGGGAAAACCCTTCCAGCTCAGGGAGAAGCATCAGCAGGAGAAAGGGAAGAGTTTTAGACGGGAACTCAAATGTAAGGTGGGAGAAAATCCCCCTGGGTGTCGTGCATCGCTTGCTTTGGTTTCTTGCAGGGATGTGACGGTGCTGGAGATAATTTTTGTAGCACTCCACAAGCCCTGGCACACATTAAAACGAGGTGCTGGGGCTCAGGATGCTCTGCACTCTTGTCCTGTGTCCACACCTTTAGCAGAGCAAAAAAAGCTCTCAACATTGCTGTTCCTACCTCACCAAACCACAACAACAAAACCTAAACTAGCACCCCCACTCCTGGGGGCTCAACCCTAAAAAGATGCAAAAACATCCCATATAAATCCTTCACTAAACTCAAGAGAATTTTCACAAGATCGTTTATGAAAAAAAATATTTTTATTAATGAACCAATCAAGTAAAATATATCAAAACTATCTATAAAAAAATTCCTTCCTATTAAAAGAACAACTATAAAAACAAACCTTCTTAGAGTCCATACCACATTCTTACTTAGCACACACCAGCTCTTTGCATTTATCCAGCAGCTGCTGAATGGTGACTGAGAGGAATATTTAACTGCACTCTTGGGGTTTAACTCTGGTTTTTTTTTTTTTGTTTTTTTGTTTTTTTTTGTTTTTTTGTTTTTTTTTGTTTTTTTGTTTTTTTTTGTTTTTTTGTTTTTTTTTGTTTTTTTGTTTTTTTTTGTTTTTTTTGTTTTTTCTGGGGGGTTTTTTGTGGGGTTTTTTTTTGTTGTTTTTTTTTTTTTTTTTTTTTTTTTGAAGCTGGAGAGATTCGAAGTGAGAGAAAAGGTAAAGCCTTGTCCATTCTGGGCTGAATCCTGGCTTCAGCAGCTCCCTGCTTCAGGGAACTGCATCTCCTCTCCATCTGCAGCCTGCCCTGCTCCCTGAGGATGGTTACACCTCTCTGATGAGGTGCAGGAGCACTCAGGCCAGATCTGAAATAATTACAATTCCCCCAAGGGATGTACAATAAAAGGGGCAATGCAGAGCTTTAGAGTGAGAATCCTCCAAGTCCTGGCATGCTGTAAAAATAATCTACAAGGCTTAAGATCAGTGGGGAAAGAAAGATGAGCTGGTCCTGGCACTGTCAGGGGGGTTCTGTGCATTCCCAGGGTCAAACTGGGACGTGGAAAGAGAATTCTGCAGAATTATTCACCTGAAACAGAAAATGTGCTCTCAGGAAGAGAGGCTCTTACTTATCCTGGAAATCAATGGCATTAATAACAGCAGGGAATGGATTCTGGCACGGGATAGAGATGAATTTCCTCAGCAGTGTTCACTGAACCAGGGAGGAAAGGCATTGCCCTGTCCTGGGCTTTGATCAGCAATGAGGGCACCGTGCTAAGAAAGCAGCCTGGGATTCAGAGATTAACTGCTGATTCAATGAAAACGAAATGGAAAAGCAAACAAAGCCTGCAAACGAGATCCTCGATTTCAAACAGGCCAGTCCTCGTTGGTGGAGAGAAATCCACAGGAATTAATATTGGGCTCAGGAGCTCAGAGGAGCAACTGCAATTTTTCTTTTAAAAAAACCAAAAAAAAGAGAAGAAAAAAGCAAGCAGAGTTCAAACCGTTTGAGAGGACACCTTCCAAAGGAGTTTTCCAGTTCCAGCCGGATGAATAACCACCTCAAAAGGATGCTGAGAGTCACCAGGATGCCTGCAAGGGATGGAAAGCCAGGCCAGAGCAGCAGGGAGAGCAGAGGTTGGGGTGTGGAGGGATCAGCTGTCAAAAGCCAGGCTGAGGAACCTCCAGAGAGGTGTTAAATTAACCCAGAGCTCCTCTGGTGCAGAACAGAAAGGGCAACAGGAGGGGAGAATGGGAGGTTTTGCAATCAGGAAGGGTAGGGATGGGTTCAGCATTGCCTCAGAAATGTTCAGCCATCACTGGGAAAGGGCTGAGTGTGGGGCAAGTGCAGGCAGAGGTCCCAGAGGGAAATTGCCAAGTTCCTGGTGGAGGCAAAGCTCAGAGCTCGCTCTCTGGGGAGGAGGATTTGGGGGAAAATCCTTCCCTGTGGTGCTGAAGAGTAGGGGAACCGCGGGGCCTCCTGCAGGGTTTTCAGCATCTCAGCACGTCACAGGGTCAGCACCTGATTCAGGACCTGCAGCTAAGAAAGGGGATGAAGCTGGGAGAAATGACTGTAGATGTATACAGAACTGCTGCTTCACTCCCCAGCAGGGTGTCACAGAATCCTGGAGTGGTTTGGGGTGGAAGGAACCTTAAAAACCATCTCACTCCACCCCCTGCCATGGCAGGAACACCTTCCACTACCCCAGGGTGATCGACCCTGGCCTTGGACACTTCCAGGGATCCAGGGCCAGCCCCAGCTGCTCTGTGAGCAAATATTTCAGGGGAGAAGAGCTGGGATTACAGATAAATGGAAAACAAATTTAATTGTGGCTGCCTAGGTTGTTTTCTGAAATAATTTCACTTGTAGATAGAGCCTTGGAGGGGGAAGGAAAAACATCTCTGTTTTGAGGAAAGCAGCTGTGATATGATTTATCCTGAGATGACTCCAGCAGATCCCAGCCCTGCTGCTGTGTCCTCCTTCCACGTGGCCGTGAGTGAGCTCTGAGATTACAGAGAGATCCCTGCTGTTGTTCCCAAGCAGCAAATCCAGGTCTGCTCTGCTTCCCTGCACACAGCAGAGAGGAGAAACCCGAGCCTGCCCTTCCCCTTTTCCTTACTTTCCTCTGCTCCTGCTCGGGCACGTCGCTGAGGAGGCCAAAAGTCGGGGCTGCTGCAGGAGGGAGCCCCTGAACTTCAGGGGGAGAGGAGCCAGCTGGCAAGGGGGTGACTCTGGGAGAGGCAGCAGGAAAAGGGGGAAGAAGGGGAGGAAAAAGTTAAGGACAGAGAAAAAACTTTTTTTCCTCCAATTTGTGGGTTGTGCAGTAGCAAAAATCCCCTTTTTTTTTTTTTTTCTTTTTTTTTTTTCTTTTCCTGCAGCCTCGAGCTACAGCCTGGAAGCTGGGGAGGATGAAAGCCAAGGAAGAGGTGGGAGAGGGCCCAGGCCCTGCTCAGGCAGGGATGTGGGATGGGGGAGCTGCAGAGTGCCCGGGCTGTCAGCACCTTCTGCTGCTCCCAGCGCTGCCCTGGCAGCTCATCCGAGCCTGCACAGCCGGGAGGGCTGCAGGGAGGCAGGGATGGGATGGGAGGCAGGAAAACAGGGAGCTGTGCTGCCCACGGGCACCTCAGTGGGCACACACTGCCCAGGTGTGGCTGTGTTCCAGGGTCCCGGGACCAGGGAAGAGATGAGAATCTTGATTCCATGCTTCAGCAGGCTGATTTATTATATTATGATATTATATTATATTATATTATATTATATTATATTATATTATATTATATTGCTATGCTAAAACTATACTAAAAAGAATAGAAACAAAGGATCCATGGAAAGGAAAGGAAAGGAAAGGAAAGGAAAGGAAAGGAAAGGAAAGGAAAGGAAAGGAAAGGAAAGGAAAGGAAAGGAAAGGAAAGGAAAGGAAAGGAAAGGAAAGGAAAGGAAAGGAAAGGAAAGGAAAGGAAAGGAAAGGAAAGGAAAGGAAAGGAAAGGAAAGGAAAGGAAAGGAAAGGAAAGGAAAGGAAAGGAAAGGAAAGGAAAGGAAAGGAAAGGAAAGGAAAGGAAAGGAAAGGAAAGGAAAGGAAAGGAAAGGAAAGGAAAGGAAAGGAAAGGAAATTACAAAATCTTGTGACTGCTCACAGCCTCGACACAGGTGGCTGTCATTGGTCATCAAGTAAAAACAATTTCACATGTTGGGTAAACAATTCTCCAAATCACATCCCAAAGCAGCAAAACATGGAGAAGCTGAAGCTTCCCAGCTTCTCAGGAGAAAAGAGCCTGGCAAAAGGATTTTTCATAAAATGTCTGTGACACCAGGACTCCCTCGGGGTCACTCTTTGCCAGCCAGGGCTGCCTCCAGCCCTGCCTGCTGCAGATGAAAGCTCCTCTCACTGCCCCGTTCCACCCCAGCCCAGTTCTCCTGGCACTGCAGCAGCAGATGGAAGATCTCCTGTCTCAGCTGGAAGAGCCTGTCCCAACTCTGGGGTTTTTGTTCTTTATTTACAGCCCCAGTTCCCGTCTCCAGCACTGAGCCGTGCTGCTCACAGCTCCCCAGATCCTGCACTGAGCAGGTCTGCTCCTGCTCTGGCTCAGGGGAGGTGTTCAAAGCGCTCCTGCAGGGCAGGGGAAGGGGTTGGCAGCTGCTGCTTCATGGTCCTTTCAGAGCTGCTCTCTGCCCTGGCAGCTCTGCCCTCCCTGCAGCTCCTGGGGGCTCTGTGGGCACAGCACCCCTGCCTTCCCTCCAGGGGCTCCACAGGGACCTTGCCACCATCCTCTGAGGGGCTGGCACTGTCCGAGAGACAAAGCAGCCCTGAAACAGCAGGGCAGACAAAACCCAACCTTTGAGAGCAGCCTGCCCTGCCAGGATTAATCATTACACCAAGCACAACACTTCCATGGAGCCCCGGGTGGCTGCAGTGCCAAGGGAGGGCTGTGCTGCCCTTTTCCCTGTGCTGCCCTTTTCCCTGTGCTGCCTTCTCTGTCCTGCCCTGTTCTGTCCTGCATTCTCTGTCCTGCCCTTCGCCCAGTCCTGCTCTTTGTCCTGCATCCTCTGTCCTGCATTCTCTGTCCTGCATTCCCTGTCCTGCCCTGTTCTGTCCTGCATTCTCCATCCTGCATTCTTTGTCCTGCCCTTCTCCCTGTCCTGCTCTTTGTCCTGCATTCCGTGCCTGCATTCTCTGTTCTGCTCTCTGTCCTGCATTCTGTGTCCTGCATTCTTGTCCTGCCCTTTTCCCTGTCCTGCCCTTCTCTCTGTCCTGCATTCTCCATCCTGCATTCTCCATCCTGCATTCTCTGTCCTGCAGTCTCCATCCTGCATTCTCCATCCTGCATTCTCTGTCCTGCCCTTCTCTCTGTCCTGCCCTGCCCTGCAGCTCTGCAGCAGTGATCTGGGAATGCTGCCTGCCATGCTCTGCTCCAGGGGAACACTCCAGGGCTCTCTGGAGCTGCTCTTTGAGCCGGGCCCCCCTTTCCGAGCCCTCCTCTCCCCCTTTGACAGGAGCTGGCCCCTCTCAGCTGCCAGCAGGGCTCCCCTGCCAGCCTCGTCAGCTTTAGCTGCAGCAATTCCCTTTGAACTCGGCTTGAATGAGCATCTCCATGGCAATGGGAGCGGGGCTTTCATCCGTACATTTCCACACCTCTGTCATCCATCCATCTTCACTGCTCCCCCGTTCTCTGTCCTGCCCTTCTCTCTGTCCTGCCCTGCCCTGCAGCTCTGCAGCAGTGATCTGGGAATGCTGCCTGCCATGCTCTGCTCCAGGGGAACACTCCAGGGCTCTCTGGAGCTGCTCTTTGAGCCGGGCCCCCCTTTCCGAGCCCTCCTCTCCCCCTGTGACAGGAGCTGGCCCCTCTCAGCTGCCAGCAGGGCTCCCCTGCCAGCCTCGTCAGCTTTAGCTGCAGCAATTCCCTTTGAACTCGGCTTGAATGAGCATCTCCATGGCAATGGGAGCGGGGCTTTGTCCCTGCAACCTGCCCTCCACCCTCGGCTCCGGGAGGTGGGCAGGGATGGGCAGGGATGGGCAGGGCAGCCTGGGCACACCAGCCCTGCTGGGCACAGCCCAGGGCTGGCTCTGCTGCTGGAGAACCGGGAGGATCTGCCCCTTCCCCAGGGCAGGAGAGGCTGGCAGGGCTCTGCTGGGGCTGTGGATGTGTGCTGGGGTGGAAGCAATAAACAATCCAGAGAGGTTTCACTCGGGATGGGTTCTGTGGTGGAGAAAAAAGGGAAAGGAAAGGAAAGGAAAGGAAAGGAAAGGAAAGGAAAGGAAAGGAAAGGAAAGGAAAGGAAAGGAAAGGAAAGGAAAGGAAAGGAAAGGAGAAAGTGCTCCTGCTGCATCCAAACTCAGTTTTTTCCCTTCTTTCCCCTCATCTCTCCCACAGCCATCCCCATCTCTGCTCCTTCACATCCACGAAGGGAACGTGGCTTCCTCCATGGCTTGGGAATGTGCTGCTGCCCAAGGAGGTTCTCCCTGCTCCCAGGGCCTGCTTGCTGCTCAGATTCTCCTCCTTACTCCCCCTCTAGCTCCCCCAGAAGGAAGATCCCTCTTTCTGGGCTCTTTAGAAACTTGACCTTTCCAGTTGTGCTGCCTGTGCATCACCCCCAGCCCTGGCCACTGCATAAAGAGCCACTTTATTCCCTCCCTGTCCCACTCCTGCTCCCAGCCTGGCCCACGTGGGCCAGGCTCTTTGGCACGATGGGCTCTCCCCAGCAAAATGGGGTTTTTTTTCCTCTTGTGCAGTGAGAGGCTGCTTTTGCAGCCAGCTCTGTAGGTGGGAAAAAAAAAAAAAAAGAAAAAAAAAAAAAAAAAAAAAAATTTTTTTTTCTTGGAATGTCGGGTAAATTCTTTGGGAGCTGCCTCGGGGGAATCACAGCTCAGCTTCTTCTTTTTTTCTTTTTGGGGGTGATGTAAACAGTGCAGGGCTGCTCCTCTTCATCCTTCTCTGCTCTGGGCAGGCTGTGCCCTTGCTGCTCCCCATCCCAGGCTGGCTCTGGGTGCCTGGTGGGTGTTTCCTGTGCTGAGAGCTTTCCCTGGGGGTTACACCGAGGTCAAGGCCATTCCAGCTGTGATCCCCAAAAGTTTTGGGGAGCAGGGCTCAGTGTCATGCACAGGGCAAGCAGAGCAGGGCCAGCACGGCGAGGCTCAGGGCTCTCGGTGCAGTTGTGCTGCTCTGATTTCCTTTTCCACCCCTTTCTTCCCCCCTCCTCCGAGGGGGCTGATCCAGCTGGGTCCCAGCAGGCTCTTTTCATTCCCTGTTAATGAGAAACTCCTGCACTTTGTCCCTTGAAACAGAGCCACGCTCCCCACGTGGTGCTGGGGAAGGGCTCAGCCTGAGCTCAAGGGACAAGGGATGGAGTGGCTCCTGTCCTGCACGTGGGGCCAGGGCTGAGCTGGGGAATCCGAGCCTGGCTGGAGCCAGGGAATGGGAATCCATCCCCTGCCCAGCTCCCCCAGCCCCACCCTGGCTGGGATGAGCACAGCAGGCACGGGGCAGCCCCCACACTGCCAAAATCCTGGCTCAGGCTGCTGGGGGGGTTCTGGAGCTGGACAATGGGGTCATTCCTTCCTCGGGGGCTGCTGGGGCAGATCCTGGAGCTGGACAGTGGGGTCATTCCTTCCTCAGGGGCCCTTGGAGCTGGACAGTGGGGTCATTCCTTCCTCAGGGGCTCTTGGAGCTGGACAGTGGGGTCATTCCTTCCTCAGGGGTTCTTGGAGCTGGACAGTGGGGTCATTCCTTCCTCAGGAGTTCCTGGAGCTGGGCAATGGGGTCATTCCTTCCTCAGGGGCTCTTGGAGCTGGGCAATGGGGTCATTCCTTCCTCAGGGGCCCTTGGAGCTGGGCAATGGGGGCATTCCTTCCTCAGGAGTTCCTGGAGCTGGACAATGGGGTCATTCCTTCCTCACCTCCTGGGAGGGCTGGCCCTGGGTGGGAGCAGCTTTTGGGCAGGGCCAGGGAAGCCCAGATGGTCCCAAAGGCAGATCCAGGAGTGTGGTGGGAAGCAGGGAAGGGGAGATTTCTCCTCCATGAACCTGAGGAGCGTTTCCCCTCTGAGCAAGCCAAGCCCAGTGCCCCAGGCTCTGCTCCCTCCCGCTGTGCTGAATGCCTCTTATCTCCAGTAAAAGGTCTCTCTTTCCTTGACAGGAGTGCCCTGACCCTTCTGGCTCCATCCCAGCCAGGAATTTGTGTCCTCTGACACTCCTGGCCCTGAGCTGTGACGGGAATTTGATGTGATTTCTCCCCTCAGTTAATCCTGGGCTGCAGAATTCCTCAGAGCCAGGAGGAAATTCCTCACCCAGCAGCAGCAGGAGGGATTCTCTCCAGCCTGGCACTTGCAGCTCCAAGTCTGCCTGGCCTGGAAGTGGTGGCAGCCCCAAGCAGGAGCATCCTGCCTGGTCCTCAATCCATCCCTGAGCTCCTGCCACGGTGCTTGGGCAAACAGAGGAGGCTCCCCACTGGCAGCTTGGTCTGATTCCAGCTCCTGAGCCCCTTTGCTGTCTCCTTTCCTGCTTTTTCTGCTTCCCTGAGCCACCAGCTGATCGTGGAGCCCACTGGTGAAAAACACATCCCAAACTCCAGATTCAACTCGAGCCAAACCTCTCCAGCCTCTGGAGCATCTGAAATTCAGGGTTTCATGAGGGAGGGCTGGAGCTCTGGGATCTGAGTCTCCATTTTTTGGGGTGGCTGCTCAAAAGGTGCTGCTGATTTCTCTCACCTGCCACGGAAAGGGAAGAAAAACATTCCCAGCTCTGGAGGCTTCTCAGCTTTTGCATTCCTGAAAGGGGGAGGGCGAGTGAGGGGAACAGGAAACTCTCAGCCAGCTGTGATTTTTCACCAGAGCCCGACAAAATGCCTGAGCTCGGCAGCTGCACTTGGAGGTGGGTCATTAAAATGACACAGCAGCTCGGCTGGGCTGCAGGGGAGCAGGGAGAGCTTGGAGAGCAGGGCTGGGGGAAGCCCCTGCTCTGAAAGGACTGGGAGAGTGACAAAAAAAAAAACAAAACACACACACAAAAAACCCCAAAAACAAAGCAAAAAAAAAAACAACCAAAAAAACCAAAACAAAACAAACCACCAAAAACCCCCAAAACCCCAAAACCAAACAAAAAATCCTCCTAAAACAAACAAAAAAACCCAAACCAAACAAAAAAAAAAAAAAACAAAAACACACACACACACACAAAAAAAAAAAAAAAAAAAAACCCAAAAAAACCAAAACAAAACAAACCACCAAAAAACCCCAAAACCCCAAAACCAAACAAAAAATCCTCCTAAAACAAACAAAAAAACCCAAACCAAACAACCAAAACAAAACAAACCACCAAAAAACTCCAAAACCAAACAAAAAATCCTCCTAAAAAACAAACAAAAAAACCCAAACCAAACAAAAAAAAAAAAAAACAAAAACACACACACACACACAAAAAAAAAAAAGAAAATATAAAAAAATAAGAAAAAGAATCCTCTGGAAAGACTGACTGGAGATATGAAAAATATTCCTGTAAAGTCTGATCCAGCGCCCAGCTGGAGCTGCTGTGGTTTTCCCCCCGTGGTGTGGGAGCAGGGTAAAGGGTCACCTGGAAGAGTTTGGTTTCCTTGGCTGGCCTCGTGCTTTATCTGAGGAAAGGATTATTTATTTGATTCTGCTCTGCTCCATCCCCCAAACGCCACATCAGCAGCAGGATGACCTCAATGAGGAACAGATTGTCCCCTGGCCTGCCTCCATCCCTGCCTGTGGGGACATCAGCCTTGGGCTGGGGACAGGAGGGGAGGCTGGGCTGATTCCAGGGGCCACGCGTCGGGAAAACGTCAGGAGGGAGCTGGGGAAGGGTTTGGGATTACAGCAGGGTTTGGGAGCTACAGGAGGTTTTGGGAGCTGGGAAAGGGTTTGGGAGCTGGGAAAGGGTTTGGGAATTAGGAGAGAGTTTGGGAGCTGCAGGAGGGTTTGGGATTACAGCAGGGTTTGGGAGCTGGAAAAGGGTTTGGGAGCTGGGAAAGGGTTTGGGAGCTGCAGGAGGGTTTGGGATTACAGCAGGGTTTAGAAGCTGGAGAAAGGTTTGGGAGCTGCAGGAGGGTTTGGGATTACAGCAGGATTTAGGAGCTGGAAAAGGGTTTGGGATCTGCAGCAGGGTTTGGGAGCTGGAGCAGGATTTGGGATTATAGCAGGGGTTGGGAGATGCAGAAGGTTTTGGGAATGCCCAATTCCCAGTTATTTATTAGAGCTGCAGGAAGGTTTGGGAGCTAGAAAAGGGTTTGGGAGCTGGGGAAGGGATTGGGAATTAGGAAAGGGTTTGGGAGCTGCAGGAGGGTTTGGAAGCTGGGAAAGGGTTTGGGATTACAGCAGGGTTTGGGAGATGCAGAATGTTTTGGGAATGCCCAATTCCCAGTTATTTATTTCCCAATATCCAGCTATTTATTTCCTAGTTCCCACCTACTTCCCAATTCCCAGCTATTATTTCCCAATTCCCAGCTATTTCCCAATTTCCAGCTCACTCATTCATTCCAAGAGTCCCATCTCATTCCTTCCAGCATGAATCAGGCTGGAATTTAGGGGATGCTGATGCTCTGCCCACGACCTCCATTCCAGGAAATGGGTTCTGGGAGCTTTGGCTGGGGGAAACTTAAATCAGAGATGAGATGGCAAAAGTGGTGACTCTGTCTTGGTCATCTCCAGCTGCTTGTTTCAAGCTGATCCCAATGATTTTATTAGTAGAAAATAATAAAATTAATATAATATAATATAATATAATATAATATAATATAACATAACATAATATATTATTATATATACTATAATATATAACATAACATAATATATCTAATATAATTTACAAAACCATTCCCAATAAATTTTAAGAGCCCATTCACACAAATGTTGTCCCCAGGTGTGCATCTCTCCATAAATAAATTGACATTTTGGTTAACTTGAGTTTGTTTTTTGGGGGTTTTTTTTAAGCTGTTTGACTCAGTGGCTGCTGAATCCTGCCTTAACGTTTCAGGAAAGCTCAGGAAATATTTCCAGTTCAATCTGCCAAAAAAATATTTGCATTTTCCTCCAGGCTGATTTTTGAACATAAATTGTTGGCGTCGGGGGTTTGGGGAGGGGGTTGCTGCTTCCCAGTGAGTTTCCACAAAACAGATATTTTCTTTTGCTCTGGAAAAAAAAATAAAAAGGAATTCAGGCCACTGCAGATGCTCAAATGCCAAATGACTTTCAAGCACGAAAAAATGTTGGAATTGCAAGAATAAAACATATGGCAGTTTGGAGGAAGATTGGAAGGGAAAAGCACAATTGTAAAGCTGAACTGAGGGTGTTTTATTATTCAGAATGAAAATACTTTCTTTTTGCTAAAGCAGCCAGAATTTTAAGCAGACCTGGTTATTTTCTGGAATTGATTTTTTTTTTTTTTCCCCAAAGACAAACAGCTTTATTGATTGTGATTATTTGGATTGTGGCTGGATTGGGTCAATTATTGCATCACTTTAGGGGGGGAAATAAAAAAAAAGACCTTTAGGAACTTATTTTGTGTGCAAGTGAAGGAAAATGGAAACTGCAAATGAGATTTTTCCAGTTTAAGGCAAAAATAGTCCCCACTGTGTGTGCTTGTCCCTGACAGCAGATCTGGGACATTCTGCCTGTAAACACAGGAGGGGAAGGGGGTGGAGAAAATCCCCAAATCCTTCATTTTCTTTGTGTTGTTTCACTGTGCACAGGAAAATTTGGGTTGGGAATGAGTAGGGGGGAAATGTCAGGGCTGTGCTGGCTGAGTTCTCCTGAGCTCCCACAAATCCTTGGCTGAGGATCCCCCAAAGCTCCCAGGACCTTGGGCTGGAGGATTCTGCCTTCCCCTGGTGTTATTCTCACCATTTACCCCACAAAACCTTCCCCATTTCACTGCCTTTCCCTGTGAAATGTGGCTCAGAAAATGGGATATTATTAGAAAAAATAATATAATAAATATAATTTCCATTATATTATTGGAAAAATAATATGTGGCTCAAGATGGGATTCAGAGTTGTGGGGAAGAGGAGCTCCCCTGACCCTTTTTGCAGCTGGAGCCCAGCACCTCATTAACCTTGGTTGATTCTTTGTGTTTTTATTGCTCATAAACCTCTCCTGGTCCCCCTCTCCAGCTCCTCTCCTCTTCTGTGGGCCGTGATTCTTCTCCAAATGTCCATTTTATAAATCACTTTAATTAGTTTTAGATCATCCTGCTGTATTTATAGCCCTTGATTTAGGGTTCAGATTGCTTCCGTTACATCCTCTGTATTGCTTTGATTTTATTTATGGTGTTTCTGGTGCATTTGCATTGCTTTCCTTAGATGGATATCATTTTGGCTGGATTTACAGTGTATTTCTCCTGTTAGATTTATATCACTTTAATTAGATTTATATCCTTTTAGAATTTGAGGGTTTCACTGAGATTTATAATATCTCTCACACCAGGCTTAGAAAATTCACAACTTTTTTGTTTTAAAGGATGTTAACTCCACACTGGCATTGCTTTATCTGCTCTTTGCTCAGCCTCCCAATTAAAAATTCACCACTTGGAGGTTGGTTTTGTTTTTTTTTTCCCCCTTTAATTTCCACAGGAATCATTCCAGCCTGAACGTGCTGCTTTAAATTAACCCCTCCCATGCCAGCAGCAGCAGGGATGTGGTGGGGAGGGAGCATCTCCTGGATTCCTCAGGACCCGAGGCACGGCTTTTATTGATGGAATGGTTTGGGTTGGAGGAGACATGAAAGCTCCTTGCCCCCATGCAGCCTGTCCCTGGGGGCTGTTGTTTCAGATGTTCCCAGCAGGACACCCGGTTGTTTTCATGGGAACATGTGATGCTGCTCCCAGACCTTGCCTGGTTTTATCTCCAAAAACACCGAGGGCAGGAGCTGATGGACTTTAATTAACTTTGACTTCCTGGATTGCTTCATTCCCAAAACCAGCACGGAGCTTCCTGTGTGCCCAGGGGTTTGCACTCCCCAGGGGAGGTCCCTGCAGAGTTTTCCACCTTCCCAAAACCTTCCCAAACCTCTCCATCCCTGCAAAAGGCTGGCAGCTTTTCCCTCTGCCCACTGAGGGCAGCTTCCGTAGGATCCCAGAACGGTTTGGGTTGCAAGGGACATTAAAACTCATTTTGTCCCATTTTCACCAAACCAGGCTGCTCCAAACCCTGGCTTTGAACGCTTCCAGGGATGGGGGCAGCTTCAGAACACTTTTTCCAGTGGGGTTTTAATGGGATTTCTGTATTGCTGCAGCATTTGAGAGCCGCACAGGCCAAGAGCTGAATCCAGGAAAGGAAAAGAAAAACATTATTTCATCTCCCAGCCTCTTCATCATGCCCTGCTCTCCTTTTTCTCTCTCTGACCTCCCCCTCTTTGTGTTTATTCCCTCTGTGAGCAGGACAGAGGCAGGAGGGAGGGCAGGAATGTGCTGCAGAGATCCTGCTGCTGGGTAGTTGGATCCAGATGTTAAGGGGAGGAGCGGGGCTGTGGGAGCAGGGAAATCAGGAACACCAAGCCTGACTTCAGCACAAAGGGAACGGGAATTCCACCCTTCAGGTACAAATTCTGCCCTCAGCAGAGGGCAGGGCAGCAAAAGGGGCGCCTGCCCAAATCTCCAGTGCCACAGGAGGAGTTTTTACTCATCTAAGGAGGAGTGCTGACCACGAGGGAGATTTTTCCAATAAACTCCTTGTATTTCCCAAATCCACACCATCAGTGGGAACTCTGAAGGGTCTCCTGAAGGACCAGACCCTTCCAGCTCTCTAAGAAAGGGCAGCCCAGTTCTGGCTGGGTGATCTCCACCAGCTCCCACAATTCAGAGTTTCTCTCTCAGGGTTTTGGGAGCTTCAGAATTATTATTTTGTGGCACTTCCCTCCTCCACCAAACACCAGGTTTGTGCTCCTGAGTCCCTTCTCGTGAATTGATCCAGGAGAAAAGGGGCAGAACCCCCCTGCACACCCCAAAAACCTCCCCCACTGCTGCCCTTCCCCTCCTGCCCTTCCCACCCTCCCTGCAGCTGCATCAAAGAGCGTGGCATCCCAATTAACCAGGACAACATCTCTGCACAAGCATCTGCAGCAGCTTTGAAGCGCTCAATCAACTTCCCAGTGCTCTGCTCGTTTAATTACACCCAGGCTGCTGCACTGCTCGAGCCCTTAATTGCCCAGGACAGAGAATAGGGTGGTAAGCAGGTCAGAGCCAGGAGATGCTGGGCATTGTTCTAAGCCACTCAAGCTGCTTTTCACCCCCATTCAGAAGTTTGTGTAATTGCCAAGGAAAGGAGGGCGCTCAGGAGGGGCAGCAGGGAAGGGAAGGGATGTGGAATTGCTTTTAATTAGGCAGAAATGACTCGAAGCCTGATTACTTTCTGCAACAGTAAGGTCTCCGCTGAACGCCACAACACAAATCCTTTCCCAGGGCTTCAGATCAAGCCACAGGTCCTTGGGAGTAATATTCCTGATAATAGCTGGGATTTAGCCTACAAGTTGGGGGACCAGGAGAGTGAAAAAAAAATCCAATTAACTCTCCCTGAGCTCTTTCAGTTCTGTAGTGCTGGGAACAATGGCAAATAGCCGGGTTTTGTGTGTTCAGCTCCCCAAAATACTTGCCCTGATTGAATCGTTCAAAAAGCACTGATGGTTCTTTCGTGTAGCTTTAAAAGTGGTTTGGAACGAAAAAATGAAGGATGGGAGATGAAAGAGCTCAAGGCAGAACGTTTGGGCCTGACCCCTGCCCTCAGTTACACCAACTGGAGCTGGGATTAACACCAGAGCAAACAAAACGAGAAATTCGGGCACCGAGCAGGCAGTAAAAACTGGTTCTTGGTGGGTTTTAATTTGGAAGAGTTCAGATCTGAGTGGGGTTTGCAGAGCACAATGCTGATGAGAAAGTGGCAGTAATTATTGCTCTCTCCTCCATGAGAGGGGAGCTTTGGATGTTAATGGTCTCTGGAGTATAGGCTGATTACTAACTTCAGGGTGAAACAGCACAGGGAAAGGCCCTTCACTTTCTCTGCTCTTAAAAGCTCCTGTGCTCAGGATGTTGGGCATCCTGACTGAATAAATGAGATTGAGATTAAGAGGGGAAAGGATTATTTATTTTATTATTTTATCTTATTTTATTTTTTTTAATTTTTTAATTTTTATTTTTTATTTAATTTTATAATGTTTACTATTTTATTTTTGTTTATTTTTAATTTTTATTTTATTTTATTTTAATTTTTTTATTTTATTTTAGTCATTTTATTATTTTAGTTGAGTTTTTATCATTTTTATTATTTTGGTTTAGTTTATTTTTAACTTTTATAATTTTATTTTATTTTATTTTATTTTATTTTATTTTATTTTATTTTATTTTATTTTATTTTATTTTATTTATTATTTTGTGAAGAGGTACAACACCACACAGCTCAGAGGCATTCCCAGAACGCGTGAAGGGAGAAGATGCTGAAGGTATTTCTTCATCACCCCTAGCAGCATCCACACAACAACAAGTGGGTGGCGAGTGGTGAAGTCGAGGCGGCCACAAACATTTTGCTCTGCCTGGAAAACCTGCACGCAGGGAACTCCTGCCAGCAGAGCTTGGTGTGGATGCTGCAGCGCCTCTCACCCCCTCTGCTCTGCTCTTCCCTCCCTTGCCAGGGCTCTGAGCGAGGCTTTGAGTGATCCCTTCGTGGTTTCCCAAGGTGCCAGCCTGACACGGAGCTTCTGCAGGCAGCTCTGAGGGGAGGAAGAGCCCCTGAGGATTTGGAGCTTGGCCAAATCCCCGTGGTTTTCCCCGGGGATGACGGAGGCACCAAGGCAAGGCCTGGGTCAGGTTGCACCTCGCTGCTCCCACGCACCCGGCGCAGCTCAGCTGGGATTTCAGCAGCGCATTTTTTTCCCCCTTAACCCCGTGGCTGAGGTATTTCCGTGGCAGTTTTCTCCCATTGAAAAGCTGCTCACATAAAATGTGCTCACGTACCAGAAAATCTTGGCGCAGGTCATTAACATTCAGCCAGGCTGATCCTGCGGGGAATGTTTCACCTTCACCGGGCTTCAGAGGAGATTCCATCCACGCAGCTGCCCCACAGCAGCAAACTGCAAAGGCAGGAAGGCACTAAAGCCTTGGTTTGGCCACTCAGACCTGTCCCAAAGTCTTGAAGCTGCACTTGCTCTTCAGGAATTCTCCTCACTGTCACCTGCTGACCACTCTGTCCCTTGGCACCCTCCAGTCCCTTTCAAACCTCAGCAAAGCTGTCCCTCCTGTGCTCTCCCTGATTGTTCTTCTGCTATCTCCCAAACAGCTCCTTGCTCTTTAATTCTCTTTCCTGCCAGCATTTTTAATCCCCTGTCTGTATTTCTTATCTGTGTGTCCGTTCATTTCTGGGACTGGGCTCAAACCAGGTCAGAGCTGCAATCTGCAGGAGCACTCCAGCATTCCTGGCAAGCTGCTGAGCCTCAGGAAGAGCTCCCTGAGCCAAAAATGCTGATTTCCTCTGCTCTAGGAGCTACCAGGAGGAAAAGAACACCGTGTACTCCCAGGCAGCTGGGCTGCAGGATGGTCCCAAATCTCCTCTCACACCCCGGCATCCAGGGCTCAGGTAAATTCTGAATTAGCCCCAGTGCCACAGGGATGTGGATTCCAGGTCTGGGATGAGAGGAATGCTCTGGACTGGAGGTCCTCTAAGGGCTGTTTGTGCCCACTGACCTCACGGCGCTCTTCCCTCCAGCCCCTGCTGGGATCCTCCTGGTTTTTTGCATAATCTCCTCTGAATAAATTCACTGTGTGAGTGGGGCCTTCTCCTTTTGCAGCTTTTGTCCTGAGGATCTTTCTGTGCCTTCCTACCTTGTGGGCCCTCCCTCTCTTTTTGTATCCGAGCTGAGCCATTGCTTTCCTCCCTCCTCTGCACCTCTTAACTTTCCCTCCTCTTATTTTTAGCACTGCTATTGTCCTGAAAAACGTTTCAAGGAGCCAATTATGCTTGAGGGGAGCTGTAAAAATTTAGAGTTAAAGCTCGCGTGAGGTCACACGAAAAGCCCTGTTTGGACAAGAGTGATCTCCCTGCCTGGAAGCGTGGCTTTAAATGGTTGTTTCCATTTATTTCTGTGCTCCTCCTCACAAAGCTCTTTCTTGGAGCAGGCTGATCCTGCTGCCACAGTGACCTTTGTGTTTGCAGAGAGACCTTTTGAAATCAAAGGGGCCCTTCAGCAGCATCTGCCCATCTGGAAATGATCACAGAACAGGGAAGGTGAAGGGCAGGCTGGGGGCGTTTGGAGAGCGAGCTGCAGGCTCTGAAGTGACACAGGTCCCTCATTTCTGGGAGAGAGACTCCGAAGGTGTCCCAGTTACATCCTCAGGGGTACAGATGCCTCCAGCGTGGCTCACACCAGACCTGTGGCACTGGGAGCCTGAGGAATAACACATTCAGAAAATTCCGAGTGTATTTCACTGTGGCTGCCCCATCCCTGGAGGCATTCCAGGCTGGCTTGGACAGAGCTCTGAGCAACCTGGGCTAGTGGAAGGTGTCCCTAAGACGGGGGTGGAACTTTAGGTGGTCTCTAAGGCCCCTTTAGACCCAAACCATTCCATGGTAAAGTGATTTGAGCTGGGCTTTGCCTGAATGCTGCTCTCCCTTCTTCTTTCCAGCTGCACTTTGCAGCCAGCTGGGACCCGGGGAGAAAATCACAGCAGGAATGTGGGAGAGCTACGGGGCTGGAGGAACAGAACCTCCCTCCAGCTGGGGCTGCAGGAGATGGACCCGCGAGTGTGGGATGGGGTCCTGGGAGATGGATCCACGTGTGTGGGATGGGGTCCTGGGAGATGGATCCACGTGTGCGGGGTGGGTTTTGGATGGGGACCTACATTTGTGGGGCTGTGGATGATGGATCCATGGGGTCGGGGCTGTGTTTGATAGATCCATGTGCACATCCACGGCTGTGTTTGATGGATCCATGCGCACACCCTGGGCTCCGGGTGATGGATCCATGTGCTCCTCCAGGACTGTGATGGATCTATGTGCACACCCTGGGCTGTGTTTGATGGATCCATGTGCTCATCCAGGGCTGTGTTTGATGGATCCATGTGCACACCCTGGGCTGTGTTTGATGGATCCATGTGTGCATCCAGGGCTGTGTTTGACGGATCCATGTGCACACCCTGGGCTCTGGGTGATGGATCCATGTGCACACCCTGGGCTGTGTTTGATGGATCCATGTGCACACCCTGGGCTCCGGGTGATGGATCCATGTGCACACCCAGGGCTCTGGATGATGGATCCATGTGCACACCAGGGCTCTGGATGATGGATCCATGTGCACACCCTGGGCTGTGTTTGATGGATCCATGTGCACACCAGGGCTCGCCCGCCGCTCCCGCTCCCCCTCCCGGCCCGGCGCTGTTCCTTTAACGACGGGGCGGGCGCTGCTCGGCGGGGCCGTCCCGGGCCCGGGGGGGAAGTGACGGGCGGGGGGCGAGGGCAGAGCCCGCGCGGGGAGGGACGGACGGACGGACGGACAAACAGCCAGCCGGAGCGAGCGGGCGGGCGGGCGCTGAATGAGCCGGGCGGGCGAGCCACCCCCGCGGGGCCGGGGGCGCGGCGGGGCCGCCTTCCCCCGCCGCCTTCCGCGCTCCGCCCCTGACATAGCCCGCGCTGCTGTGGCTGGCGCTGGCCCCGCTGCCCGGCCCCGCGGCGCGGGCTGAGCTGCGGGTGCGGGTGCGGCTGCCCGGCGGGCAGGTGACGGAGGAGAGCCTGCAGGCCGACAGCGGGGCCGACTGCGTCAGCCTGGAGCTGAGGGCGGCCGACGGCGCCCTCGTCACGCTCACGGCGGATTTCAGACAGGTACGGGGCGGGGGAGAGCATCCCGGGGGGTTCGGGCAGGGAGCGAGGTGGGGAGAGCATCCCCGGGGGGTTCGGGCAGGGAGAGAGCTGGGGAGAGCATCCCCGGGGGGTTCGAGCAGGGAGCGAGGTGGGGAGAGCATCCCCGGGGGGTTCAGACCGCTGTGGAGCGAGGTGAGCATCCCCGGGCGTTTCGGATAAGAGCTGAACTGGGAGAGCATCCCCGGGCGTTTCGGGCAGGGACCGAGCTGGGGGGGACCATCCCCGGCGGTTTCGGATAAGAACGGAACTGGGAGAGCATCCCCGGGGAGTTCAGACCGGTATGGAGCTGGGAGAGCATCCCCGGGGGGTTCGGATAAGAACGGAGCTGGGGCATCCCTGGGTGCCCGCGGTGGTTCCCGGCGGGCTGGAGGAGGCTGAAGGCTGCGGGGTGGGAGCGCTGGCCCCTGGCACCTCGCGGCAGGGTCTGGTCAGGGCTTTTTGTACTCTCCCTGAGTGGTTTTTTTGTGGGATGAGCGCTGGGGATGGCGATCCTTCCCGTCCTCCTTCCACATCCCAGTCCATCCCAACTCGGAAGCTGGAGAATCTTGGCTGGGGGTCCAGGACCCAGAAGGACCCTGGGAATGCACAGGGAAAAGTCAATCCATCCTCTTGCATCATCGGGGGCTTTGTTTGAGCTCAAACACAGCTCCAGGACAGAGAGCCAGGCTCGCTGTCCCCACCGGTGTCACACCTGTGCCCGGAGCTGCCTCCACGCTGGAAACAGAGGGTGAAAGATCCCAGGGACGGGCAGCAGCTTCCCAGCTGGGTCCTGCAGCTCTGCTGCTCCTGGCTGAGTTGTGAGCAGCACAGTTTTGCAGAATTCCTCAGAGTTCTGCACAATTCCTCAGAGTTTTGCAGAATTCCTCACAGTTGTGCACCATTCCTTGCAGTTTTGCAGAATTCCTGAGAGTTTTGCACAATTCCTCGCAGTTTTGCAGAATTCCTGAGAGTTTTGCACAATTCCTCGTAGTTTTGCAGAATTCCTCACAGTTTTGCACAATTCCTCGCAGTTTTGTGTGGCAGGCTCGGCACAGCCAGGCAGGGAGCAGGGTCAGGGCTGAGGAGATCTCAGGCTCCTGGCTCAGAGTGGGGGTGTCCATGCCCTGCTGTAGCTCTGGGATATCTCTCTCCTCGACGCCACGGGGTGCAGTTAATGCCTCAGTGGGCTCCTGCTGGTTTTGGGGGCTCGTGTGTGACTGGCAGCTGTCAGTTCTGAGCACTGCCCTGCTGTGCAGCACCCTCTGCTCCCAGCCCCGAGCCAGGGAGGTGATGCTGCTCAGCTGAAGCCCCAAATCCCACAGATCTCATGGGCATGGAGATGCCAGGCCTGGCTGGAGGCAGGGACCCCCTCTGCCCAGGGAAGAGCAGCTTGCCTTCCCACGGCTGTGTTACCTTCATTCCAGCCCGTTTGCTCAGGTGGACTTTGCTTTGCAGCAGGAGGAAGCCCAGACCCATGAGATAGGAAGGTGCTGTGTCCCAGCCTGCTGTGGACCTTGGAGCCTTTTTGCCAGGGATTGTTCTGGTGCCTCTCCCCTTTGAATCTCAGTCTCCCTGCAAGCCCCTCAGCTGTCCCTTTTCCTCCCTGAGGTGCCAGCAGAAGCCATGGTGATTTTGGAAGTGGTGGCATGTTTCAGATACTCCAGCACATGTGCAGGGAAGCAGCCCTGTGACTCCTATTAAAGAAAATATTAAATAATTGCATGCCACGGCTCAGCAGGGAGGTTAGGAAGGGCTCTGAAGCCGTGGATTGCAAACTTGCACATTCCCAGGTGAGGGAAATCAAACTCAGATCCTCTAGGCAGCTCCTTTGGGAACCTGGGATGTGACCTGTGCTGAGCTGGTGATTTTCCCCAGCATTTTTCACTTGCTTCAGCTCCTCCTGAGAGCTCAGAGCTCACCCACAAACCCGACTGAGTGTGTGTTACATCTTCTCTCCCTCCCATCCTTATTAGAGCTGAGTTTTTTTCTGGGTTGGACATCTTCTCTCCCTCCCATCCTTATTAGAGCTGAGTTTCTTCTGGGCTGGAGTTCTCTGGAGGTGTTTTGGCTCCATAGGTTAAATCCTGAGCTCCACAGCCCCTGCTGGCAGTGGTGGTCCCTGGAGGGCTTTGCAAGCATCCGACTTGCAGAAATACATTCCTAATCCTCAGTTTTAGGGCAGCTGGGGCCTGACTCTGTCTGCTCTGTGGATTTGCTGGAAAATAGCTGGGAAAAGCCAGGGGAACATAAAGGAGCAGGGAGCTGGCTTTGTGGTGAGGTGAGTAATGTGTGAGCAGGCAGCAGCCTGGCCGGGCTTCCCCCTCTGACCTGCTGCAGCTGCACCCAGACAGTTCCTGCTCTGCCCTGCTGCTCCTCTCGCCCAAATTGCACAACTTCTCCCTGCGCTGGAGGTCGTGGGGCTCTGAGTGTTCCCAAAAGCAGCTGGGGTTGTTGTCTGCTGCCCTTGAGCCTGATGATGTGGCCAGGATGCTGGGGTTTTTCCACAAACGATTTTTCCATTCCTCTGGCTTGAACTGCAGGGGGTTCGTCCAAAGTCAGGGGTTTATTTACTATTTTTTTATTATTTTTTTCCCCCTCTGCCGGCAGTTTGTGGTTGCCAGACCAGGGGCTGGAGAAGAAATGAGATCATTGTTCATTGCTTTGCTCTGACACTGGTGGGACTTGAGCAGTGCCTGGGGCTTCCACAGGGCTGGGATTTTCTTTTCTCTTCCATCCCTGCCTGCCCTCAGAGCTCACCAGGTTATTTTCTCCTTGGTGCAGCTCAAACTGGGACTCGATGTTTTCTGGCCAGGGCAGGGGTGACCCTTTCTTTTCTTGCAGTTTGAAGAAAAGGGAATGAAAACACTTATTTTTCTCTGGTCAGGCATAAAATGTATTGCAAAAATAAAGTTTTGTATTGCAAAAAAATAAAAATAAAGCAGCCCTGAGTGTTGTGTGTGATTGGAGTGATGTTGGCAGTTGTTAAGCACAGCCTGAGAACAAAGTGGGTGGGTTTATTTCAAGGTCAGCACAAAGATAGGGAGAAGTTTCTCTTCTCTTTCCATGGAAAAGTTGGGCTTGGAAACACAAGGGAGGAAGCCCGAGTCGTGTTTTAACCCTTTCACTGCCAGTCCTTTCCATGTTGATGATGCTGTTGTGTGATGTTTTTGGGGTGCTGGTGTCAGAATTTCCTCATGCCATGGGGCCACGTGTTGGGTGAGAAATCACCAGGTGGCACAGAAAGCATCTGACCACAGATTTTATCCATGTGGTTTGGAAAGCAGCTTCTTCTCTGCACAGATACCAAAAGTAGGAAATGAGGGACATTCAGGAGTTTTTGGGAGGGCTCATTAAAACACCCTGGTGTTTGTTACTCCATAGAATCGTATTTATTTCTCAGAAAATCTGCTTTTTATTCCCCCTTTCCCAGCACATCCTTGATTTGCCTTTTTAGATACCTGAATATAAGAGGCAGCACACCCAAAATTCTCCATTCCAACCATTTCCAGAGGCAGAGGGGTTAAAAACCATCATCCCCACCCCTTCAGGGAAGCTCAGCTGGCTGGACCCCGGTTGTGGATGCAACACCAAATTCCCTGTGCTGTGCAAACTCCGGGAATTCTGTCCAGCTGTGCTCGATCCCTGGGGCAAAGGCTGCTGACAGCAGTGCAGAATTTGGCCCAGCAGTGCTGGTGTCACCCCCTGTCCCCAGCAGCACATTCCCCTTTCCCTGTGCCACTGCAGAGACAAAACTGGGTCCCCACAGCAGCACTGATGCCCTTAGGGGAGAGAAATTTGGCAGCAGAGCTGCAGGGAGGAAGGCACCGAGATGATTTATTTCCCTGGGAACTGCTTTGCTCCGCTCGACGTGGAATGGTTGCTGGGCTGGGAGCTGGACCACACAGGCTTGTAAATCCCTGCTGGAAAAAAAAACCCCAGGCAGGGGGGGCTGAGCTGCTCTCACCCCCCAGATGACAGCCCCTGGCTGAGGAGGGAAGGAGCTGGATGATTTCCCTGCTCCTCCTTGGGAGTGCCTTGGGTAGGGACAGGCAGCAGTGGGATTTTGGGAGTGGGAGCACTGATTTTTGTGTTGAAACAGTGGGATTTTGGGAGTGGGAGCACTGATTTCTGTGCTGAAACAGTGGGATTTTGGGAGTAGGAGCATTGATATCCCTGCTGTAACAGTGGGATTTTGGGAGCGCTGATTTCCATGGTGCAACAATGGGATTTTGGGAGTGGGAACACCGATTTCTATGCTGCAGCAGCAGGATTTTGGGAGCACTGATTTCCCTGCTGTAACAGGAGGATTTTGGGAGTGGGAGCACTGATATCCCTGCTGAAACAGTGGGATTTTGGGAGCACTGATTTCTGTGCTGTAACAGTAGGATATTGGGAGCACTGATTTCCATGGTGTATGGAGCACTAATTTCCCTGCTGTAACAGCAGGATTTTGGGTGTAGGAGCACTGATTTCCATGCTGTAAGAGCAGGATTTGGGAGCACTGATTTCCATGGTGTAACAGCAGGATTTTGGGAGTGGGAGCACTGATATCCCTGCTGAAACAGTGGGATTTTGGGAGCACTGATTTCCATGGTGTAACAGCAGGATTTTGGGAGTGGGAGCACTGATATCCCTGCTATAACAGTGGGATTTTGGGTGTGGGAGCATTGATTTCCATGGTGCAACAATGGGATTTTGGGAATGGGAGCACTGATTTCTGTGCTGTAGCAGCAGGATTTTTGGTGCACTGATTTCCATGGTGCAGCAGGATTTGGGAGCACTGATTTCCATGGTGCAGCAGGATTTGGGAGCACTGATTTCCATGGTGCAACAATGGGATTTTGGGAATGGGAGCACTGATTTCTGTGCTGTAGCAGCAGGATTTGGGAGCACTGATTTCCATGGTGCAGCAGGATTTTGGAGCACTGATTTCCATGGTGCAGCAGGATTTGGGAGCACTGATTCCCTGCTGCCTGGAGGAGCTGCTGTGCCCCTGCTGCGGGGCTGGCTGTCCCCTGCAGTGTTTGTCACCCAAAGCCAGAGCCCAGCTGTCACTGCCCCACTCAGGGCTGAGCATTCCCCACGCCCCCACCCCGAGTTTTCTGGAGAGTCCCTGCTCTGCTCTGCTCTGCTGGGACTTGTTCCCTGCTGGGAAATTCGGCAGTTAAAGGGGCTGTTTGCTGCCTTGGCTGGGGACCCACCTTGGCACTGATTCACTGCTTTTCCTGCCGGGAAAAGGAGGATGGGGAGGGGAAGGTGCTCTCCAAGCTTTGGGGAAATATAAAATATTATATTTTATTATTATAGATAATATTATAAATACTATCTATTATATTAGTTTATCATCAGTATATAACATTATATTATTAATATTATAAATATTATATACAATATATAAAATATTATATCTGTATTATTATATATAATATTATAAACATTACATATTACATTATTATATAATATAATATTATCAATATTATAAGAAATAATACAAAATATTTTATATTTTATGTTATTATTCATATTTATTTTATATATATTTTATCTGTATATTTATTTATTTTATATTCTATAATCTAGAACATATTTTAATAATATATAATACATTTTAATATTTCATAATAATATATTTTATAAAATGTGGTTTAGGCCCTGCTACTCTAGCTAAGCTAGCTTCAGTTTATAAGTTCCTTATTAGCTTATAAGTTCCCATAAGGAAAAATCATAAGAATAAAGGCATTTAACAACCTATTCTAGTAAGAAAAATAAGCTTGCACCTGCATAAACAATAAATGAGAATTTATTTATTTGTTTATTAATTAATTTATTTATTCTCCCGTGAGAATCAGTGAAGAAAATATATAAACTAACCAAAGTAACTCTTTAAAATATATAAACAAAATAACAATAGAAATATAAACAAATAAAATTCTATATAAATATATACATTAGATATTATAATAAGTAATTATAATTATTATAATAAATTAGATATAATTTATATTTTTCATAAAATATGAAGTAATTATATAGAAATAATTTTAAATATAAAATATAGGAACTTTACAACTTTAAAATACAGACACTAACTAACTCTCTATAACCAAAAATAGAGATTTGACAGACGTACAGCCTGGCCATTTACTGACCAATACACACAAATAAATAAGTGTATTGTTAGCCAGTTAAGTCTTACAGAGTTCCTGCTGATATTTCCTATAAATATGAGCTTTGTGACCGAAGAAGGGGCTTTTGTGCGTGAAGGAACTGAGTCCTGTCTGCTTGGTAAAGCTCTTTCCCTGTGGGATCTTTTTGAAGCACCATGGTTGGTTCTTGCTCCACCTGGGGCTGCAGGGAGAGAGGGATCAAAGCCAAGTGAGGATTTGGGACAGGAGGGGAGGAGAAGGAACTGGTTTTGCTCAGGACTGAGTGCTCACTGCAAAATTCTGGGATTTCCCTCAGAATAATTCATGCTACAGGAGCCAGATCTTTGGAAAATTGGCTTTTTTTAAAGCTGTTTCAGTGCTGGCAGCCCAGCCTGTCCCAGTGCATCTCCCTTGGTGCCAATAAATGCTCTGGAAATCCCTGGCACCTGCAGCTGGGGCAGAGGGAGTTGTGAATTCCTCGTCTGCATCAGCCCTGAGGAGGAGAGAGCCGGCTGGCCGAGGGCTAATTCTTAAATAGATGGATCAGGAGGATTAATCAGCTGCTCAGCACGTTCTCATTTTACAAAAATTGCCTCCAACCTGGGAAGTGCTGCACTGTTTTTAATCTCCTGCCTGTGGAGGTTTTCGGCCTGAATGCAAAACGTGGCTGTCCCTGCTTGCTTTTCCCAGGCTGTTCAAAGGGAATTGGAATTAAATCCGCCGCTGAGGAATATGCCAGAGTCAGCTGCTGGTTTTAGTCCACTCATCCACGGGCCCTGCGTGCTGTGGGAGCTCCCAGCTGGGCCAAATGTGGATGGGGAACGTGGTTTGTTCCAGTGCCTCAGTGGGACATCTCCCCATTAAAAAGTAAAAATTCCACAGCAATTTCACAAGAATTTTTGGAATCTCTTTCTTCTCAGGCCTCCTCCGCTCCCTGCAGTCAACAGTTGCAGCAGCAAGATGATTTCTCCCATCCTGGGGGTGGCAGTGCTGTTCTTGCAGCTGTCCAGATGTGCAGTGAATGGCATTCCCATTGCTCTTCTGGGCATGGGAGAGAAGGCAGGGAATAAAAAGTGGGCTCAGTGAGCAGCAAAGCTCAGCTGGAAAGGAGAAATGCTCCCCTCTGGGGCAGAGGGAAGGCAGAGCCATGCAGCAGGAGCAGCTCAGGAGGAGAAGGTCTGAGCAGCTGGCACAGCTCTGCCCTCCAGCCTCCAGTGCCTGCCCAGCTCTCTGTGGAGGGTTTGGCTGCAGGGGGTGCCAAGGGCAGGGATGCTCTCCCTGTCCCAGTCCTGCTTAGCCCTTGGAGTGGGCTGGGCTGGCACCAAGGGATTGCAGATGCCAATGCGACTGAAGGCAGAGGGAGGGATTGATCCCTGCAAGGAAATCAGGGTTTGGTGCCAGAGCAGGACACAGAGAGGCTTTGCTGTTGGCCAGGGAATTCTGTGGCTCTACATGAAGTAAGTGTGACAGATTTCCAAGCTGGTTCTGGAAAGGACTGCAGTCCATGTTATATAAAATGACAAAATTAGTGACCTGGACAGAAAAGGAAGTCAGCTGCAGCTGATCATAATGGCTCCTTCTGCCTTCAACAAATTCATTTTCTCTTCTGTTCCACACGTTCAGGGATGAGTAACTTTTTCTCCACTATGTCACTTGTCAAGAAGCAAGTGAGGAAAGGCAGCAGAGGAAATCTGGGGCTGCTTACTCAGTAAGGCATGAACATAATGGCTGTGTGATATTTGCTCAACAAAACCAAAGGAGGCTTCTTGGGGCTTTGCTTCCCTTCTTGGGAAAGCACAGAAACCCTCAGCTGCTGGGTGTGGGATGTGACCTGGCAGCAATTTGTCCTTGCCACAGTGGGATTGTGAAAACCCTTCATTCTCTGCAGACACCAGGGATTCTGCTGCAGGCTTTGGGGTGGGATTGGAGCTGGCACCACACCCCTGTGCTCAGGTAGCACAAGCAGCAGACCTTTGGCTTTGTTTTAGGGCTGGAGCCTTTCTCTTTGACCCCGACCTCTCGGTTCACCTCACCGATGCCAAAGATCTGCAGCTCTCACTCTTGTTATTTCTCTCTGTGGCAGGAGGTGAAGATTTTCCGTGCCTTAATCCTCGGGGAGCTGGAGAGGGGCCAGAGCCAGTTCCAGGCCCTCTGCTTTGTGACCCGGCTGCACCGCAACGAGATCATCCCCAGCGAGTCCATGGCCAAGCTGCGCCAGGTACGGGGCTCCCTCCTCCCATCCAGACAGGAATTCTGAGTTTTCCTGCCTGGATGCCCTCCCCAGGCTGCTCAGCTCTTCAAGCCACCTCTGCCCACCCCTCCTGCTTGAGGGGTTTGGTGTTAAACTGAGTTTATCAGTGGTGTTGGTCCTGTTCTAGTAAAGTTTTAGTTGAGCCTAATTTGTGTCAGGGATATGAAAATCCCTGCCCCAATGAAGCCAGCACTGATCTGGGACCATTAATCAGGACAGAACATGGAGAAACCACCACAGGCAATGGTAAAACATCGTGGTTTCAGTAGCAACAGGTTATTTTAAGGTGCTTCTCACCCAGGTGCACATCTGTTCTCACATCTGGTGTTGGCAGCACACCTGTAAGGAATAAGGTGCAGGCAGCATTGAAGTTCTGATGGTTTCCTCTGCAGAAAAACCCCCGGACAGTGAGGCAGGCAGAGGAGGTGCGAGGTGTGGAGCACCTCAGCATGGACGTGGCCGTGAACTTCAGCAAGGCAGCCCAGCTGAGCTCCCACATCCACAACGTCTGCGCGGAGGCCAGGGAGGCCATTTACACCCGGGAGGAAGATGTCAAGTTCTGGCTGGAGAAAGGTGATTTCCCATGGCTTTCCCTAGAGCTGCTCCTGTCAGTGGGCTGGCACGGTGCCGTGGTGGCTCCTGCCAGGTTTCTGGGGATCAGCACTGATTGTTTTGGCTCTGAGGCACGTGTGTCACCCTGCCTGTGTGTGAGCAGATCTCACTCCTCCTGCTGGCACTCCCTGAGCGAACCTAATTTGGGATTTTAAAAGTAACCTCTCACCTGCTCCACCGCCCAGAGGAAGCACATTGGTCTTGTGTCTTTTGACTTACTGTCCTCAGGGTCCTTTGCTCTCTTCTGGTTCTTATGCAGATTTAATCCCTGGAGATGCTCTTTCCAACCTCCTCCTTGACCTGGGGACTGTGCCGAGATACCAGAGCTGGCTTTGGTGGCTGTCTCCTTTGGCTTTGCCTCATGGCAGCACCCTGAGGGATGGCTGTGCACCCTGAGGGATGTTTGTTCGCCCTGAGGGATGGCTGTGCACCCTGAGGGATGGCTGTGCACCCTGAGTGATGTTTGTTCACCCTGAGGGATGGCTGTGCACCCTGAGGGATGGCTGTGCACCCTGAGGGATGTTTGTTCACCCTGAGGGATGTCTGAGGTGCTGCCAGACCTTGCTTTCCTTGGGGTCTTTCACTCTCCCGTAGCTCCCATTCAGATTTCAATCCCAGCAACTCCTGGGAACATTGTCCAAGATCCTCCTCAGCCCGGGGGCCGTGTGGGGTTGGCTTTGGTGTCCCTTCCCTCCATCCTGAGCCTGTGTGTGCTTGCTCCCACAGGGGTGGATGGCTCCATGTTCAAGGTGCTGCCGCAGGGCTCGGACCTTGCTCTCCTTGGGGTCTTTTATTCCTCCTGTGGTTCCCATTCACATTTAAGTCCCAATAATCTCTGGGAACATTGTCCAACCTCCTCCTCAGCCTGGGAGCCGTGTGGGGATGGCTTTGGTGTCCCTTCCCTCCATCCTGAGCCTGTGTGTGCTTGCTCCCACAGGGGTGGATGGCTCCATGTTCGAGGTGCTGCCGCAGGTCTCGGACCTGCCGGACTTTGCTTTCCTTGGGGTCTTTTATTTCTCCCATGGTTCCCATTCAGATTTAAGTCCCAACAGCTTCTGAAAACTCTCTGTCCAACCTCCTTCTCAGCCTGGGGGGATGGCTTTGGTGGCTCTGTCCTTTGGTTTCCCTCCATCCCGATCCTGTGTGTGCTTGCTCCCACAGGGGTGGACAGCTCCATGTTCGAGGTGCCGCAGGGCTTGGAACTGCCAACCTTGCTTTCCTTGGGGTCTTTCACTCTCCAGTGGCTCCCATTCCGATTTCAATCCCAGCAACTCCTGGAAACATTGTCCAAGCTCCTCCTCAGCCTGGGGGCTGTGTGGGGATGGCTTTGGTGGCTCTGTCCTTTGGTTTCCCTCCATCCCGATCCTGTGTGTGCTTGCTCCCACAGGGGTGGACGGCTCCATGTTCGAGGTGCTGCCGCAGGGCTCGGAGCTGCCGGAGCTGCAGCGCTGCGGGCTGTGCCAGGACCGCTGGAAGCCGTGCATGTGCAGCTACTCGCTGAGCATCGAGTGGTACCCCTGCATGCTCAAGTACTGCAAGAGCCGCGACGCCGCGGGCAGGGTGTCCTCCTACAAGTGCGGCATCCGCAGCTGCCAGAAGGGCTACACCTTCCACTACTACGTGCCTCAAAAGCAGCTCTGCCTCTGGGATGAGGAAACCTAGAGCCAGGCCAGGCTTGCCCAGGGGTGGCTCGTCTGCCCCGGCGAGGAGCTGGCTGCTCTGAAGAAGGAATGATGTTCACAGCGGTGCCTTGTGCTCTGTGCCTTTCCTCGTGGCCTCCCTCCCCACGTGCTGCTTCCTGGGTGGTGATGCTCTGGCTCCCTGGGGCAGGAGATGCAGGTTTTGGGGTGAAGCACGGGGAGAGAGATGTGCTGCCCTGCTCTGGAGCTCAAAGGGGCACTTCCCAGCCTCGAGCTGAGCAGGCAGGGCAAGGATCTTGCTGACCTGGGTTCCCAAACATCTCTGCTGCTGCCTTCGTCACCTCCTGGTGACACAACCACGGGGAAACAGCTGATTTCTGGGACCACAGCCCCTGAACAAGGGGGCTTTGAAGGCCACCCAAAGCAAGAGCCTGCCTGTAGCTTTTCCTAGTGCCTGACTGGCTGTTATATCCCCCTGTGGATGGAAGATGCACCGGGGGATACAGCCCAGAATCCTGTGCCCCTAAAGGGCTGGTAATTAGGGCTTTAATTAATCCCTATCTAGACTAGTGAAGGCCCAACTTTTTGTGTTGGTCTTGTGACTGTTCCACTAAGAAAGAAACATCTAGAGACTCGTGACTACCACCGTGGTTGGAAGGGGAGAAGAGGATCCCAGGTGGGTTTTGAAGAAGACAGGATGCCACATCCACGTCCAGTTTTATGTCCTGCTCTGCCAGCTATTCACAAGAAGCTCTTAAATAACTGTACTGCTTTGCTGTGCCTTGGTTTCCCCCATATGTTAAACAAGGGTGACACTGAAGTTGTCCTTGGCCCTGGAACATTCCTGGAGGGATCAGACAAAAAGCACTGGAAGTGCTGCTTGGGTCTGTGTCCTCTTCCACTCAAATTAGGACAAGCACAGAGGGGAGAGAAGCTCTTGAGGTCTTGAGGAACCCCTGTGCCTCCTGGTGAAAAGCCTTCACAATGTGCCTTTTTGCCTAAAACGCAGGAATTTTTGCAAAGAAGAAAAAAAAATAATTTGGTCA
This sequence comes from Passer montanus, assembly GCF_014805655.1. Lineage (NCBI taxonomy): Eukaryota > Metazoa > Chordata > Aves > Passeriformes > Passeridae > Passer > Passer montanus. Next base: position 2,312,364 of record NW_024369596.1, read on the forward strand.
CAATTATTTTTGTATCGATCACTTAAGGGGGTGGGGGGAGAAGGGAAAGGTATTTTAATATTGGAACATGAAGTAAAACACACTTGAAATGATTTTTTAAACAAAAAAAAAATTATTTATCATTTGTAAGGTAAAATAAACTGATTTTTTAAAGCATCCTTGGCCTAAAATTTTCTCTGTGTGTGAATTCAGATTTGCTCCTTTATGGGTAAGTCTCAAACCTGCACCTGGTGAAGAGCCATGGACTGGGGGAGAGCATGCGGGAATTTTTGACTCAGCAAGGTGATGCTGCACCTCAGACCCTCCATGGGGAGACAGGTTTGAGCTCATGGGGAGAGGTTTGGCTCATCCCAGGCCGTTCTGGGAGCTTTGAGCTCGGGCTGTGCTGGATAAACCCATCAGAGGAAGCAGGTCCTGGTCCCACGAGGCTTCTGTGGGTGTGGAGAAAATTCCTGGTGAATTCCCGGTGAATTCCTGGTGAATTCCTCCGCAGCTCCAGCTGAGAGGGCGGCGCTTTGAGGCCAGCCCGGAGCTGCCGTGGCTGCTGGAGGAGAAAACTGGAGCTCTGATTCCCCCTAGTGTGGGGAATCAGGGATGGGACCAGCACCTCCAGCGCTTCTGCTCTTCGCCCACCAACAATTCACTTTTTTGGGGGGGCAGGAGGAACAGGGCTTTGTTTCCTGCTCTTTGTGGGGTTTTCTCCCGGGTGCTGGGGTTAAACCCTGCTCTAGGGCAGGCTGTGAGCAGGGTGGGGTTGGATTCCAGGCACTGCTGTCCCTTCCCAGGGATGTCGGGACAGACACGGGCTCGCTCTGGGAGCATCGGGATCCATCCCAGCGAGCCCTGTGGGCTTTATTTTGGAATTCCGAGGCTCTGGAATGCCCGTAGCCGGTGCAGTTCCCCGGCCTCCAGCAGTGGGTGCTGGCGGAGTGCGGCTGTGCCCGGCCGGGTTCGGGATGCCGGAATGTCGGGATATCGGGATGTCGGGATGAAGGGATGCCGGGATGTTGGGATGCCGGGATGCTGGGATGAAGGGATGCCGGGATATCGGGATGTCGGGATGTTGGGATGTCGGGATGCCGGGATGCTGGGATGCCGGGATGTTGGGATGTTGGGATGCCGGGATGTCGGGATGTCGGGATGCTGGGATGCCGGGACAGGGATGCTCGTGGTCCAACCGGTCCCTACAAGATCGCAGGATGCCCCCAGCCCTGCCGGAAGAGGACGCTGGGGATTTTTGTAGCCTCTCCCTGCAGTTCGTGCCTCCAGGGCCCGTCCCAAGGCCGTATCCCATAAATCGGGTGCTACCTGCAGAGCTTATCTCCCTCCCAGAGACACCTGGAACAGCAGGAGAGGAAGAGCACGGTGCCTGCAGTGAGGAGGAGAGCGGGCAGGTCACTGATGACCACACGGAAAAGAAAGAGCAGCGTGTTTGACGGCGTCTGGGAGTGATTTTTGCAGCGATCAGAGTCAAACCAATCCTGCCTTGCCTGATAACCTCATTTCCCCAGCACAAAGAAGTGGCGATGCTGCGATCCATCCCCTCATTTTCACGAGCAGCGTTTGTTCTGTCCCGCACATCACCAAAGCTCAGGGCACCCAAGGGGACGGGCTTGGCTCTCGCGGCTATCCGGGGAGAAAACCACCTAAATATTTAATTTCCCCCTCTGTTTCACTGAGCACAAAGTAACAGCCAGAAAAAGTCATTCCCAGCCGCGTCTGGGGCCAGGAGAGGGCACTGGTGCCCTGCCCGTGGCCGGGACTGCATCCCTGCCCGGAGGATGCCCGGGATTCCTGCCCGGCCGGAGATGCCACCGGCAGAGCCGCCCCCCTGGTGGGCTCTGGAGCTCGGGAAAAGCGCCAGGAAGAGCAGAGAGAGACGAGAAACTCCTGGCTGGCGAACAAAAGGCGCTCTGATGTGGGGGAAGGCGAGCTCCCGTGGTCGCCAGCCTTTCGAGCTGGCTGCGAGCCACCAGCAAATAAATTCCTGTTTGACGCAGCGAAGACACCCGATCACGTCAGGCTTCAGGATGGGGGAAAACCCAGAGAAAAACACACGAAAGGAGGGCGGCAGCTGCCCAGGAACGCCGCAGGGCTCCGGCCCGAGTGGCTGGACGGGTGGCAGGAGTCCAGGAGCTCCACGGGAGCTGCCCGTGCCCAGCACCCGCTGCTGCTGCTGCTTCCCGGAGGCTGAAACCTCCCCTGCCCTGGAAAGAAATGTCGCTGTGAGCCGGGAACCCCCAGCTTCCCTCGGGTTTTTCCTCGTTAGGGTTTGGCCGGGCTCCTCCGCCCTCTCCCGGGGATGTCCTGGCTGCCCATGCCGCGGGCGGCTCCTGGGCTGGGGGTGAGGCTGGAGATCCTGCCCGCCCACCCATCCCCTGCCAGAAACCTGTCTTTCCAGGGAGGGAGAGCGGCGTGTGGGAAAGCCGAGAGCCCTGGAACGTGAATTACCCGCGGAGAGAGATGAATGTGCGATAGCTTGTACCTGGCAGCTACTGATGGAGCGTTAACGCTTTCAGCGGGGCTCCCTGCCGGCGGCTGCAGCCCGGCCCTGTCACACGGTGTCCCCAGGGTGCTGGGGTCACCAGGGTGGCACATGGCAGGGACAGCCATGCCTGGCTCGCTGTCACAGCACGGAGCTCAGGCGCTGGCTGGTTTCTGCAGAAGGAGCCGGCGTTAGGGGATTTTTTCTTGCCTGGCTTCCCTGGAAGTTGGTAAATAGTGCGGCTTGGAGCAGGAGGAAGAGGTGGCTGCCACTTCTCTCCTCTCCTTAGGGGACAGAGATGGAGCACGTCGGGAGAGCAGGGTCTCCACGTGCCAGCCTTTATCTTCATTATTTATTCTTTAACCCTGCTCTTTATCTCCGGGTTTCTTTGATGCTTTTCACTTTCCTTTTCATGCTGTTCCACTCAGCATCGAGGTGCAGCCCAGCCTGAGAGGACACAACGCCACAGGATTAGCAGAGTGACCCCAGGAACTGGGGCTGTTTAGCCTGGGGAGCAGGAGGCTCAGAGGTGACCTCACTGCTCTCTACTATTCTGAAAGGAGGTTCTAGACAGGTGGGGTCGGTCTCTTCCACCAGGAGCACTGACAGAACCAGAGGACACAGTCTCAGCTACGTCAGGGAAGGGATAGGTTGGATATTAGGAAAAAAAGAATCACTGAAAGAATAATAAATAAAGAATTCTCTTCCCAGGGAGGTGGTGGAATCAGCACCTCTGGATGTGTTTAAAAAAAGGCTGGACATGGCACTTGGTGCTAGGGTCTGGTTGAGGTGTGAGGGCGTGGGTTGGACTCGATGATCTTAGAGCTCCCTTCCAACCTCATTATTCTGGGATTCTGTGAAATCACACACCTGCCCTCGGGGGTGCTCAGGGCCCAAAGATGGGCATAGCAAGATGCTTCCTGAGCCCACCGGGGTGCTCTGAGCCCAAGGGGGCATAGCAGGGCTTTGGGGCAGGTGCTGTGGGTGCTTCCTGAGCCCACCCGGGTGCTCTGAGCCCAAGGGGGCATGGCAGAGCTTTGGGGCAGGTGCTGTGGGTACTTTCTGAGCCCACCGGAGTGCTCAGAACCCAAAGGGGGCATGGCAGAGCTTTGGGGCAGGTGGTGTGGATGCTGCCCAAGCCCACCCGGGTGCTCAGAACCCAAAGGGGGCACGGCAGAACTTTGGGGCAGGTGCTGCCCAAGCCCACCCGGGTGCTCAGAGCCCAAAAGGGGGCACAGCAGGGTTCTGGGGCAGGTGCTGCGGGTGCTGCCCGAGCGCAGCGCTTTCCTTCCTGCCCTCCTTCCCACCCCACCCCGCAGCCTGGCAGCGCTGCAGGGACTCATCCATTCCCGAGTTACTAATATGCAAATGGCAGCGTTTGCATGGGCCTGACGCCAGGCTGCTGGGTGTCAGGGCACCCGAGGGAGCCGGAGGTGGGGCGAGGCGTGGCACCGCGCCGCATGCTCACCTGGCCCTGCATGGCAACAGGCAATGGAGCTCTAGGTCCCTTGGGCTGCGGACCCACGGCCGCTTCGAGAGGCAGCGGGTGGCAGAGGAGGGAGGGCAAACTGGCAGCCCCTGGCAACCTGGGGCTGACGGCAGGAGGCTGGGCACACCGCGGATTTCCCCCCGCCGGCAGGATGGTGAACCTGGAGTCCGTGCACGCAGGTAAAAGCGCGGCGCGGGGCCGCGGGCTCGGCCAGGAAACGGGCTGGCTCTGCTCGCCCTGACCCCTCCTGGCTCTTTTCCCTCCTCTTCTCCTGGTGCAGTGCCCGCATTCCCGGCGGGGGAGGGATGCTGCCCTGATGTGTTCAGGGGGCTGCCAAGGTGGGAGCAGCGCTGCCAGCGCCAGCGGGGTCAGGGAGCAGCGCGGGGCTCTTGGGAGCCTGGAAAATGGGAGTTTAGTGCTGAGCTGTGCGTCCTGTCACCGGGGCAGAGCCGGGATAAACCCGCGGAGGGATGCGGCAGGGGTGAGGGAGGCGTGCGAGAGAGAGATGGGGCGCGGGCTGGAAGGAGAAAAGTTCGCCACAAAGAGGGAGAAATGAATGAGGAGGGAGCTGAGGGAGGCTGGGTTGAGTCGGGAATGAATGAGCAGCGATACTCAGGAGCTGCTTCCAGGGCTCTGATCCAGAGGGGATCTCGCATCCCCGCTGAGCAGCCCCTGCCCTGCAGCGAGCTGGGAACTGGAGCAATCCCTGCCCGATCCCCCGGAGCTGTGCTGAGCCCCGCTCACCCTGCCAGGGCTCGATCCCAGGGCAGGACCCCATCCCTGGGCACAGGAGCTGAGCCTGACGCTGGAACTGGAGCAGCCAGAGCCCGGGAGCCCCGTCCTGGCTGGGCAGGCAGTGGCATTTTGGGGCACAGGAGCCACGTGCCCCTTCTGTCCTGGGCTTTGTGCAGCACAAAACGCTCTGCTGGAGGGGAGGATGCATCCATCACTCTGTGCCGGGCTCATTCCCTGGGGTACCCCTGTGGGAATCCTGCTCCTCAGGGGGTACCTGGGGGGCTGGTAGCCCCTCCACGACCCCTGCGTGCCCAGGCCTGCAGGGCAGGTGCAGCAATGCCACCAGCCCAGCGGTGTGACAGTGGCAGTGGTGGGACAGGGTGCCCAAAGCCCTTGCTCCACGGCCTTGTCCCAACCTCTGCAGGGCTCTGGGATGCCTCTGTGGCCGGCCTGAGTGGGCTGGGGAGCCCTGGCTGCGAGGAGAGGCTGCCAAGGAGGGAAGTTCGTGGTCTGGGCTCGGGGTGTGAGCCAGACTGGTCGGAGCATCTGGGTGTGCTTGCCTTGGTGTCTCGGGGGGACGCGTCCCCTGCAGGCTCCAAGACACCCACTCACCCACCCACTCACCCATCAACCCACCCAGCCATCCCCTGGGCTCGTGGGTGACTCTTTCTGCACAGGGACATTCCCCACATCATCCCGTGCCCTCCGCCAGAGCCGGTGGCATCGCCCCCAGGCTGGATTTGGAGCTTCCCCTCCCCCGGATCATCCCCCCGTGCTGGAGTTTTGAGGAGTCCTTTGCAGGGAAAGGAGCCCAGCACAGGTGGGAGGGGTTTTTTTCACCCCTCTACAAAAGCAGTTCAGTTTTGGGGTCCCTGAGCAGCTTTGAGGCCCCTCTGTGAGAAGCTGCTTGCAGAGCTGTGCTCAGCTTTAACCCCCCTTTTTATCTTGGAGGTCTTTTCCAACTTTAATGATTTTAGGAGAAGACACAACCCCCGTTTTTATCTTGGAGTTTTTCCCCAGCTTTAATGATTTTAGGAGAAGACACAGCCCGCACGGGGGCTGCCCATGCTCCTCACACCCTCCTCTCTGCTGAGACACCTCCCTGCTGGCTGCCACCACCCCCTCCCGGGGCATTTTGGATATTCCACCTCCCTGCAGCCTCCGGAGGGGCTCAAGCCCAGCAACCCGGGGGTGATGCTCGCAGCCAAGCCCAGCTCCCCCTCCTCCTCCACTCATTCCACTTTTCAAGCCACCAGGCTGGCTCACCCTCCGCCCGTGCCCCGACAGCTACGAGGGCTTGGGAAAGGCTTTATTTGCTGACACCGTTTGTTTCGGCAAAAATAGAGATGCAGATATATCCCGGAGAGGTGTCTGCGCTGGCAGGGCTCCTTTGGTCTGGCTGAACCACCCAGCCTGCCCCTGCCCCAGCTCTGCTTGGGAGCCGGGGCAGAGCAGCACATTTTTAATATGGCCCAGGCCACAGTGGCGGCTCCTAATAGGGCTGTGGTTTGGAGTTAGGCTGTCCTAAGCCGGGTTATTTTTCCCAGAGAGGTTTTATTTATTTATTTATTTATTTTCTCCAAGCCTGATTATCCTGTGTGTATTGCTAAGCTGGCAAAGCTGTGTGGAAGGAGCTGGACTGCCTGGACTGCCAGCCTGCCCTGTCTGAAGGTGTTTTTTAGGATGGAGCAGGGGTCAAAGCTGGGTCTGCATGGCTCTGGTTGTAGTGGAAGGGTTTGGGGTGTCCATAACCAGGTGTTGGCTGCAATTAGATTAGAAAATAATTGCTCTGTGTGTGTGCTCCTTGTTCCCAAGGATCCCTTGGAGGGTGCTGCTTCTTTCCTGTCATCCACAGGGATACAAAATCTGTCCTAAACCTTAAACCTCTGAGACCAGCAGGCAGAGCTTTCCTTTTCTTCCTGCTCATTTTTCCTTTTTTATCTTATTTTTCCTGACAAGATATTCAAACTGTAACAACCTGTGCACATTTATAGGGGGGATTTGAATCTTGTGCACATTTATAGGGGATTTTTGAATCTCGCTGAAAATAAAATTCAATATATTCAAACCATAATAACTTGTGCGCATTTATAGGGGATTTTTTGAATCTCACTGAAAATAAAATTCAATATATTCAAACCGTAATAACTTGTGCACATTTATAGGGGGGATTTGAATCTTGTGCACATTTATAGGGGATTTTTGAATCTCGCTGAAAATAAAATTCAATATATTCAAACCATAATAACTTGTGCACATTTATAGGGGAATTTTGAATCTCGCTGAAAAGAAAATTCCTGTGCATGGGAATCCCAGGGCATCTCCTTATCTCCCAGCTGCAGGAGGAGGGGATTTACCTGGTGGATAACATGTGATATGCAATCAAGTTGCAGCAGCAATTCCTCCTTCCCTCCCCACCCATCCCAGTTTTTAATGGCAGAGGGGTGTGGGGGTCACTTCTGCAGCAGGGACAGAGCTTTTCGTGCTCTGCTTTTCTGTCTGTCCTTCCTCAGCTCTGTCTGAACTGCTCCAGCTCTCTCTCTCTTGGGAATTAGATATTTGCTTTCCCTAATTTTATTTTTTTATAAAGCTTTCAAGCTTTCTCACCAAAGGAAGCACCAAATTTCTGCAGGCTTTTAGATTTTTTTTTCTTCCTCTATTTTATGAGAACTTGCTTGCTTTTTTTTTTTTTTTTTAATACTTTTTGGCAGCCAGCAAAACTTTGTGCTTTGTAGATTGCCTAAGTTAGGGTCCCTTGGCAGTGGTACAAGACAAGAAGATGTTTATAGCTGATGGTAATTACTCTTCCTGCCGTAGAAATGCTTAGAAGCCCCACTAAACGTTCATGTCTTAATTGCAGAGGGTTTATTTGAAGGGGGAAAAAAAATCCCACAACTCTTTTCTCCCTCCTTCCCCCCCCCCCTCACTCCTTAATATAATTTAAGGAAAGGAAGTTTCTGGAGTATGCGAAAGTTTCTGTGCTCTGGTATAAAATCCCGATTTTTTTTTCTACCTTTATTCATTTGCTGGAGAAAGTTACAGGCTTTCAACTTGATCAAAGCTATGAAACATTGGCCAAAAAATCAGATTATCTGCTGTTTGCACACGAGGGAAGCTTTGAATATGGGCAAAGCAAACCTGCACACACACAAAGCCCTGCCTGGTATGGTGGGAGCAAAAGAGGGAAATGGGGAGAAAAATCCAACGGGGCTGCTCTCACCCCTTTGGGAACAACAAAAGGTGGATATGGGGAAGAGGAAAAGGGTTTGCATGATGCTTTTAGGTGGCTTCCACCTGCCTTCCCTACCCCGGCAAAACCACAGCAAACACTGGCCCAGCTTCCCCGCTGTTGTTATTCCCCCATGCAAATGGGGAGAGTCTGTGGCCGGGATTGGCTGCAGGAAGAGCATGCAAATCACTCAAATAATAAAAATTTATCTCATTTTTTACCCTTTTTTTGCCCCCCGCAACGAGTCTGGAAGCAGTTAAAATTCCCATGGAAAGGGAAAAGCTGAGGGGGTGTCCGTCTGAATTTGAATAGAGATCCCCCCTTCTCCCACCTCTGTGTCCTTGGCCTCTGCTAAGGGTGTGAAGTTGACCATTGCCACCTTCTCTTGCAGCTGTCCCCGAAGGAGAAAGTGGCCCCGGGTGTGGTGGCAGTCATCACTTCAAGGGTAAATGACAAATTTCTTGGTCTAGGGGGGAAATTCAATATGGAGCAGATCTTGGGTGGCTTTTGGGGGTTGTGGACACCTACAAGTGACAGAAAAGAGGAGAAATAAAGTGCAGAGAGAGGCAGTGGGAAAAACAAGTTGGGTTTGAGCCATCTTGAAGGCCAAGGGAAGGATCTGGAGAAAGCTGGAGGGATCCCCATCTCTGCAGGTGTGGGAGGGTGCTGTCACAGCCACAGCAGGTCTGGGAAGCCTGAGCAGGGCTGGGGAGCTCCCAGTGCTGAATCCACCCCTTCATCCCATGGGTGAGGAGGGATGAGAGGGGTGAAAAGCCCCCAGCAAACTGGGGAGGGGGCACAGGAGTGAGGGGGGCTGCAAAGAGCAACAGGAGGGAAAGTGCATCCTCAGAGCTGATGAATATTCTAGTGCCTGGATGTTGAGGAATCAGAAATTTGAAAGTCTGATGGTTTATTATAATTACACACATTCATTTGTGCTGTTTAGTGGAAGCCACATGTGCCTGTTGCCTGGGACTGTGACCTGTTATTAAAATCAGTTGTGCCTCCTTTTCCAGAGATCAAGATGAGCGGGGATGCAGCAGATTCCACAGACACCAGGCACGAACCTGACCAGGTGGAGCCCGGTAAGGAGGGTCTGGGGTGGCAGGGGCTGGAAAGGGAGGGGAAAGAAAAGAAAAATTAAAAAAAAAAAGGGCAATGTGGGTGCTGGAAGTTTCTCCCCGTGCTTTTTCTGGGCTCCTGTTGCAGCTCTTGCAGCCTGGGAGTTGATCAGGAATGTGCTCTGGGCTAGGATTGCGTTGGTATCTTGATCAGGGATGCAAGATCCCTCCTGTGTGACAGCAGCGAATCCCGGAGCGCCTCCCCATGTCCTCGGCGGGTCTGGCATGGAAACTGGCTCAGAGGGTGCCTGCCCAATATCCTCAGTGGCTTTAAGGTGGAAATTTGCTCACAGAGTGCCTCCCCAATATCCTCCGGGGGTCTGACATGGAAATTGGCTCACAGAGTGCCTGCCCGATATCCTCAGTGGGTTTGAGGTGGAAATTCATTCACAGAGTGCCTGCCCCATGTCCTCAGCGGGTCTGACATGGAAATTGGCTCACATGGTGCCTCCCCAGTGTCCCCAGCTCACAGAGAGCCTCCCCAATGTCCTCAGCAGGTCTGAGGTAAAAATTGGCTCACAGAGTGCTTCCCCCATGTCCTCAGCAGGTCTGACATGGAAATTGGCTCACAGAGTGCCTCCCCAATGTCCCCAGCAGGTCTGAGGTAGAAATTGGCTCACAGGGTGTCTCCCCAATGTCCTCAGTGGGTCTGACATGGAAATTTGCTCACATGGTGCCTCCCCAGTGTCCCCAGTTCACACAGTGTCTCCCCCTTGTCCCCAGCAGGTCTGAGGTTGAAATTCGCTCCCTCCTCTCCCACAGCCCTGATGGCTTTGGACCAGTCCTGCACTCAGCTCTGTATCCACAGGGTTGTGCCAGGAGCTTTTCCATAGGGAGAACAGCCTTTTTTGGGCTATCTGTGTGTGTGGGAAAATAGGAGGGAGTTTGGGAGTAATCAACCCCATGTGGGGGAAAATAGGAGGGACTTTGGGAGTAATCAACCCCAGTTTGGGAGTAATCAACCCCAGTTTGGGAGTTCCAGCGGTGTGATTGATTGGGTTCCTCACCTGGCGCTGAGCAGGCTCCAGCTCCTCCACGGAGCCCCCAAATTCCTTGAATCTGGAAAGCTGAGGCTCAGGGGGATCCTTTGAAGGTGCCAGTGATGGTGTGAGCGCTGATTTCTGCCGGGTTTGCCCATCACCAGGTGTGACAGGCACCCGAAAAATCAGGTTTGTGCTTTGGGGCTGCCCGAAGTGAGATTTGAGTCACTGAGATTTGAATCCCATTTAGCAGGCCCTGTAATTTCCCACAGGGCCATGGTCACATCCCTTTTTAGGCAAATGAGCGACACTAAGAAATCATTTTAGCACCCACTAGGTACGGCAAATTAAGGTTATTAAAAGCTGTGCTACAGGCTTAGAAATCAACACCTTTCGAAACAAAAAATGAGAGGAATCAAATATTCCCTGAGCAATGAAACTTGGGCCAAGGGGATGTGTAAGAGCAGGAGAAAACTTTGCATGGAATGATTTTCCTCCTATAAAATTTGAGATAACTTAGGGGAAAAAAAGGAGATTTTGGGTAAGCAAGGGAACTCCAGGTTTTAAAGGGACTCACCCAACCCCTTGATTTAGAAATCCTCTGTGTCCTTGGCTAATTGGGTTATTTGACATAATCTAAAATAGAGATCAGACCTGGTTCTGTTCCCATCCATGAACTCTGATTGACTCTGGCCAGCTCAGCTCCTGCTCGGCGCTCTCAAATCACCCCAAATTTGGGATTTGGGATAAACGAGCACCAAACACATCCCCAGGACCCCAAACTCCTCCAAAAATCCCTGAGATCTGCTACAGAGCCTTAAACCGGGAGCTGGAACCCCCTGAAAGATTTAATAATAGCTTTATTAATTTAATAATAGCTAATAATAGCTTTCATTGATGGGTGGCAGGATTAATCAAGATGAAGGAAAACATGGATTTAATTCTGGTATTGGCTGTTGTTAAATGCAGTGGGAGGCTCTGGCCGGAGTCAGAAATGTTAAACCAGCAGCTGGCAGCACATTTGGTTGGATAAAATATGATTTTTTTTCAGCTTCAGCATCCCAGACAGCCATTAGCGTGAGCTGCAGCGCCTCTCTTTAGTGGTAATTGAGAAAAGAAAGCAGAACAGTGAAGTCAATTTGTTTGAAAATAACAAAAAATATTCGCGGCAGCGCTCGGAGCCTTCAGATCAAGCAGGGAAATCAGGACGAGTAAATCTCCTTCATTTGCACAGGGCGGCACAAAGAACCTGTTTAAATTCACTTTTAAATTCACTTTTTTTTGCTGAGGCTGTCCCGGTGATTTTTTGATTATTTTCTGAGGCTGTCCCAGTGATGATTTTTTGATTTTTAAATTTTTTTCTGAGGCTGTCCCAGTGATGATTTTTTAATTTTTTTCCTGAGGCTGTCCCAATGATTTTTTGATTTTTAAATTTTTTCTGAGGCTGTCCCAGTGATGATTGGTGATGATTTTTTAATGTTTTTCCTGAGGCTGTCCCAATGATTTTTTGATTTTCAAATTTTTTCTGAGGCTGTCCCAGTGATGATTTTTTGATTTTTAACTTTTTTCTGAGGCTGTCCCAGTGATGATTTTTTGATTTTTTTTTTCCTGAGGCTGTCCTAGTGATTTTTTGATTTTTAAATTTTTTTCTGAGCCTGTCCCAGTGATTTTTTATTTTTTTTCCTGAGGCTGTCCTGGTGTTTTTTTTTTTTTTTCCCTCAGGCTGTCCCCGTGATTTTTTTATTTTGTTTTCTGAAGCTGTCCCGATGATGATTTTTTTTTTTTTCCTGAGGCTGTCCCGGTGATTTTTTTATTTTGTTTTCTGAAGCTGTCCCGATGATGATTTTTTTTTATTTTTTTTTTCCTGAGGCTGTCCCAGTGATGATTTTTTGATATTTTGAGTTTTTGATGTTTTGATTTTTTTTCTGAGGCTGTCCAGGTGATTTTTTAATTTTTAAATTTTTTTCCTGAGTCTGCCCCGGTGATTTTTTTATTTTTTTTATTTTCTGATTTTTTCCTGAGGTTGTCCTGGTGATTTTTTGATTTTTGGATATTTTGAGTTTTTGATGTTTTGATATTTTGATATTTTGAATTTTTTTAAATTTTTTTTATTCTTTGATTTTCTTTTTTTAATTTTTTTTTTCCTGAGGCTGTTCCAGTGATTTTTTATTTTTTAATATTTTTCCTGAGGCTGTCCTGGTGATTTTTTTATTTTTTAATTTTTTTCCTGAGGCTGTCCTGGTGATTTCTTGCTCTGTTCAGATTCCTCTGGGAAATGAAACTGCAGAGTGCTGAGATGTCCTTAGGGGTGTCCCCAGCAGGTGCCACCCTTGGGGACACCTCGCAGGACCCTCGGGGGTGGCACCACCCGTCCCTCACCTGTGCAAGGTGCAGCTCCTCTCTTCCCCCAAACCCTCCCCGCGATGTTTTCTCTCTCCTTTCAGCCCTTTCTGTTTATAAACAACAAAGCTCTCTTTGTGCCGAGCTTCCCGGGAAGTTTTTGTGCTCCTTTGTTAGAGGAGTATTTACTGTGTTTGGGTTCCCTGCTTCATGTGGGAAAAGGCTCCGAGTGTTTTCTGATGACTCATTAATTGAATTTCCCATTTCCTACCCAATTAGGCCAATCCACGCAGCTCGTTCCCCCCCAAAAGGAGAGGTCTCTTACCAAATTAACAATATTACACCTAGAAATCCTCCGAGGTGCAGGTATTTAAAGGTTTTTCATCGCCAAAAGATGCGAGCTGGCTCAAAAAAAAAAAAAAAAAAATTAAAAAGAAAAATGAGGGAATTAAGCACCAAAATGCTTTTGTAAACCAAGCCCTTGATCTAAAACTGATGCCTAAAGATCTGATGGGAAGTGTCAGAAGCAGAGGCATAATCTCATCCTTTCATATCCCCGCCAATTCCAGGCTTAGAAGGGGGGAAAAAAAAAAAAGAAAAAAAAAAAAGGGTAATTTGGGGCATTGTTCTACTTTGAAAGTGTTTAAAATAATTCTGGGGGGTTTTCTTTTTTGAGAAAATTGTTAAAATCGTTCGCCTTTCGTAGGAGGTTTGGAGAGCTCAGTGCTTTTTTTCTTTTCTTTTCTTTCTTTTCATCCACACCAATTCCACAGAAAATGTTTCAGGGCTTAAAAAAAAAAGACATTTTCCAGAATCTTGTGGCTTTTTGATCCCAAATCTACTGGTTATAGTGAAATTATGCCATTTTACAACCCATTATTTAAAAAAATATAATTTCTAAGGGTTTTCACTGCCCAGCTCTGTGAATATTAATTTACTTCAGCTCTGAATTTTTTCCATTTTGTGTAAGGGGGGACAAGAACCAGTTGCCCCCAGAGGGTTGGTTTGCCTTCGCCGTCACCCCAGGGATGTGGGGCAGGCTGAGCAGGGATTACCCCTCTTTTTTAGGGTCCTTTTCCCCTTTCCCTGCCTGACTCCAAGCCTTGGCAGCAGGGCTGAGCCTCCATGGGGGGTAACGAAGAGCAGCGAGTTTTCTGCTTGGCTCGGAGCTCTTTTCATCTTTTTTAAACTGATGAAAGCCATGCCAGCGAGCTCGGCGCTGATTTTTTTGATGGGAACTGTGGGGGCTTGGCAGTGCCGAGTGTCGCCCCTGGTCCTGCAGCCCCGGGGGCAGAGATCTCCCCCTTCTTGTGGTTTATCTAAGCCCTCGGTATCTGATGCAACAGAACGCTGAGGTGGGACTTGCCCCTGTCTGTCTGTTTGTTTGTGTCAGACACTTGTTCCCCGGTTATCTCCTCCATCAAAACAGGTTACACCAAGCAGAGCTACTTCCCTTTGATTTCATCTGTTGAGGCTATGGGGGGGAAGCCAAAGCTTTTACAAAAAGGGCGATAGGGAAGCGCTTCAAACACAACCACGGGGAAGGGAATAGCTGCAGGCAGCCCCAGCACCTTCCCTCCCCACCCTGTAACCCGGGGAGCTGGGCTCTGCCAGCAGGGCTGGCTGTGCTGGGCACCCCAGCGCTGCGGGGATGTGGGGTGCCCCGTGGGACAAACTGTGGGGAGGGTTTGGGGGGCTCCTGGGATGCCTTGGGGAGGCTGAGTTAGAGCAGGGGCTGGACAGAGCTGAAGAATAAAGCAGGGATTTATTCAAAGGATCTCCTCCATGGATGCACCTTGGGCAGCACAAGAGCCCAGCCAGGGCTGCACCCAAGATGAACCCAAAGGGTCCCAAAATGAAACCAAGATGAACCCAAATGGTCACAAAAGGAACCCAAGATGAACCCAAATGATCCCAAAATGCACGAGCGCTGGGCTGAGCCTGGGAGCTGGAGGGGAAGGACATGGGGACAGAAGAGTGCTGGGGTTTTGGTGGAGCTCTGGGCTCTTGGTGGCCGTGGCAGCTTGGGTAACTTTTCTGAGTGCTTTAGGATCACAGAATGTGCTGAGCTGGGAGGGATTCACAGGATCATCCAGTCCAGCTCCTGGCCCTGCTCAGACACTCTAAAATCCCTCTCCAAAGGCTCCTGGAGCTCTGGCTGTGCCCATTCCCTGGGGAGCCTGGGCAGTGCCAGCACCCTCTGGAGGAAGAACCTTTCCTTGAGATCCATCCCAAATTCCCCTGGCACAGCTCCAGCCATGCCCTGGGTCACAGAGAGCAGAGGTTGGAGCTGCCCCTCGGGGAGCTGTGAGTTCTGCCTGCACTCGTGCAGGTATCTTTGAGGGAATATGAAAGACCCTTCCCTTTAAACCTGGAGAAAATCAAGCACTGAGGGGCTGTGATGCACCTGCTCCTCAGTGTCATTTCTGAGGAGAGCCATCCATCCCTGTGGGTGCCATTCTTCATCCCCTGGCAAGGTGTCAGCACCAGCCCTTCCTCTGCTGCCACAGGACACCCTGGGTCCCCTGGCAGTGGGGACGGGGTGAGAGCAGCTCTGAAACTGGACACCAGAGCTCCCAGCCCAGTCAAATCCCCTCCCAGTGCCAGCGCATTTTGCATTAAATCTGTGCCAGGGCAGATGGAAAATCAGAGACTTTGCCTCAGTCTGCCTCTGCCACAAACTGAGTTCAGCCCTCAGCTGCCAGGTGAGAGTCCTGCTCTCTTCTCACACCTCTCTGCAGGCTGTCAGCTCCTGCAGGTGCTGGGCTCTGGGGAGGAGGAGGCTGCTCGTGGCATTGCCATGGGGTACAGCCTCTTTGGGAGGTGATGGATCCTTCCAGAGGATGGATCTGTCCAAAGGATGGCTCTGATCAAAGGATGGATTCTTATAAGGATGGATCCTTCCAAAGGGTGGGTCCTTCCAAAGGATGGATCCTTCCAATGGATGGTTCTGTCCAAAGGGTGGTTCCATCCAGAGGGTAGATCCTTCCAGAGGATGGATCCTTCCAGAGGATAGATTCGTCCAAAGGATGGATCCTTCCCAAGGATGGCTGTTTCCAAAGGATGGATCCAAAGGATGGCTCTGATCAAAGGATGGATTCTTATAAGGATGGATCCTTCCAAAGGGTGGGTCCTTCCAAAGGATGGATCCTTCCAATGGATGGTTCTGTCCAAAGGGTGGCTCCATCCAGAGGATGGATCCTTCCAGAGGATGGATCCTTCCAGAGGATGGATCCTTCCAGAGGATGGATCCTTCCAGAGGATAGATTTGTCCAAAGGATGGATCCTTCCCAAGGATGGCTGTTTCCAAAGGAATGATCCTTCCAAAGGATGGTTGTTTCCAAAGGAATGATCCTTCCAAAGGAATGATCCTTCCAAAGGATGCTTTTTTCCAAAGGAATGATCCTTCCAAAGGATGGTTGTTTCCAAAGGAATGATCCTTCCAAAGGATGGATCCTTCCAGAGGATGGCTCCTTCCAAAGGCTGGATCCTTCCAAAGGATGGATCTTTCCAAAGGATGGATTCTTCCAAAGGATGGATTCTTATAAGGATGGATCTTTCCAAAGGATGGCTCCTTCGAAAGGCTGGATCCTTCCAGAGGATGGATCTTTCCAAAGGATGGATCTTTCCAAAGGGATCATGCTGGGATGAGGTTTGGAGGGTCTGGCCTCTGTGTCACCCCCAGCTCAGGTGAGAGGCTCCAGCACAGGTAAGGGATGGCAGATTGGGCTGCTCAGCCCGTGATGCCTCCCACCTTGGCTGGGTGTTTTTCTTTTTCTTTTTTCTTTTTTTAAATTTTTTTTTTTTTTATTTTTCTGGGAGCTTTTATTCCTCCTGCCTTTTGTAGTTCCCTCCTCAGCTCGGGCTGGGAGCAGCTTGCCAGGCCAAAGTCTTTTGAGGAAACTTGGCCTCTCCCGGCCCCACGCTGAGCTCAGTCCTGGGCTACGCCTTTGCTCCCCAAGGCTGGCTCTCCCTCGTGAAACTTTCCTCAAAGCCTCCAGGATTTCTCTGGTCTCTTCCCCCTGCAGCCATGCAGAGCCCCAGGACAAGTCCCGGGTAAATGAAAGCTGCAGCAGTTGGGCTGGAAACAGCTGGTTGCTATGGCAATTGGGGCTGCTCGGGATTTGCATGAGGCTGATGATTTTCATAGCACAGCCACATTTAAGGCAAGCAGGAGAAATTTCCATATTCCCAGCTCCGAGTCAGTTGGGGCGTGGGGGAGGCCAGGAGGGGGATATTTGAAATTCAAATGAAGGTGATTAGGGTTTGAGGTTGGGTTATTTTATTTTTTTTTCTTAAACATCCCATTATGGAAGAGGATAAAAAAGGATGGGGAGGGGAAAGGGGAACAAAAGGCTGGTTTGACTTGAATTAGAGGGGCAAAGGAAGAGCTGGTCTGATCTGCCTCTTGCCTCTGGTCTAGGAGAAGAGACTTGCCCTCTCCCAGCACCTGCAGGTGAAATGTTTTCCGTGGGAACAACTGCTGCCCTCGGGTTTCCTTCTGGAAGGTGCCCAAGTCTCCCACACTGGCTGTCCTGCTCTCCCCCTCGCCTGCCCCGCACCAAGGGGCTGCACAGGGACCCAGGGCTGGGGTTTCGCCCAGGCCCTGCTGACAAAGGGAAGGCATTTTTATAACCCAGGGGTTTCCAGCCAGATGAAGAGCTGGAGTGCTCGGTGAAAGCTTCCCCTGGAGTCTGGAGCTGTCTGAGTCAGCACCAGATTCACTTTTGCTCACCAGCCTTGGCTTTCCCATGGAGATGCTCGGATGGTTTGGGGTTTTTGTGTCTCTGGAGCAAAGAGTTCAGGTTAAAACTGCAGCCCTAGCTCCCCATCCTGCTCACACCGTAAAAAGCACTTTTTTGAAGTGACTTGGGAGCATCGAGCATCCCAGCAGGGCATGTGGGAATCCAGGGAATTGCCTGGTGCCTGCTCAGCTGCAGCTCCTGCTCCCTCCAATGCTGCTGGAGGGAATCAGGGCTGGCCACTCCATGGGGAAAAGGTGACTTGAGGGAGCTCCCAGAGTTCAGGGATTCCTGCTGCTTCTGGGGAAATCGCTGGTGTGGCTGCTGGGAACAGCAGCATGAAGGCACTGCCTTGGTTTTTGCCCAAATTTTCAAAATCAGTGCAAATCCTGAGGAGTATTTCATGCTGAATGTCTTGTTTTGCTCATTCCTTCAGTGCAGCTGAGCATTTGGCTTCATTTACAGCCTGTGGGACAAGTACTGGTTAGAGTTACAGTAATTGCCACTCCTCTCTACCAGCACTTGGGCAATCTCTTAACTTCACACCTTGTTTGAGGTGAGAGATTGGAACCGGTGAATTTGTCAGAAATGCCCCTTGAGAGGCCCCCTGCACCCAGCCTGCTCTGCCAACCTCCCGTGGCATTGTGCTCCCTCCGACGGGGCGCTAAAATCTCCAGGATAGGCGAGATTAATCTTAATTTCAGATATTGGATGCTCTGAGGCTGCAGGCTGCCCTGCTCACCCCAGGCTGGGAACAGGGATGTGCAGAGGGTGATTCATCCCTGAGAGGAATTGCCCTCTGGAAGCTCCTGCTTCCTCTGCAGGGCTGCAAGGGGAGCCTGCAGCAACGGGCTGCCAGCGAGGCACCTGAAAGGTTCAGAATTCAGCCCAGGTTGAAGCCTGCTGCCCCAGCACCCTTCAGCTGTCCCCATCTCCCTCCCAAACTAGCAGCACCCTGATTCCCTGCAGGCATTCCCAACGCCTGCTGAAGGCTGGGATCACCTCCTCATCCTCCTGTCCCTCCAGAGCCTGGGCTGAGCTCGGGGTGCAGCTGGAAGAGGGATGAGCCCTGCTGGTGTCACTCCCTGCAGGTGACACCTGCCCGTGTGAAGATGAAGGCCACCCTCATTTTCCTTTCCCCCCCGTTAGGGTGCTTTCATCCCGCAGGGCTGGGCTGGCTCTGCAGCTCTGCAGCTCCCCGTGGATCCCTCTCCCTGGCTTTTCCAGGGAATGGCAGCGGGTGGGGGGAACTGCCCGGAACTGCTGCGCTGCTCCCATCCCCAGAGAAACCTCCCCAGGCAAACTCGCACCAGATCTGATGCCAGGGCTATGCAAAACAGCTGCCAGGTGAACCAAGGAGAGCAGCACAACCCTGGCCTGCCGGGCTGGGGGAGCCAGCTGAGCTTATCTCTGCTTTTCCAAGCACCCAGAGCAGCAGTGATGGGCGAGCTGCTGGGAATTGCAGGGGCTCCAAGCTGCCTTTCCCCACTGGAATCCCAGGGCTTCCCCAGCCTCGTGGAATTGCAGCAAGGGGAGGACTGATCGAGCAGATTCTGGAGGTTCTGAATGCCATTGTGTCTGGCTCGTGCAGCAGAAAAATCAAGTTGTTGGCTGGGCTGAAGCTCCATTAAAATGAGTGGGGTTCTGGCAGTTTGCAGCAGGAGAGAGAATCTGCTGCCACTTACACTTTTCTTTCTTTTTATCTCCTGGAGCTAGAAAAGATTAAATCTTAAGTGCAGATTGTTTGAACAGCTCGTTCCTTTAAGGAGAGAAATGACTACTGCAGTGTGAGTCCTGATGTTGACAGAAACTGGGAGGAAGCTGAGGCTATTTTTGTAAAGCATTTGTAGGAAAGTTACAGTTCAACTGAAAGAGGAGAGTTGTTATCCCTATCACACCCAAACCTTGGCTCGCAGCTGCAATCACTTGACTCTTACATTTACTGAAACAGAAAAAAAAAATAAGGGCCAGATTTGTTTGCAAATAAATCTGCGCCCAAACACTCGTGGGTCCTGCAGAGATTTGTGTATCCAGCTCCCATTTACATAACCACTGGCAGCAGAAATCACCCCTCCCAGTTTTAAACCTCTCCCTCTTGGACACCTAAGGCTGACCTGGTTGCCCCTGGGTCCCTTTGGAGCCAGCCAGGAGGAATTGTCATCTCCAGAGGGCCACTGATGTCAGGAAGATGGGTGGCTCAGGTAGGGCAGGAATGGCCTCTGGAGGTGCCTCTTGCTCCTTCTGTCTGCCCAGGCAGCTCCCTCAGGCTCAGGCACCCCAGTGAGTGCCAGGATCAGGAGTGGCACAGAATTCCTGGCTGGGGTGCTCCCAAATCCCCCCCATGCTGATCTGCAGGGGCTTGGAGGATGCTGTGTGTGACTCTGTAGGAGAAAGAAATGGCCTGAGTGTGCCATGTGCCTGTGGAGGGAGGGAAAAACAGGAGATGGGAAAGGAGGAAAGGCTGTGCTGGGGATGTGGGGCTGTGCAAGGAAGGCTTTGTAGGGAAGGAAAGCTGTACTCAAGGATGTGGGGTGTGCAAGGAAGGCTCTGCATGGAAGGAAAGCTGTGCTGGAGGATGGGGCTGTGTGAGGAAGGCTCTGCAGGGAAGGAAAGCTGTGCTGGAGGATGGGGCTGTGTGAGGAAGGCTCTGCAGGGAAGGGGGAGATGGGGAAAGGGGGAAAGGCTGTGCTGGGGATGTGGGGCTGGGCTGGGAAGGAAAGCTGTGCTGGAGGATGTGGGGCTGTGCAAGGAAGGCTCTGCAGGGAAGGAAAGCTGTGCTGGAGGATGGGGCTGTGTGAGGAAGGCTCTGCAGGGAAGGAAAGCTGTGCTGGAGGATGGTGCTGTGCAAGGAAGGCTCTGCATGGAAGGAAAGCTGTGCTGGAGGATGGGGCTGTGCAGGGAAGCTCCGTTCCAGCTGTGCCTCTCGGGTTCCAAGTTTTGGGGTGAGTGCTGGTGACTCAGCCGCCGTCACCGGGACCAGGGATTCCCCTGCAGCTCTTTGAATCTTGCCTCATCACCACCGAACGTGAGTGAAACTCCTGTCTCCAAGAAACCAGGAGATTACCTTTTCCTTCCTGTTCTATTTTAGCAGCTGGGAACTTTGATTTCCTCCTTCCCTCCTGGCTTTGCTTCCCTTCAGCTGCTGCCTCCAGATCGCATCAAACACCCCCCCACAGAGCCCGTGGGGGTTTCAAAGGGAGAAACTGCAGGCCTTGGAGATGCTCCTGGGTCCTGCTCAGGTGTGTGGATGCTGATTGTGATCACCCATTAACGCTATCAGCATTCCCATCGCTGGATGTGCCCTCCTTGGCTTTTGGGGCTGGAAGGGAGCTGGAACGCAATGAATGAAGCCCATTCCTGGGGAGGGAGCAGCTGGAGGGAGCTGGACAGGGAGCAGAGGGGGTTGGAGCGAGGGAATTACTCGGGGAAAAGAGATGAAGGGCTGGGATTGGGGAGGGAAAATGATGGGAGACAGCAGGATGGGAGGGAGGCAGGAAGAGCAGGGCAGAAATGCAGCCAGGCTGGGGGAGAGGGATCAGGGCTGGCTGGGGTGTGCATGGTGAGGAGATGGAGGAGATTTTAGCACTGGGAAGGCACCTCAGAGCTGGCTGGGGTGCAGATGGGGATTTCAAATTGAGGGGGAAGCTCAGAGCTGGTTGGGGTGCAGAGGGTGAGGAGATTTCAGATTGAGGGTTGAGGTGCAGGGGGTGAGGAGATGGAGGAGATTTTAGTATTGAGGAGGCACCTCAGAGCTGGCTGGGGTGCAGAGGGTGAGCAGATGTCAAACTCATTCTGCCATGGCCCTGCTCGGTCCCACAGCTCTGTTTCCACAGTCAGTGCCTTTCAAATGTCACAGATTAAATCTCCAGGGCTGTTTCTAGACAGCAGAGAGCAGCCACGAAGCTCTGTTATCCCTGACTCTCCAATGTTTTGCCATCCGTGGATAATTGTACCAAGCACACTCCCCCTCAGGATCCACGCTGATTCACCTGGGAATAATCTGTGCATGGAGAAATATGTACTGGGAAAGGATAAAGGCTTGTTCAGCTGAGGAAAGTCCATGGCAGGGCTGGATTTGCCCTCCTGCCTGCACATTCTCTCCCCAGCTCTTTGCAGGAGCCCTGAACTAGCTGGAAAATGTGTTGGAGCTTGATCAGATCACAGGGCACTGCTTGGTGGGGAAAGTTATCCTGGAAAAAACAGCAGGAGCAGGCGGCCTGGGGGCTTGTGCCAGGGGGATGTGAACAATTCCAGGCTCTTTAGCACAACTGGGCTGGACTGGCAGGGAAGGGGCTGGGGAATGTGCTGCAGAGGGAAGGGGTGTCTTGGGGTTGCCTCTGCAGTTCGAGAGCTTCGTGGAATCCCTTAAAGCATTCAGATCTGCGGAGAGCACAACCTTTGCTCTGTGATGTTCTTGATGAATTTGGCAGGTGTGATGGGGAGGGGGGGGGATGTTTATCATCAAAGGGGAATGAGTGAGGGCCTGTGCGGTACCTTCAGGCTGAAACCTGTCTGATTTTTCCCCCTGTGCCTGCCAATCTCTTTTGGAATCAAGGAGACGCCTCTCGAGCACAACCCCACGGCACCCTGTGTTCCTCCAGGTGCCCACAAGCAGCCGGTGCCACGCGGGCTCCTGAGGGGCCGGGGTGAGCAGCCCTGGCCTCCTGGCTGCTGGCCTTCCCCTCCGCCAGCCCCGGACTCCCCCGAGGACTGCTGATGCCCTCCAGCTCACCCCTGCTGGAATCTCCCTCGTGCTTTCCCCCACCCTTGGCCAGGTATCTCCCAGGCAGGAACATTTTCGTTATCCCTCAGCAAAAGGCTGGCACCACCTAAAGGCTTCATCCTTCCATTTCTGCACCTTCCTCCTCCTCTCATTGCTCTCCCAGGGTTAATTTTTTAGTTATGTGTGTCCCAAGTTCTGGAAAGCTCCCACCAGTGCTGCCTGGCATTAATACTGAGATGTTTTTCTCTCTGTTTCCTTGCAGGGAATGAACAGAATGGGCTGGACTTTAACAGGCAGGTAAGATGCTCCCTGGCTTCCCAGGTATTCTCCTTCTTTCTGGAGTGTTTTTTCACTTGCTGATCATGCTGCAAAGAGACAAAAACTGTTAGGTCAGAAGCTGCCATTAAGCAGACCACAGAATTTCTTCCCAGCTCCCCTTGTGGGATACAGTGGCAGATTGCACCTCTGCTTTCCCTCTCCCTGATTCATGGAAGTCCAGATAATTCCTTTAAGTGACCATTTGCTTGAGGGGTTTTCTGGCTTTTATTGTCATTTAGAAACAAAAAGTACCTCAGTGATGGTGGCAGGGGTACAAATCCCTCCCCAGAGCCCCAGTGCTGGGACACTGGCACTGGCAGCACCGAGGTGGGCAGGGACAGAGGCAAGGGGCTGACTCAGGAGTGTCAGCCAGCCCTAAAAATGAGCTGGTTTGAGGCCTTGGAGTGCACAGGTCTGCAAGGCAGCAGATAAAAACATGGGGCAAGCAAACCCCAATTGCAAAAAGAGCAGCTGAGGGGCCGTGTTCCTGCTGGGGCTGCTCCTCTCCCCCTGCTTTGTCTAGCTGAAAGCATTCCCTGGCTCTATGAGTGCCTGAGTGTCACACCAGGAGGTGACAGCCCTCTGCAGCCCTTGGAGCTCTGCTGGCAGGGTGGGGATGGCACAGGGTGCCCAGAGCAGCTGGGGCTGCCCCTGGATCCCTGGCAGTGCCCAAGGCCAGCCTGGGACACAGCTGAAAGCATTCCCTGGCTCTGTGAGTGCCTGGAGCTCTGCTGGCAGGGTGGGGATGGCACAGGGTGCCCAGAGCAGCTGGGGCTGCCTCTGGATCCCTGGCAGTGCCCAAGGCCAGCCTGGGACAGTGGAAGGTGACCCTGCCATGGCAGGGGTGGGATGGGATGAGCTTTAAGGCTCCTTCCAGCCCAAACCATTCTGAGATTTCAGGAAAATGCTCTCTCTGAGCCCAGAGCTGAGGCCTCCTGTGGCCAGCAGAGCTGGTCTGAGCCCTGGCCAGGCAAAGAGGAATCTGGAGAGCCAAACCCTGCCCTGCTGCAGGGCTGCAGGACGGGAGCTGCAGCCAGGAATGCACCAGGGGCTGGGACTCCATGCACAGACTTGAGGCACAGCCACCCATGCACTTCCCATGTGCATTCCCCAAACCCCAGGGCCCCAGTTTTCCCCTCCAAAGGCTCCCTGAGAGCAGCACTGGGCAGCTGTGGCTTTTTGTGCCTCCAGCCTCCCTCGGTGGCCGTGACAAGTGTCACTGTGCAGTGACAAATGTCAGCCACGCCGCTGTTTGTTTGTTTGCCTTGGCTGCTCCAGCTTTGGGTGGGTCTCCCTTTCCTACCAAAGGTGTCCCAACACGCTCAGCCATCTTCCAGGATTTTGGAATCCCCAGCTGCAAACAAAAAGCCCTGTGTGTGCAGCCCAGAGCACGGGCTCGCTCTGCACCCACCCAGGAGGATCCAGCCTGCTCAGCAGGGCTGGGAAAAGGAAATTCCCTGCAGGTAGAAACGGGCACGGGGTCGTTCTCCCATGGCAGCAGCACAAGGGTGCTGGGGCTGGGAGCTGGGCTGGGGTTATGGTGGAGCAGAGCTGATTTACACCCACTGCTGATCTGACCCATCCTCTGTGCTCCTTTTGGGGATGCTGGGGAATTTGTGGGGGCAGCCAGGCTTGCAGGCAGTAGAAATATCCTTCTGACCCATCCTCTGTGCTCCTCTCAGGATGTGGGGGCAGCCAGGCTTGCAGGCAGTAGAAATATCCTCCTCCTAAAAAGAAATTGTGGCTTTACTTTGGTTATTTTTTTTCCCCCCCAGCATTTCCACTTTTATTTTTTTTTTATTTTCCTCCTTCCACCAAAACAGCACCACAAAATCCAATTAATTTATTCCATCCTGTCCGTGTAGCCAACTTAGCTGGGCATTTAGCAAGGTTTAAAAAGCAAAAGACTCTGAATGAGCTCATTTAATTGTTTTATTTAATTTCTGATCTGCTCCGATTCCCCAGAGCCCACCAAGGGGGTTTGCAGTGATGCCAGGGATGGGATGCAACAGTCCCTGAGTGGACACAGGCCTGTGCAAGCAGCTCTTTGTCTCCCTCTCTTGGCTCTCCCAAGGCCATGGGTAAAGTGATTTAAAATAGTTATTATTTAAAATAATAATTACTATTTGAAAGTATTGTTATTTAAAATAATAATTATTATTTTAAATTATTCTCTTAAGTGAGCAGGAGCCCGAACGCACACGGGCTCCACACTCACATTTAGGGTTGACCTCAGCTGCTGGTGAATTCACCCTCAATTCAGCAAATAGATTTCAAATGACGAGAAAAAAGGGAAGAGAGGAGAGCTGGAAATATCAAAGTGTTTTCATGTAAAATCAGGTGCTGTGCTCTTTCATTAGGGGTGGAGGTTGGTGGGTTTTTTAATTTGGTTTGGGGTTTGAGGTTGGTTTTGGATGTCTTTTTTTTTTCTTCGTTAGCTCGCAATTCAAGTTTTCAAACCGAAGCCAGGGCAGGATGGTTTGAAACCCAACTCCAAACTGACTGCAGGAGCTCTCTTTGCCTTTATTTGGAGCGCTGGGCTCTAATCACTTTGAAGATCATAAATCTCACATCGTTTAAGCCTCTCCCCCAGCCTTTGTAGATGGCCTACATTTCAGGTCTGCTTCCCTCCCTGCCTCCCGTGTTGTGCTCCAGGCGGGATGGGAAGGGTGGAGTGACCTGGTTAGACCCCTTCCCTGCCTCCCAACTCCCTGCTGGGGCTGCTCTCACCCTGCAAGCGGCAAGGGAGGGAAACTCTTGCGGAGTTTGAGGTTTTCGAGCAGTTTGTGGGTCAGCCCTGTGCTTTATGAGAAAGCTGCCTCTGATCCCTCAGCCTATTTGGCAAACATCTCTGCTCTCCCCCCGCTTCGCCTC
Organism: Passer montanus; assembly: GCF_014805655.1. Lineage (NCBI taxonomy): Eukaryota > Metazoa > Chordata > Aves > Passeriformes > Passeridae > Passer > Passer montanus. The sequence continues at coordinate 2,337,400 of NW_024369596.1, forward strand.
CCCTCTTCAAACTCTCCTCCCACCTGGATGCAACAGTAATTTGTATGTGAATGAGAGGGAAAAGGGTGTGGATGGAAAAAAGCAGCATCTTCAGCCTTGCCTATCTGGTTTGGCTTTTTTATTTAGCGAGTCTAATGCTGCTTGTTTCCTGTTTATGGCGAGGGAAATGCAAAGGCACAGCAATAAACTTTCACCTTCGCTGCTGGCAGCCTGCACGGGGACATTCATCTGCCTCCTGATGGGTTGGGATGGTGGCCAGGGACAGAGCTGAGTGACTCTGGCAAAATCTGCCTCAAATGGGAGCGGGACGAGGGCTGGGAGTGCTGCACTGGGAGCTGCTCCTGGCTGCCATGTGGTGATCCTGCCCAGGTGCTGCGGTCTCCCCAGGTCTGCTGGGGTTGAATTCCCCTCTAGGAAATTCGGGGTTGTTTGTTTTTGTAGCTGCTCTGCAGGGCCAGGTGTCTGGAGCGGAGCCCTGGGATAATGCTGCACACAGGGATGGAGGGCTGAGCGTTTTGGGAGGTGCCAGGGCTTGTGTGAGGGCTGAGCCCAGCTCACGGTGCTGTGCATCCATGCACAGCTGCAGGAGGGGAATGCACAGCTGCTGCAGGCAGCAGGGCACTGATGGCAGGGCTCTTGCATTTTCCAGGACCCCAGACAAAGGGAGGAATGATGAATCTGACTCCATGTTCTTAGAAGGCTAATTTAATATTTTATGATCCATATGATAGTAAAGAATACCATATTAAACTATACTAAAGAATACAGAAAGGATACAGACAGAAGGCTAAAAAGATAATAATGAAAACTCGTGACAGCTTGACACTGATTGGCCAAAGAGTAAAAACAATCCACATGAAACCAATGAAACAGTCACCTGTTGGTAAACAATGTCCAAAGCAACAAAACACAGGAGAAGCAAATGAGATAATATTGTTTTCCTTTTTCTCTGAGGCTTCTCAGCTTCCCAGGAGAGAATTCTGGAGAAGGGATTTTTCCAGAAGATATGAATGTGACAGCAGGACCTTGTTGGTCCAGGGAGGAATGCAGCATCAGCTCTCCTCCTTCCAAGGAGGGAATGAGAGCTCCTCTGCAAGCCCTCCCTGCTCTCCAGAGCTGGGAGGGGAAATGTCCCCCTTGAAATGATGCTGACAGGGTTTTGTCCCTCTTGAAGTGAAGCTGACAGGTTTTTGTGCGAGCAGAGCTGGGCAGGATCTGCCTCTGCTCCCTACCCAAATGTGCCAGGCACTCTTCATGCCAGCAAAAGGCTGACCTTGCAGGACAGGCCGTCATTTGTTTATCAAACCCGTCATTATCATCAATCACATCAATCTGAAGCTGATCTGGCTGGGAGATTTGACAAAGGTTAGGACAGACAGGCGGGCTCTGAGGTGCCTGAGCAGGGCCCAGCTTCAGCTTTACTGCTGGTTCTTTATCCCTGTTCTTTGCTGCCTTTGTTCACCCCAGTCAGGGGATGTGGTAGGGATATGGATTTCCAACAGGCTTCCTCGAAAGCCTTTCCAGATGAGTCAGTTGAAAAATTCCTCCTTTCTAAAACCAGGTCAAGCATCCTGTGTGTTTCTGCTCTGACAGGAGGTGCTGAAGGGGCTCCCTCCCCTCAGGACCTCCTTGTCTAACTCCTCTCCCTGCTCTGCTCATATCTGACAGCCCTTGCCCAAAGAAACTTTAATTTTGGAGGTTTGTGTGGGATTTCCAGCTTCGAGGCACCAGGGTGAGTTATCTCAGGGCTCCACAGCTGATGTCCTGCAGGCACAAGATGTGAGAAATTCAAAGTGGGCAAACTGCACCTGAGATGTGAAATCCCTGGTGGCTCCTTTTCAGTGCCATTAATGAACGCCCTGACCTCGTTTGGTACCTTCCACCCACACGTCTGAAGGCTCTTTGCTAATGGATTTAGCATCCCTTGGTGCCTCTGCAAGCTGGGGAGGTGTCTTGCAGACACAGCCTGACTGCCTGGCTTTTCCCAAAGATGCTGAGCTCTGTGATTGCAGCAGGGATCAGGGGATGCTTCACGGGCCAGTTGCCCCTGGACATTGGGCTGGATTGAAATCCAGGGGCCTTCTCCTAACCCAGAGCTGGGTTATGGACTCCCATCCTCTGATTCATCGTCTTGTGCTCAACCACAGACAAGTTCTTCCTCCCCTCCATCCTTTTGAAGGTGCACAGAAGGGCCTAACTCGCCGGGTAGTTTGTTATTAATATCTGGGATGCAAAACTCCCTGCACATTTAATTTCACTCCACCAGGGCTTCCCTCCCCCCGGGGATCTCTCTCATAGTTTTTCATTCTGTGTTCCCACCTCCCCCTAATCTCATGTGCTCCCTGGATGTCACTGCTGTTCCTGCTTGGCTTTTCCCCCTCGCTGTGGGTAGCTCAGGTTTCAGTCTGCCCTCCAGATTTCCATCCCAGTCCTGTTTTGCCCTCCTCTCAAGGAGGAGTTCACATCCTGCTTCCTTCTCCCCTCTGGGGATCAATTCAGATTTCACTCTCTCTTCTCCCCGTTGCCCCAGGGGATCAGCCTAAATCTTGCATCTGCTTTTCATCTCTTGAGCCTCCCCTGGCTGGAAATCAGGGCTGGCCTTGCATCTGCCTCGCCTGACACTGGATCTAAGCTCAGCTCTGCCCTGGCCTTTCCCTTTTGAAGTCTCCCTGCTCTGTCCTAGGGACAGGCTGATTGCATAAATTTGTTTGTGTGCAGGTTCCTCATTGAAATGCAGCCCTTTGGGAAAGCATCAGAGAAAGCCCTGGCTCCAGGGAAAGTCCTCTGTGCCTAAATCTGGCCCTGCTTTGCTTAGGACAGATATGCAGAGGAACCCCTTCTTCAGGCTGGGTTTGTTCTGGCACCTCAGATGAGCTCGCTGGGAATGAGCTCCAAAACAGGCCAGGGGAATTGTGAGGGAAAGGGGGATGCAATTAGCACCGAGGATTTGGCCTTTTTAATTGTTTTTCTCAAGAGGTGGACTGAAACCACTGAATTAATTTGTTGACAACAAATTAACCCAGAGCTGGCTGCATTTTATCTGTTCCTTAACATCCAGCTGCAGTCCGTTCCCAAACTCCCGCTCTCCTGTTTTTAAAGGGCAAACCTCATTTACAACGTGATTCCTACACCTGTTTCCTTGGCAAAATACCTGGTACAGCTGCTCCAGATCTGTCTGAGAGGGAGAGACAGAGATCTCTGTGCAAATTCCCTGCTCATCCTTCGGGAAACACTTTCTGTGCTCACCAGGGACAAGCCCCAGGTTCATGGATCTGTCTGGAGTGTCACAAAACTTGTTTTCCACACCAGAAACTCAGCCCAAGGCACGGCTGCCACTGCCCAGCCACAATCCAGGTGGGCCAGCACCTTTTTTTGAGGGCTGAGTGGCACGAACTGCTGGATGTGACTCCCAGGGAGTCACCACTAATGAGGAGAGGACTCGGAGTCCTTGAAGGCCTTTCATCTGCTGAGCTCCAAGAATTCCCCCCAAACCTGCACACCCAGCCAGGGCGGGGCCCCACAGCCGTCCTGCACCCGGGCAGGTCCCTGCACATGGAATGGAAGGTGATGGGTTTCATTTTGGCCTTAAAAGGCCTTTTTTGCCTTTTTTTCCCACCCCAGAGGTGCTCCCTGGGGGTTTATCCAGCAGGGACCCTCCTGGCTGCTTCCCCAGCCCACGGAATTCAAGTGGGATGGGAGCAGAGAGCTGGCTCTGAGCTCCCTAAACCCCCAGGGAAGACCCTCGTGGCTGCTTCCCCAGCCCATGGAATTCAAGTGGGATGGGAGCAGAGAGCTGGCTCTGAGCTCCCCCAACCCTTGGACTTCATCCCCCCACCCAGGATGAAACCCTGTGTGATGCTCTCCCATCTTCCTCACTCTCCCATCATCTTCCTTACTCTCCCATCATCTTCTGCACTCTCCCATCATCTTCGTCACTCTCCCATCTTCCTCACTCTCCCATAATCTTCCTCAGTCTCCCATAATCTTCCTCTCTCTCCCATCATCTTCCTCTCTCTCCCTCTCTCTCCCAATCTCCCTGCTTGCTGTGGTGAATGCAATCCCTCCAGCTGCTCTTCTCCCGTCCCCACTCTCCCATCTTCCTCATTCTCCCATAATCTTCCTCACTCTCCCATAATCTTCCTCTCTCTCCCATCATCTTCCTCTCTCTCCCTTTCTCTCCCTGCTTGCTGTGGTGAATGCAATCCCTCCAGCTGCTCTTCTCCCGTCCCAGCTCCCCAGGGCGTGGCAGCCGGTGCCAAAAGTGCCAGGGACCAGCAGGAGAAGCCTGTGGAGCTGGGATGGAGCCAGCCCCAGCCTGATTCTAGGTTAATTCCTCCTAAAATGTGGTGGGGAGCGTGTCCTGGCTACCTGGGCTGTGTGGGCACTCTCCCCGTGGGTGACTGACCCAGGGATGCCCACACAGTGCCAGGGTTTGGATTTTTCACTGCCAGAAGGCACAGGGAGTCCTGAACGGAGATTTCTCCCCACAGGCAAGGGATGCATGGGGGAAAAAAAAAAAAAAAGAATAATATTTTTCATGCAGGGCAGATTCTCAGCCCAGAAAATCCCAATAAGGCAACTTTGGGGTGGAAGAGGAACGTGCTCGGGCTCCAGGGGACCTGTGTGAGCTTGCAGGAGGGCAGGGGAGAAGCCATCAGTGGTGTGTGTGAAATCAGGGTGATAAGGAAAGGGGCAGGGATGCAGGCCAGGGTGGGAGCAGAGCAGATAAGCACGGAGGTGTAGGCAGAGGTGGAGTTCTGGAGAGGTTTGGGAGTTGGGCAAGTGAAATGTGGAGAGAGAGAGGTGCAGGGAGCAGTGCTGCAACCCACGGGAAGGCTGGGGCTGGGGGAGTCCTGGCAGGGACACAGGGCAGAAATCCCAGCCTGGATGGTGGGAAAATCACTTCCCATGCTTTGAGTGGAGGTTCTGGCCACTCTGAGCAAGGAAATGGCATCTCCTGTTGGACTGCTCCCAGTCTGGGATGCCCACGGGGAAGGCACCACGTGCCTGAATAGCACTGCTAGGAGGGAAGGTGCTGGAAGTTGTTTTGCAGTGTCTTTCCAGCAGTTCTGTGGCCCTGAGAGCTCTCAGAGGCTCTGTGCCCCCCAGCCCTGGCCAGGACACTCCCACCTGAGCAGGTGCCACCGTCAGCATGGCCAGGCAGGGCAGGTGCTCTTCCCACCTCTGCTTTGCTTCTCCTGTCCCTTGCCCAGCTCCCTCCCTTTGAGGTTCAGCACAGCAAGGGGAGGACTTCTCTCTCTTCCCTGTTTGTTTGGAAGCAGAAATTCCAGGGAAGAGCTCTCAGAGAGCCCACAAGAGCTGCGTGTGGCTCTGTTTGTTTTCTCCTGCCCAGCGTGCAGCTGGGCTGCTCCTGAAGTTTTGACTTCCCACCCCTGCTTTGACTCCAGCACAACCATTTACACCCCAAGCTGAAGCTGAGGATGAGCCCTATCAGATCACACCTCAATTAATAAACTCCAAGGCCTGGTGGAGGGTGATGCAGGTGTGCTGAGGTTTGGGATTGCATTTGAATTTGCCATGGCTGAGCTTTAGGACAGAGCCTCTTTGGGAGTCGATCCCACGCTGAATTCCTTTCTGTCACGCTGACAGCTTCCAAAAATTCCCAGCCTTCAGTGGGATACAAACATTCCAGGGTGAATATCGTGGCATTGACATAAAGCTTTTCTCTCCAGGTGTCTGTTAAGCCCTGCTGCATGTGCAGGATAGTACATGTGGAAATAGTAATTGCAACCCCATTATTATTATTGTTATTATTGCCATAATTCATTATTAGTGTGTTTTTTATTTTATGGGGCCCACGTGTGCGGGTAATTCACGGCGGAGCACTTACGCCATCGCAAGGTGGGAAGGCTCAGCCAGCTGCAGGAGCCTCAGATCCAGCTTAATGCCCATTTCCAGCTTCAATCCTCCCTGGGCTCCAGGCAAAGGGTTTTGGGACAGCTTGAGGCAGCCCTGCTGTGCTGGAGAGCACTTTGGGGTGACTCAGAGCGCTTTGGGGTGACTCAGAGCTGTTCCTTTCCAGCGAGGGCCAGGTGCTCCAGACCCTCTGAGTGCACCTGATCCTCCTCTCCCCTCTGCTCTGCAGGGCTGGGAGTGAGTCAAACTCTTAAACTCGCTGCTGACTGTGAGATAAGGCAGATGGGGAGGCAGATAAATGCGTTTCAAAGAGGTCACTGGCTAAATAGGAGCTTCACAACAAATGGGGGTGTCTCCATCTCCCACTAATGTGGTTCCTGCCTGATAACTGGTGCTGGAGAGGGCTTGGATAGGAGAGATCCAGAGCTGGATTTGGGAGAGGATTGGAGGCTCTGATTTGGTGGCTGAGTGTGGAGGATGATGGAGCACTGTGTGTGTCACAGCAGGAGCTCATCCCAAGGAGGGTTTTGGGCTCTGATAGATGGGGAAGACATTGAGGTGATCCCTAAACTGGGATTCCCCATGGAGGGCTCCAGCCCGACCAGTGGGATCCATCCACCAGCCCATGGAACCCAGTGCTGGTCAATCTGACGGGAATAGCAGCAAGCAGAGCTGCTCAGGAGAATCTTCCCAATTTCCCAGTTTTCCAGAGCTCTCCAAGATGTCTGCAGGATGTTTTCACGAGCCGAGCGTTTGCCAGAAGTTCACAGATCAGTTACAAAACAGATGTACCTTTTTTTTTTCTTTTTTTTTTTTTCCTTTCCCCTTCTTCCTACTGGTAAGGAAGAGTTTGTGCAGTAATTGCAGGCAGGTTGGGAGATGTTTTCTTCATAATTCTCCTTCTTATGAAATGTTTATGAAACACCTTCCACAAATCAGTTACGCAAGCAGGCTCCGGAGCTTTGATCATTTTCCATCACCCTCAATGTGTTTCTTAGTTTGTTTTGCTTTTTGTTTTCGTGTTTAGGCCAGAGATAGGTAAGAAACCATCCATCCTTGCAGCTGTTCAAGCCAACTTCGGAAGGGACTCTCTCTTTTCCAGCCAGTCACCCTTCCTGTGTTTTTCACTCGGCTTGCTCGGGGGCTGACCCTGTTTCGAGGCTGTGAAAACATCCAAACATCCACTTGAGATTTGCAAGTGTGATTCCTGCCCTGGCCCAGAGGAGCTCCCGTGCTGCCGTTAGCTGCTCCCAGCCCTGCCCTGGGCCTCCCCTGGGGCCCCAGAGGGAGGAAGGTGCTGGAGATTCACAGCCAAGAGCCCCCACACCTCGCCTCAGCCGTGGGGATTTGCAGGTCCTGCTCTTTGCCCTGCTCGTTTTTCCATGGGTTTGGGTTGGAAGATGCGACCCCTTGCCATGGGCAATGAAGCTTGCACCAGACCAGGTTGTTTTCCTTAAATATTGTTATATTTTAAGTAAAATTCAGTGGGAACAAAGTCTCTCCATGACTTCTCGTTCCCCTTTCCCCATCCATGATCATCCTATCAAACCAAGATCCGGAGCAATCCCAGTGGGATCTGCTCCTGGTTTTACCCAAATCACTTTTGTGTTTCTCACTTGCAATATTTCAGCAGAGCTCCCATCAAATACCCCCACGAGGTGATTCTGTGAGGATTTCATCATTTCAACCTTGCTTTTTTTTTTTTTGGTTCCTCAAGGAAAACTCTTCCCATATTTGCAGGCATTTTCTGCAAAACCAAGGCAGATGCACTGGGAAAGGAGGAGGCAACTCCTCCCCTTGTTTTATTAATTCGAAATTTACATTATTTTAAGGTAGTCTCATGATATTGAGTGGCCTCGCCCACAATGTGTGTGGGTTTTTGGGGTTTTTTTGGGTTTGGGGTTTTTTTTTTAATGTACACTTGGCAATATTGCCGGTTTAGCCAGGGAAAAAAAACCAAAAACCAAACCAAAAGAGCGGGATTTGCATAAACCATCCCCAAAGTTTTGGATAGATCCCGAACTCCTAATGAACAATTAGCCAGCTGCAGGCCTGTCGGGGAGAGGAAGAGGAGGGCGAGGTAAATTTGAGCCTAAACCCAATGGAAATAGGTGCGAGGGGGAGAAGGATTTGTCAAGAACAAACCCCAGGTTCCCGCCCACTGCGCAGGAGGGAGAATTCCAGGGCCAGGGGAAGGAGCAGTGGGAGATGTTGTTGTTTTTAAATCGGGAGCCGGTGCTTTGCCAAACCCACCTCCCGTTCTCACATCCAGCCATGCCGGGATGCGGCTACACACCCCTTTCTCCCTGGAGCGCCGCCAGCTCGTCCCGCTTGGCAGCTGGAAAAATTGATTTCAGTTTGGAAATGGCTCGTGCCTCTTCAACACCCCACTGCCATCGGGATCGCAGCTCAGGCAGGATCCAGAGCCCGGCTCTCTGAGACGCCAAAATCTTCCATTTCTTGGGACTGCTCCGCCTTGGAAGAAGCAGACAAACATTAATTTTTAAAATTTTTTTTTTCTTATTTGCCTTCAATGGATTCTTTTTAATGCAAAGAACATCCATAAATCCACGTGCCTGGAGTGACTGGATGGCTCAGGGGTAACGGGGTGTCCTCCTGAGCCTTTTTTCCTGACATTCAGTGGCTTATCGCTGTCGATAGCGATCAAGAAGATCTTTCCACCTGATTTTTTTTTTTTTTTTTTTTGCCCTGCCAAGCTAAGAGGGATGATCATGCCAACCTGAAAGGTAGGAAAGAGCTGGAATTCATAGCATGTCTACCTCTTGCTGCAAGGAGCTGGGAGTATTGCAAAACGAGTTTCGGCGGTGTCCAGAGCTCGAGTTGTAATGAAAGGGGGTGTTGTAATCACCTTCCCTCCGAGCAGCACCTTCCAAAATGCAGAGGGGAACGTTGCAGCTCCCTTTTCTGGAGCTGTTGAGCTTCTTGTGCTCCCATTTCCCCCCTTTTCTCCTCTCGTGGAGCTCCACCAAAGCTTGGACTCGATGGTTGTAGAGGTCTCTTCCAACCGAAATTATTCCGTGTATTTCTTTGCTTTGCTCAAATGGGTAGAAAAGCTCCTTCTACCCCAAAATACTCACTCGGGATGGGGTTTGTAGAGCTGGATTTCTTGTCCCCCTCTGCTGGTTGCAGGGCCTCAAGGCCCCATCAGTGGGGCAAAGACTCTGCTCACCTTTGGGGGATGTGGGGTTTGAAGGGATCTGTGGGACTGGGGATGTTCACTCCTTGGAGTCAGGGTGAATCTTCAGGAGTTTCAAGCTGTGTCCTTTATAGAGTCCTCCTGGTTTTGCCATTTTTTGGGAATTAGAGGCTCTTCTTGCTGTGATGAGGAATAATCCATGTTCAGTGTTGAGAAAACGTTTGGGTCAATCTTCTCTTGGAGGAGAGTTCTGTATCTTTTACCTGTCCCCTGTGCATGGACACTCCTCACTCACCTTTCAGGAACTGACCTAAAAACTTCCAAAATCCTTCCCTCCCTCCTGTCCCAGTCAGTACTACCAAAAGACTTCAGCTACTACAATAATTGGAACAGATTTTTATTATTTCTTAATAAATTAATTTTTTAAAATGTATTAACAAAGTTAGGGATGAAGTGGAGATTGTGGAATAAAGCAGAAACAAGGATTCAGTTCTGGTCCTTGGGTGCATTTTTTTCTTAGAATGTGGATTTAAAAATCATTATTTTCTTGTGGATGAGAACTTTGCAAGGACATTTAAGTAGCTCAAAAAGACCACTGGACACTTGTGAAGTTTTCCAGTTCTTTTTCCACATCTTGTAACTGAGGAAGGAGATTTTCTTTGCAATTTCTTGTTGCTTTTTGGTAGAAATGGAACAAATTAATTTGGTGCCTGGAGTGCTACATTTTCAATTCTGGGAGATTACTCTGCTTTTTTGAGGTCTTTTCCTCCATGACCCATCCTTTCCCATCCCCTTGTACCATTCTCTGTTCCGTGCAGGGAAAAATTAGAGGTTTTCCATGTCCAGCCCTCCTATTGGGGCTTGAGTTGTGATCTGGAAAGGAGAATTGCTTCTTGTCTTCATTAAAACTCCACAAAAGGCTTTAAACTTTGAAAAGCTGCCTGAAATTGGTTGTTTTCCTGAAGAGTTTTAATTGAGCAAAGTGCATGGGGCTTGGCAGAAGAGGAAAACTGTCCACGGGAGCTGTTGAGCTTCTTGTGATCCCATTTCCCCCCTTTTCTCCTCTCGTGGAGATCCACCAAAGCTTGGACTCGATGGTTGTAGAGGTCTCTTCCAACCAAAATTATTCTGTGTATTTCTTTGCTTTTCTCAAATGGGCAGAAAAGCTCCTTCAACCCCAAAATATTCACTCGGGATGGGAGCAGCAGTGTGGAATAACCCTGATTTTCAGCGATGCAAACAGCAGAGCAATCCCTGAGAGGAGCTTCCTCCAGCCTCTTGGATCCCAGCTGCCCACTGCTCCTGCTCATCCCTGCTCCCTAATTCCAAAATTCCTTTGCTCTTTTGCAGATTAAAACCGAGGACCTCAGCGACTCCTTGCAATCTGCCATCCCCCCTCGGTCGGGTCACCTCGTGCAGGGATCATCCATGATGCCAGGGAGCCAAATCGCAGGGGTGAGTGACCTGGCTTGCCCTGGATCCCAGGAAAACAGGCTGCTCCTGACCCCCTCCCCAAATTCCTCTGGCCAGGGGCACAAGGAGCCTGAGAGGGTGAGGAACACTGAGCTGGAAAAGCAAATCCTCATCTTCCTCCTCGACTTTTCCCTGTGGGTTCAAAGTTGGGCTGGATACGTGCTGGGGTGAGATTTCCTCTGAGGGTTTGCTGAGCAGGGAAACCACCCCATGGCCAGGAAATCCCTTGGACTGGAAATAATTGGAGGCTGAGACAGCACCGTGGGGAAGTGTCTGATAATGCTTGCCCTGCTCTTCCTCATTCATGAGTGTCTGGTTAATGCCATTGTTGGAGATAGGGTTCCAGACCAGATTAACTCCTAATCTCAGCCTGTTGTTGCCTCAAATTGATTTACACCACAGGAAAAATTAATTCCTTGAGGGAATTTTTTTTTTCCTAAGGTAAAAAAAAATGTGGAGTTCAGCACTTAACTCTTGTTAAATTCTAGTGGGAGTTGGATGCCAGGCAGCCCCACAGGTGCTCAAGAATCCCTTCTCTCATTCTTTCACGGGGTATTCAGATCCATGATTTAGGGATTCTTCAATCCCCCAGTGTTCAGAACAGTCCTGTGGGAAGCAGTGTTGGTGAACTGGGACTGCAATTTGCTGTGTGATTTTAGGCAGCTCACTCTGGAAATGCTTTATCTGAAGAAACTGAAATCCAAGAGGTTTCACTGTTCCAATAACCAGGGTTTGATTGCCTTGAAAATGTCTTTACCAAGAGTTAACTTTTCCAGGGAAAAGCAGACACTTCTCCTCATGAATGTCTCTGTATGCACTGAATTCTTCTCCTACACTTGAAATTTTTTGACCTGCAGCCGTCCAGCCCCCAAATTCCCCAAACTCAGTGAGAATTCTTCTCCTGCGCCTGAAACCTTTGGAGCTGCTAAAAAATGTCACCCTGAGTTAACTTTTCCAGGGAAAAGCAGACAATTCTCCACATGGAGAGGTCTCTGCATGCACAGAATCTTCTCTTACACCTGAAACTTTGGTCCTGCAGCCCTCCAGCCCCCAAATCACACAAATTCAGCATGCATTTGTGAGGAGATGCTGTGTGAGGAACGTAAATCCTTGAGTTTTATTGTTCCCTTTGCTTTCTTCTGCAGGACATGAGCTCTCTCCACACCCTGCAGCAGCTGGTGCTGCTTCCTGGGCACATGCAGTCAGTCCCCCAGTTCCTCCTGTCCCAGTCTCAGGCAGGACAACAAGGTAAGAGAAGGAAAAGCAGAGATGATGCCTTTTTTGGCTACCTAAAAACACAGGCCAGACAAAATTAAGAGAACAAAATGCAGTTCTGTTAATTGAAAGGCCTTTGGGTACATTTAAGGCAGAAAAGCCCACCCAAAATGGATAATTAGTCACAGGTTTCACACTTTCATAAGTTTGGTCCATTTGAATTTTGGGGGTCAATCTTCCAATTCCAGCTTCAGCCAATGAAGTCATTGACCCCAAGTTTGCTCCCCCAACTCCCTTTTGTTTCCATCTCTCAGCCTGAGGCAGTGAGGTGTCCTTGACTGCCAGGAGAGGAATTGTTGTGTCTGCCCCAAATGGGGAAGCAGCAGCTCCCACTGTGTGTGGAGTTTGGAGTTCTGCACTAAAGAACTGCAGGTTACAAGCAGATAGAAAATATAAAAATATAAATCGCCAAATATAAAATAGAAGGCAATACAGATGGATAAATATTTCAAAACCTCCCTTCTGGTGGATGTCGGGTCTTCCCGGGGGATGCTGCCGTTCCCACAGCAGGATGATCCCGGATCCTTGCGGAGATGCTGCTGGCACCTTGTGCGCTCCTCGAGTGCCACCTTGGGGCCAGGCAGGGATGCCAGCCTGGAGCGCCCGAATTCCAGCAGAACAGCGAAGCAGCTGCTCCCTCCCTCTGCTCATTAATTCCAGAAAGCTCATCAGCGTTCGGGCTGATCCTTTGGAGGGAGGGGAAATGCAGGGAAGGTGCAGAACAGGTCCAGCTGAGCCAGGAGCAGCTCTGGGATGAGAGGGAGAGGTTTGGGTATTCCACAGGGCAGGAAAGGTCTCCCTGCTCCCAAAATCAGCTCCAGGAAAGCGCTGAGGACTCACTGCATCCTTGAGAAACTCCCTGTAATTCTGTTTTTACCCCCAATATTCTTACAGCATTTCTCCCATCCCGGGGGTGTGGATGGAGGATGTTTTGGGCTTTAATTCATAACCTGGCAGATCCAAGGGGATTTGGATCCTTTGCTTGTGCTTTGATTTATCCCAGCACAGAGCTCCCTCCTGAACTAAAACTCAGGATTATAACATTAAATCTCTGCTGCTTGAACCCACTGGTTCACACACTCCAAAGGCAAGTGGGGAATTTATTTCTTCCTGACAAGACATAAATTCTCCTCTCTGCCAAATGACACTGATGGATAAAGATACTTGATGTATATTTACAAATAATTTTGAATTTGTTAGTTTGAAATACGGTCAGGGCAATCTATTCCTCGCTGCCTGCTTTTATTCATGAATAATAAACATCTTTTACTGCAAAGCAGAACTTGCTGCCTTTGATAGATTAGAATTTATCTGTTCAGTGACTTTTTTTGGCAGCTATGTTCGTTTGTCACCCCTTCCAGTTCCAGGCTTGACCAGGACTGGACATTCTGGCCAGGAGCTGGATTTTTGTGCAGGACATTTCCATTTGCATGGCTGATTGCCAGGTTTTAATGCTCCTTTTGCCACATGCATGCACAGCCAGTGGGGAGTGAAAATGGACAGGAATTTGGTTCAAGTGGAGTTTTCTTCCTCCTGAAGAAAGGTAGAAAATATTCCAGAATTGTCCCGGGGGCCATCAGGGAATTCTCTGAGTGTCTCCTGATTTTGGACTGTGGGTCCATAAATGGATTTTGTGGCCAAAGGGGCTTGGCTGGGGGCTGAACCTTTCCAGCAGGGATGTGGATTTGAGTTTGCTTGTGTTTTGAAGCTGCCAGATAAATTCCCAGGCCTTATTCCTCATTCCCAGTAAAACCCAACACCCGAGTCAGGGGTGGGAGAGCTTTGTGAATGAACGGCCAGGGAGATTTTGGGAATCCTGTCAGTCTAAATATTGCTGCTGAAATCTTCATCTCAGCTGTCAGACCGGTGATTCCTGAACCCAGCCCTTCATTTCCCTCGGAGCTGGAGCTGAGGTGTTCAATCATGATTTTAAAGACTCCAAATGACAGAGCATCTGCCATGTCCCAAGGCAAAGCCATTGCAGTGATTAATTACCTGCACTGCTAAAAATGTGCACCTCATTACCAGCCTGGATTTGAAATTTGAAGTTGTTCCAGCGTTAGGGAAGGCTTATTCCAACCCCAGCCTAAGTAAATAAATGGGATTGTGCACATCAGATCTAAATTAAATAAGAAAAGGCAGAGAGAGAGGGGGTAGTGATTGATTCTGGAGATTATCTGTTTTCCTTTTTATTAGCAGGACTCCATAAATTTCTATGGATCTCCCTGTAATTGTCAGTTACAATCAATTAAATATATTGACTGCTCTAAGCAAGGTTATAAATCCTCACTAAATTCTATAGGTTTCACTCACAATGGACTTGATACCAACTAAATTTCTAGGGAACTACACAACCTAATCCTGTAGGACATTCCCTCTAAGAGATATAGGCTTGTACTTGGCAGTTTGTCAACGAAACAATTACACACTCTCCATAAATCCCAGGTTTTGTTGGGTTTATGGATTTCCCTTCTTTCTTCCTTTCATCATTTCATGTCAGCCCCGACGTTCTGAAAGAAATTCAATTTATTTGAAATACAGTAGGGTAGGAAAGAAAGGGTCAGATGGCTTCCAAATGACATTTGAAAATGAAATGTAGAATTGAGAGCAGAGTGGGAGGGCTCACGAGATTAACTGGAGGATCAGGGTTTTTTTTAATAAGATCAAGTGGCTGAAAGTTGGAGTCACAAGGGCTTATATTGGAAATAAGATGTCCATTTTTCTAAGAGCTACAATGATTAAGCACTGAGAGAGATCCCCAGGAAGGATGTAAGAAATTCTCTGCTGCTTGGCACCTAAAATCAAGATTAGAGGTCTGTAAAATGCCAGAGTGTGATGAGTGACAGGCAGGGATCACCAAATGAGAGATTTCACTTCTATCATTATTGTAATGATCCCTTGCAGGCTAAAAAGCCACGGGAAGAACCTTTTCTTTCTCTTTTTCTTTTTCTTTCCCATGATCCAGCTCAGAGCCAGACACGTCCCTAACAGCTGAAATTCTTGTCTTTTGGGCAAGAAATCACAAATGGAGCTTCCCACTCCGAGCTTCCCTGGGGGTGTTCCCTGACCAGAGGTGTCTCTTTTTTATCTCCTCAGCTTTGCAGCCAAACCTCCTCTCCTTCCCTCAGCAGCAGGGCAGCCTCCTCCTCTCCCAGCCCGGACCCAGCCTGGCCTCCCAGGTAAGAACACACCTGAGGGCGTGGCAAACTCCACCTGCTGCTTTAGGGAGGGCAGATGGGCCAGGAAATGGCGTGGTTTTCTGTTTTGGTGGCTCTCAGCATCTTTTTTGGGGTGGTTTGGACAGGCTGTGGGTCGCTCTGGCCTCCCTGGCTCCTCGGTTGAACCCCACCTGGACGTCCCCCAGCACTTGCAAGTGGCAAAGCACCTGACCCCAGCAGGGGCTTCGGAGGAGCCCAGCGACCTGGAGGAGCTGGAAAAGTTTGCAAAGACTTTCAAACAAAGGAGGATCAAGCTGGGGTTCACGCAGGTGAGAGGGGAGGGAGGGGATGGGGGCAGTTTGGGGCAGAGCTGTGGATGAAGGAAAGGCTGGGTTGGGTAAATTTGGGTTATTTTGAAGCATTCCCTTCCAAATACAGGAAGAGACAAACCCTTCCTAGCACCTCACCACCATAACCCCTATATCTGCACCTTCTCCAGAATTCAGGGGTGGGGGCAGATTCCTGGGGGGAATAAATCCTCTTTCCCTGGCAGGCAGGTCATGGAAACAAGACTGAAGCTATCCTGGAAGCAGCCTGAGGGGAAGTTCAGGTTACAAGAGGAATAAATCCTTCACTGAAAGAATGATTGGGCTCTGGAATCATCTGCCCAAGGAGGTGGTGGAGTCACTGTTTAAAAAACGTCTGGCACTCAGAGCCATGGTTTATTTGATGAGGAGGTGCTGGGTCATAGGTTGGACTGGATGATCTCAAAGGTCACAGAATCACAGAGTGACCAGATTGGGAGAGACCTCCGAGATCATCGAGTCCAGCCCAGCCCGAACAGCTCAACTCAACCCTGGCACCCAGTGCCACATCCAGGCTTTGTTAAACACACCCAGGGATGGTGACTGCACCACCTCCTCTGCAGCCATTCCAGAACTTTATCACCTTTCTGGGAAAAAAATTTCTCCAAATATCTAACCCGTGTTTCCCTTGGTGCAGCTTGAGAGGTCCTTCCCAGGCTGGTTAATTCTGTGCCTCTGTGATTCTGAGTGGGGCTGGCACAGCTGGGAGGGGTTTCCCTGTGCTCACGCTGGGATTTGGGTGTCCCCTGGCAGGGGGACGTTGGCCTGGCCATGGGGAAGCTCTACGGCAACGACTTCAGCCAGACCACGATCTCCCGCTTCGAGGCTCTCAACCTGAGCTTCAAGAACATGTGCAAGCTCAAGCCCCTGCTGGAGAAGTGGCTCAGTGATGCAGGTAGGTGACATCAAGGCAGAAATGCCACTGATGCCTTGTGCGGGCTGGCCTGGAACAGAGATTAGACAGAATTAAAGAATAAAGCAGGTATTCATTAAAAGGATCTCCTCCACAGTAGGAGAGGATCCATCCAGGAACCTCAAAGCCCCTCCCTGTGTGATCTGGAGAAGAAGGGGAGGAACTGCTGAGGCGCTGAGGGATCAGCCCCGGAGGTGCAGCTGGAAAGGGAAGGATTTCACTGAGAGGGGAATTCCCAGGGGCAGCAGGATTTGGGGTGGTGTCCTGTGCTGACCTCACGTCAGCCTCGTGCTTCACCCAACCCTTCAGGATGTCTGAGCCCTTGGTCACATCTCAGCCACCCTGAGCCAAGTGGTGTGGTCACATCCTTTTCTGTGTGAAATGAAATTATTGGAACACTCCTGGTCCCTGTCAGAGCAGGCTGGAAAACCAGGCTCACCAAGGAAAAACGGTGTGTGGGGTTAAAACATTTTTCTTCTTTGATTTGGACAAGCTCAGTGATGGATTTGGGGCAACTTTAATCATCACCAGAGGGAGGATCCACTATGCAGGAACAATTAATCTGTTTTAGAAGGCACCTTTGTTTCACAGGAAGTATCTGGGAATGAAAATAACTCATTATCTTCTTGGATATCTCTTTTCCCTCTCCCTCCTCCCCCAGAATCTGCTCCTTTGGATTCCTCCATGAGCACCCCCAATTCCTACCCCTCGGTGAACGAGATGTTCGGACGGAAAAGGAAGAAGAGGACCAGCATCGAGACCAACATCCGCTCCACGCTGGAGAAGAGATTCCAAGATGTGAGGGCAAAATCCTTCTGTCTGCTGGGAACTCTCCCTGAGCCATTTGCAAGCCTGTGGCACTGAGTTCTCTCAAGAAAAGCGGGTTTTTTCGGTATTTATTTGACAGCAGGTTAGAAAATGCTTGAAGAAGCAAAAGGAAAAATGTTATACCCAAAGGAATTCCCAATTATTTGACAAAATTCTTGAAGGAGTTAACAGGTAAAGTGTTAAACCCAAAGGAATTCCCAATTATTTGACAAAATTCTTGAAGGAGTTAACAGGTAAAGCGTTAAACCCAAAGAAATTCCCAATTATTTCCCCTGTTGAATGTTATTCTAAGGAAATTATAATTTTAGCAGCACATTTCCCCATTATCACCCACTGGGCCAAAGCTGATCTCTGCACCCAGCTCTTTTTTTGTGAGGTGCAGAAGTGTCACAGGAGCTCTGTGGCCACAATGCTCCATTGAGCAGCTCTTGTGAGACCCCAGAACTTGTTGCTCCAAATATTTTTCCTGAACTCATTCAGAAGTGGAACCCTTGGTACTTTTTGAGCCCCAAGGATTTCAGGAAAAATCACTACAGACATCAAACAAAATTTTAATCAGTAGGACTAAACTGTGCCTTGGAATTTTTTTAAATCAAAACTGCTCCTGAGCTTGTTTTTTACTTGGTTTCTCCCTCATATCAAAACTTGCTCAGTCATCATCAGATTGGTTTAGCAGCTCGTTTTTAGCTGGTAGAGGGCATTTTCTGCAATGGGAATATTATCTTGGCACCTCTGGGCCAGGTATCTTTGACATTTCTGAGCTTCAGCTCTGACCAAACCCTTCAGAGCTAAAAAGAACAAAAAGAAATTACTCAGGGCAGGGTGGGCTCTGTTATTTCCCTTTCTAAAAGAGAAAGGGAAGAGAGAGGCAGTGACTTTTCTGAGCTCCTGTCCCCATGGCAAGGCCACCAGGTTTAGGTGAGCCCAGCTCTGATTTTGGTGCTGCTAAGGCCAAAGAGGGAAGAGATTTGTGACAGGGGCAGGGGCTGTGATTCATCCCCTCTGACTGCAGGAGGGGCACTTCGTGCTTCACAGAACATAATCTCTCACCCAAATATTTACCCTAGGAGTTTTTGTCCTCTCCCCTGCTCGCAGCCAGCCCCACCCTTGTCCTCCCAGCAAACCCTGATGCTCTTTGGGGCTTTTTTAATCTGCTGTCTCTCTCAGCAGAACCCCAAGCCCAGCTCAGACATTTCCTTGTGCTTTTTTGGGGCTTTTTTAACCTGCTGCTTCTCTCAGCAGAACCCCAGGCCCAGAGATCCCAGTTCAGAGTAGATCTCCTTGTGATTTTGGGGGCTTTTTTTAATCTCCTGCCTCCCTCAGCAGAATCCCAAGTCCAGCTCAGAGCAGATTTATTGGGGTTTTGGGGCTTTTTAATCTTCTGCCTCTCTCAGCAGAACCCCAAGCCCAGCTCAGAGCAGATTCTGATGCTCTCTGGGGCTTTTTTAACCTGCTGCTTCTCTCGCAGAACCCCAAGCCCAGCTCAGACATTTCCTTGTGCTTTTTTGGGGCTTTTTTAACCTGCTGCTTTCTCAGCAGAACCCCAGGCCCAGAGATCCCAGTTCAGAGTAGATCTCCTTGTGATTTTGGGGGCTTTTTTTAATCTCCTGCCTCCCTCAGCAGAATCCCAAGTCCAGCTCAGAGCAGATTTATTGGGGTTTTGGGGCTTTTTAATCTTCTGCCTCTCTCAGCAGAACCCCAAGCCCAGCTCAGAGCAGATTTATTGGGTTTTTTGGGGGTTTTTAACCTGCTGTTTCTCTCAGCAGAACCCCAAGCCCAGAGATCCAAGTTCAGAGGAGATCTCCTTGTGGGTTTTGGGGCTTTTAAACCTGCTGCCTCTCTCAGCAGAACCCCAAGCCCAGTTTAGAGATCTCCTTGTGATTTTTGGGGCTTTTTTAACCTGCTGCCTGTCTCAGCAGAACCCCAAGCCCAGCTCAGAGCAGATTTATTGGGTTTTTTGGGGTTTTTTAATCTCCTGCCTCTCTCAGCAGAACCCCAAGCCCAGTTTAGAGATCTCCTTGTGATTTTTGGGGCTTTTTTAACCTGCTGCCTGTCTCAGCAGAACCCCAAGCCCAGCTCAGAGCAGATTTATTGGGTTTTTTGGGGGTTTTTAACCTGCTGTTTCTCTCAGCAGAACCCCAAGCCCAGCTCAGAGGAGATCTCCTTGATAGCAGAGCAGCTCTCCATGGAGAAGGAAGTGGTTCGGGTCTGGTTCTGCAACCGGCGCCAGAAGGAGAAGCGGATCAGCTGCCCCATGCCATCCCCCATCAAATCACCCATCTACAACTCCAGACTGGTGAGGGACTTGGGCCTCACCCCCCTGCGTGGAATCTCACCCAGAACATTTATTATTATTCCATCCATTGAAAACAATCAGCTAAATGATAACAATTAATTAAGCGATAATTCTGTTTATTGAAAACGGTGGAAAGAAAAGACAAGTTTCCTAGGAGGAATTGATTGGTTTAATTGTAGGATAATTTAGTCAAATCATGATGCTATCCCAAAGCTTTTCCCCTTGAGATTGATGAGGAAAATCTTTCCCAGATTAATGGGGGATGAGGATTGCATACACTGATATCAATTTAGCTGCATTTCTGCTGCTTCATTTCAGTGCCTTTGCCATTTAAAAGTGGCAGGAGCCTCCTCAGTGGGTAAGAGATAAAATTTCAGAAATTCAAGATAAAATTCAGATTCTGCAGCTCCCACAGGAGTGGGAGACAATCTGAATTTTATCCTGAAATCTCCTGGTTTTTGGAATCCTCCATCAGAAGGCAGGAAAACATCAGGGGAAGTTTGGTCCCAAAAAACATTTGGATTCCCAGAGCAGGAGCTTGGGTGAGTTATTCCCTTGTGACTGCTGTCCCTGAACCAAGTGCTGCCTTCAGGAATAAATGCTAATTTGGATGGCAGCTCCCAAATTGCCAATTGTCACCTGAGAATTCAGCTCCCTGAAGGAGACTGGGATTTTTTTTGTGCCCAAAACCAGAGGGAGCTGGGAAGTTCCAGGCTGAGGATGCCCAGTCTGAGACAAAGACAGTGGCTCCTACAAATTTACCTCGAAACTTCCAGTAAATGTGATTATTTGAGATTTTTTCATGGCTGATCTTTAAATTTAGATGGATGTGGAGAGTGGCAGGCATATGCAACACTAATTCTGATTTCTTCCTGTGGCCTTGGATATATACATACACATATAAATATATGTTTATATTTATATATATAAATTACTATAAATATATAAAAATATATTAAATATTTATATTTTAGACATATATAGTTTTACATAATATAATGATAATATATAATGATATAGACATACAATATTTTAATATAATATAATAATACATATAAATATAATAATAGCTATATATGTAATTCGATAGATCTATAACATCTATATAGAATATTATATAAAATCAATAATAATTACATATTAATATTAATATCATAATAGTAATAGTAATAGTAATAGTAATAATAATAATAATAATAATAATAATAATAATAATAATAATAATAATAATAATAATTTATTGGATATGGGAATGGGGTTTCCAGCCTGGAATATGACTGGAAATACCCAGGGGAGCCCCAGCTGTGGGTGACACGTCCCTGGGAGCCAGCACACCCTGCAGGGGCTGTGAAGGGAGTGGCAGGGTGTGATTTCTCCCCTCTCAGTGCCTCTGTTCCTGCCCAGGTCTCTACCTCAGGCTCCTTGGGGCCCCTCTCCGTCAATCCAGTGCACAGCACCATGCCTGGGACTGGTGAGCCTTGGGGACCCTCCCTTCCCTCCTTCCTCTGCCCTCCTTTCCCTGACTCCTCCAGTTCTGGGTCACACCTGCAGGATAATCTTCACCAGACCCTTGGCTTTGGCCAGGGAAAGTGGGTGGGATAAAAACATGGAAAGCACTGGGAAAAGGAACATTTCCAGCAAAATCCTGGGCTGGGGTGTTCAGGTTTGGGAGCCAGGCACAGCTGGGAGCCAAATAAAGGGTGGGTTAGAGTCAGATCTCTGTGGAGACCAGAAATTCCCAGATATAGGAACAGGAGACATTCCTGGGGTCCCCCCATGTTCCCCAGGGCAGGGGCAGGGAATCAGAGCCAAATAAAGGATGGGTCAGTGTCAGATCTCCTTGGAGACCTGAGATTCCAGATCCAGGAACAGGGGACATTCCTGGGGTCCTCCACCTTCCCCAGGGCAGGGAATCAGAGCTAGATAAAGGACGAGTCAGTGTCAGATCTCCTTGGAGACCTGAGATGCCAGATATAGGAACAGGGGACATTTCTGGAGTCCCCCCATGTTCCCCAGGGCAGGGGCAGGGAAACAGAGGAGCCAGGTAAAGGGTGGGTTGGACTCACATCTCCTTGGAGACCAGAAATTCCCAGATCCAGGAACAGGGGACATTCCTGGGGTCCCCCACCTTCCCCAGGGCAGGGAATCAGAGGAACCAAATAAAAAGGTGGGTTAGACTCAGATCTCCCTGGACACATGAGATTCCCAGATCCAGGAACAGGGGACATTCCTGGGGCAGGGAATCAGAGGAGCCACGGGGTGGGCACAGGGATGGGGTGGGATCTGGGCAGGAGGAGGAGATGCCAGGCTCACTGTGCTCTGTCCCACGCAGTGACATCCTCGTGCTCCCCAGGGAACTCCAGCAGGCCCTCGTCCCCTGGCAGTGCCCTCCATGCCAGCAGCCCCGGCACAGCCCAGAGCAACTCCAAAGCTGCCATGAACTCTTCTGGCTTCAACTCTTCAGGGTAAGGCAGAAAAACCCACAAAAAGCCCCAAACCAACCCAGGGCATTGGAGGCTGGGGGAAAACCCTGGGATCTCCAGGAAGAACAGGGATTTCAGCGTTCCTGTGTGAAGCTTCACGTGTGACCTCTCAGGGACAGGGTGGGGTTGTTGGGATGTCCCGTGCAGGGACAGAAGTTGGATTTGCTGATCCTGCTGGGTCCCTTCCAGCTCAGGATATTCTGGGATGCTCGGGAGTGGCAGGATGTGATTCCTGCACTCTCCCTCTGAGCAACCTGCAGGACGCGCAGACCCGGGTCGGGTTGAGCACGAAATCAGGATGCTTTTTGTCATTCCTTGCTGCCAGCAGCTCCTGGTACCGATGGAACCAACCCACCTACCTCCACTGAGACCTCGTGTGCAGCGAGGGCGAGAGCAGCTCTGCCTCCAGGCCGTGCACCACCGACGACGCTCGGGGCCTTCCAGTGCCTTCCGCCGCCGGCTGCGCCAGGAACCCCCAGCAGCGGGGCTGTGCAGGGACTCAAACTGCAGCCCAGCCCTCCCCCGAGCCCCCACTGTGACATTTGCCCTCTTCCCCAGCCCCCACAGTGACACTGTCCCCTTGCCCAAGCCCCCACAGTGGCACTGTCCTTGGCTGTCCTCGCATGGCTCCTCCGCTTGCAGCTCCGCATCCTCTCGGGCAGGGCTCCTGTGCCAGGACTCTCCTCTCTCTCTTTCTCTCTTTTCTCTGTCCCCATCCCGTCCCAGAGGTCCCCAAAAGGAAGGAGGGTCCCTCCTGCTGTCCCTGTCACGCACAGCCCCCAAACTGAGCCGAGGTTTGAGTTCATTTCACCGCAGCCCCGTGGCTGGGCAGGAGCTTTGGTTTGCCCCAGGCTCCCCCTCCACTTGCTTTGCGCCTCCTGCTCCCTTTCTAAAGGTGCTTTTTGGTTTTTTTTTCTTCCTTTTTTTTTTTAATTAAGTATTTTAGAGCCTTCTTATTTTTTCCTTTAAAAAAAAAAAACAAACAAACAACCAAAAAAAAAATTGTCTTTTGCAAAACTTGTGTCCAGGTCTTGTTATTGCTGGAAACCTTGGGGGAAATTGTGATTTGTGTTGATTTACACAAATGAATGGGATGAAAATGAGTCTTGACCTTCTCTTTTTTATTACTTTTCCTCTTTTTTTGGGTTTTATCTGATACCAAATAATTACAAGCTATTACTGAGATGACCTCTGGTCTTTGAGCTGTAAGGAATTTATTTTCTGTTCTCTGTTTTTGTGCTCATGTAGTATTGCTTGAGGTTGGGGTGTGCAATTGCTTGGGAATTCCATGAGATTTCAAAGGAAAAGTCAATTTTCACAGCCTGTCACCAGGAAAATGATGGTTGCAATTCCCCTCTTATTTCTCCTTTACTTTTTAATTAACTTTGGCTGATATGGATATTTAAGAATAGCAAATGAGGACAAATTTAAACACCAATCTGAACCTTTGGGCCACTCTGTCTTACTTTACTTCCTGCATGACCTTGGAGAAAGGACTTGATCCCTGATAGGCAATGGTGATGAAAATCCAATTTCCTCCTCCCAGTGCTCAGTTTGTGCCAAGCAGCAGAATTTAGGGAATGATGAACATCACAGCTGATTCTCCTGCCACCCATCACCGAGGACATTTATTAACCCAAACCTCAGCACAGCTGTAGTTTCCAGCTTGTTTCCACTGGGAAAATCTCAAATTATTTCATAGATTATCAGCAGTAATTTCAACAGTGAGAACTGATTGTTTACAATCAGCCTGCACGTTTTACTCAGGAATTCCTGAATTAACTCCTGGGAGCTGAGCTGTAATTTGTATTTTGCCTTCAGAGTCGAGTGACTTGGTCCAGGCTTGCAGAGGTTTCGGAGCCCCTTGATCAAAAGGGACCAAAAATAAAGTTGAATCAGCTATTTTCAATAATTTATTTACAATTTACTGTACGTCCATATGCTCTTAGAGCCTTGAGAAGATTCATTAAGATCCAAATGTGGCTTCTATTCCAACCCATTCCATTTGGTTCTCAGGAATTCCTCCAAGTAATTTGCTCCCACCTGCATGAGTTTTGGAATAATGTTCCTGAAAACTGGGAGGGAAACCACCAGTGTATTAAAAGCTGAATACCAGCACCTGCACGTGAATATTTCCGCTGAGATCAAGGCCAAGCTGTGCCAGGCGTTGTGCAAAAACATCCTGAGGGTTCATCTCCTCCACAAAGTTTATAAACACAACGACAATTTCCCTGGGATTTATTGATAAACTGGCCCTGAGTGGGAAAACAAACACCAGCAGTTTGTTTGCTCCACAAAAAGCTCCAGCTGGAAGGGGAAGAGCTTCGCTCCCCTGCCACCCAGGAACGCTCCCAGCCTCACATCTGAGGGATTTCAAATAAACACAGCAGGAAATTCCAGCTTTCCAGGAGCAGGAGTCACCTCCCACAGCCACTGAGGAACAATGCAGGGAGCAAATTGCTCCCTGTGGGAACTCGGTGACCTCTGAGCAGCTGAGGTGTCCCCAGAGCTGTGCCTGGACTGTCCCCTGTGCCTGCCCCTCTCCAAGGAGAGCTGCTGTGGCAATTCCAGCTGCACACCAGCAGCTGGGCTGCCTCATCAATGGACATTTAGCAGTGCCCAAGTTCAAGCAAGGTTGGGGAGAACTGGAAAATAAACGAATTGATGTTGGTATTTAATTTCTTTTATTGTTCATTCATTTCTTTCCTCCTCTGATTTCCACCTGGGAGGAGAGGGAGTGCAAGCTGGGGGAATATTCCTTGTCCTTCCCAGGTTTCCCTGTGGACTGAAGGGAGATTTTGAGCATTTCTCAGCACCCAAATAATGCCACCAAGTTCCTTCATCATTCCTGATGCTCACAGCTTTGGGATTTCCACCTCTGATAGAATTGGAATGGATCCTAACAGTCCAATAAAAGATTTTAGCTTAAATTCAGGCTCAGCTTTACAGATGCTCAAACTGCAGTGGGACCCCCTTTCTCTGTCCTGGGGCTCCCGCTTCAAAATGGTAGAAAAGGAGACAAAAATCAGCAAGTTTTAGCTGAAATATAAGAGCAGCCTATAATCTAGGATCCAATTAAAAGGATATTTGAGTGTATAACTCACAGGAGCATCCTGTGGAGTGGATCTCACATGGCAGATCTCACTGGGAAGGGCTCTTGTGCTCTCAATTGTTTCATTCCCAGTGCAGAGCTCTGGCTGCAGGGAAAATTTGGGTTGTTTGGGGGGACACAGTGTCAGATTTTAAAGCAAACTGAGTCAGGGATGACACAGTGCTGACACCAAGCTGGCTGGCAGGGCTTGGAAGAAGCACAGCCCTGTCCCGGTTACTCACTCCTAGCCATGAACTTGGCCCCAGCTCAGCTGCTGGCTCACTCATCCTGTTCTGCGCGTTCTGTGGCACATCTCCCTGAGCTCCGAGTGTCCGGCACCACTCCCAGCCCGTCCCGATCCCTCCGAGTCCCGCCTCAGCCTCCCCTCCCTGCAATCCGCACCAAGGCTCCCTGCATCCCCAGCTGGGAGACAGATTGGAAGGACTCCAGGATACTCAGCAAAACAATAGAAAATTTTTTTTAAAAAGGAAGAAAAGAAGGTAAAGAACACCAGCACCTCCCACCCAGCCTGATCCAGCTTTACTCTCCATCACCAGGGAGGAAAACTCCCAGCCAAAATAAAGTCTGGGCGTCCTCCGGGACGGCTCCAGCCGGGCGAGCCGAGGCTGGGCGGAGGTACCGAGCGCCTGTTCCCGCTTCCCCCGCCCCGTTCCCCCTTCCCTGCCCGGCCTGGCCCTGCCCCGGGGCCCGCAGCTCCGCTCCGAGCATCCCCGTCCGCCCCGGGGCAGGCACAGCGGGGCCGGGCGGGCGGGGATGCCGCGGAGCATCCTCGGGGGATGCGGCGGGGCCGGGCCGTGCCGTGCCGTGCCGGGCTGGGCAGGGCTGGGAAGGGCTGGGCAGGCAGGGCAGGGACGATAAAAGGCTCCGGGAGCGCCGGCACCGCCTCCCCGGCCGGGCAGCCCCAGCCGGGCGCAGGTCCCGGGCGCGCAGAGCCGGAGCGGGGTGAGGATTTTTGGGGGTCCCGGGTACTCCCCACTCCGGATTTGGGGCTCTCGGGTACCCCCACCCCCGTGCCGGGAGGGGGTCGGGGTCTGGTCGGCCCCGGTGCCCGAGGGCAGAGGTGCTTTGGCAGTGGGAGGGTTGGAATTCTGGATTTCCCGTTCGGGAAATTTGGAGCGGGAGGGTTGGCGTTGTGCTTTTCCCGTTCGGGAAATTTGGAAACGGTGCTAAGGGCGCTCGGGAGGTGCTCGCGGCAGGGGGAGGGGGTTTGTTCTGCTCGTTTCAGTTTTTGTGGGTTTTTTTCCCACCCTGTCCGGGGTTTCCACGGATGTGCTGGGTGGATATGGAGGAAGGTTGGAGTGACTTTCTGAGGGGTTGCTGCCCTCCTCACGCTGTCCCTCCGTGTCCAGCAGGATGGTTCCCATCGTCCTGGAGGTGACCTGCAGCTTTGTCACCTGGCTGTGCCTCTACAGCTGCTTCTGCCGCTGGAACAGGCAGCGTTCCTACAAGTGGAGCTGTCGCCTGGTCACCCTCCTGCACGGGCTCGTTGTCACCTGCCTGTCTGGCTATGTCATGTTCCTGGATGGCCCCTGGCCTCTGACCCACGCAGGTATGTTTGGAATCTCACCTGTGCTCACCTGTGCATCTGTCACAGGTGGAGCTGGGGGCTGGTTTCCTCTCCTCGTACAGCTGTGTGTTTAGGGTCAAATTTTGTTTAATTCTGCTGCTTCTTTTTCCACCACTTCTCACTGTTCATCCTTTTGTTATTTTAATTTTTTTTTTTTTGTCTTGTCCATGTACAAATTGGAAGTTTCCAGGTTGGCACTTTGAGTTTATTGCAGCATCAGGTGTAGCAAGGTGTGGAGAACAAAGTGCTTTTGCATCTTGAAGGGTGTAATAACTCCTGAAATTCAGCTGCAAGGTTTTGCTGGCTGGTCTCTATTGTTAAACCTCTGATAATCTGCTGATGGAGGTCTGGCTTTCCTAAAAGGCTGGAAGGAGAAGGGAAGCAGCAGGGGAACAGGATAGGCTGGGGTGTGAAGTGGAAGCAGAACCAAATATCCCTAATTCCTGGCACTTGGATGAGGCTGGAAATTTAGGAGGAGAGAAGCACAACCAACCTGTACTGATCTGTAAAACAGAAAAAAAATCATAAATAAAACCCCAGACTTATGCACATCTTCCATTCCAGGTTCACCAAACACCCCTCTCCAGATCAACTTGTACTGATATGTAAAGTAGAAAAAATCTTAAATAAAACCCCAGGCTTATGCACATCTTCCATTCCAGGTTCACCAAACACCCCTCTCCAGATCCACGTGCTGTCCCTGACCTTGGGCTACTTCATCTTTGACCTGGGCTGGTGCCTGTACTTCCAGAGCGAGGGGGACCTGATGCTGCTCCACCACACCCTGAGCATCTGCGGCATGATCCTGGTGCTGGGGCTGGGCAAATCCGCCACCGAGGTGAACGCCGTGCTGTTTGTCAGTGAAATCACCAACCCCCTGCTCCAGACCCGCTGGTTCCTGCGGGAGATGGGCTCCTACCACACTTTCCTGGGAAAAGCGGTGGATTTCCTCTTCGTGCTCCTCTTCCTGGTGCTGAGGATTGGGGCGGGAGCGTGGATCATGTATGGCATGGTGACGTCTCCCAAACCCAACTGGCTCCTCAAGGCTGGGGGCCTGGCCATGTACGTGGTGTCCTTGGGGTTCATGGTTGAAATCTGTCGCTTTGTAAGGAGGAAAATGTGGAAAAAAGCCCCTGCCCCGGATGCACAATCTCTTCAGGAGTAGGAGTGTACCTGTGGAAATTTCTTGGCTGCTCGTTAATGGGTTGTAGAGGATGATCCCCTGGGTTTGGGGCCTGGCTGCTGGAGCTTGTTCCTGTGAAAAGGAACAACTCCTAAAATGACACAAAATTGACTTTCTGCTGCCCCTGGAGGAGATGGATCGGTGCTAGGAACACGGAAAAGCTGTGCGAAGAGGGATTTGAGTGGAAACTGAGGAGCCTGGCACTGATTCCCTGAGTTCTCCAGCAATGGCACAGTCCCAAGGAGGGTGGCAGTGCCAGACATGATCAATCTACAACTAATAATTGCACAGTTTGTGTGTTCTGTCCTCATTTTCAATGCAGACTTATTTGACAGCGTAGAGAAAATCAAATATGAAAAACCCCATTTTCCTGCCAGTGGGACTGGGTAAGGGGCGTGACCTGGCAAAGATTTCCTGAGCCTCGCCCTCCTTAATAATCCTGGATTTGGACAATGTGCTTGGCTAAATACTCGAGTGAAAGACTCTGAACAAGACTGAAGTGCTTGCAGGGGTGTAGTGGGGTTGTCCTTTGAGTGTGAAGTGATGGTACTCCAGGTGAGGCCGTGTTTTACCTCCTTGTTTTTAATGACACATTTCCTTTACTCCTTTTTTAACACTTCCATCGGGGCAGGTGCTGATCTCAGAGCAGAGTGATTTCTCTGGGACTGACTCAGGGCCTCACAAACAAGAGTCAGGAATTAGACTTGTTCTTATAAACTCCATGAGCAGGTGTTGGCCTAGGCTGGGATTGCTTAAGAATAATCAGGCTTTTTGTGGGAGAGGGGGGATAGTGAAGAGCCCCCCTGGATGCTCTTTCTGTTCTGGGGCTGGCTCATTTGCAAGCCACTTCAGCTGAATTTATGGCTAATGAGTCAAAAATATGATTATTTCCAGGGGTGACAGGAAAGTTTAGGCAGATCCACACCAGCAGGCCTCAGAGCATGGAACAGTTCTCTCGTTTTCTTTACCTCTCAGAATCGTGTTCTGACATTTTCCCTGGGGTTTTAATGTGAATTTCCCTCTGTTCAAGGCCACAGTTCAGATTTAGTGTCCTCCAAAAGCCTCTCTGAGAGCTGAGAAGCAAATGCAGAGGTGAGGGAGGGGAGCAGTGGGGATGCAGCTCCTCCACTGCCTTTATCTCACTGAATTTGGCCCTGTTCAGGGCAGATATCAGCCTTTGGCTGGGGCTCCTCAAGGTGTCTGGAGAGATTAAAAAATAACCTGAAATAACCTCACTTTGGAGACATCCACTGAAGGCATTGCAGCTGTGAACCCGGGCAAGTTCCTGGGCCAATATTTTTGGGAAAGCAGGAGCCAGAGTGGCCTCCAGAGGTGTGGGCACCTGCCAGGCTCTCTGAGTTCTTCCAAAAACTCCTCCGAGTCACGGGACTTCTAATAAAAACATGTTCTCTTTTGAAAAAGAACCGATGGCTGTGATGTTCTTTTGTTCTGGGTCTGGAGGAGGCAGCAGGAGTGAGGGCTGAGGGCTTGAGGGAAGGCTGAGGATGCCAAAGTCACTGGTGCATTCCCTTTGTGCAGCTCAGGAAGCAGAGAGGAAATGAGGAAAGGTGAGGTCAGGAAGGTGAGGAAATGAGCCCAGGCTGAGCCAGGAGCCCTGGAGGTCAGGCTGGAGCTGTGAGGCTCAGCTCTGTGAGCAATGCACCCACAACCTGCTTTGCCAATGAATCAGTGCTGCAGAGAGCTTGGGAGCCCCCAAACTGAGGGGTTTGCTCTTGCTGGACACAAGAATAATTTAATTCAGGCCATGGCCTCCTCCATATTTTGTTTTTTCTCTGCCTCTCTGGTTTCACTGAGGCAATGCCCAGTTCTGAAGGGTTGCAGGGTAATTTGTCTGTGGTTTTTTTGGAGAAGCAATCAAAAGTATGAGAACATCTTGGGGTTTATAAGATGTCCTAATTCACCACTGAGTGGCTGGTTCTGGTTGTTTCTGCTCCTGCTGGGCCAGGGCTCTGCTGTCTGGAGTTGAGGAGAGTCTGGATTGGCTTCCAATGAGAAAAACCTCTTCCTTCAGCTGAGGGACAGCACTGGGAGAGTATCCCAGGGCAGCCAGACTGCTTGTGCAACCAGAGCTGCCTGGGGAGGTCTGGTGTAAAATAAGTGCCCTCAGGTTCTCATCTGCCAAATCACACCCAAGGATAATTTTAGTGCTGAACCCTCTAATGTGATGATAGAAAATCACCCAGCTCCACTAGCCCACTGTATTTCCTATTTCAGAGAATGTGATTTTTCATGGAGGTGCCTGCTTTAAATCTATCAGATATCCCTGAGGTCTTTTACAGCCACAAAAGATGAATTTTAGTAACGGCCTACTGAACTCCCAGGTTTCCAGCTCTTGTTTATTCCCAGTTTAATTGTGGACAAGGAGTTTCCCAGTGTGGGTATGGTAATAAATACATTCTGTGATGCTTTTCAGTGCTGTGAGCTCTGGTTAGAACAGCTCCAGGAGAGCAGGGGGAGGCTGTGGCTGTACTCGATGAGGCAGCAGTGTGCAAACAACTGTCTGCAGAGGTTCCTGCCCCGAGCTGTTTTGCTGAACTGTGATCATCTGCAGGCCAAACGAGCCAGTGCAACGCAGCCCATTGAAATGGCTGACTGTGCACAAAGCAAACAGGAAAATTGGTCTATAAAGCTGCACCTCACTTCTGGTACAATCCACAGGGAGGTGATTTCACTCACTGCCTTGCACCTCACTGTGCAAAGTTTGTGCTAGAAACAACAAAAAAACCCAACAATCCACAACTTCTGTGTCCAACCTCCAGCATGAAATGATCTGTGCCTTGTTAGGACTCTGGGTATTCCTCTGTGAACATCTCTGTTTTTCTTCTTGGCTGCTCATAGAATCCCAGAGTGGTTTGGGTTGTAAGGGACCTTAAAGATCATCTCATCTTATCCCAAAAAATCCCCTGCTTCTATCCCAGGTTGCTCCAAGCCCCATCCAACCTGGCCTTGGATGCTTCCAGGGCAGGCACAGCTTCTCTGGGAATTCCATCCCAGCTCCTCATCACCCTCACATCCAAGAATTTTTTTTCCCTAATATTCCACCTAACCATGCTCCTAATGTGAAAACATCAGCCCTATAATCTCCTGTCTGCCCATGCTTTTCTTTGTCCTAAGCTAAATATTAAAGCAGCTCCCTCTCAGGTGTTACTGAGGCTACTGGAGGGCCAGCAGAGGTGGAGGGAGGAAGATGAGAACTCAGATTTGTCAGAGAGGCAAATGCACCATTAATGCTCACGAGCATGTGCTGAAGTAGCAGGAGGATGAGCATTTTGTAGCAGTAGGAACCTGTACCTGGCCTGAACTGGAAAAGTAAGATCTGTATCTTGTTGGACACCCAGCTGAAAGCACTAATTATGAGTGCTGTAAGAGGCAGGTCAACCACTCCCACCGTCTGCATTTCAAAAGGTAAAACTTGACGGGATGAAGGAAAAAACCAACACCACGTTTTTGGGTGTGAGAGGTTGTTTTGGCTGTAACTCATGAAAGGTGGAGGAACTTCTGTAGCTGATTTAGGTGTCCTGCTTAAACCCTGAATTTGGGATGTGGAAGGGAGCAGAGAGAATGGGCAGCAATAATGACTGCAGTGAGAAGAAACTGCTGGGCTTGGTAACTGCTGCATAAGCAGGGGATGGAGGGGATGTGCAGGCAGGGGGTGAGCTCTCCCAGCCCTCTGCAGCTGCACTGCTCCATTCCAGGTGACAAAACCCCTCGGGGGATGTCACCCTGGACTGCTGCTGCTCTGAGTGCTCCTCTCTGAACATCTCTGGTTTATTTCCTGGCTGCTCATAGAATCTCAGGGTGGTTTGGGTTGGAAGGGACCTTAAAGATCATCTCATTCCAAAAATCCCCTGCTTCCTCTGGATCCCAAAAATCCCAGGGTATGGAAACACATCTTTTTCATGAGTAGGTGTGGAAATGACCTTGGTATTGTTACAACTCCTTCCTCTTTCCACCAGCCTCCTCCAGCTGGTCAATCCCTTTTCTCACATCAGGATTCTCCCTTATCTGCTCTGAGTCTGGACTTGGAGCATTAAGGATGTGAATGCAGATGCCTGCCCTGACACGGCTCTGGAGCTCTGCAGAAGTTCTGCTCACAGGTGTGAGGAGAGCTGGGTGTGCTTTGTGCCTGTAAAACGCCGGGTGTGCTTTGTGCCTGTATCTCTGTGGCACACACGGGGTGATTACAGCGGGCAGGGTGGATGTGGGACTGGTTTCTGTGTCCCCGGGCTACCGTGGTGCTCCTCTAGGTGTGCCCGTGGGGACACGACCTGGTGTGGCAGCTGGGCTGAATGGGTGAAGGGTTTGGAGGGGCCACAGGAGGAGAGGATGAGGGCATTTGGCTGGTTTCACCTGCAGGAGGCAATTTGGGGTCTGCAGCTTCCTTACTCTGTGATCAGGGACAGGCTGGAGCTGTGCCAGCGGAGATTTAGGTTGGATATCAGGAAAAGAGGGTGCTGGGCACTGCCCAGGCTCCCCAGGGAATGGGCACGGATCCAAGAGCCCCAGGAGCTTTGGGACACTGCTCCGAGGCACAGGGTGGGGTTGGTGGGGTGGAGGAACAGGAGCTGGGCTCATGATCCTGGTGCTTCCTGCAGGGAGGGCAGGGATGTGCTCCTACCCAGGGATGTGCGGCATCACAGGGATGCACGGCTTCACAGGGATCTGCTCCTTCCCAGGGATCTGTTCCTTCCCAGGCATCTGCTCCTACCCAGTGATGTGCTCCTACCCAGTGATGTGCTTCTTCCCAGGGATCTGCTGCTTCCCAGGGATGTGCTCCTTCCCAAGGATGTGCTCCTTCCCAGGGATATCAATGATGTGCTCCTTCCCAGGGATGTGCTCCTTCCCAAGGATGTGCTCCTTCCCAAGGATGTGCTCCTTCCCAGGGATATCAAGGATGTGCTCCTTCCCAGGGATGCACTTCTTCCCGGGATCTGCTCCTTCCCAGGCATCTGCTCCTTCCCAGGAATGTGCACTTTCCTAGGAATCTGCCCCTTCCCAAGGATCTGCTCCTTCCCAGGGATGTGCCCCCACCCAGGGATGTTCACTTTCCCAGGGATGCTCTGCGGGGCCGCGGGCCGCCTTTCCTGCCATCCTGCCGCCCCTATCCCCTCCTCCCATCCCTCCTCCTCCTCCTCCTCATCCCATCGCTGCCGTCCCTCCTCCCGGCCGCCAGGCGCCCCTCGGCCGCCGCTCGCTCCGTGATCCGGGGCGGCTCCGGCAGCGCGGCCCGGCAGGTGGGTGCTGGGGAAGGCTCCTGTCCCTGTCCCTGTCCCTGTCCCGTCCCTGTCCCTGTCCCTGTCCCTGTCCCTGTCCCTGTCCCTGTCCCTGCCCCTGTCCCTGTCCCTGTCCCCAGGGGCCGGGCCGCTGCATCCCGCGGGGTGCGGAGGATGGGCGGGCGCGCAGGCGGTGCCCGGGGATGCGGATCCTGCTGGTGCTGTGGTCCGGGAGCTCCTCCATCTTCCCGCTGGCACGGAAAAAATGTGGATAACGGGATAGCGGTGCTTTGCTGGAGGTGCCCAGATGGGTTTCAATCGTTTTCGGGGTGTTCTGCGCGGGTTTTAGGCATGTGTGTTTGTTGTAGAGGCTGTTTGCATTCAGGGCCTCATTGCTACCGGTGATAAAAATTATAATACAAAATATATTATATATAATAGATACATAATAATATATAATATAATATAATATAATATAATATATGATAGAATATAATATAATAGAATATATAATATGATATTATGATAATATGATAATATGATAATATAATACAATATAATATAATACATTAACATAATGCATTACTATAATATAGTAATATCATATATTAATATAATACATTATATAATATAATAAAATAATATATAAGAGAATATATAATATTATATAAAATATATATGGAAATACATATTTTATCTATGATTGCATGTTATTTCTTAATTTCTTGTGTATATGTATACTATATAGAACTATTTGTTATTTATTATATAGGGTTATTTGTTATTTATTTGTTATTTATTGTTCTGTAATTATTGCTGCTTTTAAAATTATATTTGCCTTCCTAGCATCAATCCCTTTTGTCACATCAGAATTCTCCCTTCCTTATCTGCTCTGAGTCTGGGCCTGGAGCGCCAGGGATGTGAATGGAAGTGCCTGCTCAGAGCAGTTAATCCCATCCCTATTTCATCTCCCCACGTTCCCAAGGCCCATTAAAACATAAAAGTTTTGTTTACCCAGCCTCCAGTCATGCCTGGGAATGCTCCGACAGGCCAGACAGGAAGGTTGGGCTTTGCAGCTCTGACTCCTCATCCCGTGAAGTCCCTCTGGTGCTGCCCAGGCCTGGGGGTGAGGCCGGAGCTGGGCAGCAGGTGCCAGTGCAGCTTTGGCACAACTGGAAATTCCTGTATCCCAAAGCCTGACTCAGCTCTTCTGCTGCACTGCCCTGCATGCTCAGGAGCAGTGAGACACACATTTCGTGGGAAGGCATTATATGAACGAGGTGTGGAACAGAGTAATGTGTATTTGGAGGGTTTCAGCACCATCCACAAGTGTTTATGTGCTGTAATTTTGTTCTGGCAATTTGTCTTTTGCTTGTTTGAGAGATTGTTGCACGGTGTGTGTGAGGGAAAATGTATAAAAGAAATACTGCTGCAAAAAGAAATCTTTACAGTAATGGATTCTTATTATTTTGCATCCAAAAGGTTTGGAGGTTTTGGTGCCAGTAAGGATGAAATGAAGCTTGCAGTGAGGAGAATAAAGTGGTTTTCACACAGAGAAAATGTGCCAGGAGCAAGCAGCCCTGTCAGGAAGCAGCTCTGCACGCTCAGGGCCGGGATGGTTACGGAGCAAAGCCGTGCTGGGCTGTGCTGACACTGCCACAGGCTCGACCTCCTGCTCACTTTGTCCTTCTGATCCCTTGTGTCCCGCTCTTCCCAGGACAGGATGCTGTTCCCGCTGCCCCTGCGTGCAGCCTGCAGCCTGCTGGCCTGGTTCTGCCTCTACAAGTGGTTCTGCCACCGCTACCGGCACCGGAGCCTCGAGTGGAGCTGCAGGCTGGTCACGCTGACCCACGGCATCCTGGCCACCTGTCTGTCTGCTTACATCGGCTTCATCGACGGCCCCTGGCCCCTGAGCCACCCAGGTGAGCGAGGAAATGGTGATGCCACCTCCCCTGGGGCTCTCCTGGCACCTCAGTCCCCAGCTCACTTGAGAGATGATGCCTGCAGTGGTATCTCAGCTGCTTTGTGGTGGGAAGCCCCAGAGGAATGGAGAGCCTGTGCTGTATTTTGCTGGTGTAATGCCCCTCCTCAGCTGTGGTTTGGCAGAGCGTGTGACCTCGTGTGTGGCCATTACGTGTGCGGACTAACAACTGTGGCATTGTTACTCTGGGGACTTCCATGGCTGGGCTGTCACCCGTGCCACCCCTGCACTGTCACACACCCTGTCACCTCCATGCTTTAAATCTCTGCTTTCACCTTTCAGGGTCGCCCAACACAACCCTTCAGGTGCACGGGCTGTGCCTTAGCTTGGGCTACTTCATCTTCGACCTGTGTTGGTGCGTGTACTTCCAGACGGAGGGTGCCCTGATGCTGGCCCACCACCTGGTGAGCATCGTGGGCATCGCCGCCTCCTTGGCCCTGGGCGAGTCGGCCGCGGACGTCAACGCCGTCATCTTCGGCAGCGAGATCACCAACCCGCTGCTGCAGGCCCGCTGGTTCCTCAAGGAGCTGGGCCGCTACCACACCTTCACGGGCGACCTGGTGGATTTCCTCTTCGTGGTGCTCTTCACGGGCGTGCGCATCGGCATGGGGGCCTGGCTGATGTACTGCGAGCTGGCCTCGCCCAGGCCGCGCTGGTACATCAAGCTGGGAGGGGTCATCATGTACGTGGTGTCCTGGGTCTTCATGGTCAGCATCTGCCGCTTCGCCCGCAGGAAGAGCATGAGGAAGTACCAGGCCTGGAGGAGCCGCAGGAGCCACGAGCTGGGCTGGAAAAGCAACGGGCACCTCAAAAGCCACTGAGTGGAGGATGAGCGAAGAGTTCCTCGAGTTGGAGGGCTGGCAAGGAGGGGGATCGTGCCTGAAATGCCACTGTTGGGAGAGGAGCCAACGCACGTTAGCGGTTCTGGAGCCAAGTTTATCCCTGGCCTAACTCCACTGAAATCCATGGAGCTGTGCCACGGATTCACTGGGTCTGCAGTGCTCGGCCTGGCACAGGCTGGCACGGTGTGCACACAAGCATGGCCTGAACGAGGAGGGAAGGAAGGGCTGATTTTATAGACTAAGCACAGCTAGTCCAGCAGTGCAGGTGTAAATAGTGATGTGTGTAGGCAGCTCCTTCAGGATCTAGGAAGAGAGGAGGAGGTAACGCTAGCTCTCCATGTCCAGTGTCCTGTGCAGTCTAGGCAGCTAGAGTGACTCTGTGTGCTGGTAGGAAGAAGTGTTCTGGTGTTGCATCCAAGCTGGGATTCCTGGCTCTTCCACCACCCCGTTGTGTGACCTTGGGCCAGTCTCACAACTGGAACTCTGTGCCTAATTCCCCCTCTGTGACTTGGGGGAGATGGAGCTGCTCCATCTGTTACGCACTTTCAGATTTTTACTTGAGAGGTGCTACATGAAGAAAGTGATGGTTGTTAGCTGCACTTGGTTCATCATTCCTGTGTTTCCCTTGGGAGAAACGACTTTGGTGGTCCAGCTAGAGCGAGACTCTAGAGAAATCAGTATTTTAGGTAGGTTGTTGTTTCCTGCCCTTTCTAACTCCTTTTAATAACTTATTCATTAACATATTGATAACTTATTTTCTGTAGTGTCCAGAAGCTCTAATCAGCACTGCCTAATTACAGGATTAGGTGCTCTGTGAATACACCCAAAGACACAGACCCAGAAGGGAAAATTTTTCCCTTAATTTTCCCTCTTCTTCCCTGACTGTTAAAACTCCCCTACAAACACTGCTTTTAGCTCCTTGGGTAACCAGCACACTCCACTTTGAGAAGCCCCATCAGGATTTGCCAGTCAGGGGTTTTCTTGCTGATGATCCAAGCCCTGATTTTGTCTCCAGAACACCAAAATTCCCTCTGCTGTGCCCCAAACCCAAACTGGGATTTCTGGTTGCCCAGAATGTGCCCTGTGGAAGCCACAGACTGACCTTGGCTCTCCTTCATCTGAACTGATGCCTTGATCCCTGGGCTTTGATTTCCCTCTGACTGTGTCTGAGTCACTTTATAAAAGTGAACATTTAGAGGGTCAGAGAGCTTAGTAATTAAAGAAATGAGAGGCCCAGAATCTGGTCTTTTTAAAGCAAAAATAAACCTGACTGTGAGAAAAATAAGCATTACTTATCCAGTCCCATTTGTAGGGAAAAACCATGCCCAGCTGGCAGCATCTGGAGTTTATTTCATTGCATGTCCTTAAGCTGTTCCTTTGTTTTTGCTGTGATTTTTAGCATTTCCTTTGAGCCTCCAGTGCAGCTCAGGTGCCCCTTTTTGCTTGAGCCTTGCTTGCTGCAACCAAAGACCTGAAGAAGCCCCAAAAAAACCCCTTCAGATGAGCAGAGCCAACTGATGAGCTGGTCCTGGAGAGGAAACTTGATTCATCCAGCACTATCAAGCCTTGAAAGGACACCAGAAGGGCTGGTTGGGGCTTGCTGGTTCTTTTCCCCAGCTCTGCTGCTCTGCTGAGCACATCCAGGAGCCTTTTTGCCTCAACTTAACCCACTTTGGGAAGTGGGTCCAGTCTAACCTACCTCACAGGGTGTTTCCATTTAGCACCAAGCCACCTCTGATGGATTCCGGGTGGTTTGTGTCAGGCTGTGCTGTGTAAGAGTTGCTTTGAGTGAAGCACTTCCTGCTATGAGCCATCAGCAGCGCTTTGTCACCTGAGCTGGGCACTTCCCAGCATCCCAAAAGCAGGAGCGAGGTGTTTTGCAAAGGTGCTACAGGGCAGGAGTGAGCTGGACAGGCTCACAACCAGCCCTGAGCTGAGGAAAAGGGGTCTGCTGGCTTTTCAGGATTGCAGGAATCTGGAGCTAAAAGGGTCTCAGGCACTGAGCAGGGAATGAGGGCTTTCAGCAGCAGCTCCTGCAGAAATGCAGGTGAAAACAGGCTGGTCCTTCCTGGGGAGCTGCTGAGTGCCCACCATGAAGAGTTTGCAGGTGGTTTGGGCTCTGAGCTTTGCTCAGGGTTGGGGTGCAGCTTTTTGGGGTCCCAGCCCTTACCTGCCCAGGTGGGTGAGGATGGCAGTGACTGCAGTATCTGTGAATCACCTTTGTGAAGACAGTTTGAAATAAAGTGGTTTGAGTGGTCCCATTTTCTGAACGGGGGAAACTTGGTTGGAAGGAGAGCACTGCTCAGCCCTGAGGCTTTAGAAGGTAAACAAAAAAAAACCCAAAAGGGCAATTAGAAATGGCTTTATGAGGCAGAGCAAGGCCTTGTAACCCATTTAGTGGGCTCCAGCATAGAATCACAGACCCAAAAGTACAAATTCCAAGCTGTGGAGCACAGGGTGGGACCTGTCCTCAGGCTAGTCCATAGTGGCTAGAGCAAACTGTGAAAGGAAACTGCAGAACTAGTGTGAAATAATAACTTGTGTCTGAATTACTGTGTAATAGCAACTAATGTTCCACCAGTGAATGGTGTAGATGCTTTGTATTATGTTTTATAAAAATAAAGATTATTTAATTATATGAGGAATTGGGTTTCTCTGTTTGGGTGCTGCTCTGAAGTCACAGGTTGCATTTGATGGTTCTGGAGGGCTTTTCCACCCTCAAAGATTCAGTGGTTCAATAGGATGGAGCAAAATTCTTCCCTTGGTTTTCCATGCCCTGGATGCCACGGGAGAAGATTCTCCTGTGTTTCCACACTGTGAGCTCTTCCCAATCATAAATTCAGATTATTGCCCAGGAAAGCCCTGTGGTGGAGTGTTGGTAAACAACCACTCAGCTTGCTGATGGCCATAGCCAGAGACCCAGCACACCCAAAGTCTTCCC
The DNA here is from genome assembly GCF_014805655.1 of Passer montanus. Taxonomy (NCBI): domain Eukaryota; kingdom Metazoa; phylum Chordata; class Aves; order Passeriformes; family Passeridae; genus Passer; species Passer montanus. Next base: position 2,376,085 of record NW_024369596.1, read on the forward strand.
TTCTATAAATAGTTAAGCCAATTTAGTTGTTTGCATGTAACCCTTAAGTCCAGCTTAAACCCCTCCAGCACTGGGGAGCAGCTGCTGAGCAGCACTGAGCCCTCTGGAGATGTTTTCTCTTTACAGCCTGGGGGTGGAGGGTCTCAGAGCCTGCAAGAATTTGTGCCGGCGCTTTGTTGAACCTCTGAGGTAGTTCCAGAAGCAGAGAAGAAAGTACAGCAGAGTTCTGGAGCTTTGCTTCAGAGCTGCAAGTGTCTCACAGGTCTCGTGTCTTCAGAAGTGACAAAATGTGGCATTGTCAGTGGTCAGATGTGCTTTGTCTGTGAAAAGTGAAAGCTGCCCCTCTACACCCAATTAATTTCGTTTTTTGTCATCCTATTATGTCTTTACAGGCAACCCTGCTGCCTGCCTTTTGCTTCTCCTGCTGGCCCTGCAGTCGAGCTTTGTAAAATTAACCTCCTCTATCAGTCCTCTGCCCTCTCTTTGTAGCTGAACTCCTTATTTGGACTTGAAAAAACTGAATTTTTTTTTTATATTCACAGCTTTGTTCCCTTGCAGCAGTAGTCCAGGCACTGATGTAAAAGCAGCATTTTAAGTCTTTGAAATCTGCTATTACATTAATATCATGGGGTTTGCCATGTCCAAAGAAGTCAAAGCCCTGTTTTGCCTCAAGTTCCAGGGGCAGCTTGGCAGCTGACAGGTCAACAGCGTAAAAGATCCTTAGAAAATTACTAAAAGAAGAAATATAACAGATCAAGGTAGATGGAAAAGCTTCTGTAAAGTAATAAAGGTTTACAGGTAGATAATTTTGTATGGGAAGAAGGAAGTTTCAGATTCTCAGATGTTACAAAACACAGATTTTCAGCAGTGCTGAAAATGTAGTGCTGTTTGTGCCACAATCCTCAAATGTGAAATTACATTCTCTATTTCTTTAGATTTTATCTCTTACTTTTTAATCCCCCTTCCAGCCAGAGATGGAGAAAGAGAAGGAAACTCAGGGCACGATGTCCAGCAGATTCCTCTGTCCTTGCTGCTTTCATTATGCTGATATGGAACGAAAGCTCAGTGCTGTAAAAATGCTGCCTGCCCCATGGATTATCCAGATTTAGGAACTGTAATAAGCTGTCACTCTAGAAGCTCTGCTAGATTAGGCTCAAAATGTGTCTCAAAATCAGCAAAGCTTTGTGTCCCACACCAGCCCTGGGTGCATTTCCAGCATTTCCAGAGTGCAGGACTGTAGGGAGCAAATCTGGTGCCCATTTTAAGGTGGGAGGTGAAAAAAGGCTTGGAAATTGCACAGAAATGTGGAGCACAGCACAAATTTATTTGTGGATTAGGTTCTCTGTTCATTAGGAGTCACAAATTTCTAGGCACATTTGGGAAATGAACTTGGGAATTGTTTCCCCTGTGCTTTTTCCCTCCAAGGTGTAAAGGTTTGGCATTTGGCTTGCAAAACCAGCAGAAAAACAGGAGCTGGATGAGCAACTTGTTATGAGCATTTACAGTTCAAAATACCTGAGCATTCTCTCACTGGCTTGAAATTGATTACTTGTAATGAGCAGAAGAGTCTTTACCCACTTGATTTTTGTGGTGGAGCTCAGCCAAACTCAGCTGATCATCCCATCTGAAACACAAACTGGAATTTTTCTGAAAGAGAAATGCTCCCAGGCACAGTTTATCCACACTTAAAGCATCACTTTTTGCAGATTTTTCTCTCTTTTTATGCCGAGCTGACAGCGGTGCAAACCCCCTCGGAGCATCCCAGAGCTCCAGGATCCCAGACCTCTTGGGAATGTTCCTTTTCCCAAATTCCTCACCTTTTACCTGCCCGGGAGCTCAGGTTGGAGGAGCCATTCGAGGCTTTCCCAGCAGATGGCAACAGCTCCTCGGTGCGAGCCTGGGAAAGGGGGTTTGGCCAAAGGATCCTCGCTCAACACTTCCTCTCTAAATCTGATTTTACAGGAACCCCTCTAAAGCACCTCCAAGGATCTGACCGTTATTTTAAGGTAAAATAAGAAGTTTTACTCCATAGGAATTTATCTCCTCCCCTTCAGGGTCCTGCTTAGCTCTGCTGTGGACGAAAAAACAGATTGAGGAGGTTAATTAGAGAATCACAAAATGGGTTTGCGTTGGAAGAGACCTCAAAGATTGTCTTGCTCCAACCCTGCTGCCATGGGATGGTTCTGTGTGTAAATTCAGGTGAAGTGACAACTTCAGAGCTCAACAAAAAAAAAATAAATAATGGGCACACTGTAATTGCTTATTGATTTCCTCACCCTGTATTTCAGGCTGTAAAAGAGAATTATCATAAATATCTATCTTAATCTAAGTATGTAACCAGCTCCCACCAAAAAAAAAAAAATCAGCATCTGCAGAAAAGAGAAGCAGTAACAGTTTCAGAATCTATGTCTTAGGATTTCCTCCAGCTAATTGTTCTCGTTATGTTGTCATGCACAATAAAATGTAATTAAAGTAATAAAAAAGCATCGAGGCCTAATATGCAAATGCTGGGCCTGCCAGGAATCAGATCTCCCAGGAGCTTTCCCCTCTCCAGGCAGAGTACTCCATGTTCCCAAAGTTAAAAGCAGGGAGGGATTTATTGCAGAGAAGATGCAATAAAGAGATATATAATAAATAAATATAGATATATGGAGGCATTCAGTCACTTCATCAGCACTGATGACTGTACTGCACACAGCTGCAGAAGGAGAGGCAGACGTGGCTGCTTGTCTTGCACTCCCACACTTTATTTATTTATTTTCTTCCCCCCGAGCCTCTATTTTCCCCTAAAAGGAAACCAAAAAAGGAAGTATAAATGTCCTGCGTATATACGTGAAGTATCATGAACATGATTTCATCCCACGCTTCCCCTCTCTGCTCTGAGCTCCATCAAAACAACAAAATCTCAGACATTCTGCTGGCTTGCCGATCCTCGCTCCGAGCAGGACACAGCGCCGGGGTCCAGAGCAGCCGTGGCTGGATGTAGCCTCAGGCAAGGTATGGTCCTGTGTCCCAGCCAGGGAGCTGCTCCCCACTTTCCAGAGCCTGTTCTCCAGCCTCTTTCCAAGCCCAGTGTCCTGGCTTTGAAGTACATCCCGGCAAGATTAATTAAAGGGAAGAAGCGCGGTGTCCTAGATGATTGGGATTAGCTAATAAGGTTATTTTAGTCTGCTGGCATTTGCTGGGGGAGGCTGATGTTCCACAAGTTCCTTTGTGCAGAGGGGGGCAGGAATTACTGGCAGCGGAGACATCCTGCTTTTCATTGCACATCTGTGCTGCTCATGAGCTTTAATTTCTGCAGGAGTAGCACGGAAGTTTCCTGACGGTCTCAGGTATAGATGTTATTTCCAGGTGCTGGAGAACAAGTGGCTCGTAGTGCCAGGACAAGGGGGAATGGCTTAGGTGGGATATTAGAAAAAAAAAAATAATTCCTTGTGATGGTGGAGAGGCTGCCCAGAGAAGCTGTGGTGGATCCCTGGAAGTGCCCAAGGGCAGGTCAGAGCAAGCTGGGATAGTGGAAGGTTGGAACAAAATCATCTTTAAGGTCCCTTCCAACCCAAACCATCCTGGGATTGTGTGCAGATTCCAAACAGGCATTTCTCTCTCGGACTGTGTTGTACACGGCACGGAGGGCAGGAATTACAGCAAGGCTGAGTTTGTGTTCAGGCTGTGGCTGAGGAGAGGGAAATCCAAACCTGCTGAAATTGAAAGCCCAAACACCCCGTGTGGCTCAACTACTGCTACTGGAGCTTTTGAAGGGGAGCAGGAACAGGCCCTCGGCAGCAGTGTTTCTGGAATGTACGTGCAGGGAGGGATCAGTTCTGGATTTATGCTGACCTTAACCTGTAGGAAAATTCCCGACGAAACACGCGTGGGAAATGCGGGACTGGACAACAGAGCCACGGAAGGCCTGGGAGCAAACAGCACAGGCTGAGGCTCCATTCTGCTCAGCTCCTGGCACTTCTACTCTTTTCGTTCGCTGCTTATTTATTTTCTTTCTGCTCCAAGTTTCGCCTGTGTCATATTTTCCATGGAGATGGAGGCGCGGGCGCTCCCTGCTCTCAGCGCTGCTGACACGGCCAAGCGTCGGCTGGCTGGGGACGGGGAATGGAGAAGGGAAAAGCAGAAAAAGGGAAAAAGAGAAAAAGGGAAAAAGGGGTAGAGGGGAAAAGGGAAATCTCCTCGGGTTAGGGACGCAGGGGGATGGAAAGCTGCTCGGCAGGAACACAGGGTGAGGGAGGAGCGCCCGCGACCGAGCGGAGACGGGAAGTGAAGGAAACACCCCGCGGGTCTGGAAAACGCTTCCCGAAGGGGAAAGGCCTCGGCAGGGACCGGGGGAAGGGCTGCGAGGCAGGAGGAGGAGGAGAAGGAGGGGAAAGAGGAGAAGGGAAAGAGAGGGAGGAGGAAGAGGAGGAAGAGGAGGGCGGCCGGTCTCAGGATCCGGCGGCGGGGCGGAGCGGCCGGAGGTACGAGCCCCCCGGAGGCGCCGGGGAGGGGCGAGCCCGGCCCGGCTCGGCTCGGCGCAGGCTCCCCCGGACGCGCCGCTCCCGCCTCTCCGGGCGGGGAGCGCCGCCCGCCCCCCGAGCGCTGCCCCTGAGCCCGGCGGGGCCGGGGAGGATCGGCCGCTGCTCGGACGGTTTTGTTGTTTTTTTTTTTTACCCCCCCCCGAGATTGTTTTGTTGTTTCTTGTTGGAGTTTTTTCTTGCTGGAGTTTTTTTCCTTTATTCCCCCGCGCCCCACTTCCGTGGTTTGGATATTCTGGGTGACTGCGAGAAGAGTTTTGGAGTTGTTTTGGATTGGGTATTTTTTTCGTTGTTTTTTTTTTTTGTTCCCTTCTCCTGCCCTTGAACTGAGTTTGTCCTCTGTGCATGCCTCTTCTGGAGCAAGGCTGGATCCTGAACCTCGGTGCATGTAAGGGGCAAAGCCTCGTTCATATTCCTGCAATAAGAGTAAAATGTAAATTGGATAATACGACTTCTTGCCAAAGGCTCCAATGAGTGGCACACAGTCCACAATCACGGACAGGTCAGTATAAAATGAGATTTCCTGATTTTTTATTATTTTTTTTCCTTTTTTTGAAGTGTGAATATTCGCAGAGCTCACGTACTTTGTGTTCTGGCTTCAGTGACAGACGGGATCAGAAGAGCAGGATTAAATCACAGGTTCTGGGAACCGAGGGTGTCCTGACTGTCAAAGCAACTGGGTTAACTTTGAAACCGGAGCATTTCAAGTCCAGCAGCTTTCAGGCCTGCCAGGCTGACTTTGTAGGAGCCAGGGGTGGTAATTCAGCTCCCAGGACGGGCTGGTGCTGCGGGGAACACCGAAAGCGAGGGCTCCTGCAGGGAGCTGGAGCAGCAGAAGCCACCAGAGTTTGGTATCCAGCTCAAGCCTGAGCTCAGACAGCGTGTTGAGGATGCGCTTGGGTCTCCTTGGGTCGAGTACTGCCGGGAGGTCACTCCAGGTGAGGGCAGGAGGGAGAGTTGACAAGCAGGAATGTCTGCTGGTGTCTACCTTAGCAGGAACCTGCCTCCAGATACCTGCTCGGGCCCCTGGGCTGCTCTGCAGGTGCCTTCCATTGCCTCTGGAGTCCTCTTGTTTGTGCTCGGGCGTTTCAGAGGAAGGGAAAAAAAATGTGACAAAAAAAATAATCAAGTAGGAAACATTTTAACATGCGAGTGAGTGCAATGAGTGTCTTCAGATTTTTTTTGATGCGAGCAAAGATACCTTTTTTTGACATTGTATGCTGTAAAAACCATGTAATGTGTTTTGTTGTATCTTCACCGTGGTTGTTTGGTGGTTAAGGTGTGAAAGTGTGTGGCAAAGGCCTTTCATGACCAAGCAGCGAAGCTGGGATGGAGCAGTGATGCTTTGGGTGCTCGAGCTCACCAATTTTAGGTTCCAGATGTGGACAGGAGAGAGACTGAGTGTGATTCTCACTTAAACCCAGGCGTTTTCGTGACTCAAGTCCTCACAGCACAGTCCAAAGGGCTCAGACTTGTGTGCAATCCGTGTTTACAACTGTTCACACAGTATTAAATCTTGGCAATTAATTTGGTAGTTTGTACTAGCAGAATTTTCTCTTTTGGAGTGCGTGAATGGTTCTTGAGTTGCAGGATGTTTTTCTCTGTAGCAGGCAAGGCAGTGACAGTAAAAAGGCATTTCAGTGGATTTGTGAGGATTTTGTTACGTACTTCAGGCCATATGTCTTGTGGAGGTTGCATGATATCAAAAAAGAACGACAGGATTTTCATCCCAAAGCTGAGTGATGCATGGAAAGGAGAAACACGAGAACAGGGAATTTAATTTACTTGTTAGTAAAACAAAATACTTTCCATTATTGAATTGGAGCAGCCAAATAAAAAAAAAAGTCTCATTTCCTTTTGCTCCCAGTCATGTCAGGAGGATGTTTCTGTTTGGTGTTCCATTAAGGTTTTGGATCAAAAGGCTTTTAATGTCAGGTGAGGAGCTGTCTCCACAGCCCTCGGATTTCTGGGATGGCTGGGGGAATGTGGGGGAACTGGATCTTTCCTTGTCACTATTTTTCACCTCTGGGCTGCAAAGTCATGGTTCAGCCAGGAGAGGAGAAGCTTTGGGGTGACCTCATTGTGGCCTGCCAGGACCTGAAAGAGCCTGCAAGGAAGATGGAGAGAGACTATTTTAATAGACCTGGAGTAACAGGACAAGGGGGAATGGTTTCAAATTCAGAGCAGGGTTAGATTGATCATGGGGGCAGAATTGTTCCCTTTGAGGATGGTGAGGGGTGCCAGAGCAGCTGTAGCTGCCCCTGGATCCCTGGAAGTGTCCAAGGCTGCAGCACCCTATGGGAATGAGATGGGATTCAAGGTCCCTCCCAGCCCAATCCATCCTGGGATTCTCTGATGATTCTCTGATTTATTCCCTGGCTGAACCTTTCAGCAGGACCCCAGACATGCTGGTGGTGTTTGTTCCCATCTCTGCCATTCCTTTTCATCCCCAGCATTGTGCAGGATTTGGAGAGGATGGATTTTGGATTTTGTTCACTCTTGTCTCTACAGAATATTCCTCTTCAGGCCTGGGGAGTCTCTGTTGCCTCTTTCAATCTGCCTCTGAAGCTCAGAATGCAAAGCAGGTGCAATAGAAATAATGTTGATGCCTCCACTGTCATTAGATCTCCGTGGATAAATCATCTGACATGTTCAATTCTCTTTGTGTTTGTCAGTCACCTTCCTTGGTGGGATTGAGATGGGAATTGCCTTAAACCAGGAAAAGCCAGCTTGCATCAGTGCCAGATGGTATTAGGAATATAATAGGGTAGCTTGGGCCTGGATTTTTCTCCATATTAGCTTTACATATTTGCATTTTGCATATATAGAGCTGCCTAAATCCACATTACAGACAGCAGATATTTCCTTTGGTATCTCTGCAGTTTAAGGTGGGGATGATTTGACAGCTGTCAAATTTCCCTTGTGCAAGTTTCACTTGTCTCATCCTTGACATATTTTATATCTCTTGATGATGTCATGATTACCATTAAGTATATAAATTAGGAGTGTATGAATGGCCATTTCTAATGCTGTTCTGGAGCCAGGATGATAAATTATGTTTTTATTAAGTCCCCCTTTTTTTTTTTTTTTTTTTTTTTTTTTTTTTTTTTTTTTCTTTCTTCTTTTATTTTTGTTCTGTTTCCCAGGAAAGTTGAATGGATTTTAGTGTCTGGCACTGCTGAAACACAGTCAGGCCAGTTCATATCTGTGTCTGTTCTCTCTGTGGATTAACCTTAACCCAGCTAGTTTTGGTAGTGGTTATGCTCAGATTCTGTTATCAGAACTCCCAAAGCAGCATCGATTTCTGGTGTGTTTTTCTTCAAGTGCCTTCAGTCTGGAGGGAAGCGAGTGCCTGGGGAGTGGGGGAATATCGGGCATTAAACAAAAATCCAGAGCAGGTGTTGAGGCTCCTGAGAGTGGAATGGCTGTGCTGAGTTGGTGGAGGAGCTCCTGACACACACTGCTCGTTTGGGGGAGCACCTAAGGGGTGCAGGAAGACAGAAAATTATCTCCTAAAGAGCTTAAAAACACATCAGCAAAGCGTTCTCCAGGAGAGCCGTGGTGCCTTGCACGGCTGCTGGTGATTTGAGGGAGTTAAATCAGTGTTTAACTTCCCCTTCTTTCCCTCAGGATGTTCTTTTACTTTGTCAGCTGCTTTTTTTTTTTTCATAGTCCCGGTGCCCATTGGAGCGTATCAAACTCTTCATCTCCAGCCTCATTGCTCTGCTCCTTTATGTTTGTAAACATTTACACCCTCTTAATTTAATCCTCCCTTAGCTGTGCTGTGTTTGTTCAGAGGCCTCCTAAGGTGGCATTTATCTTGCTGAGCTTAGGAACTCTTTGAGGTAGACATCCCTGAGCTGCTCATCTGGCTCGACTTGATCGTTAGTGGAAGGAAATCTGCACATCCAGGGGACCTTTCTTATCCTAAAGGTATCTAAAAGCAGTCAGGTGACTGAGCTTCATCCAGCTCTGGATTTAGGTGAGATTTCCCATATCTTTTAACCTGAAAAAAAAAAAAAATCTATTTTTCACCCCTCCCTGGTGCTGGGTTGGGTTTTCGTTGCTGGATGCTGTTTTTGGTGGGGGGGATAGCAGATTTGAGGTCCATCTGCAGCCCAGGCAGCTGGGCTGGGTTTGTTGGAGGAGTTTTCCTGTTGCTGCTGCAGTGTGCCCACATTCCCTGCCTCTGGAGCTCTGCTGGCCGGACACTGGCCAGCTCTGGGCGTTGCTGTGTGCTGTGCATGGCCGGGTGAGATAAGGCCTTTATTCTTCCCAAGGCCACGCTGGGGCCAGGCTGAATTCTGAAATTCGGCCATTTCCAGCCTCTGCTTGGCCACCAAAGGCCAGCCCAAGCTCGGCTGTATCCTGTTATGACACTGGAGAAACATTTGTGTGCCATTAATTTTTTTTCACTCTCGGAGTTAACTGTATTTTTCTTCCTGTCACCGTTCCAAACACACTTCAGGGTTGAGCAATTGCACGGCTGCAGGACTTGCTTTATGTTTCTTTCTGTTTATTAAAGGCCAATAAAAGAAAGGAGGCTCTTGCTTTTGCAGGACCTTGCTGAGGAACTGGTGACTCTCCTCTGCAGTTGCTTGCAAATGAGTTTTATTTATAACCCTGCTGTAGTTTCTGTTGCTATGATTGGAAAACAGCAGAGGTAGAATTTACACATAATTACCCTTGAGAAGTTTTAATTGGTGATTTGCTCCTGACTTGGTATTAAAATAGACTCTAATTGTTTCTTATCTGCCTTAGATGCACTTTCCCTGTCTCTGGCTCTTTGGAAGTCCCTGTAGTAATTTGGGAATTCTTTGACTGTATGGTGGGGAAAAAAGGGTTTTATTTCTTCCAGCAGGGTAAGAGCTGCTCAGAAAGTCACACCTTAGTGTTACTGACTAGTTAGATGTCATTATCATGCATTTTTTGAATTAGTAGAGTTAGTAAAATCCAGTATTTATGGAAAATGGGCTGCAGCATGGCATCTAAGGATTAAAAAGAATAATAGACTTTGAGTGGGGCTTTTCATCATTGTGCCTTGGCTGTGTTTGGAAATTAGCAGTTGACAGAGTCTGTGCATAAATTCCTGTTTTATTCTGCTGTTCTTGAGGCTGGCAGAAGAGAGGACTGTCTGGGGTGTTTACTGCTGGCTGGGACACAAATGCTACCACTTCATGTTGCATAGTTTATTAAGGCTTTTGCTGGAGACAGGAGCTGAGGTGAGCTTGATTTTCTAGTTTTGAGTAGAGCTGTGGGCGTTGTGATTATTTGGGTGGAGGCAGGAATGATATTTCATCTGTGAGCCCAATTGTATAATTCTGCCTGTGCACAGAACTCCTGGTAATGGCATTTTAACATTTCAAATGGACGGGTTGGGAAAGGGACTGGGATGTTGGATCCTTCTGGTTTAGATTTTGAAAGTTCTGGTCCACATCTACAGGAATTTAGCTTCAAAAAAAAAAATTACTCAGTGCTGTCCAGCTTGAGAAGAAAAGTGCAGCTTGCCCTTGGAGTTGCTGAGGTCACTGGTGGGATTTGTGGGTGTTCATTGGTGTCCTTTGACTTCCATGGCCTGTGTGGGAGGAGAGTTCCTTGGTCCTGGAGGGTGACAGCAGTGAGCACAGTTGTCCTGCTGGAAATCAAAGAGCCCTCTGTTCGCTCTCACAACTGCTCTGGACCTTGTTGTACAAGTGATGGTTTTGTAGAAGTAGTGATTCGTGCACAAGTGGTGTTTTTTGTAGTGATTTAGGCACTGGAGATTTTGGCATTTCATCCTGAGGCTGCAGAGAGCGTTGGTGAATCTGCCTGGGGAAGGTGGTACACACACCTGTACTTGTTATTTTCCATATTTCATGGCTAGACACCAGGATTATTGGTTCTTTCCTGCAGTGGGGTCTCCCAGTGAATTTTGTGTCCGAATAATTTGAGTAGCTTCAGTGACAGCTTCTGCTTTCCCAAGAATCTTCGGAGTATAACCATCAGGAATTGTGACATTTTCTGTTGCTCACCCATTTTTCCTGTAGTATTTTGAGCAGTATCCTTTACCTCTCGTGGTTAAAATCCTCACCCCCACCTGGCCAGCCCTGCGTGCAGTTTGCAGTTCTGCAGGGTGTCTCAGAGAGGAGCAGTGTTTGCTTTGGTCTGGAGACTGAATTCTCCACTGCACCTCGAGGTGGTCCTTGGGGTCACCAGGGAGATATGTTGGCTGTGCTGCTTGGAAGATAAGCTCAGCCTCTTGCCCTGAGCCTTTATCCTCCAGGTTTCCTCTTCCCCTCTGAAAATTAGCAGTTGGAGATTTATTAATGAATCCCATTTGTATTATCCTCGTGATTCTAGTGGATATATTGCTGTAAAAATGCTTTTATGGCATTCCATATATTCCTCTGCCTAAGCACTCCCCCTGATATTTTATCTGCTTTGAGATAAGCAGATTTTCCTGTGTAAGAGATGTCAATAGCACTAAGAGAAAATAGATTTAAATGCATATTTTCAGGTAGGTGATACTGTGTTCTGTGCCCCTGCTCTGGATAATTATTAGGTTTAAAGAATAAAAGTCTTAGTTCGTGTCTCAGCTTGATTAAACCAAGGGTCAGGAGCCTGGATGTTGGTAATATCTCAACATCAGAAGAGAGGGCTTAAAATAAGGATAGGAGAAGCAGCAGCAAGGGAATTAGTAAAATGAAAAGGGATGTAAAACATGCAGTGTTTGATTAAGAATGCAAAAGGGATAAAATGCAAGACAGGATACATACAAAATAGTAACAGCACACTTAGAAAAAGACAGGAAGAAGCAACGTTTACTCATTTTTCTTTGAAAAGAAAACATGTAAAAATAAATACATTAAAATGACAGGAAAAAACAGCGTCCTTATGTTTCAAATGTAAGCAGAAGTATAAATAGTAAAAACCAAACAAACAGTGTTCAGCCTGTGACATTCACAGATCGTCTGGATGTTTTGTTATCACCCTGCATCCTTTCCTTGAGGATTTTCAGTGTTGTGTCTGTTTGACTTCTGAGGCCCACGGGCAGGAACCCTTTCTTGCAGCCTGATGGTAAATAAGAAACATTTCTGTTTACATTTGTTGGCAAACACTTCAATGTGATCCTGTGGGGCTATTTTAGGCTCTGTTTTGACAAGGCTGAAAGGTCTGGCCTGGGATGTTCGGTGGCAAAAGCGTTTCATGGAATTGCTGTGGCACTGGGAAAGCAGATGGGAGGTGGGGAAGATCACAGCACAGGTTTCTGTACTTGGGATAATTCTGGTGTGATGTGGGTCATTGTCTTGTCTGTCCCTGCTGTCAGCTGTCCTGGCAGGAGGGGCATGGTCACAAGTGGCACTGGGGCTCAGCTCTTCCAAAAAATAAACCTTTTATGGGCAGGGAGCAGGGTTGGGTAAAAGTTGAACTGTGTGAATTAAGCAGCAGGGCCTCTTTTGGTGCTACAATGAAGTTGAAATGTTAAAAACCTAAGAGAGAATCTCCATGTTCTGGCAGCTCTTGGTTGCTCACAGTTGGCACAAGAACTGGGGCTGCAAGGGAAAACTCAAACTGGTTTTACTCCTGAGCTCTTGAAATGTGTTCTGGAAATTTTCAGGGATGTTGGTGGGAATCTGAATTTTATTATTGAATCTGTGAGTAGCAGCACAATTGACTCTTGTCTGTGTGAGAAGCTGCTCCTGAATTTGTTTGCAGGTGGTGAATCCTGGTTTGTGCTGTCACATGCAGTCCTGGGTGACTTCCCAGGTGGAATCAGCAACCTAAGAAGAGTTCAACACTCTTTTCTAGAGTGAGCTGCAATGCTGGAGAGGGGCTAGAAAACTTAGGTGGGACCTGGCTTGACCTGAGCAAGCATTTCCCAGTGTGGAGGAAAAGCCCCATGTGTTTAATAAAGCCCCAGACTGATGTGAGACAGGCGAAGGACTGGGAGTCCACCACTCCCATAAACATGCAAGCTTCAACCTGCAGGCTCACCTGAAGCATCTGATGGCTGCTTGAAAGTCTTTTTTAGCCTGTTTATGATAGTGGCTGTTGGTGCAGCTTCTTGGCAGCACTTCAGACAAGGCGTCTCCTCCCAGTGCTCCGTGCCACAGAGGCACCGCTGCCTTTCTGCTGTGCCCAGATGCAAAAGAGGGCTCTGCCCAGATCAAAGCTGCCAGAAAAGTGATGGAAAACGTGGAAAGGGAGAGAATTAAAGGAGGGAAGCCACAACGAGCCAGCAGAGAAAGGAAATAGGAAAAAGCTGCAGTGCAAGACAGGAGAAATCAATAGGAAGTGAGCGAGAGGGAGAGAAATGGGAGAGCTGGTGGCAGCTGCCAGATAGGAGAGAGGTTTCCTGCCTGCCCTGAGCTCTGGAGCTGCTGCTGGAGGGCAGAAAGGCCTGGGAAGGCAGGGCTGCAGCTCGGTGTGCTGGGCAGGGCTGCAGGAACGCCCTCAGAGCCTGGCAGTGCCTGGGTGGCTCTTGAGGCTGCTCTGCTGGCAGCAGCTCCCGTGTGGCGGTGTTGGAGCTGTGTCCTGATCGTTCCTGCTCTGCTGGGGAGTGCCTTTCAAAGCTGCTGCTCCATGTCAATAGGATTTTTCTTTTTTTTTTAATTATAATTATGATGGTGTCCTAAATGAGGCAGTGACCTCAGCCAAAAGCGAGCTGCTGTTGTGGGGATTTAAAAGAGGGATTTTCCCTGCTGCTGCAGACTCTATCCTGACTGAGGCAGCAGCATCAGCTCTGGCAAAAATCCAGGGGGAACTGCAGCAGAGGAGAGCGAATTTATACCATGTGGGCTTCCTAAATGTAAGGATGGGGGGGAATCCTCGTGTGCCAAGGATAAAGGAGATCTCCTGGTGCTGGAGTGCAGCTCTGCAGCTGGCAGTTTGTTCCTGCAGCCTGTCAGGAGGCACCAAATGATAGGCTGTGGTTTGCCCTGTGGTCTGGGGAGTGGAAGTGGTTCCTGTGGGCAGATCTGATCTGAGCAAAGCCAGCACCCTCCCTTGGTGGCTCTGCCTGGGGAAGGTGCTCTGGGATCCTGCACAGAGCCCTCTGCAGTCCTTGTGGGGCTTGCCTTGGTGGGAGGATGTGTTGAAGGCCCAAAGGAGCACCTGTGCAGGTGCTGCTCTGCCCTGAGCCATCAGCAGTAAAGGCAAACACCTTGCAATAATTCAGAAATAATGATTAAAAGAGCAGAGCTCTCTAGATCACGACAGAGATCTCCTGGTGCTGGAGTGCAGCTGGCAGTTTGTTCCTGCAGCCTGTCAGGAGGCACCAAATGATAGGTTGTGGTTTGCCCTGTGGTCTGGGGAGTGGAAGTGGTTCCTGTGGGCAGATCTGATCTGAGCAAAGCCAGCACCCTCCCTTGGTGGCTCTGCCTGGGGAAGGTGCTCTGGGATCCTGCACAGAGCCCTCTGCAGTCCTTGTGGGGCTTGCCTTGGTGGGAGGATGTGTTGAAGGCCCAAAGGAGCACCTGTGCAGGTGCTGCTCTGCCCTGAGCCATCAGCAGTAAAGGCAAACACCTTGCAATAATTCAGAAATAATGATTAAAAGAGCAGAGCTCTCTAGATCACGACTCCCTAGAAATAATCTGGATTATCTACCTAGATATCTGATCTCTAGATTTAGATACTTCAGTGCTGGGTGATTTGATATAATATTGGGAGTTGGTAATTATTATTTGCCAAGCACAGCAGCCCCTTTGAAAGCCCTAAGTTTTACACTCAGGTCACTCAGTTATGGAAACTGCTGTGAGAATGAAATAGTGAGGGGGAAAAGGGAGAAAAAAAAATAGGCAAGCACATGTTTCTTGCAGTCTGGAAATCTGTAGGAATGTTGGTGCTGGCTGTAAATGCTGCACTGGTGTTTACTTTGGATGTTAACCAGTGCAACTTCAGCTGAATGTATGGCACAGCAAGGCCTGACCTCCTCTCCCTGTCCCTTCCAGCAGGGAATTATCAGCTCTCACACTCACCAGGAACATCCAGCAGCGATTTTTGGTGTCTGCACCTGCTCACCCCGTGCCTCGCCCTCCCTTCTGTCACAGGGCACCTGGCCCTGCTCGTGCAGGCACAATCCCAGGTTTAGGGCAGGAAAAGCCATTTTTCCTGGCAGGGTGGGTGGCACTGCCTGCCTGGGGGTCAGCAGCAGGGGACAGTCCCTGGCTGCTGCTCAGGCATTCTGGGGGAGGCTCTTCCCTCTCCCAGAAGCAGAGAATTAAACTTCGCTGGGAGGGGGAGAGGAAACAGCTTTGCAGCAGTTTTGGGCTGCTTGGAAAACTCAAAATCCTCTCCCTGGAATTCAGCCAGATAAAAAGAACCTGTCCCTTCCTACTAATTTTTTATTTTTTATTTTTTAAATTTATATCTGTTTTCATAATCATCCTGGCCCCGCAGCTCCTGGGGGGTGGCTCAGCTGAGCCTCCTCACAGGAACATCACAGCAACTCAAAATCTGCTGAAAATTTTTGCTCCATCTGTCGCTCTCCATACCCAGAGAAAATGGCTCCTTCAGATCTCCAGATTGATTCTTGGGATACTGAGGGGGTTTGATCAGCAAAAGTCTCAAGGAACTTAAACTTTAACTTGAAATAAGTTGGTTTTTCTGTTTTTTTTTAATTGGGGAATCTGGCTGTGTTCTGGCCCTGGTAATCCAGGCACAATCCCTGGGAATATATATTATATATATAATTTTGTGGAATATATTCCCCCCAAATAAATGTTGCTGTAGAGTGTATATAGGGATTTAGGGTTTTCCTTTCTTCTCTACTTTTTGTTTAATTAAATGGCTTTTAGATCAAAAAGCTTTCCCCAAAAGAGCATTTCAAAGAAGGAGAAAAATAACAAAGAACATGCAAATAATGAGGTAGGGTTTGTTATTCTTTTTTTCTTTTTGTTAAATAAAAAAGGTAGTTTGTAATTGGTTGTGGGGATGAGCACAAAGGGACTCTGGACACTTCAAAAGAGGACGGTGATTTGTTTATTTAAATTGTAAATTTCAATGTGAAATCTTGTCATTTTCTCCTCTGAGTTGTATTTGGAGCACTTTGCTGTGGTAAAGTAAGTAAATTAGAATAAATGTAAAATACAGCAGGAGCTGTGTGGCAGTGAGGAGCCCTCTCAAATATCTGAGATTTTAGGGAATTCTCTCTCAGCTGAGCTGAGGTTGGTGGCAGCATCCCTGGATCTGTTCCCCAATTCCATGAAAATGTGCAGGAAGAAATGCCCAGCAGCAAATGAATTTTCTCTTGGAGGATCAGGAGCTGCCTGGGCTCTCCCCCTCTCCCTGCTCCATCACGTGGAGATGTTTGCTTTAGATTAAAACCCTTCTCTGGCATCCTGGTGGTTTCCCTGCTGCTGCAAAGACCTTGGGAGGAGCTGTCTTACTGAACTGAGAGAAAACTGCATTTCCCTGTGCTTTAATGCACTCAGCCCTGACATTCTGCTGGTGACCAGGGTTTAATTTTTACATTTAATCTTTACATTTACATTAATTTTTACATTTTTTACACTTACAGGTTTCTTTTAGCTTGGACCATCTCAATTCCTTAAGCTCAGCTGCTGCTTCTGGTGCTAACACAACATTTTGTTAGTCCTGTGAGATGTGGACAGCTGATGGGTGATGAATGTGTCTGGGTGATACAGAGGAAATTGGAAATTAAGAGCTGTTTGGGCATTTAGAGTTTGCCAGGAGGGCAGGGAGAGAGTTGTGGTTTCTTTCAGGCATGGGCGGCTCTGATCTAGCTGCTAACAGCCAGCATAATTCAACTTTCTAATATAAATCAGCTAAGTGAGCTCTGCTAAAACAAATTCTAGCACGTCATGTTGTGTGTTTGATGATCAAATATTACCTGCAAAGCAGCCCCTGGGTTAAAATTCCCCTGATTTCTGCCCTGCTGAGGAGCAGGAAGCACCTCGTGTCCAGCCCAGTACAAATATATGATGAGTAAACAATAAAAAATTCAGGTGAATCAGCTGCCAGGCTCCTCAGAGGAGGGGCAGTGAGCTGTGTGAACGTTTCTGCTTTGGAATCTCAAACCAGGGGCAGATGGAGGAGTTAAACAATAAAATTGGAGTTAAATAATAAAACTTCCTGGCGAGGTTTGAAACCTTCCTTCCCTCCCTGTGTGTGCTGGGCTTTAGGGGAAGGGGAGATGGAGAGTCCTGGGAAAGGCTGGGGCTATCCATAGGCTGGAGAACACAGTCAGAAATAAAGTGAATTTCGGGGGACATAAACCATGTTTGGCTCATTAACAGTACCTGGAAACACTGGCAACTTTTAAATTTGTGTGGTTTTTGTTGTACTGAAGCAGTGGGAAAATGAAAGTGTGTTTTAATGCATTAAAAAATGGATTTATGCCTTGTCAGAGACCGAGGTTGTGAGTACAGGTATTGCTACCTTGCATTTTAATTTGGGTTTTTCTTCCCTGGTTTTTGAATTTGGGTCTGTAAGTCTGCAGGTGTGGGATGGAATAATGATAAAGCCAGCCCTGACTTGTTCTGGGGTCAACATTTTGATGTTGACCCTGTCCTTGAGTCTGTTTATGTTTTGTACTGTAAAACTGGGGTGGGATGAAATTTATGGTGAATTAAAAAGGACCTGCAAAATTCTTTGGAAAGAATAAATGAAACTCTGCCCCTCCCTCCCTGCTTCTTGACAAATAGTGGGGTTTTATTCATGGAGTTTTATAGGCCTGGAAGTATTTATTGCTGACAATTCCCAGCCCTGGAGTGAACCAGAGCAAGGTATTGAGTGCTAAATCCACGGAATCAGTCCTGTGCTTTTTCTCTCTCTCTGAATTGTGACACAGATTTAACAACTGTGGTCCCTTTGCTGTGAATGAAATAGATTTTGCCTTAGCAAATGGAGTTTCCCAGCTCTCACTGCTCTCTTTTCAAATTGTCAGCTATAGAATAACTACATTTTTCTAATTTATGCTGTTTTGGCATGGACTCAAGTTTGCATTTAGTGGCTGGCATAAATATTATATTTTAGAGCTGCTTTGGGGGGGGCTTTTTTTTTTTTTTTGTCAGACTTACTGGAATTGGTTGAACTTAATTCAATGGCAGGATAAGCAAAATTTTGTTTAGATAGGCTGTTCTGAAATGTTTAATGCCTTCTAAAATTGTTCATGGTAAAAGATCAAGGAAGGAAACTCGGTGACCTTTTAAATGCAGCTCCATAGAACTCATTTTCCTATGCCAGAAGTCAGCCCAGACAATGAAACTGAAAGAGGGTTCTCTTTCATAAAGGATCTTTCATGTTTTGCTTGTGCAGATTTATTTTTTTTATCACAGATTTAGCAGACTTCACAGCTGCCTTTTAATCAGTTTCCATATTTGTACCAGAACTTTCTTATTTTAATTACTGTCTGTAGAAACCATTCGGCTGCTTGTTGGGTGACACAGTCGAAAATGATAATTTTCTGTAATTCTTTTCTTGGCTTAGATCACTCCAGTAATATCTATTAGCAGTGAATGCTCAGAGTTAAAATTCTGTGCTGAAAGTTTTAATCATTCAGTGTTCTCCTTTTTTTTTAGGGCTGATTTTTAAAGCACTTTGCTGAGGGTTAATGCAGCCGTGCATTAAAAGCAGGCAGCTGTGGTTCAGCCTTGTAATGATTGACTCTAAGCTGGGCTCCCAGTCTGATCCTAACTTCTGCTGATCTGGGTTTTTTGCTCAGCTGCCTGCAGCCCAGGAGGTGGGTTTTGTCCAGAGCACAGGATTTGGGTGCTGAATCATCCTCAATAATAAACTGAGCTGTATCTCCGGCAAGAAAGTTGATTTTCCCACCCACTCACTTGATCGGTTTCTCCCCTGTCTAAATCACTTTTGCTTTTTCCTTTGTGGGTAGTACTTCTGGATGTGATTTAATATTTTATTTCTTCTGTGCCAGCTTTAATTTGAATTTTCCCTGGCATGGTGCAGATGCTATCCTCAGGTTTCACTTAGTAACTTCAGCCCATGATTGTACTTGAAAAATTGAGGGTTTTTCTTAAGGCATTCCCATCTCCATCCTAAAAAACATTTGCTTAACTCTTATATAGCAAAATGCTGTGAAAACGGGAAGTTTGCAGGAATTCTGGCCTGTGCATTGCCTTCGCAAATAAGTTGAACGTGCTGAATATCTGTGATATTTTCTGTGCATCACAAGGTGTCACTTCTTTTTTAAAAAAGAAGTTCTGGTAGTGACGTAAGGCAGAATGGCTGATCTGAGCAGCATTCCCACTTCCATTGTTGATCTCCTTCTTTACTGCAAAAACAATTTCCTGTTTCTGTGCCTCAGTTTTTTGTTTTCCCAGCTAAGTTCCAGTAATTGAAGGAGCTGAGGTAATGGAGGGCTGGTCTGTGTGAGGCAGTGGGTTTGGAAAATGATTTCTTTATCTGCTCGAAGCTGTCCTTCAGTTGTCTCCTCTGACTTGCAGAAATTCCTGAGAGGAATTTCTGAGAGGAAAGCTGCTGTGTCTTTAACTTCCCCTGCCTCTTATGTAACCCAGCATAGCTGGGATACTCACATGAAATATTAACTCATTTCTTCATCAGGTTGTCTCCTGCTTGCCATAAGACACATCCAGAGTACCCAGAGAGAAAATCTCTTAGTCCTTTGCTGCTTGTGAGTGGTTGAAAGCAATAAAAGGCTTTGAGACAGCACACAGACTCTTTTTTCATGGAGAAAAAAAAAATATATAAAATTCCCCACGCTTGATTAAAGTGCAGTTCTGTGCTTCTAACACCTTTATGGGTTTTTGTGGGGTGTACTGACAGGGCAGGGCTGGATTTTTGGCTTGAAAAGACTCAGGTGTTTCTCAGATGTGTCTGAAAGGTGTTGGTCATTGGGTGGACTCTGAGTCCTTGCTGAAATATGCCAGATTTCTTACATTTCTTCTTGTCTGTGCTTTAATATTTACACATTCTCTCAAAAAGAAGAAGAAAAAAAAAAGATAACGCATAGCAGTCTTGTGCTAGTTCCTGTTTATTTAGGATGTGTGGGATGGACTTTGTTCCTTCACATAAAATAGGAGAAATGAACACTCGGAGCCCAAAGAAAAGGAAGAAAATGAAGGTCAGTGCTAATGTAAAGCTCTGTGAAGTATTTGAACATTCTGGTGGGGGAACTGGGCAGCCATTCTCTCACTGATAATTTTTGTGGCTAATAAAAAGTATTGGAAAGTTTTTAATTTCTTCATGTGATGTGTTCTAATATTAGGGATTCACTGGTTAAAAATGCCTGTGTCCATCTATCCCATATCCTGGTGGTGCCTGCATGGAATTCTTCATCAATAACAGATTTTTTTTATTCATACCTGATTGAACTTCCAAAAATTCTGGGCATGGTTTGGCCTCTCTAAGCTGCAAATATCACATCATGGAATCCCAGCCTGGGTGGGTTTGGAGGGACCTTAAAGGTGATTTTGTCCCATGGGCAGGGACACCTTCCACTGTCCCAGGCTGCTCCAGCATGGCCTTGGACACTTCCAGGGCCACTTCCCACATCCCAAAGAGGATCCTGAGAGTTTGCTGAGCTGAAGGCTGAGGATTTCCTGGCAGGGCTCCCCCAGCCCTGCAGGATGGGATGCTGAATCCTCCTGGATCCTTTCCACAGGGGTGGGGACTCCGTTCCTCGGGGAGCGCTCGCCTCCCACCCTGTGCAGCTCTGGGAAGTTCTGCTTTTCCCAGGCCTGCTCCTTGCTGGGGTAAAGGTCTGGAAATTCTGTGTAAATATTTACCAAAGCCCAGCCTGAGCAGCACAGAGCTGGGATTGAACGAGGAGAGGAGCTTTGCAAGGAGGAGAGAATTCCTTAATCAATATTGGGAACCACAATTGCTGTTCTTGTCAAGAAGGATGGAGCACAGAGATTGGGAAATTCTGGGATATTGAGGCTTGGAACTTGTGTGATGCTTTAGAAGCACTTAATTTTAATTAATTTTATTATTTTTAATTCTAAATAGACATAGACAACTCTCTAAATTGTGTTGTTACCAAAGCCCAGCCTGACCAGCACAGAGATGGGGTTGAAAGATGAGAGAAGCTTTGCAAGAAGGAAAGAATTCCTTAATCAATACAGAATATTGGGAACCAAAATTGCTATTCTTGCAAAGAGGGGTGGAGCACAGAGATTGCAAATTTCTGGGATATTGAGGCTTGGAACTTGTGTGATGTTTTAGAACCACTTATTTAACTTAATTTTTATGCATTTTGTTATTCTAAATAGGCAAAGACAACTCTTTAAATCATTACTTATTCCTACCCCATCTTTCCCATGTTCTTAGGAGAGATTTCTTTTTTTAATGATGTATTTTTTCCATACTTTTTCCTTATCTTCCTTTCCTGCTGTTGTCCAGGACTGTAGAAATCCCTGTGGATTTAAACCAGTGATATTCCATTTCCAGTCCTCGCCATTTCTTGGCTATCTTAATTTCTCCTAAAAACCTGATTGCATCAGACTTTCTTGCTTTTTATGGTCATTTTTTTTCCCCTCCTCCAAATTGTTTTCTTATTATGTCCTGTGACTGAGCGTGCTGGGGGAAGGAAATCTGGGAAATCAGAGTAGGAAGCAAGATAGAAGCTTCCATTCCTGAATCTTTCTTGTTTTTACATTGTTTCCTGGCAGCTGCCTTGGTTTGCACTTGAAAGGGATGTATTGTGTTGCTTTCTCCCAAAGAATGTGGATAAAATAGAAATAAAAATTAATCCTGTAATTTTTTTTTAAAGTTAATTATTTCCATAAGCAAAAAAAAAAAAAATTGCAGACAACAGTTAAATCTTACATGACTGTGCCCTAAAGTCCTTTAAAAAAAAAAAATGTTTTTCCTGATGGACTGAAATTTCATTTGGATTCTTCAAAGTCTGTTTGACTCCTTTGTAACGAAGAGAAGCTGCAATATCCATTTCTGACCCTTTAAAGCTTGTTTTATGGTACAAATGCATTCATTTTCCCAAGTGCTCATGCCAGCAACAGAATTGTTATGTTTCAGGGAATTGAAAATGGCCCTTGTGAGTTAAAAGCCTTGAAGCATATTCCTTTTGTATTCCTGGTTCCTCCTCGCTGACTTTAATGGCTTTAAGTTAAATATTTTGCATGAAAATTTAAAATGGATGGATTTGAGGGGTTTTTTTGCCAGGATATTTATATATTTTATATATATATATATATATATATATATGACAGAAATATATATGTAAAATACATGAATCTGTAAAATACATAAATAGCTAAAATATAGCAAATAATACATAATACCCTATAATGTTTTATGCATTTTTATGATTGCAAAGCAACCTGCAACCTTAAATTGGTGGTAAGGGTAAACTGAGGCAGGCAGCTGGGAAGTGTGAATTTGCTCTGTACAATGACAGAAATGGGAAATATCAGTGTTTTAACGAAAATATCCTTCAGTAAATGAAGGTTTATTGGTCTGCCAGATTGTCCCATCTGTGTTTCACTTGATGATGAGGAGCATTAGGGAGAAAAATGTGGAAATGCTTGATTTTCGACTGTAACCCAAGTTTAAAAATACCTCTGTTTTGACACCCTCAGCAGAGGCTGTTTGGTGCATGTGATTCTCACTCAGGCATGAATAATAAACTGGGATTTTCAGCCCCTTTTCCCTGGCTTCATTAACTCTGTGATTGCACAGTGGTCAGAAACCCCAATATTGATCGTTTTTTCCCCTTGTGCTACCCAAGGATTGGGACAGGAATGTTCCTGTGAGGATCTGAGCTCATCCTGGCCTGGCTTTCTCCTTCCCTCTGGTTACCATTTTCTTCTGGACAGCTGACATTTCCTTATTTGTGAAATTCCTAGAAAATTGAGGAGCTGGGCAAACGTTTCAAAATAGGAACCAATGAGACCGAGCCCTTTGCTATTTCAAAAATGATAATGCATGCCACTGGGAAAGGGAGAAGCATGGAAAATAAAAGTTTTGGCTGGGAAATGATTGCATGGAGCAGGGAGATGGAGGGGTAGGAGTTGATTTCTTTGGCTTCCTGTCTTCTGGGTAATTGCAGCCTTGCTGCAGTTGTGGCTTGGAGATGATGTTTGGTACCAGCATCCGTTGGACAGGCTAAAAGATTTGGTCATGAGAACTGAGGAAATGCAAAAAGAAAATAATTCTTTTTAATATATTAAAGTGGTTTGCTGCAGTTTCGTTTTTTAATAGGCCTGGTGATTTGGGGAATGGGAAAAGAACCCGGAATTTAATGAGGAGGAGGGTAATTCAAATCAAATCACCAGAAATGAGTTTGGTGGAGTTCTCTGGCGTTTATGGCAAGGACTAAAATAGAGATCTTGGTTTTGCCCTGCTCTGGCTGTACGTGGCACTTTGGCTCGTTAATGGAGAGCCGGAGCCCGGGGCGTGCTCGGAGCCCTGGGAAGATTTACATTAATCAAACACAAACAGACAGTGTAGCGTGAAGAAATTTCTGTCCCGCCAGCACCGCTCCCAAACTTCATTAGCTTATTGGGGCAGAAAAAGAAAACAGCCCCTTCACCCTGCAATCCTTCCCCGGGGCTCCACCACTCCAAATCCTCAGAGCCCCCTGGTTTGACGCTGCGTTTGTCTGTGCATAGAGAGGGGCAGCCTTGTGTTTGTGGGGTGCCCAGAGGAGGGAATGATGCTCTGACTCCGTGTCCTCAGAAGGCTAATTGATTATTTTATGATCTATTACTAAAAAATACATAAAGGA
Organism: Passer montanus; assembly: GCF_014805655.1. Classification (NCBI taxonomy): domain Eukaryota; kingdom Metazoa; phylum Chordata; class Aves; order Passeriformes; family Passeridae; genus Passer; species Passer montanus. The sequence goes on from NW_024369596.1 coordinate 2,399,275, forward strand.
TACAGACAGAAGGCCAAAAGATACTAAAAACTTGTGACTCTTTCTAGAGCCTCTGTTCATGGCAGGGACAGGCAGCCTTGTATTTGTGGAGTGCCCAGATGAGGGAATGATGCTCTGACTCCGTGTCCTCAGAAGGCTAATTGATTATTTTATGATCTATAATATATTAAAGAATTTTATACTAAACTGTGCTAAAGAATAATGAAAGAATACTTAGAGAAGGTTAAAATATAGTAAAGAAAAACTTGTGACTCTTTCTGGAGCATCTGTTGATGGCAGGGACGGGCAGTTTTGTATTTCCAGGGTTCCCAGATGAAGGAATGATGAATGTGACTCCATGTCCTCAGAAGGCTGATTGATTATTTTATGATCTGTTACTAAAGAATACTGGAAGGATACAGACAGAAGGCCAAAAGATATTAAAAACTTGTGGCTCTTTTGTAGAGCCTCTGCTCATTGCAGAGAGGGTAGTCTTGTGTTTACAGTGTTCCCAGATGAAGGAATGATGAATCTGACTCCATGTCCTCAGAAGGCTAATTTATTATTTTGTTATCTATAATATATTAAAGAATATTATACTATACTAAAGAATACAGAAAGGATACAGACGGAAGGCGAAAAGGTATTAAGGAAAAACTTGTGACTCTTTCTAGAGCCTGGTTGTGATTGGCTGATAAGTAAAAACAATTCCCATGACACTAATGAAACAAGCACCTGTTGGTAAACAATGTTTAAACTACAATTCAAGGCAGCAAAGCACAGGAGAAGCAATGAGATAATATTGTTTTCCTTTTTCTCTGCGGCTTCTCAGCTTCCCAGGAGAGAAAGCATGGCAAAGGGATTTTTCCAGAAAATATGATGGTGACGGGGCAGTGCTGCCTCCCCACTCCTGGAGCCATGCAGAGGTTGTGGTTTCCAGGCTCTGCTTTTCCAGGTGCCACCGCCCGGAAAGCCGACAGTGCCCAGCGTGGCACAGCGTGACCTGGGAAAGGCTGAGGGGAGGATCTCCGTGCCCTCTGCCAAGCCTTTGTTCCTGTGCCTCGTGATGCAGCTCCTTGGATCGGTGCTGGGATTTCCTGGTGGGAAAGCACACAAATCTATATTTATATATATATTTATATATTAAAATAGACATTTTGTATATATAATATATATATATGTATATATAATATATATATAATATATAAGATATACTAGATATATTTTTATATCATTATATATAGTGATATATACTATCTTTATATAAAATGATATATGCTTCTATATATAAACTATTATACATTATTAATATTATAAAGATTATTTATATTCATTATTTATAGCCATACTTTAATGTTTATATAAAATTATATGCACATATATTATATACAATATATATTTTACATATAATAGATGTTGATATATTTTAATATAATATATATTTATATAATTCATTTAAATATAAAATAGAATTATTAAATCAAATATATATAAAATATATAAAATATATATCTATATATGGAATGTAAATATAGAAGAATATAATTATATATACAATAAACAGAATATATATTAAATATATAATATACATTTCTATATATTTAATATAAATATAGATAAATATAAATAAATGTATGAAAATAGATATATAAAATAAAAATATAAAAATAAATTTATAAAATATATAAAATAGATATATATAGATAAAGTATATACATATAAAATATATAATTATATGTATTTATATATAAATATATATATGCATAGATTTATATGCACGCATATATACACACCCAAAACAAACCTATCCACCCACCCCACATCCATAAATCCAGAAATCCAGCTATCTCTTTCCCAGCCCCCAGGACAGCTGAAATGCTGAATTTCGCATTCCCAGCTCTCCCCGTGCCCCTGAGCAGCCCGGCTGATGCTGCCGGGAGGAGGTGGCCGAGGGGAGGGGGAGTTCCTTCCCTCCCCCGGTGGTCGGCGAGCAACCCGCGGATGCTTCCCGAGGATTCCCGAGGAGGAGCCTGCCAGCACCGGGAGCCTTCCCGACACTGGGGAGCTGAGCTCAGAGAGGGCAGGCTTGGGATCAGAGCTGTCCCTGCAGAGTGAAGGATTTGGGATCAGAGCTGTCCCTGCAGAGTGAAGGATTTGGGATCAGAGCTCTCCCTGCAGAGTGAAGGATTTGGGATCAGAGCTCTCCCTGCAGAGAGAGGAGGATTTGGGATCAGAGCTCTCCCTGCAGAAAGTGAAGGATTTGGGATCAGATCTCTCCCTGCAGAGTGAAGGATTTGGGATCAGAGCTCTCCCTGCATACAGGGCAGGATTTGGGATCAGAGCTCTCCCTGCAGAAAGTGAAGGATTTGGGATCAGAGCTCTCCCTGCAGAAAGTGAAGGATTTGGGATCAGATCTCTCCCTGCAGAGTGAAGGATTTGGGATCAGAGCTCTCCCTGCAGAGACAGCAGGATTTGGGATCCGAGCTCTCCCCTGCCATGGGTCTTTGGGATGTCCCTGCTCAGCTGACTCTGCCGTGTGGAACAGGTAACACAGAGCCTTTGTTCCTATTCCCTGAGCCAGGAATACCTGCCTTGGATGCAGAGCAGAGAGAAAGGATTTTTCCTTTAATATCTGCTGGAAGAAAGGGTGGGAGGGAAGGTTTGTCTCCTTTTTTTTTTTTTTCCCTTTAATCTTTTAATAGCTACTATGTGAACCTGAGTTACTCCTTTGTATTTGTGTTGTGAAAATGGCCAGTTTAACGTGTTTGCTGTGAAAATCTGTGTCTTGGTGTCTGAGCTGAAGAACAAAGGTTTTGACAGCCTGGAAAGATGCTTTAGATGTAGATGCTGGCAGCACTCCCTTCTTTCCATTTCCCAGTAATTCCATACCAGACCTTCCTCTCCAGCCACAGGGAATGTGATTTTTGATAAGTTGATATTTTATGCATGTTGATGTTAAATTAACTGCTGGTGCTCAAGCAACCATCTCTGAGTGTTTTGGGTGGGGTTTATTTTTCTGAATACATTTCTCACTGACTTATTTGTTTTTATTCTTTTATTTTCTTGTAAAGTGTTCTAAAATTTAAACAAATTGTATCAGTCACAATGGTGATGTGGACATTTTTGAGGCTGTGTTGATACAGTGACAGCCATCAGCATTGAGAGAAAATGCAGTTTTTTGTACTAATATATGAGATTGTGATGTAGAAAGGCTGTGAGATGCTGCGGGATTTCGTTGTTTTTTCAAAATATAAATATAAATACAGCCAGTGAGGGCTGGCAGTTGTCATCATCCTGCATGATGAGGGGGAGGCACCAAGAGCTGAAGGTGTCACTGAACCCAGTGGGGGAGCAGCTCCAATCTGGCATTGCTGTTTCTGCTGCCTTGTTATCTCCATACCCCTTCCACATATCTGGGGGATTTTGCTGCACTCACCTTTTAGGAGCTGGGAGCTTTCCTGAGTAAATATATGTTTGGTGGTTTTTTTGGTTTTTTTTTTCTCTTTTGCTTGTATTTTTTATTTATTTTACGAGACCCAAGAGGCAAATACTAATACAAACACATCCAGAGGCCTATTAATAGCTCTGGGTTTGACTCACAGGCTGTTCTCAGGATCTTGAGCCATTTTACAAGGAGCTTCACTCCTGGATTTTTATCTTCCATTTTACAGTGGAAGAAGCAGGGCTTGATGTTGCTGAGCAATCCTAATCCTGTGTTCTGCTCCAGCCCTTGCCAGTCGGTATTTCTGGATTTGTGCTGTAGTTTAGATGGAGGGGAGATGAAACGGGAAGGAGCAAAGAATGCCACAAATGCCTGTGTACATTTTTTCCCTCCTCATGCAATGTGTGCTATGTGCATCTTTCCTCTTGTGTTTTATGGGCCAGAGCTGCATTTATGGCAGAAATAATAGGTTTGCATATCCCAGAAGTCTCTTTCTTTTTCTTAAGGCCATTTAAACAACTGAGATAGCTTCAACTCCACTATACAGCGCTGCTAATCTCTTTATAGCTCAGCTGACATCACGTTTTCTTTTTTTGGAAAACTGCAATGTATGGTGGAGAAACTTTCCATGGATGCTTCTAAAATCTGAGGGAATGCTGGGACAGAAACCCTGCTGGGAGGTGTGGAAGCCAGCAAGGTGAAATGCTCATTTAGTTGCATACTTGGAATTTAGGCTCAAATAGTTTGGTTGCCCTTGGTGTTTGTATCTACAGGAGTAAAACTTGAGCAGAGTTAGCTGTGAAGGACTAAGAGCTAAAAATACACTGTACAGGTTAAGCAACACTGTGGTAATGATTTCTTGATTCTCTCCATGCTGCAGCTTTGCTTTGTAAAATTGTGGATCCAATTTTTCCTTTGGTGTAAATTAAGCCACTGGGAGCACTTTGCCTTTGGGTGGTTTTAGACATATTAACTGTAAATTAGTTTATGGCAGCTGGGAAATATTTAGAAGCTCTGCAGAGGTCAGAGGGGTGGATGCTGTCTGCACATCCCATGCAGAATGGGTGTAATTTGGCCAAAGGTTCATGGCTGAGTGGGAGAAGGGAAGGCAGGGCTGGAAATGCTTTTGGGTTGAGTGTCTGCTTAGCTTTGAACTCATAAACTGCTGGTTCTGATGAGCAGGCAACTCTTGGTTTACATTTCCAGAGCAGTAAAGGCACGTGAACCTTTACAACAACCTAACGGGGGCTGAAGGGAAATTTAGATTAACACAAGGTGCCTGCTGACCTCGTTTGTCAGAGGAGCAACTGAATGAAACTTTTGGGTTGTGCAGTAGGGCAGACAAGCTGATAATGCCTTTGGAATGTCTAAATCCATGGGGGAAGGTGCTGCTGATGTTGTCAGGTTGTAGCTGCATCTGTCTCAGGGGAAATCACAGAATCCCAGGGTGATTTGGGTTGGAAGGGGCCTTAAAGGTCCCATGGGCAAGGACACTGTGCCAGGGTGCTCCAAGCTGGCCTTGGGCACTGCCAGGGATCCACCACAGCTTCTCTGGGCACCCTGTGCCCTGCCCACCCTCCCAGGGAACAATTCCTAATTCCCAATATCCAGTCTAACCCTGCTCTGTCAATTTGGAGCCATTCCTCCTCATCCTGTCACCCCAGCCCTTGTGAAGAGTCTCTCCATCTTTCCTTCAGCTCCTGGGATCCCAATTCTTCTCCAGGCTGAACAATCCCAATTCTCCCAGCCTTTCCCAGTTTTGAAGAATCCTTATTTTTCTCCAGACTGGACAATCCCAATTCTCCCATCCTTTCCTCTGCTCACCTTGGTGGCCACATTGAACCAGGCAAAGCTGACAAAGCTGACAAAGCTTGGCCTTGTCACTTCTTTAAAACATCTTTTACACACAGGACACACAGAGGAATAATAAATGTCTTATTGCAGGTTGTTCAGTACACTCTCAGTACTTCCAAACCATGGAGGTGTGGTGTTCCTGTGCCAGGCAACTGCACTCACTCCCCAGAAATGTGAACTCTGGGCCAAATACTGCTCTGTGCCTCTGAACCTTGTACATATATTTGCAAAACTTCAAGCTGCCTAATTGGAGGCAGCGTTACGCTGTTTTGAAAGCTACATTTCCAGTTGTATTACGTGCACTCTGTGTTGGGGATGGCTTTTTTTTCCCTCTCCTCCCTTTCTAATTGCTGTCTTTTGCTGTTTTTAAGGACTGTTTCCACACCAGGCTCGTTGCTGGTTCATAACAACCACAAGCTGGGTATGGCATTAATAAGGAACTAGGCTTGGTGCCTAATGAAATGCAAAAACTGCTCCCCACGCTGGGGCAGCACGAGGGATGCCAGCCCTGGGTGTGTGTCAGGTGAAAGCAAATCCCGTGGCACTCCACAGCTTTGGGTCTCTCTGCTCTGCTTGGGACAATAAAATTGGTTTATTCCTTGGATTTTTTGGGGCAGTTCCCTGGGAAGCTGCTGCAGACGCCGTGGAGGAGGAGCGGTGCTGCTGCCACCGAGCCAGCTCCGCGTTGCAATTATTGGCAAGCAAAGCAAACATTTCATTTCCCTGTAATTAGCTGCAGTTTAGGGAGGGCAGGTTAATTTGGACTCCACGCCCTGTCTGTGCAAGAAACCCCAGTGCTGGATTTGATTCTTTCAGGCTCTGGGCAAAGGGGTTTGAAAGGATTTTTCAGAAGTGAAAGCTGGAGGAGTGAATCACAACAAACGTGTTCTACCCCTCTTCCTTCCCTTCTTCCAAATAGCAAAAGCTCAGGATACAAAGATGGTGTGAAAATATATTTGTGATATGATGTGAAAACATAAATATTATATTAAATTGGATATTTTGGGGCTTTTCTAGTATGGCCAAACCACATATTTCAGCTTTTTCTTGCTACAGGGAAGCTTGAGCCCTCTAGGCCTGGGAATATTTGTCTATGGTCTACTTCAAAATAAATACATGAGTGAGAAAACTGGGTCATAACTTCTGAAATCACAAGCTTGACCTTTCTGCTGTACCTGGTCACTTGTATTAAATGGGTCATGCAGTAAAAGCTTGGAAAGGAACAAATCCTGAATGTTTCTTTTCTGCTGTGCGCTGGTTTTGCGTCAATTTTTGTCATGATAAATTTTCTGGAAGCCTTTTTAGCAAAACACTTGGCCTCTTTCAGCATTTGTGGTGTTTAATTTTTTCCGTTTCGAAGCTGTCAATTTTTTCTCTCCCAGAGGTGAAAACAGAGATTCAGTAATTTGTAAGCAGTCACGTTGGGAAACCAGGAGGAAATCACCTGGGATTTGGCAGCCTCCGCTCCCCACCAATTTCTGAGCGGGTTTTGTGCTTGCTCTGAGCTACATTCAGTGGCCAAACCTTCCCCCTGTTACTCAAATCTTGCTTTTAGGCTGAATCTAAAGGCAGCATTAAGGAAACATGAGCAGCCTGGTTTATTTATGTTCCCTCCTGTGCCCCCTCCCCAGTTTTCATTAGCTTGGCTGCTTCCAGCCTGTTGTAGGAATATTCAACAATAAATGGCCCTGTGTGACAACTTCAGGGCCTGCAGAGGGAAAGCTGCTGCTGCTTCTGAGCCTTGGAAGTCGGTCAGGAGTGGAAGAACAGCTCTGGCTGCTGGAAGTGTCCCTGTCCCCTCCCCTTTGGAGAGTTTCTTGGGGACTGGGAGTTCTCGCAGGGTCCTGGCCTGAGCAGCGGAGCAGCACAAAGGCCACATTGAGATGGCTGCTGGGGAAGCCCTCCTTCCTTGCCTGCCCCGTAAATGCAGCTCTTTCTCCATGAAAAGCCCTGACATCAGCTCTTGGAAAAATCCAAGTGCTTGTGTCATGGAAAATAGCTGAGGCACTTGCTTGGGCTGGGAGTGAATGGCTGAACTGTGGATGGAAGTTCTCTGGAGATGCTTTTCTTCTTCCTTTTCTGAGAGGCTGAAACCCTTCCCACCTCAGGGCTTTACAGGGAAGGACACTGAGGAGAGAGCTACAGCTGGCTGTAGTAAACTCAGAGTAGCCTGCTTGTCATTTTTACAGGACATAGCATGATGATACATTCCTGTATCATCAGGAAATTCCATGTGTGGAGGCAAATCTCCAAGTTCTTGCTGTTTGTTTTATGGAGAAGATTTATCTTCGCATTCTGTTTTTCTTTCATAATTTTAAGCTGGTTTCTTTTTCCTCTTTTCTTGCTCCTTTCTCATGCTGCCACCTTCTCTTCACCCCTCTTGATGAAGCCCTCAACCACAAGAATGGAAGAGGAATCTGTATATAGATATTTATTTTTTTAAAGAGGAAGCATCCTGTGAAGGCAGGGCACCAGTGGAATTCTCCTCTGTAGAATTCCTCCTTCCTCTTGGAGGCCTGACCCTCCCCATCCTACAGATGGAACTTACCAGCCTTCCAGACTTTGCTTTTTATCAAATTCATCTTAACCTACTTTAAGTGTTTTGCTCAGCACGTTGGTTGCCATGGCACCAGTCCCTTGCATTGATCCATCTCTGATCCATCAGGAAATATGCTGATGGGCTCTGTTGGCCACTCTGCATTTTCTCTCCTAAAAGGAAAATGGAATGGCATATTCTACTTATGGCTAGAGACATTAGTGGCCTGAAAAATGATAGAATATTGAGTGGGAGGCATTTGCTGATGTTTTATAAAGGCAAATGCAGCACTGAGGCTGCTGGGGATGTTCAGGGGGGGTTGACACAGAAGGTGGTGGCTATGTGGGCTCTCCTGACACTTCCCTAAATTTCCCATGTTCCTTCTCTGAAGGCAGCACTCCTGTCCGTGAGCTGTCAGCAGTGCAAGGTCAATAATGCCAGGGAGGAATCCTCCATGAGTCACTGTGTCAGCTGTGCTGCCTCGGACTCCCACAAAAATAACACAGAGCTCACAGTGCCTCCTTGCAAGTCCCAAAAATCCATCCCTAGGCTCTGGCAGCTCCCAGGAATCCCATCTGGATCCCTGTTTTCCTGCTCCCTGTGTCCAGTCTGTTGCTATATGCAATGGGTTTGGTTGGGTTTTTTTTAATTTAGGGAAAAACCTCAGCATTTTCCTGAGCTCCTGTGCTTTGTTCCGTGGAAAAGATGACCCAGCAGAAAGCTGGGAGAACTGAGGGGATGTGTTGGATCAGGGCTGTCCCAGGCTGCTTGATGTGCTTCCAGCTGCAGCTGGTGCCTGTGTTTTCTCCCAGTTTTCTGGATTTTCCCTGGATCTGCCTGTCAGGTGTGATCTGCTCAGCCGCTCCGGCTCTCCCCCTGCCCTGTGCCCTTTTTCCTTGGGACACAAAACTGCCTTCAGCTCCACAGAAAGGTCCTGGTGGTGCTGCACTCTCCCCTGCAACCTTTGTCAGGGCTTTTAAAATCCTGCTCTGGTGGATCTGTGCCTCTACAACCCTGGAAAACAGATTCCCTTCCTTGATTTTCTTTCATTCTGTCTCTTCCAAGATGAAGTTCTGGGAGTAATTTGCAGAATAGCATTTATGTCAATGCTTAATATGCTTTCAGAGCATTTAAGATCTCCTAGATTTGGACAAAAAATGCATAATTTCTCGGAGTGCTGTCAGTGAGGTCCAGTCAGGGTGTTGAAAATGAAGTTTAATGGATATTAAAGGAGCTGGATGCACTAGGAATAGCCCTGGAATTGTTCAGTGATTTTTTACCCATCACCCAGGAGCAGACTTTGGTTTTTCCAGGATCTGTTTGGGGATGTATGAACAAGAGGCGAGAACAATCCTGCTCAGCATTCCCAAAACCTTGAACAGCCATCCCTGGGAGTGTCCCAGGCCAGGTTGGACAGGGCTTGGAGCAGCCTGGGGTAGTGGAAGGTGTCCCTGCCCAGGCAGGATGAGCTCTGAGGCCCTTCCAACCTAAAAGATTCTGGAATTCCAAGTGAGTTAAAATCACTTTTCACCAAAATCCATGGAGCTGATGGTGGCCAGAGGCTTCTCATTGACTCATGAGTTGGTGGAAACCTCCTGAATTAGGATGAGATTTAAAAAAAACCAGAATTTGGCGATTTTATCAGAGGGACTTTGAGATAACCTTTGGTTTTCCTTTTTTCCTTCTAAATATATCCCTGAAAAAGACCAATGATCAGCCCCGGACTGTTTCTCCTCCTGAACTTGGCACGATCAGTTGTGTTGGCTGCTTTTCTTTGAAATTTAGAATTCATTCAGAGGGTTTTTCTGCAACAAGCAACATCTTATTTAAATGAAACTAATAAAGCACTGGAGCAGCTTCTATTGCAACTGTTCGTCTCCTAATTAAAGATTAGTTCTGTCAAGCAAGCAGTTTTTGGCTGTTCTCTTCTGCACGGGTTTCACAACATTTCTTACTCATCTGGGCACAAGTTGGAGTAATTTCTTCTTGCACACAGGATTCATTTCAGGCATGTGAGCAGTCCTGGAACTAAAGTTAGGCACATGAATAAATATTTCCAAGGTTGAGGCCCTTGTCTGAATCTAAATATTTTTCTCTTTGATCAGCTTTGGAGATAGCATATACTTGAATTCTGGTAATATTTTAGTAGGGGAGGAAAAAAAAAAACCAACAAAAAAAACCCCAACATGGTTATCTGGATGCTGTGCTATTTATGGTCAGCTATATTTTCAACCTCCCAAGCTAGAATGGAATGCTTTGTACTGCTGGAAGCTGGGAATCCTCCCTGCTCTCCTATTTTTTGACACATTAAGTCTTCAAATCACCTTTTTCTGCTTGGTTTCAAGGTGGTTATTAGGCACTGGTGGTGAATATGTGTGAGCTAACCTGAAATCCAATGTTTAATCCATGCTGTTATTACTTGTAGGTGTATATTCCTCACTTAAATAGATTTTCCTAATGCAGCATGACTAAGAAAACACACTTTTAGTCATTTGATGCATTTAAATGACTCAAATTATTCGGACCCAGCATTTTAAAAACAAAATCTGCCTTGGCTTTTAATTGGTGCTGGTGTTTGGGAGAGTGGAACAACTCGTTTGAAAATGTGCTGATGTTCATCAGTTATCAGACAAAATGTCTACAGGGTTTTTATCGTGGAGCCTAAACTTGCCAGCTCCTTTTGGAATTGAGGCTCCAGCTGTTCACCACACCCTGCTCTGCCTTCTTGCTGCTGTTTACAGTAGGAGGTGAAATATATTTTAATTTGGATTATGTTGTGCTGGGTGCTGTAACACGGTGAGGGGATTTTCAGGGCTGCTTTCAAATTTAATATAATTTCCAAGTGAAGATCAGTTGTAGTGAAACACAGATAAACTCCTGGGAGCTCCTCTGTGATCTTTGATTGGATTTCATCCATTTTTACTCTGCTTCCTGCTGTAGTGGCACAGTGTTTGGGAAGTGAGGAATGTCTTCCAGGTGGTGTTCAGGCAGGGAAATGGGAGAAGGGAGAATGGGGTACTGAATGCTCCCAGCAAGGATCAGTGTTGTAGCCTCAGCTCAGCTGAGTCTTCCACCAGAAATTTCTGTGATTTCCTAACTCGTGCCCAGGAATGATTTCAGATCCAGGAGAGGAGGTTCTTTGGGGGCTGGAGAGCTTCACCTTCAGCCTGGCTGGACAAAGCCCATCCTTTTCCCACTCCAGTGATTTTAGGGAATACCTGTGAAGCAAAGCAAAGGCAGGAGAGGGTGGGGAGTGGTGGTTGTGCAGCACCCAGAGATTGTGCTGGGATCATCTGCTGCCTCCTTCCCTGCTTCCCAGCCTGTCCCTGCTTCCATTCCTGCTCCCCAGCCTGTCCCTGTGTCCATCCCTGCTCCCAGCCTGTCCCTGTGTCCATCCCTGCTCCCAACCTTTCCCTGTGTCCATCCCTGCTCCCAGCCTGTTCGTCTGTCCATCCCTGCTCCCAGCCTGTCCCTGTGTCCATCCCTGCTCCCAGCCTGTCCCTGTGTCCATCCCTGCTCCCAGCCTGTCCCTGTGTCCATCCCTGCTCCCAGCCTGTCCGTCTGTCCATCCCTGCTTGCTTGGCACCAGAAGGAACCTCAGGAAGCTGCTGGGTGTCCAAAGGGCTCCAGCGCTGCCTGGGGTGGGGGGCACAGCCCTGGAATGGGGTCCGTGCCCAGGGAGGAGGATTCCCCAGAGCCAGCTGGATCCTGACCCCTTGTACCATCCAGCTGTGAGCACAGCTGTGGATTAGGAGCAGGGGATTTTGGCTCCCACCCCACAGGAATTTGATATTCGCCGGTAACGTCAAAGCACTGAAAAAAATTCCGGTGTTTTCAGCGCTGCTTTGTTTACAAAATCTTTAAAGTTCCTTCCTAAATAATTAATCACCAGCCCAGTATAATAAGCAGAAAGGTTTTACACAGCTTTTAGATCTGGAAAATAGACATTAGTGTTTCATAGATAATAAAGAGCCCTGAACCAGCCCAAAGGTCCAGCAGTGAACTCACTTTGTGTTATCCACGGGCTCTGCCTGATGCTGCAGCAGCAGAGCCTGCAGTTCTGGGTGCTGATAAGAACCTCTGGAGGATAAAGTTTGTCACTAAAATGCTTCATTAAAGTACTTAGCAGTGGTGTTAGGGTTTTTAATGCAGCTCAGAAGTTCAAATGCATCAGATAAAAAAATGGGTGTAATTAATCCTAAGCATCTTCTCCTATTTTTTCCTGGATTCCTTTTTTTTTTTTCTCTTTTCTGCTTTTCAGTGAAACACTTGATTGCTGCTGCATCTGCTGGCTGCTCAGGCAGATTTCAGGCAGGGTTAGATTGGCCTGAGATGACTTTTGTTTGCTTTCCTTTGGGATTCAAGCTGTCTGTCCTGCACTGAGTCCTCCTTCCCTGCCTGAAATGGGGAACTGGGGGATGGGATGCTAAAGAGATGTGGCTTTGCAGGTAGAGCAGAACGAGGAGAGGATGTTTCTTATTTGAATCAGAGTGGATTTCCCAGGCTTTTAAGATTAAAATAGAGCTTTTGGGGGCAGGAGGAAGGAGGATTACTACTTCTTGCCTTTAATTAATTAACTTTTTGCTGTTTATGCAATCACAGGCCCTATCTACCCCCTTAATTTGGAAGCTGCTGTTGTAGTTCAGCTAAATTCAATGCTCTTATCTGAAAGATGGCAAATGTCTTGCTGTGAATAATCATTTTCAGGAACAGGCAGACAACATTTTAATTTCCCTTGCCTAATGTGTCATCAGATGCTCGTTGTGGAGTTCCATATTAGTGCATGTTTGCACAGGGGCTTGGCATGTGGGAGCTGGCCAGTTTTGGGTGTTTCCACACTTGATGGCACAGCTCTTGCTCCAAGAGAGGGCTTAGGCTGGCTCTGTGCAGCCACTCAGGGTTTTCAGTAATGGGGAGGGAGCTACTGGAGCTTTAGGACTGGGATTTTCCTGCCTGGGCCACTCCAGGTGGAGTTATGGAGGGGAGGAGGTGACAAGAGGAGCATTTGGGGCAGTTTTGTGCTGCCAGTCAAGGAATCTTGGTTGGAATGGTCTGGCAAGCTCTGGGAGAATGGTTTGGTTCTGGGATGGGGCTGTTGCTCAGCTCACAGAAGTGCAGGGCTGGGGACTCCAGACCCTTCTGGGCAGCCCCTCCCAGTGTCCAGCAACCCTTTCCATGGAGAAATTCCTGTTGCTGCCCTGCCTGAGGCCCTGTATTATTCACCCTTATGCCAAATGTTCTACTTTTCACTCATCTGGGAGAAGATTCCAAACCCCCCTTGGCTCCAGCCTCCTTTCACCTGAGCCTGGCTTTGGAGCTGTTCATAGAATGTAGAGATTTAGAGAATTTAGATTTAGAGAATTCACAGAATCACAGAATTAATTCACAGAATCACAGAACTCACAGAATTTAAATAATTTACAGAATTCACTGAATGACCAGGTTGGAAGAGACCTCCAAGCCCATCGAGTCCAGCCCAGCCCCAGCAGCTCAGCTCAACCCTGGCCCCCAGTGCCACATCCAGGCTTTGTTAAACACCCCCAGGGATGGTGACTGCACCACCTCCCTGGGCAGAACATTCCAGAACTTCATCACCTTTTTGGAAAAAACTTTTTCCTGCTATCCAGCCTGTGTTTCCCTTGGTGCAGCTGGAGGCTGTGTGCTCTGGTTGTGTCAGTGCTGCTGTTCCTTGTCCCTCTCCTGTTGTCCTTTTCTAATCCAGACTTGGGGACTGTTGGTCATTAAGAAATCAGTGTGTTTCAACTAAAAACATAAAATAAAATTTGAAATTAAAAGGTCATTTCTTGCCCTGGTCACCTCTGTGGTGTTCGAGTTGTGTGGGGTTGAATTTCTTCCCTTTAATCCCTCACCCCAGCACTTCCTGAAAAATGTATATAAATAGGAGAAAATGCATGAAGAAGAATTATTTTATATGTAGGGGAAATGATCAGCTATAAACCACCTGCAGAGCCTTCATTTAGAACCAAAAGTGATTTAAGTTACCTGTCCTTACCTTACACAGCTCTAAATGTGTGTTTTTCCTTCCTAGTGAAGGATCTAAAACATAAATGGAGTAGGAGTGGAGCTGACTTGTGAGTCTGAGAAGGAAATAGTTTTGTTTTATGAGAGTAAAAGTTTTGGGGCCTCGAGCTGGATGGCACCACCTGGTTCTGTCAGGAATTCAAGGGAAAAAAAGTCCTGGATTCATAAATCCCGTGTTTTCCTCTGTTAAAAATACAAATGTGTTTTGTTCTCCCTTCAGCTTTGGATGTGTTGCCTTTGTTATCTGTATGTAAAATACTACTTGGAATAGGTAATTTAATTTCAACTTTGGTGCATTTGTCTCGAAGATGTCAAGTTCAGGGAGTTCCATGAAAATAGAGATGATTTTTTGTGAAGGTACCAGAGAAGTGTAAAATAACTGTTTGTATTAAGCACTAATGTTGATATAAAACCTAATAGTGACAAATAAGAGTTCATTAAACTTCTTTTTTTTTTTTCTTTTCAGGTTTCCTCTCAAAAAACCTTCGAGGTGAGCTCCTGAAATTTGCTTTTTTGTCTGTATTATAAATTATACTGCAACATTTTTGCAGGGGGAATGCTTTTAAAAGTTTAAAAATATATATATACACAGACACAGCTCGTAGCACCCATTACAGATGTGAGGAAATATCCAGATGGGGATAAGGTGCCAAAAATAGATTTATTGGTGGTGTCCTTGGCATGGGGTGACCATTTGCACTCTGTGACATGGCTGGGGCTCATCTTACCTGGGATTTGAGATGGTCAGAGAAGGAAGGGGACACTGCTGCTACAGGTGCTTCCCTTCTGGGGAGATCCTAAATCTTTAATTTTGGCATGCTGAAATATTTAAAGTTTGCTGGGAGAGTTAAGATTTCAGGAAGGTTTTTTCCATTAAATTTATTTGGTTTTTAAGATAAAATATGGGTTGATGCTGAGTGATAAAGAGAATGCACTTGCTGTTACCAATTCTGGAGGTTACCAGGACTGTTCTGGAGCCTTGGATCCACTCCCAGAGATTGCAAGGGAGATCATTTTCCTCTTTGAATTCAGCCTGGGAATAAATTTTTTAAGGGAACTCGATGCCTACGCTTTAATCTGAATTTCTGGTGAGCAGGCAGAGCTGGGTGAGGGTTTTGTGAGCACTCAGGCAGCTCCTGTGGGCTCTGGTGTGAGGACATTTTGCTTTTCTGTGCCCCAGACACGGCAGCATTCTGAGCAGAGAGTCTCCAGCAGACAAGAAGCAGAAGGTTGAACGCTGCAGCAGCACCCACGACTTCGATCCCACAGGTAAAGTCCCAACATTCAAGGGAAAAAAGCCAAACAAAAGCACTGGGAAGTCGATTAAAAATGATTTTAATGTGGTTTTCAGAGCTGGGTTGTTCTGCAAAGGCAGTGTGGGCATTGAAATGAATGTGGGCTTGATTTTAAACACCCTCATCCTCAACCTGGATTAGTGTATCAGTAAATAATTACAACAACTTCCACTTTCAGCAAAGTCAGGAGGCAAAGGCTGTAATTAGCTGTGAGGAGTTCTTTAGTGAAGTCTGAAACTGGAGATGTGGTTGGCCCAGCCAGGGCTGGGTTTCCCTGCTGGGGTTTTAATTTTGGGGGGTTTCTTTTGTTCTTTAGTCGATTTTGATCCCTCTTTACCCCTTGCAAAGTGAATTTGTGCTTCCCAAGGTGAAGCATTTGAAGATAAAAACTTAATTTTAAACTATTTGCTGTCCTACTTTGATTCAGCCAGCTTTTATTTTAGTTAAATTAGGGAGATGAGGGTGCACCCAGCATTCTTGTTCTCTCTGGAGCTCTCCCCCAGTGCCTGCTCATGAAATTCCTGCCAGGCTGCTGTCTGAGCCTCCTGGCCCCATGCAAGGTGCATTTTTCCTGTCTGTGCATTCAGGCTTTCCCTGGGGCTTGGGGAGCACAGGGGAGGGGGGCACAACTTGTAGGATGTGGGGTTATTTATAAACCATCCTGGTCATGGTTTCTGCTAATGGCTGCATGAATCCTTCTAGTGTGCACAAAATAAATGAAAAAGGGCTTTAAATGCCCATTTACTGGGGAAAAAAGTGGTTTTAGTGCTTGTCTTCTTTTCCTTTGTCCTTTGGGACAGGTAATGTAAAATTATTTCAGGTTGAGGGAGCTCTCAGGCTGTGAACTCATTTTGTGGAAGGAATTTAATTTCTCCAGAAACAGACTTGAGGAATCCTGTAATCTTAATTTGCAGAGAGTCACTCCAGAGTTGAGAGCTGTTACCTGCTTTGATAGGGGAACTGCACTGCAGTCTGCAGAAAACCCTTTTCTTTTATTTAAGGGGTGAATTCAGGATGCTGAGCTGCTGTGCCTGTGCTGGTTATTGACTCTGGGGAGGAACACTGCCAGAGTCTCCGTGCTTGGACTGGTTTTTATCTGTAGTTACTGCAGAGAGCTCCTCTGGTCGTGTCCTAGCTCCTGTAACAGATTCTGTGTGCTGTTACCTGTGTCTCCTTGTATTATTCACCCTTATTCCAAATGTTCCACCTGTGTTTTGTTCACATCTTATTTGTGTTTTGCACGATTTAACCCGATAAATCCGAGTCTGTGTTTTTTTTTCATGAAGTTTTTTTTTTTTTTCCTCATGTTTGGTCTCCATATTTTCTATATCTCTCTCTCCTTCTCTCCTGCTCTCGTGCAGATAGCTCCTCCAAGAAGACAAAGTCTAGTTCTGAGGAGAGTAGATCCGAGACGTATGGTAAGCCAAAGCTGCAGCCTCCCCCTGGGCAGCTCCTGCTTTTCCTGTCTGTGAATCCCAGGCTTTTCCCCCTCCCCTGATCTGCATGGTTGGCTCTGCAGCAGGGACTGCCCTTCCATCCCGCTTCAGTTCCCAGCTTGTAGTGTCCTAGTGGCTGGAAAATGTTAATTTTGGCACCTGTGGAGGTGTCACAGCCGGGCTGAGCCCTGTGACCATCGGAGCTGTTCCTCCTGCCAGGGCTGAAGGAGGCCCTGCACCAGGCCAGGGTGGCTGTGCTGCCCTCAGGCCCTGGGCAGAAGCAGGGACAGGGTTTTGAGCTGACTTTAAGGGGTTTCACTCAAGCATTCAGCAGGGTTTTGCTTCCACCCTGCTTCAGTTCCCAGTTTCTAGCACGCCAGTGGCTGGAAAATGTTAAATGTGGCACCTGTGGAGGTGTCACAGCCGGGCTGAGCCCTGTGACCATCTGAGCTGTTCCTCCTGCCGGGTGAGCAGGGCCACCAGGCCGGGGTGGCTGTGCTGCCCTCAGGCCCTGGGCAGAAGCCTGGACAGGGTTTTGAGCTGTTTTTAAGGGGTTTGATTCCAGCATTCAGCAGGGTTTTCCTCAGCCTGGAAAGGCCCTGCAGCCCAGGAACAGCCAGAGCTGGCCTTCCATCCTGCTTCAGTTCCCAGCTTGTAGTGTCCTAGTGGCTGGAAAATGTTAATTCTGGCTCTTGTGGAGGTGTCACAGCCGGGCTGAGCCCTGTGACCATCTGAGCTGTTCCTCCTGCCAGGTGAGCAGGGCCACCAGGCCGGGGTGGCTGTGCTGCCCTCAGGCCCTGGGGCAGAAGCCTGGACAGGGTTTTGAGCTGTTTTTAAGGGGTTTGATTCCAGCATTCAGCAGGGTTTTCCTCAGCCTGGAAAGGCCCTGCAGCCCAGGAACAGCCAGAGCTGCCCTTCCATCCTGCTTCAGTTCCCAGCTTGTAGTGTCCTAGTGGCTGGAAAATGTTAATTTTGGCACCTGTGGAGGTGTCACTGGGTGCTCCTGGCAGGGAGGGCACAGCTCCCAAAGGGGTTTGTGCTTGTGGAAAAGTCTGGGCCATATTCTCACTCGTATTCATCTTGGCTGTATTGTTTGTAGGTGTTCTCTGTCAGTTCCTTTTGACAGAAATGGAAAAATGTGTCTGTGAATAATTTAAATGAGTGGAAGGATGTGAACTTACTCTCTGTCCCAGAGAGAGGGAGTGACCCTGCACTCCTGGGCTTGTTGGCTGCAATAAATGGCAGTGACAAGTTTGGGAAGGGAATGTCCCCACCCATCCTGGTGCTGTCCCTGCACCACGAGGGGCCTGTGTGCTCCCTCAGCTTTGCCAGCTGGGTCACTCTTGGGGCTGTGAAATCCCCCTGCTCTAGGGACTTACTCCACTCTTCTCTGGAGATATTTGCATTCAGACCTTAGAATCTAGAAGGATTTACAAGTTTTTTTTTGGATCCTATCAGCCCCTTGGACTTGGGCTGAATCCGGCTGCACTCCTTATTTCCAAGACTTATTTCCATGACTCCAGCCACAGGTTGCCTTTCTATTCGTTTTTTTTTTATTTATTTATTTCATGTTGAAAGCAATCTGTGACACTTTCTGATTTTAATCTGTTCAGAAAATTGCTGCTGTGGGATTTTGGATGCAGTGACTCTTCCAGAATCATCAGCTTTATCATTCCACTGGAATAAAACTGCCAGGTGTTCATGGCTGTGCTCCAGCTCCTTAACCCACCTCTGGAATACAAAGTGATGCTGTCAGAGCAAGAAACACTAAAAAATAACCAAACAACAACAACCCTGAAGAGTTTAAGCCAACACAGGCATGTTAGGAAAAGCTGGTGCAGTCTGGGGCGGTGTGTCCTGTTCTTTCTGTGAGATCTCTTCGTTTCCCCTGGAATTTTGAATCACACACTTCTTTTTTTTCTAAAAAAAAAAGGCAAAAAAAAAAAGCAAAGTAATATGATAGTCACGTTCCTCAGGGTGTGAGAGTGTTCCTTCAGGAGCTGTAAACACCTTTGGAGGGTGTCTTGATGGAAACCTGTCTCGGGGAGAGCTGGCTTGCTGCAGCTTGTCATTCCTGCTGCCACCCTCCCAGGGAGCAGCAGGGATTTGGGGCTGATTTTGTGGGTTTGGAGCCAGCTTAGCCAGGATCACCAGACCCCTGTGCTCAGTTTTGCCTGGTGCAGTGGGTTAATGACAGGAAACATTTGCTGGGACATCTCTGTGTTTATCCCTCTTCCCCAGCCTGGCAGTAGCCAGAAACAAACAGAACTTCCTCAGGTGAGCTCTGCCTTCCCAGATTCAAACAAAACTTCCTAAGGTGAGCTCTGCCTTCCCAGATTCAAACAAAACTTCCTATGGTGAGCTCTGACTTCCCACAAACAGAGCTTCCCAAGGTGAACTCTGACTTCCTATAAACAAACAGAACTTCTTCATGTGAGCTCTGCCTTCCCACAAAGGAACAGAACTTCCTCATGTGAGCTCTGACTTCTCAGATACAAACACAACTTCCCAAGGTGAGCTCTGCCTTCCCAGAAACAAACACAACTTCCCAAGGTGAGCTCTGACATCCCAGATAAAACCAGAACTTCCCAAGGTGAGCTCTGCCTTCCCAGAAACAAACAAAACTTCCTAAGGTGAGCTCTGAGATCCCAGATAAAACCAGAACTTCCCAAGGTGAGCTCTGCCTACCCAGAAACAAACACAACTTCCCAAGGTGAGCTCTGATTTCCCACAAACAAACAGAACTTCCTAATGTGAGCTCTGACTTCCCAGAACCAAATACAACTTCCTGAGGTGAGCTCTTGACTTCCCACAAACAGAACTTCCTAATGTGAGCTCTGTCTTCCCAGATAAAACCAGAACTTCCCAAAGTGAGCTCTGCCTTCCCAGATAAAACCAGAACTTCCCAAAGTGAGCTCTGCCTTCCCAGATACAAGCAGAACTTCCTCCTGTGAGCTCTGCCTCCCCCCAGCTTCCTGCAGATGCTGTCCCCGTGCCCAGGATCCCTGGGAGCAGCTCCCACTCATCCTTCCTTCCTTCCCAGTGGCCTTGCCCTGCCTTTTGTCTGCTTTCCCCAGGTTTCTCTGGAATGTGTGCAGAGCTCTGCTGTTTGCTTTGGAAGGCACCAAACTATTCCAAGCCCTCCAAGTAGAAATACTGTACTGATATTTTCCTCTCTGCTGACTGGATGGGGGCTGGCCACTGCAAAGGGAATAATAGGGAATGACAGCAGGAAGAGGAGGAGTGGCTTTGGTGGGTGTTTGTTCTCGCCTCTTGAAATTCTTAATTCAGGAGCCAGAATTTCCTGAAGTGTTTGAGGGCTTGGGGGGGCAGAGTGGCTCAGGGTGGGAAATTGTTCTAATGGACAGAAATGAACTGATAGTGACATGAAGCTCTCAGCTCTCCCTTTCATTCATAAACCCAACCATCTCACCTTTGTATATTCAGTGAAATTCAGATTATTAGAAGAGAGAATGAGTGTAGTTTGTTATGCTGCAATTTGCTAATTAGTGCCATGACCTCCCATTGTATTAAATATCTTCTTATCAATATAGCATTTTCATTTCTTAAATGAACTTAAAACTGAAATTACCTTTCAGGGTGGTAGGTGAGGCATTACTCTCCAAAATGATCTTCCTTTATGTTTATCAATCATCAATTTCTGGCCAGAATATTAGCCTGGACTTGACACAAACTCTTCCACATATTTTCTCCAACTTTGTGATAAGTTTTTGGTTCTTGTTTTGAAACTCCAGATTTGAGATATTTTGAAATTGAAACTTACTCTCCCTGGGTTTTTTTGTTTTTTTTTTGCAGTCCTTACCAGCATTGTGTCTTTATGTTGTGACCACCATTTTTCCAGAGAAATTTGCCTTTATAAAAGTTTTGTTTATCCTTGTGGAGCAGCATTTCTGACAAAATTTTATAGACAAAAAGCTCCCCAAATGAAACATTTGGCCACTCTCAAAACCCCAAGGGGTTTGGCTTTTTGTTTATGGAATGATTCATTTCAAATCCCTCTGTTAAACTGCATTTTCCTATGGTGGCCTCATGCCCCCAGGGGAGATTTTAGTTCCCAGATCTCAGCTCCTAGGCTTGGACTGGACTTGGGAGATGGAATTCACATCCCATGGAATCCTAGGCTGCTTTGGGGTGGAAGAATCCTTAAAAATTATTTTCTTCCGTGGACAGGACACCTTCCACTATCCCAGGTTGCCCTCAGCCTCGTCCATCCTGGTCTCTCCATCTTCTCAGTCAGTTTTTTAGAGTGAACCCCTTCTCTGTTTGTTGCTAAAGAAATTCCTATATTGTTAACTAGCTTCCAAATAGGATGTAGGGAAGAGGAAAAGAAAAACGAGCTTCCCAGAGAAGCTGTGGGGCAGCCCAGATGTGTCTGGCCAGGCTGTTTGGGACAATTATTGTGGCCCTGGGGTGTCAGTGACCTTGAGAAGTCCAGGCTTTGTCCTTCCACCATCCCAAAGACGCTCTTGGAGCAGGGCTGGAGAAGGGAGAGGGACGAGTGCCACCTACTGAAGCTCCTCTCAGCTTTCCTTGCAGCTTTTCTCTGTGCTTTCACTTTTAATTTTAACCTCTTTAACCCCAGCACAGGTTTGGTTGCTTTCTTGTCCTCCTGGCTTGAGAGAATTCGGGGGAATTTTCATCTCCATGACGACAGAAAACATTAAAATTGATTATTTTTCCTCCAGAATTTTAGGACTCCGCTCCAGACACAAACAGAGACTGATTTTAAAGCATAGTTAAGTCATGTCTCTTCACTTCATAACATAAAGATGCTGTTAAGGAAAGCAAAAATGGGAATAAGATAATTAAGAATTTTATTTTGAGTACTATCAGTGATGAAATCTGATGACTTTGTAATTTTCAGCTGGAAAAAGTGAAAAATATCATGGGTGGGATATATCAAAATGAGCAGAGTAAAAGCAGGTGAAGGTTGCTTCAGGCAGGGAGTGCTATCAGAGCTGATCTAGTTCTGCAGGTCACAGTGTTATCTCCAGAAAACTTCCAGATAACTTCATTAAAATCACTATAAAGTGTATCTCTGTCAAGTGTGCTATCTCCTCTACCTCATTTCAGCCTTTTCTATTGGATTAGGAGAAGGATTAAGTGTCCCTTATCTGAAGAAAACAAGTACAGGAAAAAGCAATTATATACTAATTTCAGGTTGAGTTGTCCTAATTTCAATTGTTTCTCCATTCTAAATTTCTAAGGTGGTCTTGGGTGAAATTAAAGCTTGTGGACTGAAAGAATTTAACTTGAATAAACTTGAATTAAATTCACTTATACTCTGCCAGGTCAATTTATGTTACGTGGGCACTGCTTTGGCATCAGGAGAAAGTTTATCAGTAAATCCAAGGATTATTGCTTGTGGAGAAAAAGAAATCCAGTGGCAGAGCAGACTCAGGGCTCTCTGGTCTTTAACCAGGGCCAGTCTTTGTGAGTCCAAAGCTGAGTTTAGTGCCTTGCAGAGGAGCTGTTCCTCTGAAACAGCACCAATTCCCACACCCCAGCCCCGGGCAGCATTCTTGGGAAGTGAGACTTCAAGAAGCTTGGTCATATAAAAGAAGGGGAGGTGCAGGAGGGAGAGGCACCTTCCTCAGCTCTCCCTGTGCGCAGGGGGTGAAAGGTGGGGGGATTTTCCTTGCCATCCACTCCCCAGCCCTGCAAAGCAGGGATCCCGTGCTTTGCTCCTGCTTTGTTGGCAGGAGGGGAATTCCTGGGATGTGATGGTGCTGCAGAAGTCCTGGAATACTTTTTGCACTGCTCCCACACCCATTTCATCTGTGCCACGCTGGAGGAGGGCAGGACTGGCTGGGCAGGCATTGTTGGCTCTTGGGGCTGCTCATTTCCATGGGGAGTTGCTGCAGAGCAGTGAAAGGAGCCCTGGTGGTTTGGGAGCAGTGTGGGACAGGGGAATGACTCCCTGCTCTGGTACCATTCATACCTTAAAGCTCATTCCAGAAAAGCCAGTCTGGCTGGGACAGCATCTTCCCAATTCCCCGTGTTCCCTCCACACCAAACAAAACTGCTGCAGTTCTGCAGTCGGATTTGGGACAGCTCTGATTCCTTTCAGTGGTGCCAGTGTAGGAATTTTGCCTGCTGTGCCTTTAGAAATGGGAAAGCAAAGCAGCCTGGTAGAAATAAAGGTGATGGAAATCACCCTGGAAAGCATTTCCAGAGTTCCTGAAGGCACTTTTCAGGGTGAGGGCTCTGTTTTGGGAGGATTTCTGCAGCTGCTCCTAGGAAAGTGCTTGGCAAGGAATATGCCAGGGCTGCTGCTTGCTTGTGCTTTGTCTTTCCATTGTTCCATTTCCAGGGGAACAAAAGATATCCCCAGCATTCCACCTGGTCCAAATGCTGCACCTACTCAATGAATTTATCTCTGCATTTGTGTTCACATTATGCTGAGTATACCAGGAAACAAAACAAGTTGTCTTTGATGTCTCACAGCATATTAAAGGAGGGGCACATTCAAACTCATCTCCTGGGATTTTGGCCCTGGACTGGTCTTTATGTCAGAAATCCTGTTCAGGACAGTTAAATCAGTTAAATGTGGCTTGTACTTCTTCACCTCTGCTGTTCTGGCTCTGTGCAACATTTCACCTGGAGCAGAAGGTGGCCCAGGAGGAGATTTTGGCTGAGAATTGGGAGAACTTTCCCTGATCAATAAATCTGTTTTAGCCCAACCCCCTCTTTACTCTGAGGAATTTGTGCTTCTGTTTTAGAGCAGCCTGTAGAAGCTGTGAGGTGTTTCTGAACTATTAATGCAGACAAAAGCAATCCTGCTCATTGGTGTGGGTACTGCTGCTCTTCTTTAAAAGCTGCTTTTCCCTCAGGTTGTGTCTGATGTGCCAGAGCTGTCTGCATCTCTGTTTTGTGTAGCTGGAGCAATAAGCTTGACCTGTCCTGACATCCCTCTCCATTTCTGGACTGCTGCCCTGTTCCTGTCTCTCCTCTGTGCCGTGTTGTCCCCGTTCCTCTGAGTACTGTGTGATTATCTGGGAGGATAAGGTTTTGGACTGATGCCTGGCTTGTGTCTCTCTGTGTTGCCTTCCCTGTGGTGTCCCTGTGTCCCCAGGCCTGGTGCAGAGGTGTGTGGTGATCCAGCGGGATGAGAACGGCTTCGGGCTGACGGTCAGCGGGGACAACCCCGTCTTCGTGCAGTCTGTCAAGGAAGGTGAGAGCAGCCCCCAAACCTGCCAGCTTGCCGTGGCCATCCTGGAAATGGCTGTGAGCTGGAGCAGAGAACTCCCAGACTCCTGCCAGGTGGGCTGGCTGCAGCTTGGGAAGGGATGTGCAAGGTCGGGGTTGAGCAGTGAATTTATTCCTCTGAATCTTCAGTCACTGAGAAAACGAGAGGACACAGCCTTAAGCTGTGCCAGGGGAAGTTTGGGCTGGACATCAGGGAAAAATTCTTCACTGAAAGAGGGATTGGGCACTGGAATCACCTGCCCAGGGAGGGGATGGAGTCACCATCCCTGGAGGTGTTTAAAACAAGACTGGACGTGGCACTGGTGCCAAGGTTTGGGTGATGAGGAGGTGTCAGGTCACAGGATGGAGATCACTGGGTGATCTCAAAGGTCTTGTCCAAGCTGGTTTATTCTGGGATGTAGTGGGTTTGGAGCTGACCTCTTTGATCATTCTGTGGTGATCTCAAAGGTCTTTTCCATCCTGGTTCATTCTGGGGTCTGGTGGGTCTGGAGCTGCATCCTAGGGGAGGAAATGACTCCTTGGAACGTGGTGGGATCATGTCCTGGTGTATCCAGTGCAGGTGAAAGCAGAACTGCTCTAGACTCAACACCCAAAGATTTAGCTGACAGAGGAAGCTTGGCTGAGTGCAGGAGTATTTTGCATGTTTTACAGAAGTCTTAAAACCATTTTTGCTATAAATGATTGCATTGAAATGGGAACTGAGTGATTTCTTGCCTCTGCAGATGGAGCAGCCATGCGGGCTGGAGTGCAGACAGGTGATAGAATTATCAAGGTAAGGACATTGAAACTGGGAGAGAAATGGGTCCTTGGTCTTAAATGAGCTCTTTCTCTTAAAAAAACCCAAAAAGCATTGATGTGTCTGCTGTGGTGTTTGCATTAGGAATGGCTGAAGCTTCAGTGTTCTGGGGATGGCTCTCCTCCAGATCCTCATTTCAGAATTTTATGGACAAGTTCAGCATCCTGCCAGGCTCAAGGATCACAAATACAATAAAACCAGAAATGGCAGGGAAGAGAAGCAAGGCAGAGTTGTTAATAATGATCTGTAAATAAACTGCCTGCCTGAATTGTTGTTTTCCCCCTAACTGCTCCCACATCTGTGTTCTTTTTTAGTCCCAAGCAAGTAAGAAATCAAGTCAGTAACTTAAAAGACTCTGTAAACTATTGCTGCAAAATGCTACAGCAGCTCCTGACACAGATGGAGCTGGGATTTCAACCAGGCATTGAAATTAATGAATTAAATTAGCTACCCTGTTGTTTTTCTGCCCAGGCAGAGATGGATTGCCTTTTTTTTTTGTTGTTTGTCTGCCTGCTTGAGTTCTTTCGGTGTGTGCACAGTTTTCTTTTTGCAGAGTTCTGCTCACTGAGATAAACTGTTAGAAGGATAAATAATTTATCTGGTAATGTCTTGAAAGAGGCAGTAATGGAGATGGGGGAGAAGAAAATGCTGCTGTTCTTCTGGAATGTGTGGAATTGCTTGGAAAGCAGGAGGCAAACACTGAATTTTCTCTGCTCCCTGCCAGGTGAACGGGACTCTGGTAACACACTCGAACCATCTGGAGGTGGTCAAGCTGATCAAGTGTAAGTAAAGGCAGGTGGCCCTTGTGTCACCTTGAAAGTGTGACAGGCATCACTTCCAGGGCCCTGCCCAGTGACAAGGGTGAGGCCAGCACTGACAGATCAGGGGTGTGAAACAGGGAAGTGAAATTGGAATGATTTGAACATCCTGAATTTAAGCTGATGCATTCTCCTGCAGCTTCTCCTGAACTGAATGTTTGAATTCCCACCAAATCTTGCCTGGGTGCTTTATTTCCACTTTAAATACCACTTACTGTGCATTGCTGTGTGATGCCTGCACAGCACTATAGGAAATATTTTCCTGGTGGATTTTATTCTGTGAGGAAGGAGGTGCTGGTGGTTTATTTACTGTGCATTGCTGTGTGATGCCTGCACAGCACTATAGGAAATATTTTCCTGGTGGATTTTATTCTGTGAGGAAGGAGGTGCTGGTGGTTTATTTACTGTGCATTGCTGTGTGATGCCTGCACAGCACTATAGGAAATATTTTCCTGGTGGATTTTATTCTGTGAGGAAGGAGGTGCTGGTGGTTTTATTTTGTGTGTGTGCACTGCAAATGTAACCTGCTGGGCTGGAAATGGGATTGCTTGCTTTTATAAAGGCTGATTCTCATGAAATTTTATGGACTATCTGAAATTTAAAGAGATTTCTAAAGCAGGCAGTGCTCTCAGGCTCAGTTTGGAGGAGGAATGGTGTGAGGGAAACCAAAGAAGCACAGCAGTGTCCCCGTGTTGTGACCTGTGCCTGTCCTTGTGTCCCCACAGCTGGTTCCTATGTAGCTCTCACTGTCCAGGGGCGCCCTCCAGGGTCGCCCCAGATTCCCTTGGCGGATTCTGACGTGGATCTGGCAGCTTTTGGGCATATGTCTCCCATCATGGCATCCCCCCACTCGCCTGGCACGTCAGGGAATGCAGAAAGGATCACCAGCCCAGTGCTCATGGGGGTAAGGCTTGGAGCTCTCTTCCCAAAAGGGGAAATGGAGCCGGGTGGTTTTGGTCTGAATTTTATTTTTTTTTTTGTACTTCAGATTAGCTTTGGGATATTTATCCTGTCTGTGGGTATTTGTTCACTTATGAAAAAGCATATGCATTCCTATCTTGCTGGGACAAATCATATAAATAATAATATTTTTAATATACAAATATATACATATGTATTTTTATATACATATATATATTTACATTTTATATATAAGTATATATATACACATATATATGTATATATATACAAATGATATATGTATTATTTGTGTATATATGTGTATACAGATAACAGAAATACAGGGTTTTGTACGGTTTTTATACAAAATTAAGAAAGAATACATGGTATAGGGTTGGAAATTTGAATTGCTTCTCACAGGGCTTTTCAGAGCCTGTTTTTAGGAAGTGGTGAAAAATGTACATGTCCATTTCCTCATTTGCCCAACAAACCCAACCTTAATCTCTCTGTACTTCCTAGGAGGAGAATAACATTGTCCACAACCAGAAGGTGGAGATTCTGAGGAAGATGCTCCAGAAGGAGCAGGAGAGGCTGCAGGTACTGGAGCTGTGCAGCTTGTAGAGCTGGGGGAAGTGATGCAAAGAGGGGTCGTTAATTTAATTTATTAGCAGAGCTGTGTAAAACAGACTCTGTGTAGCAGCTCCTTGGATGTGCAGGTGTTAATTTAAAAGGTACAAACAATTCTTTTGCAGGTCCTGCAGGAGGAGTACAGCCGGACCCCCTCCACCCGCCTGCTCAAGGAGATCCAGGAGGCAAAGAAACACATTCCTCAGCTGCAGGAGCAGCTGTCCAAGGCCACGGGCTGCTCCCAGGTAACACGGGCTCAGCCTGCTCTGGGAGTGCTCCCAGGCACAGTCCAGGGGGGTGATGGTGCTCTGGGTGATGCCTCAGGGTTTAGTTTTTATATTTTCTGATTTTCTGCTGCTTTAGTGTGTGGGTCTGGGTTCACATCAGGGGATGGTGAGCTCTGTGCACAGAGCAGGGACACAAAACAATTCCTGCTCCAGCTGGGCACCAAGGACAAATGATCCAAATCTCAGCCCAGGAGCACAAACCCCGTGGGCTGGAGAGAGAAAAACAAGCAGGATGGGACTGCAGGGGCTGCAGCTGGGGTTGGACACTGAACTGCAATGTGCACATGGAGCAGAGCTGAGCCCAGGGAGAGACCCCGGCAGCGCTCGTGCATTTTGGGACCATTTGGGTTCATCTTGGGTTCATTTTGGGACCATTTGGGTTCATCTCGGGTTCATTTTGGGACCATTTTGGTTCACCTTGGGTTCAATTTGGGACCATTTTGGTCCATCTTCGGTGCAGCCCTGGCTGGGCTCTGGTGCTGCCCAAGGTGCATCCATGGAGGAGATGCTTCTAACAAATCCCTGCTTTATTCTTTAACTCCTCCAGCCTCTATTCCAGCTCAGCCTTCCCAAGGCATCCTGGGCAAGCTGCAGTTGCTCAGACAGGCAGGCTGCACCCTCTGCAGCTGAGATTTGAAGTTGGCACTGTCAGCTTAATCAGGATGTGGAGTACATTTCACAGTGGGCTCTCATCTCTGAAATCCTGCTTTTAAGAACAAGTGCAAGCAATGATGTGTTTATTATCTGTCAGTGCAACCGAAAATACACCTATGAAGTCATTCTTGGAAGCTTTAAGCAATTTTGTTTTCACTTTTGAAAAGAAATTAATTTAGGCTGTGTCATTTTTCCCTTTCCCCTGTGTTAAAAGTGCTGAAAATTTGGTGTGGTTGTTTTCTCTTAGAAAAGCACTGCAGCCTTTTCTAGATAAATTAAGGTTTTATGAGTAATGTGAGCTGCTGGCTTTTGAAGGAGTTGATTTTTAAGGATAATCTTTTGAAATGTTCTGCTTTCATCTTTGCAGGATGGAGTCCTGTCCTCCAGGTCTGCGTCAGAGTCGCTGCAGATCAGCGAGGGGGAGGCAGAGAGTGGGGACAGTGGCAGCAAACTGGATTTCAGTGGTGACAGCCCCTCCAGACCCAACAGTGACATTGCTGATGTGAGTTTGGGGCAGCCCCAGGGCTTTGCTTCTCTCCCTCTTGCATTTGGGTGTCCTTGGCAGATTCTGTGTGTGTGCTGTCCTGTGCTTTACTGGAACAGGCTCCTCAGTGCTCACCAAAACCTTTTCCCTATAAAAACCTGGTTTATTAGACTGCTGTTAGAGACTGGGAGAGAATAAATTTGGGGGTTTTATCCAGGATTAGATTGTCCTGGCATTAATCCCTGTAACCAGACAAAGATGGATGCCAGCATGTTTCTCTAAATTAATTTGCCAGTTAGAGCATCTTTGGAAGGAATATTCCAACTGCAGCACCATGACTCAGACCCAGGCAGCTTGCCCTGAGAGTGGGGAAGAGCCTTCCTTCCACCAAATCAGCTTCAGTTCCTGCCTCCAGCAAAGGCTCGTGGTGTGCTCACTCATGATTTACCAATCTGTGTGCTCCTGTGCTCTCCCTTGGTGCCTCATCCTTAATTAAGACACTGTCTGATTAGTGCAGGGGAATTGAGACTCCCTGCTTGGATTTGGCCTAAGTTTGTTGATTAACTTAAGGAAGTGGGAGCTAAATTTGTCCCAGCAGTTGGAAGTGAAAGGGAGCTGGGTGAGATGGGAGCATCCACAACTCTGTTTTGAAACATTCCAAACCTGACCAGATCCCACTCAGTGTTTGTGTTTAATAAATTCACCAACAAAATTCATAATTATCTTCCCAATAATCATCACTGTCAGTATTGGAGGTGGTATTTGATCAGTGCAGGTGATTGGCACACCAAACATTCCAGCCTTTAATCCAGCTCTGAGAAAATTAAGAAGCAGGGATGAAAAAAACCTTTGGAAGTGGAAAGAGTTCTGCAGCTGGGAAAAAGCCAGCAGTGAGCAGTGGCCTGGCTGGAAAAACCTTTGGACACACTGAAGATGAGGCAGCAGCACGTGGGTTTTACAAATAAGGCTCTGCTGGGCTTCCTGAGCAGGAGGATTGCTGCTAGATGGACAAGAGAGCTGAACTGTGAGAAAAGGTGGAGAGAGCAAGGAAAAAGCCAAGGGCTGGGGATTTTACAGCTCTGCTGTTGCTCACTGTCACCAGATTTCTGACCAAAACTTCTGCATTCAGTTGAGTTTTGGGGTTTTTTTGTTTTACTGTGCATGTAGGACACAGATTTGACTCTGGTTTTTCACACCTCCTTTTCCTGTGAGAAAGGGGAAGTTTATGGCTGTTGTGGCTGACAAACTGCCCAGTGTGCCCAGTGCAGTTCTCCCTTCCCTGGATCTGCTGGTACTTACCAGAACTGAACTTCCCTCTTTCCCAGAGCCCTCGCAGTGGCCTGAAGGAGAGGATTTATCCAGATGAGAGCCCAGAAAAGGCTGAGCTTCAAGACACTGTGAGTACAAAACATCAAATGTCACAACAGCATCTCCTCTAGCAGGCCCATTCAAATCTTGCTGCTCTCCCCCACTTTGTAAATGGAGCATGCCTGAACTTTGCTTTAGAAAATAAAATGCAATTAAAGCAGTGCAGGGAAATTTAATTAGCTGAGTAAATGTTCATGGAGCTTAAGAGCAGGGCCATTTAGAGGTGAGAAATACCTGATCAGCAGTGAAACAGCTGGGCCTGGAGCAAGGAGGGCAGTTGCACATGTTTTATTCCTTGGGTCCAGCCCCTTTTTTTAGGATATTCCCTCATTTGGGGGCTGCCATTTCAAGTGGAGCTCAGCAGGAAGTGCAGAGCTGTCTGAACACATCATCATCCTTGGGATGACTCCTGGATTCTCCTTGCCCTCCTCCCAAAGCCACATTTCCCCCTGTGCAGGGATGGCACTGGGCACGTGCCAGGTGTGCTCCTGCTGCACCTGATCTGATGTTTGGGAGTGTTTGGATTTTGGGAGGGGGATCCAAGGTGGAGTTTTTGAAGAGTTAAATGATCAGAACATCGCCAAGTTTTCATTTGAGGGACAATCCCAAGGTTGTGCTTTTCTCCTTCTCTCCCCCAGGACTCCCAGTGCAGTGTTGGAAGTCCCCTGGCCCGAGTGGGGACTCAGATCATTGGAGCAGAGGATGATGATTTTGACACGGAGCAGGAGCAGGTGGGAATGACTTTTAGCCTTTTTTCCCCACCAACCACAATTCCCTTCCTCTGTTCCTCAACTGCTGAGTACTCCTTGTGTAGTGAAATAAGAATTTGGGAATTCCTGTTGTTGCTGATCTTTCCAAATAGAAATATTTGGGGAATTTATGACAATATCCATCTTTGAGTCTATTATCCAAACCTCAATTATTTATTTATTTAATTATTTAAATTATATATAATTAAATTATATAATTTTATAATTAGTAATACATTTATTTATTTATAATTGATTTCGTGTTCTTTATTTTTGTGTTAAACCCTGCATTCTTGTCACAGCAGCACAGCTAGCACCTATTTACTCTGCATTATTTTAGCTGTCCTTTCTCTTGCTCCTGACTAACCCAGATGTAATTCCCTGTCCCCTGCAGATCAATGGGCAGTGCAGCTGCTTCCAGAACATCGAGCTCCTGAAATCCCGCCCGGCTCACCTGGCTGTCCTCCTGCACCACGTGGTGTCCCAGTTTGACCCTGCAGCACTGGTGAGAAGCTCTGGAATTGTTTCCCTGGCTCACATTTTGGGGATCTTCATCAGAATTTAGCAGATCTTGTGTAGCACTCACTGCCATGCCCTGGCAAGGAGGGAAATGCAGATTCTGTGCAGGCCTGAGGGTGATAAATCCACATTTATTTCCTCAGATGAAGGGAGAAACACAAAGAGAATTGTTCCTGTTACATTTGGCTGCTTACAAATAATTATTTAGCTCCTGAAAGCCTCTCATTCCACCCCAAGGTGTGGGATCAGTTGTCTGCAGGGAAGCTTTGACCTCTCTGTGCTCTTCCAGCCCCTTCCCTCTCCCCCCATTGCCAGGGCACCTCCCTGAGGAGCTGGGAAAGCTTTCAACCCAGCACTGCTGAATTCCTTGAAACACTGCAAAGAAAACTTGGAGTTTTCATGGTTTTCACCTCATTTCTTGCCCTCCTGTTCCCCACAGCTGTGCTACCTTTACACAGACCTGTACAAACAGACCAACTCCAAAGAGACCCGGCGTGTTTTCCTGGAGTTTTACCAGTTTTTCCTGGACAGAGCTGCAGTAAGTGCCTCTTCTTTTCTTCATTTTTACACATCCAACAAGTTGACTTTGACCTTTCTCCTCTCACCTGAACTGTGAAAAACTAAGGGGGGTTAAAGCCCTCCAAAAGAAACAGTTTTAAAAATCAAAATCAGAATATTGTTTATAAAACGTAAAAATGTAATAAAAGTTTTAAGTATTTCTGTTGAAATGTTACCAGGGAATGAATGGCCTCAGGTGCCTGCTAACAAAGTAAATCCCAGGGGATTTGTTGTTGATAGGAGAAATAATTTAATGGTAGCTAAGCAAGTTCTGGCTCTTCTACGTTGCTTTTTAGTTAATAATTGCTGTGGGTATTGATGTGGCTGTTGCAGGGATTGGGAAATTTTATATCTCTGTTGGAAAGCTGAGAAAATTCTTTGCTGTCATGAACTAAACTTCCAGAAACTGCAGCAGAGCTTTATGTACCACATACTCATCTTAAATAATCCTGTGAATGATAATGTATTCATGGGAGTCTCCTCTTTTCAATCCAGCAGGTGCTCAGGTTGGATGATTTTAGCTTTTGAGGGAATTTCCTGGAGTGATTTGTGTGTTTTATTGGGGTGCTGGTTTCTCTGTGGGTTCTCCCAGCCTTTCTTTCCTTTTGCAGAACCTGAAAGTCCCAGTTCCAGAGGAAATCTCCTTGGAATTAGGTAGGGTGGGAGTGAAGGGTGGCTTAATTCATGGAAGTGACTTTATTGAAGTCATTTATTGAAGGTGGGGGCTGTTCCCAGAGGAATAATTGGTGAATTTTCTGCCTCAGACAGGAGGAGGCCAGAGCTCCTCCCTGAAGAGCTGCACCGCCAGTTCATCCAAACCATGCAGGATAAAGTCTGCCCAGAGGTTCAGAGGAACCTGGAAGATTTCAGGTACCAGGAGCTCTCTGTGGAGTTTCCTTTTCATTCGTATTTGATTTCAGTCAGTGTTCCAGTACAGGGAAACCTGAGGGAGATAAAATTCCTCTTGGCTGGATAGGAATATATCAGGAATACACCCTGTGGCCAATCCTTAAATCAAGTCATCAGCTGCAGTCCTAGAGCTTGGATTCTTCATTCCTGGAAGCTGTGTGAGGAAATGGCAGAGTATTTTTTCTTAGGTTTTGTTTGGTAAATCTCTTTACCGATTGTGTTTATAATCAGCTTATATATTTTTTTTCCTGTTCCTATTTTCCTTCCCTCTCCCCTTTGATCAGGGAATAATCCCCTTTACAGAGCTCAAGCTGCACCAAGGGAAATACAGGCTGGGTAGCAGGAAGAAGTTTTTTACAGAAAGGTGATAAAGTTCTGGAGGTGGTGCAGTCACCATCCCTGGGGGTGTTTAACAAAGCCTGGATGTGGCACTGGGCGCCAGGGTTGAGTTGAGCTGTTGGGGTGTTGTTACAGCAGGTCAGGACTGGGTGATAAGTGGTATAGACTTCATGCATTTATAGAAAGTTAATAATACTTTATTAGGAGAAAACCATAGTTTTTTATACCTTAGTTTGCTATAGGTGGACTTGATGGGTCCTTTAATTAAAACACCATCACCACTGGCAAATTAAGAAACTCCTCTTTGGTAAACAAATCTCTACAACACATTCTACAAGTTCAAAATAACAGGTGCAGCAAGTTAAGATAAGAATTGTTTCTTATTCTTTTCCCTGATTTTCTCACAGCCTTTCCCAGAGCAATGCCTGGGAAAGTTGTGTGACCAGAGAGCTGCTCTGACAGTTGGGGCTGAGTTGGATTTGATGATTTTGAAGCTCTCTTCGAACCTGGTGATTCTGTGAATTCTGTGATTCTGTGAGCTCTCACAGGCATGGAGTAGAAGTTGATAATTAATTTGCTTTTTCATGTGCTAAGAGCTCCAAGCCAAGCTCAGCAATGAACTATTTCACCCTAAAAACCTCACGTAGATCCCTCAAACACCCCAAGAACCCCTCTGTGATGACACCCTGAGTGCCACAGGGCAATCCCCAGCCGCAGGTGATGCTCCCTGTGCCCTGTTGCAGGCAGAAGAGGAGCATGGGGCTGACCCTGGCCGAGGGGGAGCTGAGCAGGCTGGACGCAGAGCGGCTCCGCGACCGCAACGCCGTGGAGAAGGAGAGGAGCTGTGCAGAGCAGATCCTGGCCAAAATCGAGGAGGTCCTGTAAGTCACACCAAATGGGAAGGTGGGGGGAAGAAAATAACCTTCAAGGTGCTGCCTCAGCACCTTAAAGGTGCTTCCCTCATCCTGGGAAAGGCAGGATGGAGGAATTGGGGAGCGGGATTTGGTGTCAGTGTCTGGAGATTTCTGCCCCGAGTGTGGGTTGGGGTGGTGACAGCAGGGCTGAGGCAGGAGGGAAGGGAAGGCTGTTTTGTCCAGGAGGCTGCTGTGAAATGCTGCCATTGTCAGCCTGTGCATTATTAGATCAGAGCCCTTTTCCTGTAGGAAACAACAGCTTCACAACTCATTTTCTCCTTTTTAATGTGGGCTGAATCCAATTTCCACAGCCTAACCTTCACTTTTGATTCTTGATTTTATTTTTTTTCCCCTGCTGGGAGTGCTGAACATTCTAAAGGACACTTCAACACAACTACTGATGCTCTGGGTGGATGGGACCGGGTGTTAATTGGGTTTTGAGTTTCATTTTAAAACCCTTTATTGTTTTTAGGATGACATCTCAGCCTCTGGAAGAAGACAAGAGGTAATGGGAGCTGGGCAGCTCGGGCTGTGTTGTGCTGATGGAACACGACAGCCCTCTCCCGGCTGTTCTCCAAACTCCTGCATCCCCTGGCACAAATCATTGGAATTCAGAGCACCAGCCTCTTCTTTGCTGATGTTTGTTGCCTGTGTTTCACATCTTAAAAATTACTGTCACTGAGAGTTTGTGTTTATTTTTGTTTTGTGTTGTAACTGCTTCAATCTGCTCTAACATTTATTTTCTGTGTGTGCCTTGTCCTGTTCAGTTTTTATCTGAGCAGCTTTTCCTCTGCTTTTTGCAGTCACCTTTTAGTGCTGCTTATTTCTACCATAACTCAAAGCCATAATGTGACATCAAATGTGGTTTTAGTGCAGAATTTTAGGACCTTCTGTGTAATTCTCAAAATTGTATTTTCACCTACTGGGCTTCTGTGCCTTTTATCGTGGAATGATTTGGGTTGGAAGGGGCCTTAAAGATGAATTAATTCCAACTCTTGCTTTGTTCAGGACACCTTCCACTGTGCCAGGTGCTCCAGCCTGGCCTTGGGCACTTCCAGGGATCCAGGGGCAGCCCCAGCTTCTCTGGGCACCCTGTGCCAGAGCCTCTCCGTCTATATATTCCATCTTTATTTACTGCATAGTTTACAAAACAATAAATTCTGTTGTTGCCTGAACCTCCCCATTATCTGTGGGAATTTATTTCTTTTCATCACTTGAATTTAAAAATGTACTTCTTAACAGAACCTTGGCACTTGACCTTAATTTGATTGACTCAGTGTATTTTCCCAATATCTTTTTCTTGAACCTCCCTGTTTTTGTGTTTGTTTGGCAGCTCCACGATGCAATATGTGATCCTCACCTACATGAAACACCTGGGAGTGAAAGTCAAAGAGCCTCGGAACCTGGAGCAGAAGCGGGGCCGCATCGGTTTCCTGCCAAAGATCAAGGTAGTGCTGCCCTGGCCACAGAGCAATTCAAACCCCAGTTTTGCAGGGAAAAAAGTTTAAAATGGGTATGATTTTTATCCTTCAAGAGGATCTGGGATTGCTGAGCTGCACAGCAAACCTAAGAGTTGAAATTGGGTTCTGCATCTGTTGGCAGAGGCGTGAATTGGAAATAATTGGAATTATTTCCTTTATCTCTACCCCTGAATTCACCTTGTTTTTGGCTGTTATTAAAACTTTGTGGGAGGAATATTTCAGAGAACACAGCCTTGAACCACAGGAGGGTCTCATTAAGGCTGCTGCCTTGTTTACTTCAATTTCTGCTGGAGAAACTTACCCAAACCCTCCTGGTTTGTGATGCAGGAGTGCTCTTCTCCCTGCCACCCCCACTTTTCCAGTTATATAATGAATATTTCCACCAAAATTTCATCCCTGTGGGTGTGATCCCTTGTTTCCCACAGCATGGGGGTGTATCTGGTCACAGTAGTTACTTATTTTCATCAACATTTCAGCTTCCTTTGAAATATTAAGAGAGTTTCAAGCAGTTCTGCACTAAGCAAAAAGGTGAAACAGTGTGAAACCAAAAAGGTGAAACAGTGTGAAACCTTTTTGAAGCTTTGTATCCTCTCCCTTCTGCAGCTTTGAAGAACTGATTAAAATCTCAGTAAACAGCTGGATTTGAAGCAGAGAGTGATGTTTGCTTTTCTTTTCCTGCAGCAAAGCATCAAGAAAGAGAAAGAAGGAGAGGAGAAGGGGAAGAGGAGAGGCTTCCCCAACATTCTGGGTCCCCCCAGGAGACCGAGCCGACACGACAGCAGTGCAAGTATGTCAGCCAGGAGCCCCTGCCAGCCTGAGAGCCACAGAACATCCCTGCTGCCTTCAAACATCCATGCCAGGGACCCTATTGCCCCCCAAAACCTCATCCCACCCATCCTGCCTCACCCAATCCCAGCCCTCCCAGTTTGGATCCCGCTTCTGCCAGTTCCCTCCCAAGCCTGTCTCACCCTGAGGGGCTGTGGAATTGAATTTTGGGGTAGGATTGAGGCATTTTGGGGTGGGATTGAGTGATTTCCAGTAGGGTTGAGTGATTTCCAGTAGGGTTGAGTGATTTCCAGTAGGATTGAGTGATTTTCTGTAGGATTGAGTGATTTTCAATATAATTGAGTGATTTTCAGTAGAACTGGGTGATTTCCAGTAGGATTGAGTGATTTCCAGTAGGATTGAGTGATTTTCAATAGAATTGAGTGATTTACTGTAGGATTGAGTGATTTTCAGTAGGATTGAGTGGTTTTCAATAGAATTGAATGATTTTCATTAGGACTGACTGATTTTCAGTAGGATTGAGTGATTTTAAACTTCTCATTAAAACCCAGCTTTGCAAACGCACAGACCCGTTTTGGTCCTGCGATGCTGCTTTGCTCAGCACTGAAAAGGTGGTTTCAGCAGGGTGATGATTCTTTCTGTCCAGTTGGCAGGGCCATGGAGATGCAGAAGCCCAGGCACCCCAAGCACTCACCCACAGCCTCTTCTGTGAGCCCAGAGCCCCCCGAGTCCAGCAAGATGCGGCAGAGCGGCTCCTCCAGCGATGGCACAGATGCCCCTTACCCCCCTGCCAACCCCATGTCCCCCCTGGCCATGGGGCCCTTTGCCTCTCCAGAGGGCAGCAAGGACAGTGACACAGGTAGGGTGGAATGGAGAGTGGTTAAAGGTCGTGCTGTGAACAGGATGTGCAGAGCACTGATGCAATGAGCTGGGCTAATTAGGCAATGCTTTGATGTCATTGGAGCTGCTCTTCCTCTCCTTAATCAGCTTTCCTCAATTAGGGAATCGTGCCACGAGCAGCAGTGGTTGTTAGTGGGTTCTGCCAGTGTGGCATTGGATCATCCAACAGGAAAAACCCAACGGGTGCCACCTGAAGCTTTTGTCACTGAGATTTGTTCTTACCACCCTGGGAATCGAGTTCCTCCAGCTCTGAAGCTGGAACTGAGGCTCTGGAGAGGCTGGGAGGTTCTCCAATGTCCTCTAACTTGGTTCCTCACCTTTCACATTTATCCTGTGTCCAGGTGTGAAGCAGCCTGGGGAAGCCCCACCTGCCAGTGACTCCATGGATGGCACCCCTCGCACACCCAACAACACCTTTGAGTTCCCATCTCCTTTGGAAAACCTGCAGGAGGAGGAGGGAGAGTCTGAGAGGTAACTCTGGCTGCTTGAGGGAGCCTTGAGAGAGAGTCAGGAAAGCTTGGAATGGGTTGGAAAAGATCTTTGTAGAGTGATCTTTGTCACTGTGGCAGTGGCTGCTGAAATTGAGTGCATAAAATGACAGTGACATTGTGTTAAATATTGTTGGGAGAATTAGGAAACTTTGGTCTGTGTCTCTGCTCTGATAGAAAACTGTCAGGAGAGGGTGTAGAATGCTCTGCTTTGCAGCTCAGACCACCATTCTGAAATCATTCAGGGCAGGGAGAAATTCAGGCACAAGCTTCCTAATGATTGCTTTCCTTCCTTGCAGGATGGTTGACATGGGAACGCCGAAGCCTTTTCGCAAGTGAGTGTGCTTAGAAATGTTTGAACTTGACTGAATTTGTTTGGATTTCAAATGGTTATGAAGCAGAATGCAGCAGTGCTCTTTGTTCTGAGGCAGCCCAGTTGTCTGCATGATCCCTTTTCTTGAAGAACACATGAAATCAGACACTGGCAGCTATTTGTAGGGCAGGTGGAGTGAGTCATATGCAAAAATACCCCTTTGATCTGTGAGTGAAGTGGAATGATTGCTGTATCCACTGATTTGAGTGGATGGGAGTTGGGTTAGGGAGTAGAGAGATCCCTATTTTCCTTTCCAACCTGTGTTGCTGGTGGTTCTGTACCTGCAGATAGACAGAGGCAAGAAACTGTAACCTGCCCTTTTCACTGCCTTGATATCTGACTGCACATGATTTGATCTGTGTCATTAAAAGGAGGGTTATGAAAACACTGTCAGAACAGTCAGTCTGTAAAGGGCAAAATTAGAGAATGTGCCCAGAGGTTCAGGCATCCAACAGCCCCCAGCTGGCAGGGACAGTGTATTCATAAAGCTGATGGATGTACTCAGCTTTTCCCTGAAATGGGAATTAACTCACTCATTTTCTCCTCCCATCAGGATGGACAGTGTTGGCTTTGCAGATGTGCAGAGTGAGGATGAGCTCTATGACTTCGACATGGACATGGACCCTCCCAACTGGCAGCAGCTTGTGAGCAGGGAGGTGCTGATGGGGCTCAAACCCTACGAAATCAAACGTCAGGAAGTGATAAATGGTGAGATGGAGGTTCTGTCCTACCTGGCCAAGCTCAGAGCTGAAACCTTCCCTGAGAGCTCTGAAGTTCTTAAAAAATTTACTATTAGGTTTTTTTTTTACTGATTTTGTGAAGTAGTGGCTGGAGAATTGCAGTACTTTTGGTTTGAAGAGTTTTTAAGTGTGAAAATCGTGCTTGTTACTGAGAAATAACCTGAGGTGAGATTGATCCAGTCCTTAGAGGAGAAATAAACAATATCAAGTGGTTATTAAATATTAAGGCACTGAAAGGCCAGATTTTTAATATGTTCTGTAAAAGCAAACAAGAAAAGCGTGGTTTTTTGGGAAGCAGGTGATGGAAATGCTGCTCCCAAACTTCAGCAGCTTTGAGCTGCAGCTCCTGCCTGGGTTTGTGAGCTCAGATCTGTTGGTTTGGGGTAAACGATGGAATTTCACAAACAATTCAAACGTGGAATTACAGCAGAGCCTGGAATATGAACCAGGAGGGGAAACGCTGCTGAGGGGCCTGCTCTGAGCTCCCCTGTGGGCTGCAATCCTGCTTTCCCTGTCCCCCCAGAGCTGTTCTACACGGAGCGAGCCCACGTGCGCACGCTGAAGGTCCTGCACAACGTCTTCTACCAGAGGGTCACCAGGGAGGGCATCCTCAGCTCCAGTGACAAGCGCAAAATCTTCTCCAACCTGGAGGACATCCTTGGGCTGCACGGTAGGAGCAGCTGGATGCTGGAATTTGGGCTTCCAGTGGCTGAGAAATTGAAGTAAACGGACCCAGCTTCACCCAACACTTGAGATGGAGCAGAATTCTTTAGGACACTGCCCTGGGCTTGTTTTTGCTCACACTTGTTCCACTTCTCATTCACAAAGATATTTTTATAAGGAATCATGTGTCCAGTGTTCCTTTTCCTTATCTGTGTTGATTCATACTTGATAAAAGGAGCAGTGAGCTTTATGGGCTTTATGGGTTTGAGGTGGTACAGTTGTTCCTGAAGTGAGCAGAAAACAGATTTATATTGATTTTTTTTGTTTCTGAAGGGTGGCCCTTCTTTGAGGTGGTACAGCTGTTCCTGAAGAGAGCAGAAAACAGATTTATATTGATTTTTTTGTTTCTGAAGGGTGGCCCTTCTTTGTTCTTTAAGGACAGGACTGCTCACAGTAGGAATTTCAGCCACTGAATCATCAGCTGTGTGGTTTTCTGCCTTCTGCATTATTCCTGTTTGTAGAAAAATGATATTGAGCCTCAGAAAAGATGAGTTTGGAATGGTTCTTAGGGGTCCTTTGAAGCCAGGTGAGACACAAGCTCAAAGGAGTTACATCCCATTTCATTAGATATCCTAAATTTATTAAGTTGCAGGATATTGTTTATTAGCTAATTAAAATTACTCCAAATCTGATCTTCTCCTGGAACAGCTGTTATGTCAAATGCTGAAAATTAAGCCAGCAATTTGACCACTATTAATAAAATTTGCTTTTTTTTCCTTGTTTTTTAGTTGCACTGAACGATCAGATGAAATCTGTCCGAAAAAGGAACGAGACTTCTGTCATTGGCCAAATTGGGGAAGATTTGCTCTCCTGGGTAAAATTCTTTTATATGTTTCTTATATTTGAAAATAATGTGTCATGGAATGACCAGTAGAGCCAGAGGTTGGAGGAGGCAATTCCCAGCAATGGGAACTGAAGGGCTGTGAGTTCTGGAGCCAAAACAGAGCTGGAGGATGAGGGGGGAAGGAAAGCAGGAAGAACTCAGAGGATTTTCATCTGACTGGAGATGAGAGTCATTTAAGGCACAAGAATAATATCCTTAAGATGTGTGGGTAGAATAGAAAGGTACTTTGAGTACATAAAGGTGAGAGTGGGATTTTGAGAAATGTAGTGGCACGATTTATTTCGGTAACATTGAAGTGTGAGCCTGGTGTTGCCTGTGGTGCACTTAAAAGATGGTTAGAAATACTGATTTCTAATCTTAGAATGTATAAATTTGGAGTTTATAGTGCTGCTGCAGGCTTTGCTTTTGAGATCTTTATGGAGAGATTTGGCTGCCCCATGCCTGGAAGTGTTCAAGGATGTTTTGGGGTAGTGGAAAGTGTCCCATGGTGGGGATGTGCTTTCAAATCCCCTTCAACACATGGGATTCTGTGATGTGGGAGGGATGGATTCTGGAGAACTGAAGAGTTTGAGATGTACACATCTCCTCTGGGAAGACAAAGCCTTAAACCAGGGCAGAAATGCCTCCTCATTTTTGTCAATAATTCCTTTGTTCCCTGGTGATCCCAGTCCTGTGTGGCTCTGCCTGCTGGGGGTGCCTTGTGCTGAGCTCCACCCTGTCTAAACTTGGCTTTTTTGGCTTTCTGGCACAGTTTAGTGGACCAGCAGAGGAGAAGCTGAAACTTGCCACTGCCACCTTCTGCAGCAACCAGCCCTTTGCCCTCGAGGTCATCAAGTCCCGCCAGAAGAAGGACTCGCGCTTCCAGACCTTCGTGCAGGTGGGTTTGCCACAGGGCTTGGAGTTTTCACCTCCAGGCTTTGAATTTTCTCCTCCAGGCCTTGAGTTTTTCACCATACTTTGAGTTTTCTCCTCCAGGCCTTGAGTTTTTCACCAAAACTCTGAGTTTTTTCCCCTAAGCTCTCAGTTTCTCCACCGGGCTTTTGAGTTTTTCTCCAATGGGCTTGTGAGTTTCTCCTTTAGGCTTTGAGTTTTCTCCACCAGACTTTTGTGTTTCTCCACCAAACTCTCAGTTTCTCCACCAGGCTTTGAGTTTTCTCCACCAGGCTTTTGTGTTTCTCCACCAAGCTCTCAGTTTCTCCACCAGGCTTTGAATTTTCTCCATCAAGCTTTGAGTTGTTTCCACCAGGCTTTTGAGTTTTTTCCCCTAAGCTCTCAGTTTCTCCACCAGGCTTTGAGTTTTCTCCATCAGGCTTTGAGTTTTTCACCATCAGGCTTTGAATTTTCTCCACCAGGCTTTGGAGTTTTTCCTCTAGGCTTTGAGTTTTCTCCTTCAGGCTTTGGAATTTTCTCCACCAGGCTTTGGAGATTTCTCCTCCAGGCTTTGGAATTTTCTCCACCAGGCTTTTAAGTTGCCTCAGCACAGCCCAATGAATCCTCCTAGATAAAGTTCTGGTAATTAATAACATTAATTAATGACGTCATGGCTAAGGCTGCCTTCAGCTGGGGACATGTATTTATCTCTCCTGATGGTTTCTGGAGGGAGGAGCCTTCAGTTCTGTGGAACACAGAGTGTCCTGATGGAATGCAGGGCAGCGCAGTGTCCCAGGCAGGAGTGTCCCATCTCCCTCGAGGTGGCTGCTGCCCAAGGATGCCAAATTCTGTGGGGCAGAGTGCTCAGAGTGTCAGGAGGAGGAGACAGATGCTGCACAGCTGCTCTGCCTGCCAGCAGTGGGCTTTGGGTCCATGTGGCATTTGCTGGAGAGCATCATCTCCATCAGCACGGGCTGGGAGGAGCTCTGGGAGTACAGGGGGAGATGATCTTGACAAATATCCTGTGTTTTGCTGCGGTGTGAAAAGCCCAGACTGATGTGTTCCCTGGGAGCTGCTGACTGAGATGGATTGGGGCTGGGCCCATGCCCATGGGGAGTAATGAGGGGAGGAAGGCACTGCTGCTGTGATGAGCTTTTCCTCTGGGTAATTGCAGATGGAGAGGGGATGTGTTGTCTGGGTGATAGATCTTGGCATCTCTTGTCTTGTATTTAATTACTGGAAAGTGAAGTAATAGATGTTTAAGTGATGAATAGATGTTGTGCATTCAGGTAATTATGGCCTTAATAAAAATGACAAATGCAGATATTGTGCTGTTGAAATTTAGGATGCTGAGAGCAATCCCCTGTGCCGGCGGCTGCAGCTCAAGGATATCATCCCCACAGAGATGCAGAGGTTGACTAAATACCCCCTTCTGCTGGATAACATTGCTAAATACACAGGTAAAGCCTTGCCACTGGGATTTGGGCACCCATCTCAGCAGGTTTTTTAGGTAAATGTGTTAAATAGCACTTCAATTTTATGTGTCTCTGTTTTCATTGCAACCTCACTGCTGCTTTCTGCACAGGAGGTGTAAAAAATAATAATAATAAAAAGAAAAATCCAGTGTTCGTTCCTCCTTAGGAAAATAAAAAGGAAATTCAGTGTGAAATAAGTGAATTTATCAAACCTCTAAAGCAGCACAGAACGTCCTCATGCTCTTGCAGAGGGTGGGGTTTAATTAGGATGTGTTACACTGAAAGATACTTCCAGCACAACAGGTAAAAATGTGATAAATAATGGCACAAAATGCCTTCCCAGCTTTACTATCTGATACCTGCTGCAGGGTAATTTCATTACTCATAAAAATAGACTGCAGCTACAAGTTCCCTCTAATCCTAATTAGGAAAGCGTGTGATACTCCATTATCTTTGATGTACTGGTTGATGTTCCTGTTAAGTGAATTCTCAGTGTGGCTGAGAATTGATGGGTTCACCTGTGCCTGTACTCTCAGTAAGGATTTTAGTAGGGATTTTAGGTTTCCCACATTATTGTGAGTTGTAACAAGGCCCTAAAAAAGGGAGAGTCACAATTGTATTGTGTGTAATGATGTGCAGGTCACAATCAATTCTCTCCTGTCACAAATCTCATTTTTATCACTGTTACATTGCTTTTGTTGATGACTTCTCTGGGAGTTTAACTCCTCTTTGTCCAGTTTGAGATCAGCAGACTGCACTGCAGGGCTGCCTGGCCAAAGCTGTGCTGGAAGCACTTTCCCACTCCGTGTTCTTCTTGCAGAGCTGCCTGAGGAGAAGGAGAAAGTCAAGAAAGCAGCAGATCACTGCCGCCAGATCCTCAACCACGTGAACCAGGCTGTCAAAGAGTCGGAGAACAAACAGGTGGGAGGCCCAGAGTGAACACCCAGGGCTGGGCACGGCAGTAAAGCTGCACTCTGGGCAGTTTTGCTGCTCCAGGTGACCATTCCCTTGCATTTCCTGCAGCACCTGGAGGATTATCAGCGGCGACTCGACCTCTCCTACTTGAAGCAGTCAGAGGATCCCATGATGGATGAGTTCAGGTCAGACTGCACTGCAGGGCTGCCTGGCCAAAGCTGTGCTGGAAGCACTTTCCCACTCCGTGTTCTTCTTGCAGAGCTGCCTGAGGAGAAGGAGAAAGTCAAGAAAGCAGCAGATCACTGCCGCCAGATCCTCAACCACGTGAACCAGGCTGTCAAAGAGTCGGAGAACAAACAGGTGGGAGGCCCAGAGTGAACACCCAGGGCTGGGCACGGCAGTAAAGCTGCACTCTGGGCAGTTTTGCTGCTCCAGGTGACCATTCCCTTGCATTTCCTGCAGCACCTGGAGGATTATCAGCGGCGACTCGACCTCTCCTACTTGAAGCAGTCAGAGGATCCCATGATGGATGAGTTCAGGGTGAGTGGGAGCATCAAAACCAGCCCTGGGTGAATGGAGTTTGCAGCCCCATCGTTCACTTTGTGCTTCTTGTGGTGCACAATCAAGTGGTCTTTGGAGATAAATAATTCTGTATGAAAATGAAAACAGTTAGTCTCAGAAATGTGAGTTTTGCCACTTTCCTGAAGATTTCTGTGGCTCTAACAGCTCAGCTCTGCACATCATGGTGCTGATGAAGCTTGTCAGCTCTGTGCAACAAACCTTTATGGCCTACAAGCTCAAGCACTGTGTCCCAGAAGAGATATATCTGGTGGATAATGAGATTATTGTGGGTATTTATCTCATATGAGTGCATGTTGTTGGAACTGGGGAGACCTTGGAGAGCCCTGAGGTGTAACAGTGGAATTGGCTTTAAAAGGAGAGCATGTACAAAAACGTGGGAGATCCACAGAGCCAAATAAAACCTGAAGTCCAGTATTAAAAATACTCAGTTCCATGGCTCCTGTAAATCCCTGCAGTTCTGTTGGAAGCTGGTTACCTGCTGGTTGCTTCCCCATCTCCCTCAAAGTCAGTGTGACTCAAAAAACCCCAACTTTTTTATAAAACTGTGTCATGTATCCTTCCCCAAATAAACTTGCAAGCATTCAGCAAGGGGAGGAAGAACTTCTGGCAGCTACGAAATCTCGCTGTCATTGATTGCAGACTCTGAGACTTGGAAGGGATGAATTGTGAAAATTGTCACTTCTGCTTGCCTGCAGATCTAAATGTCACAAGCACTGAAGTGCCTGAAGAATCCATTGACATTACAAAGCCTGTCAGATCGTTGGGATGATTTGTAAATAATTTGTAGGCACACTTGACTTGCAAATCGAGTGCTGCAGCATTAATCAGTTGTAATGCTAGAGCTGAATATGGGGGATT
This sequence comes from Passer montanus, assembly GCF_014805655.1. Taxonomy (NCBI): domain Eukaryota; kingdom Metazoa; phylum Chordata; class Aves; order Passeriformes; family Passeridae; genus Passer; species Passer montanus. The sequence goes on from NW_024369596.1 coordinate 2,444,046, forward strand.
GGAAAAACTCCTCCTAGGAAGCAGGTGACATCCTCATGCCCCAGGAGCTTGACTTGGAGGGAGAATTTTCCACTCTGTGGCACTTGGCATGTGGAAAAGAGCAGTGGAAGGGGAGAAGTGATAAACAGCATCTCTGACAAGATTTTGGGTTCCCTGCTCCATGTTTCTTTTCCCAGCCTGGGTTCAGCTGCTTAGCTCCAAACTGGAGTCCCTCTGGCATTGCTGTGTTTTATTTCCTGTGTTTCCTTCCATGGAAATGTCATTTTTTTTCTTTCCTTTGGTGACAGAACCTGGATCTAACAAAGAGAAAGATGCTCCATGAAGGGCCCTTGACCTGGAAGGTGAATCGTGACAAAACCATCGGTGAGTCTGGGCCATCCCCCATCCCCTGGCTCTGGGTGAGTTTGCTGGGAAGGAGAGGAGGGAAAAGCTCTGCTGCAGCTCCCAATTATGCTTCTTACTGCCACCTCTAATAATGCCTGTGTGCTTCTCTGAGCTGATTAAATTATTCTTGTCAATTCTGAAATGTGCTGGAGTATCATTAGGGCCACGCAGGGACACAGCAGTCAGTCATGAGCTGATCCAGTTCCATCTGTAGCTTTCTGCTGGAGTTTTCACCAGGAAGATTTGCAAGCTTTGCCTGGAATGGCACAGCACTGATTGCTGCCTCTGCATGAGTAATCAGAAATGCAGTTTTTCTGCTTTCTGATGGGAATGGTTTTAACTCATTCTGGGCTTTTTTTTTTGCATTCTGGCTAGATCTGTACACTCTGCTGCTGGAGGACATCCTGGTGCTGCTGCAGAAACAAGATGACAAACTGGTGCTGAAGTGCCACAGCAAGATCCTGGCATCCACAGCTGACAGCAAGCACACCTTCAGCCCCATCATCAAACTCAACACTGTGCTGGTTCGCCAGGTGGCCACAGGTCAGTGCAGCCCACTGAGAAAGCAAAAAGAGAAGCCAAAAATAAAGATTAGCTCAGTTGAGGAAGATGATTTTGTGTAGATTTTCAGAGCAGAACATGGAAAACTGCGTAGGCTTAATTCTTGGTTGTCCAACATCGTGCTTAGTATGGATGAGCTGTTTAACTTCTTTGCATCAGTAATAGGCATTTGCTTGAGTTTTAAATAGACTTCTAAATGAAAGTACTCTGATTGTGTTAGAGGAAAAGCACTCTGGAAATTATTAGAAGGGAAAAGAGGAGAAATGGAGCTTTTTCAAAATGGGTTTTTTCCTCTGAGGGCACATTTCTTTGATAGGACAAGGTCAGTGTTTCTGTATTAGCGTTGGAAAGTTATCTCACGGACTTTTTCCTGGCTTTGGGCTGGGGTTATGTAGGAGTTTTTGGGCAGCTGTTTCAGTTCCCTTCCCTGTGTTGGTGCAGATAACAAAGCTTTCTTCGTCATCTCCATGTCGGCGACGGGGGCTCACATCTACGAGCTGGTGGCACAGACTGTCTCAGAGAAGAATGTGTAAGTCCTGGGGTCAATCCAGCTGCTGCTGGCTTTGCTCTACCTATGACACCTTTTACCCCATGAATTCCCTGAGTTTCTTCTCTAAATTCAGCTGGAAATCTTGTGGTCTCTGTAAGAAGCAGCCACGGATAGTCCCTCCTAGCTGGCTCACTCCACACCCCTTCCTGACCTCCAAAATGTTTTTATTTACCTTTAAAAATCTGGTTTTTTGGGCCTGACTGCCAGATCAGACACAGAAATAATCCTGCATCTTCATGCAGCACCAGAGATCTTTGCAGATTTACATTCTGGCATCATAAACACCCCACTGCAGGAATTGGATTCCGTGCCTAAAAGCTTCATTGGGAAAAACTCTTTTGTCCTAAGAAATACCCAGGGATAGATGTGTTCATGGGATACATCCTGTTGTTGCATCTATGCACTTCAGTGATGTGGGAAATAATGCTTTTCATGTATTTATATATCAATTAACTGGTTGATCTGACGAGTGATAAGGTCCTGTCTGTCATTTCTGTCTGCTGAAGAGCATCCAGGAGAGCTGAGCTTTCTGCTGTGGTGATTTCAGGGTGTTCCTGGGGGCTGAATGTAACAGAACTTTAAAAAAAAGACATTTCTTTTTGGTAAAAAAAGCAGTAATAATATCAACTGGGTTTAAGAGGATTAAATAGAGAAATGCTCATTGTGCTTCACTTGCTGCATGGTTTTATTTGCTGTTTCTGCTGCAGCTGGCAGGACCTCATAGCTCAGATGGCAGGAACTGTGAAGATGGGCAGCAGCAGAAGAGTGATCCCACTGCCTCAGTCAGGCCCTGGCGAGTAAGTCAAAGCTGCAGGAGGAAGAAAAGCTGATTTTTCTTTCTCCAGCACCTCTTTTCCTGCTTACAAATTGCCCTCCAAAGCATTCTGCTGCAGATGAACCTGACTGAAAGGATGTGTTTGTTCCCTCTCTGCAGAGAGGAGCGTGAGGAAGAGGAGCAGCAGAAGCTGAAAGAGCAGCATGACATTCCTGCCAGCAGCCTGCAAAGTCCAGGTAGAGCAGGGATTCAGGGGAGTGGAGCAGGAGATTTGCTCCACAGAGTGCAGATGTGCCCAGCCACAGCCCTGGGGGATTGGGGACCCTAGGGCAGCTTGGAGATTTTCCTGGAAAGGGATGATTTCTTTACAAGTCATTCAGAAAAGTGACGCTGAACCTCTTGGAAATGCACCTTTTACTGTTCCCATCTGATTTATAAACTGCTGGAGAGTCTTTTTTAACCCTGGAAAGAGCTGGCCTTGTAGCAAAGCCAAGCTGAAGAATCTTAGTGTTTCCAGAGTGGAATTTTCTGCAGTTTTATCATCGTTATTTCACCTGAATTTTTGTTTTCTCTCTTCTAGATAAAGATTTGGGCCTGGAGTCTCCCTTGATACTGAACCCTCAGTCCTCTTCACCCATCATGTCTGAGAAGGCCAAGGTGGAGGGGCTGCTGGGGGCTGAGGGGCAGTTTGAGAAGGTGCAGCAGGCAGAGCTGGCACTGAAGGACTCCTCTGCCTGCTTTGAACACCCAGCCAGCAGCTCAGCCTCACTGCCAGAGGGGCAGTGGGCACGGGATGCCCTGAGGAACTGTGAGTACCACCCTGGGGTGGCCTTTGGAGGTGGAATTTGGTCAAAGAGCCCATTTCCATTCATGATCCATCCCCTGGGCTGGATGTGACAGCAAGTTCTGAATCCATGTACTGCCCCTTCCTTGGGCTTTAGGCATCTCCTGGTTTTTCTGGGGTTTTCTCTATCAAATGAGGGTGATCATGAATTTCTACCATCCATGGAGTGCTTTGATGGCAGAATTATATTGCAGAACCTAGTGCACAGTGCCACTGCTGGTCAGCAGTTTTTAAAGACAAGGCAGTCAGCCCTGGCTTATTTCTGTAGCACTGGAGCAGAACTGGAGAGGTTGCTGGTGTTGCAGAATACAATTTTCCTTTTTTTTTTTCTGTAAAATCCTGCAAACTGTTAAGCTCACTTATATCCAGACTCAGATTTCTGAGTACTTGGGAGGTGATTGGGTCTAATTGGATCAACACTTGTGTGTGTTGAGAAGTTTTCCTAATGGACAAATCATTGTTTGAAATTGTTTTTAAGGTTTTTAGTCACTTCCTCTGCTCTCAGAGGAGGAATGCAGGGCTCTGCAACCTGCTGGATCAGCTCTGGCAGTGCAACTCCTAAATAGAACTCCCTAAAATTTGAATGAATTCATTAATCCAGAGATCTCTCCTTGGCAGCTCTGGAAGGGACACAAAGTCCCTCAGTTGTACTTGGAGGGAAGAGCCTGTGGAATATTTGCTTTTACCAAAATGCAGAACTCTCTCTCACATCCTTGGCCCCAGTTGCCTTTTCCATCTCTCTGTCCAAGCAATGACAGTTCTCTGCAGTCTCAGAGTTATCTCAGCCCTTTAATTCCATTTATTCTCCTTCTTAGAGGATTTAAAGTTCTTTTCTAGTTCTGAATATTGGACAGATATTCTTGGTACTTGTTTTAAGAGACCACAGCTAAAATAATCTTAGTCTGGGGGTGTGTAAGGACACTTTTAGTGACCCTGCAGCATCTCCTGAGTGTTGAGAGTTAAAAGAGCAGCTCTCCAACATTGTGACAAGAGCCTGAGCTGAGTGACAGCTCTGCTGTGTGACATCACTGCTTTTTTTGGGTGCTGCAGGAGCATTTTGTGGTGAGGAGGAACAATCTGGGGCTCTTGACAGCAGCACGTTTTTGTTTGGAACAATATGTCCCTATTATGAAGTGTTTGGTTGGGATAATTTGGGAACTAAAGGAATGTGGGTTGAAGTTCAACCAGGCATAAATTTGCATTGAATTTTAGGGAAAATGTTTCTTAGATTTTTTTTGTCCTTTTTTTTTTTTTGCTGACATTTCAAACCTGAGTGGAATATTCCCAATTTCCTTGAGGTGGGAATCCCCTGCTATAACCACAGCTGTGAGCTCCTGTGCAGGGTGAAACCCAGGCACTCAGGATAATTTATTTTACAATTTTCTTGGAGAGAATTTCTTTGGTTTTCTCCAAGGAGATGCAACTTGTCTTGACATATTTTAGGGTAAAACAGGGGAGTGAGGCTGGAGCCTTTAAAACATTTATTTTTATCCCTGTTTTTCCAGCCAAGAGCAAGGAGTCACACCTCTGTCAGAGGGTGACCTTTGTGTCTGCTTTAATCCCTTCTGTGCTCTGTGAGCCTTGCCTGCATTTGTCAGGTGCCATTAGTGCAAGAGCAGGATTTCCAGACATTATGATAGAAACAGATTTTGGGCAAGCAGGAAGGGAGCTGATGAGCTCACAGAATATCCTGAGCTGGAGAGGAGCCAGAAGGAATTTTAGGGAAAATGCTTCTTAGCTTTTTTTCCTTTTTTTTTTTTGCTGTCATTTCAAACCTGTGCGGAATATTCCCAATTTCCTTGAGGTGGGAATCCCCTGCTATAACCACAGCTGTGAGCCCCTTTGCAGGGTCGAATTTGAGTCATTTTGTCACTTGGAGTGCAAATCCTGTCCCGTTCCCCTCATCCTGGAGCTGTTTGCTGACCCTTGCCTGTCCTTGCAGTGGGGCTGCTGAAGCAGCTCTTGGTGCAGCAGCTGGGCCTGGCAGAGAAGGGCACCCTGGAGGACAGACAGCGCTTGCCCAGGTTCAGGAGCGTGTCCCAGGAAGCCCAGACTGAGAGTGGCAACGAGCTGCAGCCCCCTGAGAGCAAATTGCAGCAGCCTGGAGAGGACAGAGCCCTTGGCAGAACTGCAGAGGCGGCGGGCGGGCACGGCGCCCGGACTGCAGCCGAGTGCCCGGCCTCAGGGGATGCCATGCAGCTGGTGGGCACCGAGCCCCCTGCCCGGGGCGCTTTGCCCATGGACAGCATGAACCTGGAGGGCTCCAGCTCGGAGCTGGAGGGGCTGGGGGCCGAGGAGAGCGGGGAGCATTTCTTCGATGCCCGGGAAGCTCACAGCGACGAGAACCCCGGCGAGAGCGAGCTGCTGGACAGGAAGGAGGAAGAGGAGGAGGAGGAGGAGGAAGAGGAGGAGGAGGAGGTGCAAATTCGGATCTCAGGTGAGCCTGGGGCTCTCCTTCAGCGGGTGATGGCCTGGCCAGGTCCTTTAACACTTCACTTTTTGCTTGACTGGGTAGGACAAGAGCTGCCAGCTCTCAGCAGGTCATTTTAGCCCTGTGCAAACATGGACCTGGTTCATTTTTCCTGTGCTGGAGGAGAAGCTGAAGTGCTGGGGACACACCCTGTGACAAACTGGAATTGCAGAGGCACCAGGCACAGGCCAAGCCCTCAGTTCTGGCCTGGACCACTTCATCTCTCTACTGCCTAAAGGGAAAAGCTTTTCCCTGGAGGCAAAGCACTTTTTAAAGCCCTTTTCCTGATCAAGCTTCAGGAAAGAAACTCGGAACTTTAATTTTACACTGTAATAGTCTCCTGTAACCTTACCACACTCTGAACCTCTGAAAAGTTTATTGTTTTATTAATTTTATTGTTATTGCTGCTCATGGACTATTTGACAGCTTCCTGAGCACACCAGACTCAGCACAGAAGCTGAGGTTTATCTCATGTGCATTTTCTACTAGAAGCAGCTGCTGTCAGGTGGGTTCAACACTGACAGCCACACAGAAGTGCCTTATCCATAAATATGCTCTTATTTAAAAATTGGATTATATCCACGTGGATAAGCCAATTTATGACTGCCCCAATGCTGCTTTCCAACTACACAGTGCAAATAACTTTTCTCACTGAGACATTTTAAATTATTAAAACTGAGCCAACAACTTGAAGCATCTAATTTATTTGTCACCTCTTCCACTGTTTACTTTTTTAACTGTATGGGGACATCAGAATGAGATTGATCTGTTTTTAGTCAATTCTGAGTCCCCTGTGCTGGCTTTGCCTGTGCTATTATGGAAAAATTCATTAAATGGACTCCTCTTTCTGGGTGCAGGTTGTGAAAACATTTTCTGTCTGTAATTACTTTACATTTTAGCATATCAGCAAGCTCTGCTTTAAACCTCACCCATCTAAAAGCATCCTAAGTGCCAGGGCTGGGGAGTGGAGTTTGGGGATCCAGCAGCTGCGTTTGTCAGGTGCCATGAGTGCAAAAGCAGGAATTTCAGATAATATCATAGAAATTGTCATCCTTTCCTGCGTGCCCAAAATCTCTGATATGATAATATAATAATATCATCATATCAGAGATTTTGGGCAAGCAGGGAAGGATGAGCTGACAGAATATCCTGAGCTGGACAGGAGCCAGAAGGATCATTGGGCCCAGGTGCTGTCCATTTAATTATGGCCTTTTTAAATGTACAGTCTAAAAACCATCCCTGATCTCTGAGCCTGTGCAGAACCAGCTGAGTCTGACAGCACCACTAATCTTCGGGGTGTTCCCAAATGGTTTTTCTCAGGAGATGAGCTGTGGGACATCCCCTCTAAAAATCTGCTCAAACCCCCCTGAGCCCTGAAGCTTCTTGGGAGTGGTTGAGTCAAAGCCCATTGTCTCTGCAGGGAATTATTTGATTTTTCTCAGGAGATGGGCTGTGGGATTTCTTTTCTCAGCAGATGGGCTGTGGGACATCCTCAGTAAAAATTTGCTCAGACCTCCCTGAGCCCTGAAACTTTTTGGGGACGGTTGAGTCAAACACTGTTGTCTCTGCAGGAAATGATTTGATTTTTCTCAGGAGATGGGCTGTGGGATTTCTTTTCTCAGCAGATGGGCTGTGGGACCTCTTTTCTCAGCAGATGGGCTGTGGGACACCCCTCTTCTGTCTGTTAAACTCTGCTCCAGCCCCGCTGAGCCCTGGAGCTCCAATCCCCGCTGTCCCCGCAGGAAATTATTTGATCCTCGATGGATACGGAACAGTGCAGGAGAGCTCCACGGACGAGGAGGTGTCAGCCCTGGTCCTGCAGTGCACCTCCCACAGGCAGCCCCCCCTGGAGTGTCCCCAGCAGCAGCAGCAGTGTCCCCTGTCCCCCAGGGACGCCCGGTCGGACGGGGGCAGCTCGCCCTTCCCCGAGGAGCTGCGCTGGGCAGGGCTGGAGGAGCCCTGTCCCTTCCTGGGCAGCCCCCAGCTCCCTCTGCAGACCCGAGTGCAGCTCATGCAGTACATCCACAACATCCAGGATGCCCTGGAGAAGCTAAAGGTCCGTTGCTTTTTGTTCTTCTTTACTACTATTATTATTATTGTTATTATTGTTATATTATTATTATTATTATTATTATTATTATTATTATTATTATTATTATTATTATTATTATTATTATTATTATTATTATTATTATTATTATTATTATTATTATTATTATTATTATTATTATTATTATTATTATTATTATTATTATTATTATTATTATTATTATTATTATTATTATTATTATTATTATATTATCATCATTGTTATTATCATTATTATCATTGTTGTTGCTGTTGTTGTAATTATTATTATTACACATAGAATGTTTGATGGTCACCTGAGCGTTCGATCGTTTCCGTACAGTTTTGGGTTAGAAAAAAAGCTTTAAAACTGTTTTGGTGGGCAAGCACACAGATTTCTCTTCACCTCTGGCTCTTGCTCCTGGAAGGCTGTTGTACTTGCAGGGAGGAATGATGAATCTGACTCCATGTTCTCAGAAGGCTGATTTATTACTTTATGGAACTATATTATATTAAAGAATATTGTACTATACTAAAGAATACAGCAAGGATACTTACAGAATGCTAAAAAGAGAATCATGAAAACTCCTGACTCTCCCCAGAGTCCTGACACAGCTTGGCAGTGATTGGCCAAGGAGTGAAAGCAGCTGAGTTTTGGGGCTGTTGTTGCTGTTTTGCAGGAGGTGGAGGAGGATTACAGCGTGCTGCGACGCCAGGGGCTGGCTGGCTCAGCCTCCACAGGAGAGCACTCAGGTAGGAGCCCAGAATCCAGCCCAGAGCACAAAGTCCAGGCTTTGGGCTACCCAAAAACAGAGGCCAGGCAGAACTAAGGGAATAAAAAGCAGTTCTGTTTATTGAAGGGCCTCCAGCTATATTTAGGGCAGACAAAACCCACCCAAAAATGGAGAATTAGTCACAGGTTTCACACTTTTATGAGTTTGGTCCATTTGCATTTTGGGGGTGAATCCCCCAATTCCAGCTTCAGCCAATGAAGTCATTGACCCCAAGTTTGCTCCCCCAACTCCCTTTTGTTCCCATCTCTCAGCCTGAGGCAGTGAGGTGTCCTTGATTGCCAGGCCTGGAGAGGAATTGTTGTGTCTGCCCCAAATGGGGAAGCAGCAGCTCCCACTGTGTGTGGAGTTTGGAGTTCTGCACTAAAGAACTGCAGGATCACAAATAGATGGAAAATATGAAATCCTGAGGGATCAGAGGTCCAGCTGGCCTTTCCCACATGCCCAGAAAAGGTTTCACCTCCTGGAGCAGCCCGGGCAGTGCTGCCTGCAGGAAAGGTCAGCTCCACCCCTGGAGGCTCAGCTGGGCTGGTTCCTGTTCTGGAAGGTTCTGTTCCAGCTGCCCCACACCTCCACCCCAGGGTGAACCCTCCAGGCAGGCCAGAGGGGTGGGAATCCCACAGGGGGGTTCCTGCAATGCTGAGCCTGGCTCTGCTTTGCCTGGGGGAAATTCCTCAGGTGGAATTGCAGAGCTCCTGGCCCAGGGCATCCCTCTCTCTCACCACCTTTTATTCCCCTTTTTTTCCCCTATTTTTCCCCTATTTTTCCCCCTTTTTCCCCCTTTTTTCCCCCTTCTTTTCCCCTTCTTTTCCCCTTTTTCTCCCTTTTTTCCCCATTTTTTTTCCCCTTTTTTCCCCTTTTTTTCCCCTTTCCAGACAAAAGCTAGTCGTGTTTCCAGGAGTGGCTGAAGATGGGATGAAGAGAATCAGGACACAGCACCCGCTGTCTCCCCTGTGGACTCTGGGATGAGGGTTTGGAGCATCCAAACAGGAACCATTCTCTAGCAAAGTGGGCATGGGGTGCTTTTCCTGTGGGGCATCTGCACTATCTTGTCAGTGAGGGAGTCTATTCTATTCTGCTCCTCTCCTTGCTACCAGAAATTCAATTTTTTTTTTTCAGAACAGGAAAAAAAAAAAAAACCAAACCAAATGTACAGAGCTTTGGGTGTAGGATATAAAAAAAATGTATTTAGACATTTAAAAGAAAAAAAAAATCAATGTATTTATTTGACTTCATTCCGTGTATCAAAAGCACATTTTAATTTTTTAATCTGCCTTTTTTTTTTGTTCTATTTTTGGGTAGTGACAGTTGTGGCCCACCCTGCCTGGTGAGGGGACAGGGGGGACCTGTGTGCAGGTGTTTCCTCACTGGACTGGACTCTGCACTCCCTGCTGGCACTCAGACTACCAAGAGCTACTCATGAAGGTGTTAGGATGGAATTTCTGGCTGGAATCTGTCTGTATCCAACCAGCTGCATGGGAATTGCTCATGTCACCACGTGTGGAACAGGAATTTTCCATGCACTAAACAGCCAGGCACTTGAGATGGGCAAATTTTCCTTTTCCCCTTTCCCATTCCTTTGCTGGGAGAGGAGAAAGAGATTTAATTTTGGTTTTTTTCTTCTTGACTTTGTTGGCTTTGATCATTGTCTCCTTTGTAAAGTGATAAAAAAAAATACTTGGACCTGCAGCACTTTTGTAACTCTTCTCTGGATCAAAAGAAAAAAAGAAAAAAAAAAAAAAAAAAAAAAAAGAAAAAATTTTTTTTTTGAAGTGTTTCAAAGATGTGGGGCAGCTGTGCCCCTGCTTCACTACTGAATGAAACAGGGCTGCCATGGAGTTAGCCACAGGTACTGCTGATTTTAGGGCCAGTAAGTTTTAGTACCTGGAGTATGTCTTGCTGAGGGCTCGGGGTGGCTTTGGGGTTGTTTTTTTTTGGGGGGTGGGGTTGTTTTTGTTGAATTTTTGCCTTTTTTTTTTTTTTTTTGGAACTCGTTGGTGCCAATGCGAGGGAGCTCAGTGACCTGAGGAGGCTGAGGCAGCTCTTGGGCACTTGCTCAGGCCTGCCCTGGCATTTGCAGCTGGGATTCCTGCCAGGGTGGGAGTGAGGGTGATCCTGGGCCCGTTTCCATTCATTCTCCATCCCCCCGTGCTGGATTTCACACAGGAGGGCTCTGACAGCGAGGAGCTCTGCATCCCTGCACTGCCCCTGCCTGGCCTTTAGGCATCTCCTGGCTTTTCTGGTTTTCTCTATCAGAGGAGGGTGAAAATGAATTTTTACTGTCCTGCTTGGCACAGGGTGGTTCAGGCTGTCCCCAGTGTCACGGGGCTGCCAGCTCTGTGAGGAACAAACCCTCCTCCCAAGGTTTAATCCCTTTAAGGGATCCAGACTGAGCATCCTGCACATCCCCTGGACACTCAGACCTTTGCTCAGCACCAGGATCCTCCTGCCCCTCTAAACCAATTTTTTTTAATGTTTTCCCTTTAGCTGCTGGCAAGAAATCCCCTCTGTCCCTTGTCAGAGAAATCCCAGCTCTTGTTTCTTCCCTCAGAATCCTGTGGGGTGTCAGAATCCTGTTCAGGTGGCAGGAGAGGGAGCAGAGGGGATTTTGGTGTGGGAGCCAGGAGCCCTTGCAGGGTTGTTTTTCCTCTTGGTTTTTCCTGTTGTTTTAGGAGCATCACCACTGCCAGCAGCAGCCAAAGGCTGCCAGGAGCTCCCTGGGTTTTTGGGATGCACCAAAGCCTGTCCTGTTGTGTGGGATTATTGTCAGTATTAACCCAGCACTCTTCTCCTCACCTCAGCCCCACAATTCCCCGGGTTATAAACATCCAAAATTCCTCCAGAACCCCCCAGCCTGGAATGCTGCCAGGAAGAGAACTGGAAAACAGCCAGACCTGGGCTTGGACCCTTTCCCCCTCACACTCCAAAACCAGGAGCAGTTGTTGTGACCTCAGTGATCCAGAGGGTTCCCAGAGGCTTCCGTGGAGCTCAGGCTGGCTTTGGAAGAATGTTCTGGAAGCACAGCAGAGCTGGGGCTTGGGGAGGCCTGGGTGTTCCTGCTCCTTGCTGGTGGTTGAGCACAAATTCCGGGGTCTGTGGTGGTCCCTGCTGTCACCCCTGGTGGTTGTGGCAGCAGTGAAAAGTGCAGCGAGTTTGTCAATTCACTTTTTTGCCTGCTGGGGTGGCTTTTACCCCAAAACCAGCTGTGTCCCTGTCACTCAGGGTGGATAAGGGACAGTCCCCCGCAGTGCCAGGCTGGCAGAGGAGCCATCAGGGCTTGGCAGAGATTTGGGAATGCTGGAGGAGCCTGGCTCTGGGTGACAGGAACCCCACTCTGCTGGCTGTGCTCCAGCTCTGGGCCACCTCACCAGCAGGGACGGTGCTGGGTCAGGGATCCCTCCACTGGGGGGACAGGGAATGCCTTCTTCCAGGAATTCCTTCCTCCAGGAATTCCTTTCTCCAGGAGTTCCCTTCTCCAGGAGTTCTTTTCTCCAGGAATTCCTTTCTCCAGGAGTTCTTTTCTCCAGGAATTCCTTTCTCCATGGAATTCCTTTCTCCAGGAGTTCTTTTCTCCAGGAGTTCCCTTCTCCAGGAGTTCCCTTCTCCAGGGAATTCCTTTCTCCAGGAATTCCTTCTCCCTCCCTGGCACGCCTGCAGCACCACAGACCTCGGGCTGGAGCTCAAATGCACTATTCAGGATTCCCACAGTTTTCTCCTCCTTTAAGCCATAATATTTCCCCTTATTTTAAAATGAATTTATCATTTTAGTTTGCCCCCCTGGGCATTCCCTTATCCAAACAGTTCTCTGGAGTTTTTTGTCCCAGCCCCTCGTCCCAAATTTTATTTTTTTTCCCCCCTTCCCAAACAGAACAAGGATTTTTTGGTTTGGGAACAAGGATGGGATGTAAGAACATCATCTGAGAGGTCATTTCCCTCCTGCTGTCCCCCAGCTCATGGACAAGCCAAAAGCTGAAGATGGAATTTTCTGGAGTGGGAATTCCCTTGTCCTGCAGAAGATCCCTGGTGGGAAGGGAGGGCTCAGAGGATGAGGAGTGCAACCCTCGGGAGCTCTCAGACAGCACCTGGCCTGTTCCAGCCTTTAAAATCCCATTTTCTGATTGATCTCTCCCTGCTATTAGATTGCATTCTCCTGGATCCAGAATTTTCTCCCTGCTCCCCAAAGAAATCCCTGGATTCCCTCCCCTTCCCCAAAGGTGCCAACTGACAAGCAGATGTACTGCAAAAGGGATACTGCAGCCAAAACACTGCTGTTTTATTTTGAATTAAGTCTTGTGGAGCTCTCTTCATACTAGAATATTTTTATTTTCTTTGTACAACATACAATCATGTACTCTTAACAGAGATTTACTTTAAAGAGAAGAAAAAAAAAAATCTGGAAGTATTCTTTAAAAAAAATACACAAAAATCTTTATTAATAATCCTGTATTTTTACTGATCATGTTTGAATGTCTAAAAAGACTTTATTGTTCTAATTATCCAGATGTATGTTTGTAAAATAGCTCTTTTATGACTTAGCTGATCAGGTTGTATGTTTCTGGAATTAAATATTGGTCACTTAAAAAAAAAAAAAAGAAATCTGTTTTCAGGACCTGGGAAATAGAAAATTTAAGCGTTTCAAATATCATTAAATAAGCTTAAAGGAAAATGAGCTTTGTCTGGTGGATTTTTTGGGGTGGTTTGGCTGGAATTCCTGGAGTGTTTAAAGGACAAATGATGGCAAAGGAAATTTTCCTTGGGGCCGATGAATTTTTCCAGAGATTGAAGTACCTTGATTGTATTTTTGCTGCTCAGAGTTAATGAATTATTAATTAATTAAGTAATTAATTGACAGAGCGCCCACTGCAGGGAAAGAAATCCCCCCTTGCTCCAAGCTGAGCTGACCCTTCAGGAATTCCCTGCAGGAATTGGAGCCTTGGTGTCCTGCACACGGGGCCCTCCTGGGATTGGAAAGGGAATTTCTGCCCTTTTGGAGGAATTTCTGCCTTTTTGAAGGAATTTCTGCCCTTTTGAAGGAATTTCTGCCCTTTTGAAGGAATTTCTGCTGGCCCTGGCCACAGGCAGCCATTTAATGAGTTCTGGAGAAGTTCAGAGGAGCTTCTCTGGCTGAGCTGATGTTGGGACACTTCAGCCTGAGCAGGGAGTTCTGCTCCCAATCCCAGATAATTTCTGGGTTATTTTCCTTTTAAATCCAACCAGAGCCATTATTCAGGTCAATTAATTGATTAATCCTGTTAATTTGTTGTTACTTTTTAAAGGGAATTTGTTCTGAAGGTTGGGAGTCATCTCTACAACCCTTCCCTGTGATGTTTCACCTCAGCATCCTACAAATATTTATTTGCATCCCCATTTTCCTGCTGGATCTTTTTCCCTCCGCTGGGACCGACCCAGAACTGTAAAAGAGAAGTGAAATTAAAACTCAGCTGTTGAGGAACCTGTGCATTTTGGAACAGGGAACATCTGTGCTCAGAGTTTGGTGATTTCTGAGCTGAGGCTGCTCTCCCTGAATCCCTGCCTTTAGTGACATTTTTGTCTTCACCTTCCCTGGAAGGTGATGATTCCTGACAAACTGGCAAAAATAAATGAACTAACAACCACACCAAAATAGAAAACAAATCTGCTTTATTCCTAAAAACTTGGGAGCTTTTCCTTTTTTTTTATTTTCCCTTCCCTGTCTGCATTATGAACATGAAGCTCCTTGAGAGATTTCTTTATTACTTTATTATAATTGGTAATCTGAGCTCTATTACACTTTCCTAATGATGCTCTTCGTGTTTTGCCTATTTAAATGTTATTTTATATATTCCCTTTACTGCCTTGCTGTAAATAAATGATTCAAAGACTCAGCAGCTCGGAGAAATCCAGCTGGGGGTGGGGAGAGCTGGGCTGCAGTTTTGGGGTTCTTCCACACCCACAATCCTGGGATTCATCTCTCCACAGGCAGGGGAGACACGAGGGGGATTCAGGGAGTGGTTGCAGGTGGGGTTTGGGTCATTTTTGGGTAATTTTGGGTCATTTTTTGGGTCATTTTGAGTCATTTTGGGGTTATAGGAGCTTTAAGGTCCCTTCCAACCCAAACCATTCCATGATCCAGGGGGTTCTCTGGGTGGCACTCTGTCCATCCACCTCCCTAAATGATGAAAAATAACTGTTTAATCCATTTTTTCTCTCAGCAAAGATCCCTTTGGTATTTGCTGAAAAAACCCATAATTTCCCCTTTTTTTGTCAACTCCTCAATGGATTTTAGGTTTTGTTCTTTCAAAATATTGATGGGAGGTTGGTGTAGGATGGAATTTGTCCAGTCCCTGGCACGAGTTCTTTGCCAGTTGGGCTGAGCATTTTGGGGGGAAATATTTCCCATCAGAGCCGGGCCCAGCACTCCCAGAATGGAAAAAAAAAAAATAAATTTGGATGTTTCCTTCAAAGTGTGATCCAAAATTAAATAGGAAAGAGCCTGGGGTTAACACTGAGCATATGCCTGGGTTAAAATGTTGGTTTGAGAAATGTTCCAACATTTTTAGACACCTGTTATTATTATTAATATTAAAAATTATATGTAAAATTTATATATATATATATTAAAAATACTATTATAAAAGGAGGATATGGGGAGTTTTTAGAAGGAGCCCAAAAGTTTTGATGCCACTTTCAGCTCCACCCTGGTGAGGTCAGGCAGTGAAAATAAAAGCTTTGTGAGGGGTTTCAGAGCTTTTCTGCACATTGGTGTCCAGCCCCATTCACTGATTTCATCACTTCTGGAAAATCATCCTGAGAAAAAGAAATTGGGAAGGAGAGGAAATGGCCTTGAGTTGTTCCAGGTGAGATTGAAGTTGGGTATTTCTGATCTTTCTCCATGGCAAGGGAGGTCAGGCAGTGGAGCAGGGCAGTGGTGGGGTCAGCATCCCTGGGAATGTCAAACCCTGGGGATGTGGCACTTTGGTGCTGCCATTGTGGCTGATGGGTTGTTATTATCATTTACTGATCTTAAAGGGCTTTTCCAACCTTAAAAATTCCATTATTCCATCCCAGTGCATTTCTTGCTTGAGTCCTCCTGCATTTCTCCCTATCCCAAACCAAAAATCCACCAGCACTTCCTTTAATCAGGAAAATGTTGTGGTTTTTTGTTTGGTTTTTTTTTTTTTTTTCCCCTTCTTCCTCAGCTGCTGGGAGTTTACAGCTGCAAATCATCGAGCTGGGCTTTTGGCAGAATGAAACCCCCAAAATATCCCAGCCTCTTCCTTTCTTGCAGCAGTTTGTTTGTTTCCAGATGTCTGCAGCTTATTCAGCGTGGAGCATCTCCCCTGATCAATATTTTAACCTCCTTGTTGATATTTACTCAGTGCTGCTGAATAAACTCCGTGGAGTGCAGCTCCAGAGTGAATCTCCATTTCTCTCAGCTCTCCGGAGCTTTGGCAATAATTTGCATGATCCGGGGTTATTGTTATGCTGGGATATTAATGAGCACATCTCCCTCCCTTCTGTCTCTCCAAAATTCAATTCAGAGCCCACTTCTGGTGCTGAAACAACTTCTCAGCCCTGAATTAGCACAGAGAGGAGAGAGCTTTGTGCTTTTCTTTTGTCAGCTCGCTTTGAAAAAACCCTTTTCTCTCCAGTTCTATAACGATGGGTTTGATGCAGCTCCAGCTGCTTGGGCCTTGTGATGAGGAGGAGATTAAACCCTCCTTGGTGGCATTTTGAAATCCTTCTACCATCTTTCAAAACTCTTAAATTTAACCCCATTTCTCTGGCTCTTCACCACAAACACTCCAGAACTGTCCCATGTTTCCCCTGTGCCTGCCCTTAACCTGTTCTTTCACCTCCAAATACTGATTTTTTTTTTTTTCTTATTTGGTTTTTTGGATTAAATGGGCTCACTACCTTTCAGAAGCCCCCCTGAACAATTCATCACCATCATTTTGGGGCGTGCATGCAGCAGAAGTCAAATAGCCTCGATTGCAGCTTCTATTGAACTCATCTTTTCTCCTCTGCAATTTCTTCATTGTGCCATAATAAAGCTGCCCCTGTCACTGCTCAGCTCTGCCTCATCCGTCTCCCTCTGCGAGATGGGAGCTGAGGGAAAACGCTCTGCTGAGGCTGGACTGGATCAGTCCCACTCAGAACCTGGAAAAAATTCTCCCCCCCAAATAAACCAAGTAGTTTTTTCCTGCTGGAAATGCTGTGACACCCCCCAGGCGCAGCAGTGGCCGTGGATGTCCACCAGGAACAGCAAATTACTCCAGCCTTGGTTTCTCCTTCTCAGCAAACCAAATTCTCTGATTTAGGCACCAATTTCTGCCCCAAAATCCAGGCAGCAGCGTGGTCTCTGCTCCAGCTTCTCCTCCAGGGCTCCATGTTTGGAATTCCCTTACAAAACTCAGGGCTTGGGCTCTCAGCAGGTCCAAATCTCCCTGGTCAGGTGCTCATTCCCCTAGGACTGAGCCCAGCCTTTTCTCCTCCTTTCCTTTCCTTTCCTTTCCTTTCCTTTCCTTTCCTTTCCATGGAATTATGAGAGCTGGAACTCTCCATGGAATTACCAGGGCTCCATGCTTGGAATTTCCTTTACAAAATTTGGGGTTTGGGCTCTCAGCAGATCCAAATCTCCCTGTTCAGGTCCCCTAGGACTGAGTCTTCCTTTCACTGCCTTCCTTTCCTCACTCTCCATGGAATTCTGAGAGCAGGAACTCTCCATGGAATTCTGAAAGCTGGAATTCTGAAAGCTGAAACTCTCCATGGAATTCTGAGAGCAGGAACTCTCCATGGAATTCTGAGAGCTGGAATTCTGAGAGCTGGAACTCTCCATGGAATTCTGAGAGCTGGAAAATGCCGTGCCCTGTGCTGATGGGAAAAGTCAGCCCTGCAGTTCTCCAGGGATTAAAGCTGCCTCTACCACTCTGACCCTGCCTGGAAAATAAAGGTTTTATAAAATGGTGGAGATTTTAAGGTGAATTTGCCCCAAAATCACAGCCAGGGCTGGAATTCCCTGAACCTGTTGCACAAATGGGAGGTGTCCTCCTGAGTCCTTGTCCCAACCTGCCCATGACTCATTTCATTCTTCGTTCCTCCCTTCTCTTAATCATTCCTCACTTGAAAGTCTCTTCATCTTTTGTCTCTTCATCTTTTGTTTTCCCCACATTTCAAAGAGAGGTTGGGTTTTGGTTGGATTTTTTTCCCCTGCCTGGATTAAATGACTGCTTTCCTTTCTCTTTGGGGTGTGAATGGAATGCACAGAGGAGAAAACATCCTTTGATGCAGTAATTATGAGGAGGGGAATGAAAAAAGGGAGCAAGGGGAAGTGTGACAGGCTGGAAATGATCAGTCCAACATTTATGATTGTCTGAGGGGATGGATCCTGTGGCAGCTGAGATGCTCTGTGTGACCTCCATGAGATCCTGTCACTGCTGCCACGCTCTGTTCCCTGTCCCTGAAGTGGCAAAAATCCCAAATTCCTTAAATATTGCACCTTCTTTAAGAGCTCTGATCATCCAGGGTTCTCTCACTGTGTGTGCAGCACCTGAGAGGGGGTGGGATCCATTTCTGGGAAGCTTCAGGCACTAAAATCCCCATTCCCACGTGCATTTCTGGGATGAGGTGGCAGCTCCCAAATGGGCAGTCGGGGTGTGGAGCAGCCTCTTCAGCTGGGCCCAGGAATATCCTCCCAAATCCTGCACCAGGGTTTGGCAGATGCCACTCCTGCCTCCCCAGCTCGTTGAAATTCACACACATTTTCCTTTTTGCATGGAAGACAAGGCAAACAAACTGTTCCACATAATGTTCCTTATTTATCTAACTCATCCTACCAACTTCTTGGAGCTATCTAAATATATATTTATAATTAGCTGGGCTTTTTTATATAACTACCACAGGCTACTTGCTCCTCTCACTGCTTCCTTCAGAGCAGCTCTTATCTATAAAATTATCTCATTTGGATGTCTTCTATTACCAATAAAAGCTTGTTATGAACCTGGGTGAAAAAAAAATCACACCCATAATAGATTTATTCTTTGTGTCTCAGTCAAATCTTGACTTTCAGTGCCTTTTATCCCCTGAAATCTCTCAGCTCTGCCTGAATTGGACTTTTTTTTTTTTGGCAGTGGGGCTGTTATTTACTGTTCTGCTGAAATACAGCCACCTATGAAGATAAATGTAGCAGTTTTTTTAAATGATTCACTGCTCACCTCCACGTCAGTTTGAGATCAGAGCCCCTCTCCGTGCACTGACAGGGAAAAGGGAATTTAATTGCTTGGATAAATAACCCGCTATGAGGGAAGCAGTGGGCACTGCTGGGGGCTCTTTGTTCCGGATGTCTGGAGCTGGAGGTGTGGGATTATTCCCAGAAAAACCAGCCTGGAGTTTGGGGAATATTGGGGCAGATTCATCCATGTGCAGCAGCACAGGATTTCCTGCACCCTCCTGGCAAAGCTGCTGCTGGGGAAAGGGTTTGGGGCTGGATTTAGACCTCAAAATGTGTTTGGGGCTGGATTTAAGCCTCAAAATCTGTTTGGGGCTGGATTGAGGCCCTGGGGCTGGATTGAGACCCTAAAGTGTATTTAGGGATGGATTAAGTCCCCAAATCATGTTTGGATCTGGATTGAGGCCTCAAAAGGTCTTTGTGACTGGATGCAGACAACATAAAATATTTGGGTCTGAATTGAGACCCCATAAAGTGTTTGGGTCTGAATTGAGATCCCATAAAGTGTTTGGGTCTAAATTGAGACCCCAAAATGTGTTTGGGTGTGGATTGCGACCCTGGGTCTGGATTGAGACCCTGGACTGTATTTGGGTCTGGATTGTGATCTCAAAGAATATTTGAATCTGGACTGAGACCCCATAAAATGTTTGGGTCTGGATTGAGACCCTGGACTGTATTTGGGTCTGGATTGTGATCCCAAATCGTGTTTGAGTCTGGACTGAGACCCCAAAAAGTGTTTGAATCTGGACTGAGACCCCATAAAATGTTTGGGTCTGGACTGAGACCCTGTTGGGTCTGGATTGTGACACCAAAAATGTTTGAGTCTGGATTGAGACCCCAAAGTGTCTTTGGGTCTGGATTGTGACCCTGAGTCTGGATTGAGACCCTGGACTGTATTTGGATCTGGATCGTGACCCCAAAGAATGTTTGTGTCTGCCCTGAGACCCCAAAGCAGGTTGGGGTGTGCCCTGGTCCCAGGCCTTTGTGCTCTCTCTGGGACAATGAGCTCCATTTCCCTCCCCTGTGCCTGGGTGACCTCAGGGGACACCCCTGGGCAGGAGCACCCTGGGCTGGCTGGGGGTGTCACTACAGGACACAAAATAAAACTACACACACACGCTGGAACCTCCAAGGTAAAAAGAAGAGAAGTTTATTTTCTGACTCCAGAATTTACAGATTTCCAGAGGTGACAGTGGATTGGAGGGTGGCAGTGCCACCTCACCAATGACACTGGACAAACCAACAGCCCATCACATTCCTCCTCCTCCAGAGAAGCATGTAAAATAATGATTATTTACATAAAACCGTGTGAGGAAATTCGTCAGAATAATGTAAACATCAGGAGGCTTAGAAGAACAGGGTGACAGGGGGGGAGCAGAGCCCTGCCCTGAGCACCCCCGAGGGCTTTTGGAATCCTCAGCACCTCCTCCCTGCCTGAGTGCCCTGAGCGTGAGTGGGATCCCACCCCCTCCGTAACACTTGGATTTGCAGCCTCACACCAACAACAGCTCCTTCCCCAAACAGGATTTTCTAGGTCACCAAACCCTCCAGCTTTGGCAGGGAACTGTGTCACATCACCTCATTCATAAAATGACCAAACTCTATTTTAAACCTCGCTGGGTGCCTTCCCTCCCCCTCCTCTCCCCACGTAACACTTCCCAGCAGAAGGCACTGTGGAAACCTCTCTCCTGTGTTGGAATCCTGGATTTTTTTTCCCCCACCCCAAAACCAAACCAGATTTCTTTGCAGGCAGTTTCTGGAGCTGTCTCCTCTGGATTCCTGCTGTTGGCTCACCCTGTTGGCTGCCAGGGTGCTCTAACTTGTGAGTCTGCTCTGATTTATGCCATAACATGGAGATTCTGGAGAAATTCTGCGTTTCCAGGTCTTCAGTTGAGGCTCCAGTAATTGCATGAAGGACTCAGGGCATGGCAGAGATGGATCTGAACCACACAAAAAATCTCTAAAAGAGAGTGGGGTGCTGGCACAAGGAAGGAGCTGTGAGGAAGATGCAGAATCCACCTGGATCAAGGTGGATGGGGGTGCCCTGCCTGGCCCAGGCGTGCTCAGAGCTGAGGTGAGAGGTGAGATCTGCCCAGCTCCCACTGCTGGAGGTGGCACAGAGGCTGCTCTGGGTCCAGGAGAAATCCCAGCCCTGTCAGCCAAACCTCTGCTCAGCCAGGCAGGGCTGAACCTGGACCTGCAGGGCCACTGTCGTTAATTAGCAGCCCAGATGAGGGGAATGCTCATCAATTCCAGGAATAATAAATGCTGGGAATGGCCTGATGGGCAGGGACACTGGGACAAAGGGATCTGTCACAAAGCCACTGACTTGTAGCTGTTGTCCTGAGGGAAATGATGTGTAAAAGGGATGAGCTCAAACACCCCATGCCTGTTACCTGTGTATCTCATGAGTAATTTGTCTCCGAGGCAGAGGCGTTTTATTTTTCTCCTGTGAAGCTGATTCTTTTCCTCCAGCTTATTTCTTCTCAGCAGGAGGGGAAGATGAATTTCTGTCAAATAATAGTTCATTGCTCTTAATGCAAGAGTCCAATTAATTGATGGTTTAAAAGCTTTGCTTTCCTGGCCATGACAAACAAACAGAAGCAGGAGGACAGGACTGCAGCACTGCAGGCAGGGGGATCAGGATCCTGTCTGGCCTTTCCCAGCCTCACACACGGATGGCTCTGTCCCAGTGCTGCCTGATGCCTTTTCCCAGCCTGGGCTGGGCACCAGGAGGAGGTTAAGCTTTAATGTGAAGGTTTCAGCAGCTGGGAGCAAAAATATCTCATTTATGTCCTTCTCAGGAGGGGAAAAGGAGGGAAACTCGGGGTGATGGCAGGGAGACCCAAAGCAGCTGAGGATTTGGGACGTGTGGGGAGCAAGCACAGCTTTCCCAAACCCAGCTGTCCCAGTCAGAGGTGTTTAGTCTGGGCTTAAAGCTGCTCACTGCTGGAAGCAGTGGTCCTTGCCCTCCCTGCTCAGCGCCCTCCATCCCAGGTTCTTGTGCTGCCTCCATCCTTGGAATCACCAAACCCCAGAACAGGCTGAGCTGGAGGCACCCACCAGGATCACCCAGTGCAGCTCCTGCCCTGCTCAGACACCCCAAATCCCACCCTGGGCACCCCTGGCAGCGCTGTCCAACCCCTCCTGGAGCTCTGCCAGCCTCGGGGCCGTGCCCATTCCCTGGCGAGCCTGGGCAGTGCCGGCAGCCTCTGTGGGAAGAACCTTTCCCTGAGATCCACCCCAAACCTCCCCTGACACAGCTCGGTGCCCCATCCTCTCTGCATCCTGCCTGGCCCTCCTTCCATCCTTAGCGTCCTGTTCTCCCTGCCTCTCTCCATCCTGTCCAGCCCTCCGTTCATCCCGGCTCCGTTGATTTCCCTGCATCCTCCCATCCTGCCTGGTCCTCTTTCCATCCTTAGCCCCCTGCTCTCCCTGCATCCCCTGATCCATCCCACTAGCCTGCTCTCCCCGCATCCCTTCATCTCACCCTGCTCTCCTCTCATCCCTCCATCCATCCCGGGTCCCCCGCTCTCCTCTCATCCCTCCATCCATCCCGGGTCCCCCGCTCTCCTCTCATCCCTCCATCCATCCCGGATCCCCCGTTCTCCTCTCATCCCTCCATCCATCCCGGATCCCCCGTTCTCTTCTCATCCCTCCATCCATCCCGGATCCCCCGCTCTCCTCTCATCCCTCCATCCATCCCGCATCCCCCGCTCTCCTCTCATCCCTCCATCCATCCCGGATCCCCCGTTCTCCTCTCATCCCTCTCATCCCTCCATCTCGCCCCGCTCTCCCGCATCCCCCCGCCCCGGATCCCGCTCGCTCGCAGCCCCGCCGTGCCGGGGGGGTCCCCGCCGCCGCCCGGCGGTCCCGGTGCCCCGGCAGCGCCCCCCGCCCCCTGCAGTTCCCGCGGCCGCCGCCGGGGACCCGCGGCCGCCGCTGCCGGAGCGGGGCCGGAGCAGCCGCGGGCACGGCTCCCCCGGGACCCCCGCGGGATGCTCGGCGCGGCCGCTGCTGAGCCGCGGGGCCGGGAGCGCTCGGAGCCGCGGGGCCGCCGCTCGCTGGCTGCCGGCGGTGCCCCTGGCTGGCACTCGGTGTCCCCCCCATCCCCGGCCACATCCAGCCCTCCCCGGCCACATCCAGCCCTCCCCGGCCACATTCATGCCCCCCCGGCCACAGCCGGTGCCCCCCGACCGCCTCCTGCACTCGCTGAAGGACTTTGGGACCAGCCCTTTGCGGTGTTCTAGCGCACCAAGAGTTGAAAAACGCCACGCTCGGGCTCTGAGCGGAGCTGAAGTTCAAAGAGCGCGGGGAGGGGGCACTCGGTGCGGCTCCAAGTCGCGCGGATCCGCCGGGAGCGGCTGCCGGGTGCGGGAGCAGGGAGGGATGCTGAGGGATGCTGCCCGCGGGCGCGGGGCTCGCTGTGCCGGCGTGCCACGCTCGGAGGCGGCGAGGAAAACGCTCTCCAACTCGCATTCTGTCAGGCTGTGGATGGGGGAGGAAAGGGTCGTTGTTGTGGAAGGCGTTTGTGCGGAGTTGAGCTGGGGAATAATCGGCGCTGGGACCGCGGAGGTGCCGGCTGTGTGCGCAGACGTGCGCGGCTGGGCTGGCACTCTCCGCTGCTGAACCGGCAGCGCCGAGCCCGGGGAAAACTCCGTGCAGAAACCTCTTCCTAGGCCCAACTTTATCCCGGCTGATTTATGCCCAAACTCCGCTTCAGCTGCGGCTCTGCGTAGGTGCGAGATGCTGCAAGCGCTGCCCGGCTCTCGCCATCCATCGGGCCGGAATCTTTGGCCGGCTGGGATTGACACGGCGGGGTTGTGGCCCCGGGGGGGTTAACCGGACCCTCGTGGGGGTGGCTTTGTGGCCACACGCGTGTCCTTCGAGGGGAGGTGCTGCTGGCCGGAGCACCCGGCGCCTCCCCGGGGACCAGCCGGGGATGCTGAGGGACGGCTCGGCTCGCTCTGCCACCGCATCCCGGCCGCTCTGACGGGGCTCCAGCATCCCTCACCCCCCCCGGAGATCCCCCCAAGGAGGAGGCAGCCCCTCTGTGCCGGCGAGGCGAGGCAGCCTTTCCTCCGGCAGCCACATCCCGGCTGGATGTGAGCGCTGCAGGCAGCCGGGGGCAGAGCCCTCCCCGCCTCCCCGGGCAGCGACTCGGAGCCTACGGCATCGGAGAGAGCCGGGAGCATCCCCCAGGAGCCTGACAGCACCGGCAGCCGCCTCTGCCGCCGGCTCCTGGGTGCTCAGCCGTGTGTGCCCGCAGGTAGGAGGGGGATGCGGCCGCGCTGGGGCTTCCCTGCCGTGCTTTTCTCGAGTCGTGCATCCCAGAGGGGGAGAAACGATCCGCAGTGAGGCTCCCACCGCGCCAAGGCGTGTTGAAAGTGTCTCGATGCAAGCCTGCCTCGGCATTGATGTGTCTGAGGCTGGCGATTGGAAGGGAACAAGTCTGCGTGCAGAAATCGATGGTGAGAGGCAGAACCTGCCCCTCTCGGTTTCCATTGCAGGGTTGGCCTGACGAGCAGAGACAGAAGTTGGGAAAGTTGCTGCGTGGCTCTCTGTGGTTCGCAGGTGGTGCTTTCCCCTGCACCTGGCAGGAATTGATACCCCGGGATGAGACAGCTGGAATTTTGGGGAAAGGGGAGCTGCTGACAGGCTGTGCCGAGCAGAGAGTGGCAGCGCAGGGAAGGAGAATGCTCTTTTAAAAAATTACCTTTAAATGGTTATTTCTCTTAAACCCTATGTGATCTGGCTCCTGTGTGGGGGGAACAGGCTGCCTGGGGAAAGTGAACCCCAAAATGAAGGGTTTTGTCCCAAAATCTTGGCATAAAGACATGAACATCCCCTTGAAAAGATTGGTTTTTAGTGGCTGACTTGGAGCAGCTGCCTGCAGCTTCCACAGGCACGGAGATGCTGCTGCAAGTTTCGTGCTGGAGATTTCTTTTGCAAGCTGTGCAAGGAAAATCAGCCAAGGAGTCATGTGGGCTGGCAGAGGTCTGGGTACCTCGGTGCCAAGGAGCACTCGGCAGTCTGGGGGTGAGGGGGGCAGGATTTGAGGGAGCTGGGCTTCTCCTCAAAGGAGCAGCGAGGCAAGGCAGGGGCAGGGCTGCCTGCAAAGTGTCCTGGAAGCTTCAGTGTGCCAGGAAATCTCATCTGTGCATGCTCACAGTGGTGCCTCTGCTTGGAGGAGAAGCAGAGAGAGAACTTCCAACTCACCCAGGAGCTGGGAGGATGCTCAGCTAAACCCTGGGGAATTCTGCTGGGAAAGTACCTGGCTGTGGTGGGGGATCAGATTCCTGCTGCTCCTGGCTCCTGCTCATGGTTTTCCATGTGGAACAGGGCCAGGGGAAAGGCTTGGCTGGAGGAGAGGCTGGGTGTTTGCACTGGGTGGGTGCAAGGAAAAGGTTCTGAGGTCAGCAGGGGAAGGAGGAAGAGCAGAGGAGAGGAGGAGGAAGAGCTGACACAAGAGATGAAGGAGCTGATACATCCCTGGGCCAGACAAGCAGAGGAGAACCCTCTCCTCCAAGAAATTTCATTTTTTTGAAGGCAATTTAAGCTTTATTCTGGTTTTGCTCAGCACTCAGCATGTGCAGACAGTCGATGTCTTGCCCTTTTTAAAGGCTTGCTGATGTTCCTGAGGTGTGGATATTGATTTTCACTGACTTTAGGGAGAGATCTTTGTGGGCAGCACTTGTTGGGGTCAGATTTTATTTATTTTTCATGCTTCTGGCAGGCAGAAGGCAAGACAGAAGTTCTGCAAGCTTCCTCAGAAATGCTTTTTGTTCTGGGGCAAGAGGTTTCCAAGGCAGCACGTAAAAGGTGAGGAATCTGTTAAAACAAGGCACCTCTTGCTGTGTGTGAACAGGAGGAGCAGCGAAATTGTGCTGAGCAGGATGAGAACAGCTTGGAGGGTGTTGCTTACACCTGAGGGAGGAATCACTGGGGTATCATCAGCTCCACGAGGAAAAAATTGTCCAGAAAGGAGATTGTGGGATTGCTGGAGCTGTGCCTGTGCACAGGAGGGTGGAAACCCCACTTTGTCACCTCAGGGCAGCCACTGACGCTGTCCTGGGGTCCCTGAGAGGAAAAATGGGGGGCTTGGAGAGACGAAAGAAGGTGTAAAACCTGCGAGGAGGTCATGGAGCAGTTTTAAAGATCCACATCATAACTTCCTTTGTGGGATGGAGCCTGCAGAGAGAATGTGGTGGTAACACAGAGGGATTTTTGTGGTTGTCCTGGTGCCTCTGGAAGATTTGGTTTTGTAATGGATGTGGGGCTTGGTTGTGATGAAAGAGGAGGAAAATGCAGTGAGGAGCAGACTGGAGATGCCCAGAGTGGTTTGAGTTGGAAGGGAACTTCAGGCTCATCTCATTCCATGGACAGGGACACCTTCCAGAGGATAAAGCAGGATCGTTCCCATGCTGGTGACAGGGACAGAGCTGGCAGCGCCTGCCTGAGGGGAATGAGCAGTGACTGGATTGTTCAAAGAGGGAGAAACGCACCCAAAGTGCTCCAAATCAGTAGATCTGGGATAAATCAGGTGTAAAAGAGCAGTAGGTGTAAACATAAAGGGGAAGACACCTCTTCCTCCTCCTCCTCCTCCTCCCTGGCCATTTCCAAGGCAGGAGCCCCAGCGGGCAGAGGGAGCTGATGGATGCAGCAGGAATTTTTGCCTGTACAGAAACCAAACCTGAGGAAGAGCTGGGATATCAGATAACTGAGTTTTTTCTTCTGTGCCTGCTGGGACGGCCTAATTATCCCTCAAATACTTGGATGGTCCATCCCTGGGGGTCAAATCACCACCGTTTATATGCAGAGGATGGCTGCCCAGTAGGGAAGCCTTCCTTCCTAAGGCTGAGGAAATAAGAGTTCAACATCTTCCAACGGGCCTAATTTATTTGGATATTTCATTAAATCCACCCAAAAGAGACTATTTTAGGAAATAAATAGCAGAATGTGGGCAATAAATAGCTGTGGGATAAGGGGCAGAGTTCAGTGCTGGCTTTCTTAGTTAAGCTGCAGAAAATAGAAGTGTAATGGCCGAGTGCTGATGGGAGCATAGATATGTGATTATGTGAGGGTTCCTCACACTGAGGCTGGGCTTATTTATTATCTCTAATGATTTGGAGGTGGAAATGGATCAGAGCTGGGTTAGGGAGAGTGAATATGCCAATGGGAAGGGGCTGCTTTTGCAGGAGTTAAGAGGGATCAGAGCGTGCGGCGGTTCGGCCGCTGCAGCAGCAGTTGGTGTAACTCAGCTTTGAGCATGTGAAAAAAAGGGAAAACCTGAGTGACTCCTTCCCTGATAGCAAATCCTGGGTGATTCTGTGGGATTCCAGCAGGAGAAGGTGCAGGGACACGAGGAGTTGGTGTGGTTGGTGTGCAGCTGAGGAGGGCCCGGGGCTGTGTGGATGAGCTGCAGGTGCTGGGGAGCCCCAGGAGATGCTCTGCTGGACAAACAGGGCTCTCCCCATCTCTGTGTGGTTCAGAGAGGGCTCTGCAGTGACGTCTGCTCTTCCCAAAGCCCCCCAGCCCGGGGATTTGCTGCTGCTGGAGCAGGGGCTCTGGTGTCTGGGCTGTGCCAGCATCCTCCTGGATTTGCTGCCGTGGAATCAATCCAGGGGAGCTCTGCTGAGCCCCAACCTCCTGGTGGGGCCATCCCCTGGAATTCCCGAGGGGGCAGGTGATGGCTCAGGGATGAAGGAGCTGAGATCAGGGCTGATTTCCCCCAGGTGCCTCCATCCCAGTTCCATGGGGATGTTCTGTGTTTGAAATTCAGCTTTGGAGAGCTCTGTGGTGTCTTGGTGCTGGGAGGGGGATTGGAGAGCCCAGAGGGTTCTGCTGCTGCTGGATTGCTCCTCCCTGAGGCAGCTCTCACCCCCATACCCACATTTATTCCTTGTCCCCATCGCACGTGAGCAGCTCTGTAACAAAATACCCACGCAGTGCCTCACCTGCTGAGCCATCCAGGGGATTTTCATCTCTGCTGAGATCTCCTGCCTTCAAAGTCTGCAGAATTCATTTGCATCCTTCATGAGGGAGACAGCCAGGCACAGCATTTTGTATTTTTTTTTTCCTCCCCCTGCTTCCCCACTGCCTTTTCAGTTTGTTTGTTTGGTGAGCTCAGCATCAGCACGATGATGTGGAAATAAAGCAAAGGAGCTTCCTCTTGGCCTCCCTGCATATGCATAAATGGGAGACATAGATCATGCTGGCAATCCCCAGCCAGGCTCCAGTTAATGGAAATTCTCCTGTGACCTTACAAACCCCTCTTTGCCAGGGTTTATAATGAGTCTGCAAAAATCCGTGCAGGGCACAAACAAGTCATCTGAGGTCTCAGACCCCGTGAGCAGAGAGCCATAATAAAACACTAATTTCCCACCCACTCAGGCATGTGCTCGGCTCCTTAAAGGGTTTGCTATTTTTAAAAAGCAGCTTTTTCACCTTTTTGGGGACTGTTACGATGTGTTTGTCGGGGAGGAGGAGAAGAACAGGGGGGAACAGCTCTGCCTGAGCTGTGTGACACCTGGGAGCATCCCTGGGTCCTTGCCTGGCTCTTGCTGGAGCAGTTTCAGGTCAGGAACCTGGCTGTGTGCTCACACCTCAGCTGCTGCAGCAGAAAACCAGCTTCCCTTGCCTCTGCCCCCTCTCCCCACAGCCGAGCCTGGCCACAGAGATCATCTCAGGAGGGGATGGATTCCTGAACACCCCTTGTTCAGCCCTGACCTTTGTGTAAACCTCCTGCTCAAACCACAGAGCCTCAGCTCGGTGCTTTTTGAAGGAACGTGGTGCTTTGATGCTGAGGGGTTGTTTGATGGCTCTGTCCCTGCTCGGAGGCACGGGGACTGCGGGGCTCCTTGTCACTGCTGCTGGAGGCTCTGGTGGGACCCACGCCGGGCAGCTTGTCCTTTCTAGGCTGTGATCAAGCAGCAAATTGCTGCTGTGGCTGAGAGAGTTGCTCTAAACGTGGCTTGGTTTGGGGGAAGTGCCTGAGCCAGGGGCTGCAAACTCAGCTCATGGCTGATCTGGACACTCTTACATGTGCCAAAACTGCTTTTTTTCCACCCCAAAAAAGAGATTAATCAAAGAATCTCTCCCTCTACCCACACTGGTTGTTTGCCTGTGCTGCTTTCTTGTTTGCTCTCTGCTTATTTCCCGTTTCCTGCTCCACCTCCTGAGTGCTGTTCAGGGCTGTGTGTGCAGCTCTGGCCATCACATCTCTTTTTTAGCCCGAGAAACGTTTGGGGCAGAGCCTGTGCTGATGCTCACCGAGCAGCTGGTCCTCTCCAGGTCCCATTCATCACTGTCTCTCACTTTGCATTATTGTTCACACCGAGGGAAAGTGGGTGTGAAGCTGGAATAATAATGTTTCACACTTGCTTTGCAGTGGGTTTGATACCCAACAGCATTTGAACCGATCACAAAAGGCACGGAGCAGTGGAGGGCTGGGAGATGGAAGCTGACAAATAACAAGTTAATTACCTTCAGTGAGGAAATGACCACTGTGCTTTGCATCACACTCATGATAAACTGAAAATCAAGATGGGGTTTTAAAATCGAGATGGGATTTTAAATTCAAGATGGGGTTTTTAAATCAAGATGGGGTTTTTAAATTCTGGCCTAACAGATTAGAAGGAATCTGTAGGTGAGGGCAGAGCTCAGTGCAATGGTTCCCCCAGCTTCAACCTCATTCTTTCAAATGGAATTCCAGCAGGGATATTTTCCTGAACCTGCAGAGCACTGAAAACATCTCTTTAGTCCAATATTCCTCCCTCATTTCCAAAGGGATTGGGGGTTAAATGATGGACACTGATGCAGTTGTTTTAATGACATAAACATGGGAAGAATTGAATGCTCTGTGGAGTATCAGGGGTTTGGTGTTTGGGAATTGGGGTCTTTTGGCAGCTGGGCCTCCCAAGGGGCTCTCAGGAGATGTGGCTTCCAGTGATTTGGACTGACGTGCTTTTATTGTGTTCCTGCTAGCTGTTAAATAAGATTTAAGTCTCAGTCACCATTTAGTTCTTGAAGAACATCGCAGCCACCACAAGCGCAAACAAAACTGTCTGGATGCTTGTTTATGCAACAGATCATTAGAAAGTCTGTAGGAAAAAAACCTATTCTTGTCTGCTAGATAATTAATCTGCATTTTAAGAATTGTCTAAAGACATATTTGCAAGCCAGTCCATTGAGCTGCTGCTCATCTAGTCAATAATCCCATATTTAATAGTCCCTGAGAATGTATTTCCATAATGTGCTGTGAACAGTTGAGAAATCTGCATCTTTTTTTGTCTTAAGATGTCAGTGCTCGCACATTTTCTATGACAATTTTTTTTTTTTCCCCCCTGACTGTGGGTGAGAAGATCCAGCCATATGAACTCCCAACTGCTGGGGCTGGGGGCAGGGAGGAGGGGAAGGTGCTGGGAGCAGACCCCTGGGTGCAGATCCTGGATGAGTTTGCAGTTTCCAGCTGGCATCTGTCAGCCTGCAACGTGCTGGCAGCGCTGCCCAAAAGGCTCCTCGGGGCTGGGGGGAGTGGGGCCTGGGGCTTTCCCAGCTCCAAAAATCCCCCTGGAGTCAGGGAAGGGGGAGCATGGCTTGGGAAGGGGGGTCTGGCATGAGCGGTGCTGTGCCACGGGAGATGCCCTGGTGGGAATGCCGTGGTCCTGGTGGGAATGCCGTGGTCCTGGTGGGGTAAATTTGGTCCTGGCAGGAGCAGGGGTGTCCTGGCAGCGCTGGGATTGGGGTGCTGGAGTTGTTTGGCTGCCAGGATGGGGCTGTGCTGCAGCAGCACAAAGGCAGGGACTGTGGCTGTGCCTGGGCAGTGACTCCCCTCCTCCAGCCTGGAGTTCTGGTACCAACCACTGGAATCTGGGGTGTCTGCAGCACCTCTGAGCCGAGATTTTCCGTGTTCCCACACGGATGGGTGTGAGGGTGTGGGGTTTGGCTGCTTCCCTGGGGTTACAGAGGGAAAGGCTGAGTGCAGGGGCAGCCCCTGAGATAATTTACTAATCCACGTTAACGAGAGTGGGGAGTAAAACCACACTTGGCAAGAGGAACCCCCGGGAGCTGCCACATCAAGGTGAGAAGCAGGAGCTTAATTTCATTATCTTATCAATAACTGGCTGGTCTTGTGCTGTGCTGTGAATCCTCAGGAGTGCTAATGCTATCTCGGGCTGTCTAAGCAGAGAAATAATGAATACAAGCAGGAAGAGCATTGTGTGCAGCCCTGGTATCTATACCTTAAAAATGATGTTGGCAAACTGGAGGGAGATAAGGGGAGAGCCACGGGGATGATGTGAGGGCTGTAAAACAGGCTGGAGAGAGAGAGACTGAAGCCCAATCTTCTTCTCCTCACAAAAGAGAGTGATTTGATTATTGTCCAGGAGTACTTAAGCAGGGGAAGAGAGTTCTGCTAGGCAAAGGTTGGGAGGCAGGCCATGGTTCTGTGGCTGGGTGCTCAAGCTGGATAAATCCAGACAAGAAAAAGCCATGTTTTATTTTTGTACAGCTTTATATTTAAGCACAGGAGCAAATTACCCAGGACTTGGTACATTTGCTGTTCTTTAAATTGAAATGATACATCTTGCCAGCGTTCTTTTAGGTCAACTGCAGGTTTGGAGTGGGAAAAGCTCAGCATGAGTCAATCACAACTCAAACAAGATTTTCAAAATGGTCATTATTGCCCTTCAAATCTTTCAGTTATGTTATGAATTTTTAGGTTTTTTTTCTGATGTGGGGGAGAGCAGAGATGTAAAATCCAGCAGGGCTTTGGGCTGCTGACAGCTGAGCCCATGAGTAGGGTTTATCCAGTTAAAAACTCCCCTTTTCCCACTGCTTGTAGGGCTGGAACAGGCCTGTTTGGATGTGTCCAGGGAGTCTGAAGGGTTCTGCTCTCCTCCTGCTGTCCCATGAGTTCCACCAACCCCCTGAGCCTGCTGCACAGACACGGAGCATGCTGCAGCCTCAAATCCCCTCTGCCACCTCCCCGAGGAGCTCAGCAGACCCAGCGAGAGAGATTAAGAGGCATCATTACGTTCAGTGGGTGGCTGGCATGTTAATTAGGGCACGGGGCTCGCGAAGGTTACTTTCACCTCTTACCTCACCAACCTTAAAGCTGCAGAGAGGGGAAGGAGCAGAGGCGAGGGAAGGAAGCTGGAAGCAAAGCCAGCTTCAGCAGGGGTTGGGATGGGGAGGTTTGGCCAGTGCTGCCTCCTCTTTTCCACGTGGAAGGTGATTCCAGGTGGGAATGCCAGCCTTGCCCTGTCTCCATCCCCACTTTGACTCAGCTCTTTGCAGAATTGAAGGATATTCCCTTTTCAGAGGGTGGCTCCTCATTCTTTTTCTTTCCGTGCTTGACGGTGGTGCGCTGAAGAAAATTAAATTAGGGCTGTATCAGTACAAGGGAGAGATTACCATTTGCAAAAACATGTTTTGCTTATGTTAGTAATATTGTAAGTGTTAATTGAGTGTTCATTGATTGCCTGTCACCACCCTGATGTAATTCTGCTCCTCTCGGGCGGGTGCCCTACCCCCGGTTAAACCGAGCTGCTCTTGCACCAGGAACCGGCTTGGCTGCTCATTTCTTCCCCCCACTGATTCCATTTTACCAGCTGGATAATTAGCATCATCTCCTCCTCTTTGGAGCCAGCTCACCATCCTTGTTCTCTCCCAAGTACCTTTAATGCTTTAATACTTCAGTGTTTTTAAGTGGCCCTAGACAAGAATTTAAGCAGGGGATGTGTTTGAACTCGGTCCAGGAGCTGCTGTCTGCCTGGATTTAGGGTCTGAGCTCCCCCAGCAATTGCTCTGTTCATTAGAGGTCCTTTGTTGCTGGAGGCTCAATTATGGGAGTGAATGGTGTTTTATGGCAATAGAGGTGGGGAAGGAGAAGCCAAAAGCTTTCTGTGCTAATGGTGTCTGTTATGTAAATGGCTCTGTAATCAGGTAATCGCGGCCGAGTCGTGCTGGTGACTGGACTTGTGTAATCCTTCTGCTGGAGCCCTTTTCGTGTTCCAGGGAAGCTGCGGGGGCTGGCAGTGCCCAGGTGTGGGAGGATCCCGTGCAGGACACTCCAAGGTGAGCTGGAGCACAAGGGTTGGGCACACCACGGATCCACATCTCCTTGGATCCACCTGCCCCAGCCAGGCATCATCCCAGTGATCCCCAGCACCAAAGGAGCTCGAGGGTTGGGCACACCATGGATCCACATCTGAGGGTTGGGCACACCATAGATCCACATCTCCTTGGGTCCTCCCAGTCCTGCTCTGCCCCACCAGGCAGCTCATCCCAGTGATCCCCAGAACAAAAGGAGCTCGAGGGTTGGGCACACCATGGATCCACATCTCCCTGGGTCCTCCCAGTCCTGCTCTGCCCCACCAGGCAGCTCATCCCAGCGATGCCCAGCACCAAAGGATCTCCCCTCCCACACCCACCCCGAGATCTGGAGTCATTGTGTTTTCCCTCCCAGGAATGAGGCTCGTGGTGCAGTTCTGCACATTCAGTTATTGCTTCCCTGCCAGGGCGTGCAGCAGAGCTCTGAGGTTTGTGGTGGGGCTTTCCTGGTGTGAAGGATCTTCCTGGTGTGTGTTTGGTGGGCTGGAGCACCTTTGGGAAGATTAATTAACCCTAGGTGAGAAACTGTGATTTAACATTCATAACAGGGGGGAGGGAAATTAATATTCCTTCTGCCATGCAGAATCTGTTTAAACTCCTGCCTTCAGCTTGTCTGACTGGGAATCTCCTCTAAGTTGTACAAATGAAAGAACAATTTGTTTTAGATGATGAGTTATGAGAATATTGCTCATAGACCCAGAACACGACACTTTCAATCACATCTTCATTGCATTGGTAAGGAAAAAAAATGATTTTTAGGATCTTGACATGCTTATCCTTCAGAGCCCAAGTCAATTATCATATTATATAAGAATTTACTCCATGGCTCTCTGGTCCCTGGGAATATCATCACGTCAAGAGGAAAATCCTGCAGAGTTGGAAGGATTGCCCAAGTTTCCATCCACAGGTGGCCTTCAGGAATAGGAAAGTGGCTTAAGAAATGTGTGGTGGTAAAAAATATAAGTTAGAGTAATTTTGTCCATTCAGTTTTTGGCAAGGTGCAGCTTTAACCTCGTCTTGAGGGCCACAAGAACCAGAAACTCATTTTCCTTCAGTCTGGTAAGGTGGAGGTGGAGATTCTCTTGCTGGGAACTTTGAGCAACAGGTCAGAAATCCTGAGCTGGATGACCAAACACTGAATAAATCCTTCTTTATAGCCCTTAGCTGAGGTCACGGGTGGAGTTTGTGTGTTTTCAGTTGTCTGCAGGGTCCATCTTGCTGGGTATTTCAGTGGTTGGAGTTTTTCTCCTCTCTGGGCTGGGTGTTTTTGGTGAGGGACACTCTCACTCATTTTTCTCTGCCTGTGAAGCATGGACAAGCCTCTGCTGCTGGAACGTGGCAGATTAGCATGGGATGATGCTCCAGGAGCTGGAAATGCTGCTCTGAGCACAGAACTCGGAGCACTTTTCTCCTTGAGCAGATTTCCAGTCACAAAAATACCCGAGTCCCATTTGCAGGCACGGGTGTTAATGCAGTGCAGCTGCTCTGCTCCATTTGCTTGCATAAATGCAGCTTTTAGAGCTGTCACATATGCTTGATGGAGCCACTAGCCCTCACCTGCTCCCTCCTGGAGTGGCAATTCCTGGCAGGGATTGCCAAGATGAGGGAGATGATGGTTGTCTCCGTGCTTTAGTGCATATGCCAGGG
Organism: Passer montanus; assembly: GCF_014805655.1. Taxonomy (NCBI): domain Eukaryota; kingdom Metazoa; phylum Chordata; class Aves; order Passeriformes; family Passeridae; genus Passer; species Passer montanus. The sequence continues at coordinate 2,478,457 of NW_024369596.1, forward strand.
CTAGGATCCCACCATTTCCAAGCTGCTCTGGATGGCTGGAACGCTCCAAATGCACTTGTGCAGATGGAATTTCTGGGCTGTATCACCTTGGCTCGAGCCCTCCCTGGTTCTGTAGCTTTGTTTACGTGGAGGTTTCGAGCTGGGGTTTGATTCTGCTCTTACTGAGGCTGTTATCTTTTTATAGTGTTGCATTACTCATTGGTTCCTTTAACTCCTTTCAAGTTTGCCATGACTAATGAAGAGCTTTGCTGCAGCCTCTGGTGGAGTGGACACCCAAGATGCTCTAATGGCATTTTTAGTGTTTTATTTTTGCTTTCCCACGGTTTGATCCTGCAGGGTTGGTGCTTTCAGTGGGACGCTGTGCCTCCTTTTTTCCCCCAGCCCACAAGGGAGGGATCTGGGAGCTTCAGGAGTTAAAGGAATAATTCAAAGTTTAAAGCTGGGGTGCTGCCTCCAGTTTGGAGGTGCTTCGAGGCCAGGTTGGATGTGCTGGGAGCAGCCTGGGATGATCTTTAAATCCCTTCCAACCCAAATCTTTTGTTAATCAGTGATCATTCTAATTCGTGCATGCCCTGTTGTCTCTTGGGAATCCTTGGCTGAGCAAGGGCTGTGTTCTGTGGGACCACCAGGAAACGTGCTGCCCTCCAGGAAGGTTTCCAGCTCCTTTTATTTCCATGGCTGGGCTGTTTGTGCCTCCATAAACAGCTCCAGTGTGGTGAAGAGTTGAATCCTTCCTGGGGAAAGGATGAAATTTTGCTCAAGGGAAGCTCTGAAGCCGTGACCTTGTCAGGGTCTGGGCTGGTGTCACAGTGTCACTGTCCCCTTGGTGTCCCAGGATCCCTGTCTGGGGTCATTCCTGTGCTCAGTTCAGCCCTGAGTGCTTTGCCAAGGTCACGGGCAGGGCCCACACCTGTGCTGGGGACACTGGAGTTATTCCTGCCATGGCTTTTCTCTCTCTCCTGCACAAAGCTTTGTCTTCCACGCCGAGGAGCTCAGCAGCTGACCCAGGGTCTGTCGTGCCATCTGTTTGAGCTCATCCCTGTGCCCCCAACTCTGCCTGAGCTGCTCCTTCCCTGGCACTGAGTATTTCAGAGATCAGGCAACCCTGGGAATGCTCCTGAAGCGGGCAACAAAAAAAAAAAAACAAAAAAAACCCCCAAAAAACAGGAGAGAAGCTAAGAATATTTTAAATAAATAATACTCCCTGGCTCCTGAAGCGCAGCTGGGCAGCTTGCTGAGCTAAATTCAGCTTAAAAAACATCTGTGAAATTCAGGTTTAGGATGGTGGCCAGGCTGGGTTCACTGGGATACCCTTTGGGGTATGACAGGGTTGGAAGAGCAGGTGGATGTTTGACCTCCCTTACCTCCCACTCCCTCCTCCAAGAGCACTGGGCCTATATATTTGGAAAGGATGGGTGAGAATTTGGGTTCCTGTGACCCTGTTTTTGCCCTTCTTAACTGTGAATAATTGGAGGTGTGGAAACAGGTAGCTTTGGACAAACAGATGTGAATTTCCATCAACAATTTCAAATGCCCTTCCTGAAAAGAAGAAGAAAAAAATACTGTGGAAAACAGATTGAGATGAGTCTTTTTTTAATTAAAGGAAGCTGTTGTCTTGTGTACTTGGGTGTTCCCACGGAGATGACGAGCTGCTGAATTTTAATTCACTGCACTTTTTTTTTTGTTCACTTTCCTCCAGCTTCTCCTCCTGAACTTTGCCCCATGGGTGGAACCGGTGCTCCCCTTGTTAGAGCATCTAAACCCTCTAATTATCAGGGAAATGGCTGAGAATTATCAAACCAGCTGCTGTGTGCATGTGCTGGCTTCTTGTTTTCTTTTTTTTTTTTTTTTTTTCCTCCTTAGGTGTGGATGAAGCTCCTTAATTTAAACAGCAGGGAGATGTGATTGGTGTGGTTCTGGTCTGGCAGAACGAGCAGTGCTGGTGTTTCTGTGTTTTCCTGTCATGCCAGGAGACTTGTTCTGTGTTTGGGGTATTGTTATTTTGCAACTGGAATCAAGTTACACGGATTTGATTTTTTTCTTTTTTTTTAATGTGGAGCCACTGGGAGTAGTTAGTCAGTGAATACAAAAAGGCACCAGCCCTAATGATGACAGGGAAAAGTTCTTTATGGGATCTGGGAGCAAAAGGCAGGCAACAAATGGGTACAGCCTGCAGAGGCTCAGCATGGAATCCATCAGGGGAGCAGGGCTTCCAAATAATTGCATCTGCTTTTGTTAATGTCTCAGGTGATTAGTTGGGAGCTGCTGGCCCATCCTTCCTGGGAACAGCTCCTGCAAGGAGGAGAAAAAAAGGTTGGGTGGAGTAAAGAGAGATAAAGGAGCACACCAGGGGTGTCACAGAGTTATGGAGTGGTCTGGAAGGATGAAAAAGGACAGGGAGGGTTCTGCTGGAGGCAATCCCTGGATCCCAGCTCCTGCAGGGTGCTCTGGGCGTGTGGCAGCACCTCTGGCACAGAGAGCAGGGAGGAAAATTCGCTGCCTTGTTTCCTTTTCCCACCCTCAGGGAGGGTGATGAGCTCCTGAGGTCCTTGTGGTGTTGGGTGTGGGAAACACAGGCAGGGCTGGTTTAGGAGCCCTGGGGATGGGAGTGCTCCTCTGGGGGGCTCAGGACAGGCTGGAATCGTGGGAAATGGTCAAAATGTCATGAAACAGGAGAATGCTGTGAGAGTGGTGCTGAGGGCAGCACACAGGGCAGATCCAGGGATGGCTGGGTGTGCTGGAGCCTGGCTGGGTGTGCTGGAGCCTGGCTGGGTGTGCTGGAGCCTGGCTGGGTGTTCTGAAGGCTTGTTCGTGCTCTGGGATCGTCCTGGTGAGTTGTCTGGGCACTGCTGGACCATGAGCAGTGCTGTGCTGGCTCCAGCCATGGCACCAGCTGTGTGGTGCCAGCTGGGCTGTCCCTGTGCCCCTGGGGTTATGGGGGTGCTGGGATGGGCGCCAGGGACACCCAGAACATGGCAGGACACACAGCTGGCCCTACAGTAGCTGTTTGGGGCCAGCCAAGGCTGGAGGCACAGCTGTGCCCAGTGCTGGAGCACCCAGTGACCTGGACAGGCTGGGGGTCAGGGCAAGGACCACGGCGTCAGCAAAGCTCCATTTCTCCCTGGATGGGGTGCAGGCAGCTCCTTTCAGCCCGTGCTTCATGTTCTGGGGGGGCTGGAGAGGGAAATCTGTGTGTGAGGAGGAGTTGGAGCAGAGATGTCCCTCCCCAGTTTGCAGGTGTGAGCTCGTGCCCCTCACTGGTCGTGGTTACTGGGAGAGCTTTGCCCTTTTTCCATTTGCTTCCCAGCAAGCTCCCCTTTTTCTTCCTCACCCATTCCTCTGTTGAACAACTCGTTTGTGTGGCCTTGGTGGTTTCTAGGTCCCAGCAGGGCCGTGCCAGGGCACTGCTTCCCTCTCCTCTTCTTCCCCAAGGTCACAAGGCAAAGGTTCCAAGGTGGGAGATTTCATCTGCAGTTTGGGCACCAAAAATCACCTTTGAGCTGAAGTTAATTAACGTGCCTGAAACAGAAACTGCTGCCTTGGGTGCCTGGATCTGGGTGCTGTGTAAAGGAAAATCAGGGCCGTAGAGATTAGTTTAATTTGGTTTATTTGCTCCTGTTTAGTTTTGGTTGCCAGTTTGGGATTCTGACCCGCAGAGCTCCTGTTTGTGCTGGGCCATAGGCAAAGGTCTGGCTGGCGATTCAGCAACAGCAAATTCCTGAGCTGGGCTTGCAGAGGGCAGCTCAGATAAGCTGGGCCATCAGTTCTGTGCTGTAATGTTTGATTTATTAATGCCTGGAAACCTGAACACAAGCCCCCAGGAATCAAAGAGAAACAATCTCCAAAGAAAGAGAGAGAATGAACTCTTTTCAACAGTAGAAATTGCAGCAAGAAAAATTGAGGCTGGACATCGGGAAACATTGTTGAACAGTAAAAATAGTGAAGAGCTAAAATAGATTGCTAAGGGAGTTTGCAGAGGATCTGTCACTGGAGATTTTAAAGAACAGATTAGACAAATGGCTTGGAAGGATTGAGCTTGTTGGATGGACGGGAGGACTAACAGAGCTCTTCATTTACTGCCTGCTCCCCACGGCTCCTCCATCAGTGTCACAGCCTGCCCTGCCCCGTGCCAGCCTCTCTCCCCACACAGAGAGCCCAAAACTCCACCTCTGCTGCTCCTGGGGCTGGCACAGCCCCGGGCACAGCGAATTTGGGGTTTCCTGCCTCTCTCTTGGTGCTTTGTTTCAGCCTTGTGGCCGCTGAGCAGCCTGTGCCAGTATGGACAATAATGCACAGATTAAGTTTAATTAATAACTCTGGCACCTGACCTCAGGGAAGTCATCTGAACCTCTTGAGCACAGGCCAGGCTTTCAGCAACAAGTAGAGCTCTCCTTGTTAGGGACTGAGATGAATTTTTTGGCTTGTTTCAGTCCGTGGTTGATTAGAGATGGTGCTAATTATAGAATAACAATGGGTTGGAAGGACCTCAAAGCTCATCCAGTGCCATGGGCAGGGACACCTTCCCCTATCCCAGCCTGCTCCAAACCCCATCCAGCCTGGCCTTGGGCACTTCCAGGGATGGGGCAGCCACAGCTTCTCTGGGAAATCCACTCTAGGGCCTCCCCACCCTCACAGGGAAGGTTTTTTTTGAGTGTTGTTGTGCTCCCTGTGATGTGCAGTCCATCCTTCCCAAGCAGATTTATGTAAATTGAGATGGGTGTTATGTGAAAACGTCATTATCTCAAGGCTTTCAGGGCTCTGGAAGGCAAAAAAAAAAAAAAAGGAAAAAAAAAAAGAAAAAAAAAAGAAAAAAGAGAATAATTTTGGAAAATTAAATATTTCTGACTAGGGTATGCTAAATCTTTTTCTGTTTAGGAAGGTGAGAAATTAAAATTGCAAAGCAGGCGGCGAGGGAGCGAGTCGCTGTGCGTGGCAGGGTTGGCTGGGTCTCCTGACTTCACAGAGGCTGGGAGAGGGAATCAGCAGAGAGACAGAGCTCCTTCATATGCAGAGAAGTCTCCAAACCCCGTGTGTGACAGGGCTGTGCCTTCGTTTGCATGTGCAGGGTAACAGCAGTGCTGAGCTCGGTCTGCTGAGAAGTCGGGGGGAGCCCTGTATTTGTGTCCTTTCACCGTCAGTTTTCATCAGCAAAAACATCTCCAAAATGGATTGGGGAGCGAGCTGAGTGGTAGTTTAGAGATGAAAAACCCAATTTGTGAATTGATCAGCGTGGGGAGAGGGAAAAGAGGGAGAGGCAGGGGTCGCCTGGTGGTCTGCAGAGCTCAGCTGTGCTGGGCAAACCTCAGCCTTGAAACAGGAAAATCAGGGGGTGTTTGATTTGATGTGCAGAGACTGCATTCTCTGTCTGACAGGGCTGCGTTAGCACTCTGGGTGTACAAAGCACAAATTATTCTCTCTCTCTGGAAGAAAACCACTTCTGTTCAGCCTCTACTGGCTGCCCCAGGCCAGGTTTGGCTGCTGCAGGCAGGAGACATGGCTGGGGCTCGTGTCATCCAACCAGAGGGTGACACGGGCACCTGGCAAACCTTGCTGCTCCTGTGTTGCACATCCAGGCCCTCAAAGGTGGGAAAACCTCTGGAAAAACCTGGGGGACAGGCTGGGTAGTGACTGCAGTGAGACACAGATAAATCCAAGATTGATCAGAGATGGGTCCAAAGGATTGGAGCCAGGCAGCCAAGCGGGAACTGGAACCCCAATTTCACAGGGGGATGCAGTGACTGGCTCAGAGATGTTCGTGAAGGAGTGATTCTACATCTCCCTTTTCCAGTCTGGGAGCTCTGCAGGCTGAGCTGGCCCCGTGCAGGACACGTGGGCCCTCTCCCCGTGTCCCCAGGGCGCTGGCAGCGGGTGCCAGGCAGCAGCCCCTGCCCTCCCCTGAAGCACGGCCCTGGCAGCTCCAGTGCCTCGGTTACTCTGGCAACAAACTGCAGGCAGACAGCACCAAGCAGATGAATTCAGCCCCTTGTTCCGGCAAAAAAATGCTCTCATTGAAGGCCAGCCCGAGCAAAACCCCCCTGCTGAAGGACCCGGGCACCCAGAGGGACATTCGGGAGTTGGGGTGTTGACACTGGGGACAGACCAAGGTGATACAGAGACTCCATCATCAGGAGGCAGGAAAAGGCACTTTTTTATTAGAAATACACAGTTCTTACAGAAACAATGGTGGATCTAAGACCTGATTGGCCTTTAGGAGTCTTCTCTCACCTATTGGTCAAGAAGGGACAGCTCCTTCTTGTAAACATCTCTGATAAACAGAGATTGAGACAGTAATTGTTTTAATTCTTTCTCTGAGCTTTCCCACAGATTCCCAGGATTTTCCTGGGAGAGCTGTGTCTGTCTGTGTTCAGAGGAGGTGTGATTAGCTCAGGGTGTGTGGGAGGAGCTGTGCCCCAGAGCTGTGTCCCCATGTCCCTGGTGTTTGGGAGTGTCTGCTGGGATGTGGGGCAGAGAGGGAGATTTGGGGAGGGAACAGGGATGGGTAGGGGGGAGCTGCTGAAGGGAGAGCCAGCAGCAGTGTCACGGTGACAGGGCCCCACGTCACCAGGAATTCTGCCCTCATCCCAGCAGCAATCCTTGCAGGGCTCCCCTCCCTTGCAGCTTGTTTGTCAGCTCACAAGGGGAACAAAAGCATCCGTGGCACCGGGGATGTGCTGCTGCTTCTCTGGGATCCAGCGAGCTGCCCAGAATGATAATTGGGTGCTTTTTCATTTTTTTAAGGAGCTAACAGGCTACTGCACAAAGTAATTAACTGGACAGATGGATCCAGCAGAATTTGTAAACGTCGACAGCAACAATAAGGCTTTTTTTTTTTTTTTTTAAAGGCCTTGTGTCAGCAGAAGGGCTCCAGGTTGGGGCTGGCTTTCAGGGAAGCAGCTAAAATAAATGAGACTTTAAAAAATTAATAATCTTCATGGCTGCAGATGATGCAGGTGTCTGGTGGTGGCAGTGAGGACAGCCAAGAGATGGGGGAGCAAAAAGGCCAGGATTTCTGTGTAGCTGCTTGTGTATATATATTCATTTTGTCCATGCAGAACATCCCCTCTCTGTGCATATAAAGGGGAATTTACTCACCAAGAGTGTGAGCGGACTGAAATAAAAATTAGGTTGTTGCAGCAGCAAATCCAATCCAAGTGGTTTTTAGATTGTTACCTGTATTCTGGGACTGTCAGATTTATTTCAGCTTGTCTGCAATGGGTGATTCAAATGCTCCTTTTGCTGCAGCCTGACAGCGTTTGGTTCAAGATGTGTGGTTTTTTTTTTTCCCCTCGTATTTTCTCACCTTTCAAATGCCAGGTCTTTGCTGTGTAACCCATCAGCCCTTTGAGTGCTTCCCTTTGCTGGTTTAATTGGGCAGGTTGTTCTTCCCTTTGTGTGCAGGAAGTGCTGGTCACTCCTGGCTGCAGTGACCCGCTGTGGATGGCCTCTCCACGAGGCGCCCAAGGCAGATAAAACACAGAGCAGAGGCCAAGGGAAGCTGCTCACATGGAATTACGGAATAGTTTGGCTTGGAGTGACCTTCAGATGATCCAGTGCCACCCCTGCCATGGGCAGGGACATTTTCACTATCCCAGGCTGGCCCTGGGCACTCCCAGGGATGGGACAGCCACAGCTTCTCTGGAAAATCCATTCCACGGCCTCCCTGCTCACACAGGGAACAGCTTTTTTCCCTAGTATTTTGTCTAAACCTCCTCTCCGTCAGCTCAAAGCTGACATTTGTTCCCCTGTCCTGTCTCCAGGTGCCCTTGTGAACAGTTTCTCTCCGAGGCAGACTTGCCTGGGCCCCTCTGGGCCGTGGTGTAATTAGTCTGACTTCAGCAAGAGTGAAGCGCTGCTGTTGATTTATCTCACTTTATTGGCTCGGGGCTGATATTGGTCTGCTCAGCAAGGCTTGGAGGATGTTGTCCTCCAGCATCAGCCTCCCAGGAGACATCTCTGAGCAGCCTGTTCTGCCTGTCAGCTGGTGTAAATCACCCAAACACCCATCCCTCACAGCAGCACTGCTCCTACAGCCAAGGACACTTGTTGCAAGCCTGGCCCTGGGAATGCAACAGGTTTTTGGGGCTGCTGGCAGCTCCAGCCCTGTTCCTCTTGTATTTCCTGGGTTCCCCAGATGAGGAAGGAATGATGCATCTGACTCCATGTTCTTAGAAGGCTAATTTATTATTTTATGATACTATATTAAAGAATACTATACAGAATACTAAAGAATACAGAAAGGATACTTACAGAAAGATAGAAAGAATAATAATAAGAACTCATGACTCCTTTTCAGAGCCTCGACACAGCTTGGCTGTGATTGGTCATTAAGTGAAAACAATTCACATTAAACCAATGAAACAATCACCTGTTGGTAACAATCTCCAACCACATTCCAAAGCGGCAAAACACAGGAGAAGCAAATGAGATACTATTGTTTTCCTTTTTCTCTGAGGCTTCTCAGCTTCCCAGGAGAAGAATCCCGGGGATTTTTCCAGAAAATATGAATGTGACATGTTCCCACTCACTGGTTGTGGCTCAGCATCCCAGGGATGGAGCATCTCAGACCCAGAGGAGATGGTTTGGTTTCCTGGGAGTTGTTTGCCTGCTTGTTTGCTTTCAGCAGCACAAACGTGCCCTCGTTAGGGCTGGGATTTGTGTGGTTTGTGCCCCGGGGGCTCGGGAACATCACAGGGGCTGGGAAGGTTTTGAAGCTGCACCCAAGGAGAGCATCCCTCTCATCGTCTCCAGGCTCTTCCTCTAATTAACAGGCAGGAATTGGGACGAGTTGAACCAAGTGCAGGAGTGGGGGCACGTGGGGAGGGGAACTGCAGGAGAATTGGTGCTGTAGGAGTGTGGCAGAGTTGATTAGGGAGAGAGGGAGAGGGGAAGGTGAGAGGTGTCTCCGGAATCCCAAATGACCCTGCCTGGATGGAGCAGCCTCCCCCTGGCACATCCAGCCCTGTCAGGAAAACAGGGAGCAGCAGTGGGGCAACCATGCCTAAATCATGCTTGGTTTAATCAAGTTAACTGTTTTATGGGATTGTGATTAGGGCTTTCAATACATCGATGGCCAAGGCACCTCTGCTGTGCTTTGTGCTTCTGGTTTCCTTCCCCTCCTCCTCGTGGCATTGTATTTCCCTTACTTGAGAGTGAATTTCTATTTATTCTTTTGGAGGTGTTGCAGTGGAAAAGGTTTGGGGTTCAATATTTTTAATAGGAAGAAAAAAAATCTTTAAGGGAACAAGAGCAGCCTCACGATTTCCTTTGGATGCAGCAGTTTGAATTATTGGTGAAGTTTTGTTTTTTTCCCCTGCCTTGCTGTGGAAATGGAGAATCTTATTCTGCTCTGAAATTGTACTGTCTGCACTGGTTTTGGGGATGAATTGAGAGTTTTGCTTACTTTCCACTTTGCTCACTTTTCCACTTCAGCTCAAGGTGCTGCTTGCAATGAGGGCTCCCTGGCTGATGTGGCAGGGATCACATCCCTGCAGGAGTGCTGAGATTGTCCCTGGCCCTGGCACAGGGCTTTGGCTGGGGTCTCCTGGATCAGGAGATCTCCTGGATGAAGAGGATCTCTGCTGGGATCTCCTGGATAGAGGGGATCTCTGCTGGGATCTCCTGGATAGAGGGGATCTCCTGGGTGAAGGGATCTCTGCTGGGATCTCCTGGATAGAGGGGATCTCTGCTGGGATCTCCTGGATAGAGGGGATCTCCTGGGTGAAGGGATCTCTGCTGGGATCTCCTGGATGAAGGGATCTCTGCTGGGATCTCCTGGATGAGGGAGATCTCTTCTGGGATCTCCTGGATGAAGGGGAATTTCTTCTGGGATCTCCTGGATTAGGGGGATCTCTGCTGGGATCTCCTGGCCCTCTGCTCTGCAGCCGAGCCTCCGTGTGAGCTGTGAATTCATCTTTTCCCACGTCATGCAGCCTCCGCCTGCAGACCTGCTGCTCCAAGATATCCTTGAGTTCAAAGTCATTCAGATTGGGCACTCTCAGGGACAATGGGAGAATCAAAACCGAGAAGTGAAATTATTATGCAGTCAGGATATTTTATATTATTTTATCCTAGAGGACAGAAATGTTTCTGGTGTTGGAGATGGCAAAGGCATCATTCTCCCTCAAGACAAGTTAATCTGTTTTCTCTTGCAACTGGGTCCAAATTTTTCAGTTTAGGACACCAGATCTAGGACAGCATGCCAGAATTTAATCTTGTGGAGCAATTATGGCTCACCAGATTTCACAGAAGCAGGAAAGGGAAGGATATTGAGATCTTTTGGTGGCTCTAAAACCAGCTTTAGGGCAGGCTGTGTGCTGTGGGTGAATTGCCTCCAATCAGACACGCTGCTTGGGAAAAGCCTCCTTTTCCCCAGCAAAACCACCCCCAAAAAGGCAATTTTTGGGGTGGTTTTGCTGGGAAAAAAAGCAAGATGTTGTGAAGGGGTGGGGTCCTGTTTATCCCTAGGCAGAGGGACTGCTGGGAGCACCAACCCCAGCGCTGCATCCCTGGGATTTGTGAGCTCCGTGGCGGAATGTTCAGGTCACTGATTCGCGAGATAAAAGACTCCTGACTCGAGCAGAACAAGCTCTGCTACAAATTGCTTTAGTTCATTATGCTTGCGTAATTAATAGGCGCTCTCCCAAACCTCCTGGAGCTGCGAGCTGCCAGGCAGGGAGCAGGGACAGGTTGGGAGCCTTGTTTGCTGCCCGTGGGGACAAAGCCAGCACAGGAGCTGCAGGCAGTGCCTCACCCCTGGCAGTGCCAGCCTGAGCTGAAGCTGCTCCTGCAGCTGCAGGAAAGGAACACCAGCCTGGGCTCTGCTCCAGCGATGCCTTGAGTTGAAGCTTTCATATTTTTCAGATTTTGTGCTGCTGTTGTAACTCTGAGCTTCATGTTAAGTGTTAGTGAGTTCTCTTCACAGGGTAGGTTGACAGCAATCCTTTTCCAGATTGAGACCAAGGACAATTGATGCAAGTTCCAGGCCCAAAAAGTGTAAACACCAGTGAATTGAGGAGGGAAAAACAAGGATGCGACTTCATGGGCTAAAGTTGGAATTGGACAATTAATTCCAATATGCAAATGGAGCAGAACTTATCAAAATGAGAGACCTTGTGAGCAGTTGTGCATTTTGGGACCATTTTGGTCCATCTTGGTGCAGCCCTAGCTGGGCTCTTGTGCTGCCCAAGGTGGCTCAATTGAAGAGATCTTTTTAATAAATCCCTGCTTTATTCTTTAACTAATCCAGCCTCTGTTCTGGGACAGCCAGGGCACATGGAGCAGGGAAAGGGCGACTGGCAGGGCAATATTTGGGCTGCAGAAGGGAAGCAGAGGTCACATCTCCCTTGCTGCAAGGACCAGGCTTTTCCTTGCTGTTCTGTTTGCTGCAGATAACAAAGGAATAGAAATACCCCAAGGATGGCACAGAAATCAGTGGAACAAACCTCACTCTGAGTGCAGTGACTCCTTTTTTTGGATGTAAATGTGTCAGATGTGCAGTCCAGCAGTCAGGAAGGGGCACCAGCATCCAGGCAGAGGTGGGAGGCCCCCAGCAGTTGCTACAGGAAACTCCTCTGAAGTGGAAGGGAAGGCAGGGACGTTTTCTGTGGAAAAAGACATGAATGGCACAATCAGCTGGAGCAGTGGCTTGTGCCAGCAGGGTGGAGCACTGCACTGGCACTGCTGGGGTCACACCTGGAGTGCTGTGCCCAGCTCTGGCCCCTCAGCTTGGGAAGGACCTGGGGACACTGAGCACGGCCAGAGGGGACAGCGAGGCTGGAGAGGGGCTGGGAACACAAACCTGAGAGGAGCCCCTGAGGGAGCTGGGGGTGCTCAGCCTGGAAAAAAGGAGACTCAGGGGTGCCCTCCTCACTCTGCACAGCTCCTGAAAGGTGCCTGTGCTCAGCTGGGGCTGGGCTCTGTCTGCAGGCACTGACACAATCAGAGCACACAGCCTGCAGATGCACCAAGGGAAACACAGGCTGGATATTAGGAAAAAGTTCTTCACAGAGAGGTGATAAAGTTCTGGAATGGCTGCCCAGGGAGGTGGGGCAGTCACCATCCCTGGGTGTGTTTAACAAAGCCTGGATGTGGCACTGGGGGCCAGGGTTGAGTTGAGGGGTTGGGACTGGGTTGGACTCGATGATCTTTAGGGTCTCTTCCAACCTGGTTATTCTGTGATTCTGAGTCCCTGAATCCAGGCACTTGTCTTGGAGGCCATGGGAACCCCTGCACTGGGAGAGGAGGCAAAGGCAGGGTGTGATCCTGCTGTGTTCTCCCTCCTCTGGGTTCCTCACCCAACCTGGCTCTTCCCCTCTGCCTGAGGCTCTCTGCAGGCTTAAATAAACCTGTGGGAGTTGGAGGAAGCTCCAAAATAGCAAAAATATACACGTGGAAAGATAGTTGCAGTTTCAGAGGTGAAAAAGCAAAACTCTGATCATTCCTTCTCACAGTTTCCTTTCCCTTCTGCTCTTTTTTTTTTTTTTCCTTTGCTTTTGGTAGGATCTGTTTTCTCCAGTAACCCTTAATAAAAGAGACAAGGAATTGAATGTGTTACTTGAGGGGTAAAAAAAAAAATAAATTGGAAACTTCTTGGTGAGGGGGCTGAATTGCAAAAATTACCAATTTTTGGAAGAGGGCCATTCGTTTGACAAAAACTATTCGAGAATTTCTCCCCAGCTCTCGCTCTAATGTGTTTTGGCCACCATCCTGTGTAATCACAGTTCATTATTTCTGAAGCACGGATGCTGCATCATCTAAAATATCCCTCAAGTGAGGGAATGATGGTGCCTCAGGCAGCAGCACAGACCTGCTCCCCTCTGACCCTGCTGGCAAGGTGGTGTCTCCCCTCTGCTCTGGACATGCAGGGAATTTGGGAACAATCCCATGGATAGCACATGGCTTTTTCTCCTGGAGGTTGGTTGGCTTTGCAGGGTTCCAGGGTCTCAGGAATGCTTTCAAACCCCCTTGGCCATGTCTGGATTGTGGTGTAGCAGGGCATGGGGTGGCCAGAGCAGCTTCTGTGCCCTCCCTCTGTACCCCAGTCCCAGCTGGAAGGGTGGATTCCCTGACTTCCACCTCTGAGCAGGGCTAGAGCATGGGGAAAATGTCATTTCCTTTAACTCTGGGTGCTGCATTGATTCTGCAGCTTAAACCTCCTGCTGTTCCTTCTCCTTGGAGGGGACAGGAACATTTTGCAATGTTCTGAGGTCCCAGTGACAGCAGCAATTTGGTTCTTTACCTCTCCTGCCTCCCCCCTCCCCTCAGCCTCCGCTCCTCCCCGAGCACCTGCCTTTTATCCAATTTAATTTTCACACCTCCTCCTGCCGCTGCTGTCCTTGCCAGTTATCTCTGTGCTTCTGCAGTGGGTGTCTTTCCTTTATTGGACTGATTGCCTTGAAGGTTCCCATCCCATCCCAAAGTGGCTTCCATAAATCCTGCTGGCTCTGGTCATAGCTGGGGGAAAACACCTCAGATTCCCAGCAGGACAGAATTGAAACTGTGAATTTGTGTTGGTTTGGATTGAAACCAGTGCCTTGGTTGTGTGATATCAGCACCCAGCAGGGTGGAGGCAGTGGAATGTTCCTCCTCTGGGGTTTTCCTCAGGGCTTTGCTCCAGGTCCTGTCCTCCCAAATTTATGGAATGAGGTACATTTTGAGGTTTTTTCCTCCCAGATATATGGAATGAGGTAGATTTTGAGGTCCTTTCTCCCTCTGGATTTTGGGAATTAGCTACATTTTGAGGTTTCCCCCCTGGATTTTGGGAATGAAGTTCATTTTGAGGTTTTTTTCCCTCCCAGATTTATGGAATGAGGTACATTTTCAGTTCCTTTCCCCCTGGATTTTGGAAATTAGGTCATTTTGAGGTCCTTTCTCCCCCTGGATTTTGGGAATGAGGTACATTTTGAGGTTTCCCCCCCTGGATTTTGGGAATGAAGTTCATTTTGAGGTTTTTTTCCCTCCCAGATTTATGGAATGAGGTACATTTTCAGTTCCTTTCCCCCTGGATTTTGGAAATTAGGTACATTTTGAGTTTTTTTCCCTCCCAGATTTGTGGAATGAGGTGCATTTTGAGGTTTCCTCCTGTATTTGTGGGAATTTGCAGGGCCATCATGCATGGATGGAAGCTTATGGAAAGATCTCAGGCAGAAATGTACCCCCTGCTTTCCCAGCTCTCCATCTCCTGCATCCCTGGCCATGAGCATCTCCTCTTGGTGTCGGTGCCCACCTCCCAGCGCCTGCAGTGTGCTTCCATCCCTCATTCTGCTTTTAGCCAGGCTGCTTCTCCTGGCTCCTGCTAGCCCTGCAGAGCCAGAGCAGCAGCTGGAGGACAAGTCATCAGCAGCTCTGCCTCTGCCAGCACCACAAGTGCTAATGAAGTCTCAGCTGAAGGGTCAGGCAACTGCAGCTCTCTGTCCCCAGAACAGAGCCAGAACCTTCTGGGCTCGGTGGCCTCGCAGGCTGAGTTTGGCCTCTGATGTTTGTGACTCATCGTGGCCCAGGAGAACAAAGCCCAGCTGCTGTCTGAGCCTGTAGGGTGGGCAGGAGAGGAGAGCAGAGGCAGAGGTTGTGCTCCTCATGAGAAATTTGGGCTCACAGGATGCTTGTGCCACCCTGCTGGGAGTGCCCAGCAAAGTTTGGGGAGCTTTTGTTTCAAACTGCCCCAAACTTTTGAGGCCAAGCCTCCAGCAGTGGATGACAGAGAAAAAAGAACCAGGAGGAAAAAAGGAAGGGGTTGGAAAAGCTGCTTTAAGATTTGGGGTTATTTCTCAGGATCTGATTTGGTTGGTAATCATTTCCTGAAGCTGAGTGATGTCCCTGTTTTTATCCCTGCCTGTGGTAATCACATATCCTGTGAACAGAGAGAGACATAGCTCTCCCAGGAAAATCCTAGGAAGCTGTGAGAAAGCTCAGAGAATCAATTAAAGCAATTACTATCTCAATCTCTGTTTGTCAAAGATGTTTACAAGAAGGAGTTGTCCCTTCTTGACCCAGTAGGTGAGAGAAGATTCCTAAAGGCCAATCAGGTCTTAGGTCCCCCATTGTTTCTGTAAGAACTGTGGATTTCTAATAAAAAAGTGCCTTTTCCTGCCTTCTGAGAATGGAGTCTCTGTATCACCTTGGTCTGTCCCTGATACCCCTTAGGCGACAATTAACGACCCCGACGTGATAATTGGTGACCCTGACATGATAATTGGTGACCCCGACGTGATATCTGCCCACCTCAGGAAGGTTGACAGTGGCCAGGGTTCCCACCACTGGCTCTGGGATCTATTCCCTTTCATTTTAATGCCATCCTAGATGGGATCCAATAATTTGTACATGGCTCTGCCTTGACTCCATAGAGGATTTTTCCAGCTCAGCTGGAGCTGGAAGTGTTGGCACTGAAATGCAAAGTGCAGGAGCTCATAACCACTGACCTTGAGGTGCAGGTGCAGGACAGAGGAAGGCAAGACCCAAAATATGGGAAATTATGGCCTGATATCATCATTTAAACCTAATAACTGTGTCCCCCGGTATTTTTCTGATATTATTCTTGCTCTGTAGATAGCATTTAGCATTTGCATGAGATAATGAGAGCTGGCCATGACCAGCAACACCACGACAGGTCCCTGCTCAGCCCCAGCCTGTGTGTGTGTGTGTCTGCAGCCCTGTGCTGATTTATTCAAATCTGAGGTGATTATGAAGGACCTTCATCAAAAAGACAGAGATTATCCTAACTGGGAGGAAGGAAAGATGGTGCCTGCACAGCTGGGCCTGCACTGGGAGCTGGCAATGCCCTTTCCAGCTGAGGAAGCTGGGAAAGGGGAAAATTGCCATATTTTCTTTTTTTTAATTTTTTTTTTTTTGCTAGGATGAAAAGACAACAAAGTATGAATGGTCATAATTTAGTGGGCTCCTGGGTAAATTTGTATTTCATTCCGATTATTGAGTGCATTCCCTAATTGCAGCAATAAAAAGGAATAGTCCATCTTCTAAATGCAAGTGGTAGCACTGATTGTTATTTAATTACTTGATTCCAGTGGTCGAGGGGTGAGCCTGGAATTACAATTGCAGCTTGTATTATTTCACTGAGATTGCCGAATTAATTAGGAGAACAATGGGATTCTTCATTGTTGACATCTTAAGGACTTGTGACAATAACTTTAAAACCCAGTGAATAATAAAGAGCCACCGTGGGGTTTTCTCCTGAGAAAAAGAGAAATGGGGGAGCTGGAGTCCCCCCATCCCCTCTTTTCTCCTCCATTGCCCTTCCCTGTTCTAGAATGTTTTCATTCAGGAGAGAAAAGCTAATTTCCAGTCAAACTCCAGTTGCTGATATGTGGGTTAATTCCTGAGTATCGTGGAAAAATAGCCCCTGGTGTTCATCCTCACTTGGTGTAATTGAAACCCAGAGCTGATATTTATGGGGCTTATCAGACTTTTTAGGGACTTGGGAGTGTAAGAGCATAAATGAATAGAAAGTTATAAGTTCTTGTGCTTTAGGACATGACCTAAGCTCTTCTTAATGAGACTGAGCAGAGACTTAACCCCAGGGTAAGCTCTCTCTCCTCTGCTTTTGTATTTCCTTCTCAAAATTCAGCGCTGGCTGAGCCCAAGAACACCAATGGAAAATCCCAAGGGAAGTTGAGGAAGGGTTGTGCTCACCCCAATAATCTGCTGGCCCTGGAAAGGAGGTGCTGCCTTTCCAGGCATCTCACTGGGATAGTTTTGTACAAAAATCAGGAAATTTATGTGTTCTTTTCTCGCTGTGCTGGCTCAAGGTGGTTTCATCCATATGGGAATATTGGTGCAGGAAATGAGGTCTTGCCCTCTCCTGCCAGGATCCAGACACTGGGAATGCAGGATGATGGAAAAGACATTCTCTGTAGGGCTGATAATGCCCCCCAAAAATTATTCCTGAGGGGAACAGTTGTTCCTGAGGTACTGCCTTTCCAGGCATCTCACTGGGATGGTTTTGTGCAGAAATCAGGAAATTTCTGTGTTCTTTTCTCATTGCTGTGCTGGCTCAAGGTGGTTTGGATCCATTTGGGAATGCTGGTGAAGGAAATGAGGTCTTGCCCTCTCCTGCCAGGATCCAGACACTGGGAATGCAGGATTTTCTGTAGGGCTGATAATGCCCCCAAAAATTGTTCTTGAGGGGAACAACAGAAACATTTAAGAACTGAGGGAGTTGTGTGTGGATAATGCTGAACAGAGGTGGAAAATTATGTGAGAGGGGAAATATTCAGATACTCAGGGTGGATATTTTTCTTGATCTACTTATAAACAAGCAGAAATCATCTCAGCACCCCAGAAAGTGGTAGGCAGGAGGCACTGATTGAGGTTTTGCCCTAAAAATGTTGGCTTTATTGTTTGTTCTCTCTCTCCTTTTTTTTTATTTTTAAGTTTTATTGAAAATGTGTTTCATATAATGGCCTTTGTTGTGATGTGGCTTTTACTGTAGCTGACTGAGTGTTTGTGGGGTTATTACAGCCTTGCAGTGGAGGAAAACACAAAACAGCTCCTCTCAAAAGCCTTGGGGGGAGGCATGATTATGTTAAAATAATCATCTTCCCTGACCAAACTTGGCTTTCTCCTTCCTGGGTGCTCTGCAGAGAGTTGTTCCTTTTTTTGTCTATGTCTTTGTATTGTCAGGATTAATTTTTCAGAGGGAGAAATCTCCATAAGCTGAGTGGTGCCCACTCCTTCCTTTTTAGGAGCAGGAGGTTGGATTTCTTTTTTCCCCCCCTCTTCTCTGCAGAAATTCTGTGGCTGGAATCTACTCCACTGCTCACTTTCTTCCCTTTCAACCTCTGATTTCCTCTGGATTTTTGTGTGAGTTTTCTGAGCTGATTGGAAGTACTTTGAGGTACTTTTTGAAGTCCTTTCCTCCCAGATTTGTGGGATGAGGAACATTTTGAGAGGTTTTTTTCCTCCCAGATTTGTGGGATGAGGCACATTTTGAGGTTTTTTTTCCTCACAGATTTGTGGGATGAGGCACATTTTGAGGTCCTTTCCCTCCTGAATGTTGGGAATGAGGTACATTTTGAGGTTTTCTACTCCCAAATTTATGGAATGAGGTGCATTTTGAGGTTTTTTTCCTCCCAGATTTGTAGGATGAGGTACATTTTGAGGTTTCCTCCTGGATTTGTGGGAATTTGCAGGGCAATCATGGATGGAGGGGAGCTCATGGAAGGAGCTCAGGCAGAAATGCACCCCCTGCTTTCCTAGCTCTCCATCTCCCGCATCCCTCACTCCTCTCCTTGGGCCTGGCTCAGCTCTCCTGCTCCCAGATCATCCCAGGGGCTGTATTTCACCTGAGTGCAAGACCTTTTGAGTCTGGCTGGGCTTCAGCTGAGCTCTTAGCCAGGCATGAGTAACTGCTGTGCCTGAGCACAGCCAGGAGCTTAATGAGGGAGAGCTGTGCCAGGGAATGGGGCAGGACCTGCAGGATTTGGGAGCTGTGGGGTGAATCTGTGGGCTGGGGATGAGGGGATGGCGTTGGGGGGTAGAAATCCACGTGTGGGTTTTTTGGGAGAGGACAGGGAAGGGCTGAGGTGAGGCTTTGGCAGGGTGGGATGGAGAGGAAATCACTCCAGAGCCAGGGTGGGTTTGGGCAGAGCTGTCCCTGACAGGTTTGGATGTTCAGGTGCTCCCAGCTCTGCTTGCTGCAGCAGAAGGAAGAATCTTTTGGCATCAATTTCTCCTCTTCACCCCAAATCAGCTGAGGTGCAGGGCAGAGGGGTTTGCAGGCTCTGCTCTGTGCAGTCTGCCTCCCCCTCCTCTCGTCCTTCACTTCTCAACCCACTTCATTCCCTTTGCTTCTACCAGTGCCTGACAAGCAAATATCTGCTCTCTCTCTCTGCAGGAACCTTTTCTTCCTCCACTGCCTGATTTTTCCCTTCTCCAGAACATCTCTAATCTCTTTTCCTGCACTGATAACTGAAATGAGTTCTACTCCCAGCCAGCAGCAGCCTTGGACAGGGCTGAAGGGCAGGCTCTGATTGACAGGGGATCTCTGGGATTCTGTGGGCTCTGCTGATTTATTTCCCTCTTTCCCCCTTTCCCTTCCCATTGGGAATCTGCCACCTGCAGGAGAAAGGGCAGCCAGGCTTCGTTGGCAGAGTGCAGAGGGTGAGGAGGAGGAGCAGACATGGAGCTGATGAGGGTGTGGGTGAGATCAGCCTGGCTGGGCTCTGCTGGTCAGGCAGGAGCTGTGCAGAGCAGGAAACCCCAGGGGACAGCCACGAGAAGCAGAGAGGTGAAGGAAAGAGAGCAGCAAGGAGGAGGAATTAATAAATTAAAAATAAAAAATAAAGAATGGCACCCTGGAGATCTGGAAAAGAGCCAGAAAGAACAGGGTACAAAATACCAGGGAACTGACAGTTAATTTACAGTCTCCAGGGAGAGAAAGGGAAGAGAAGAGGGGGGAAATGCCTTTGTTGAGAAGAAGCAAATGGTAGAGAAGAGTGGATGGTGGTGTGGAAATCCTCCAGGCTCCTGGGGTTCCTCCTCTTCCTGAGTGTCCTGCTCAATGCAAATCCCATCTTCCTGAGGATCTGAAGGAAAGCCTTCTCCTGGAGCTTTCCCCTGGCACCACGGGTAGGTTCTGAGTCAGACAAAGGCAACGGGAGAAATTCCAGAGCTGAGCAAGGGCTGCTCTCAGGGTCGGATCTGGGGAATCTGCTTTTGGCACAGGTTGGATCTGGAAGGGTCATATTCTCCAAATCAGAGGATTTGGATCAAATTTGGATTGTTGTGATCTAAACATGTCCAGGTGGGGAGTGGTTTCCTGTTTCTGCTTTTGCCTCAGGAAGGGCAGCACTTTGTCCTCTGCTGTGGCTTAAATTTTGTCCATCAGAATTCCTGGATTTGCTGAGCATTCCCAAATGCACCCTAGACCCTGCTCCTCAAGAAAACACAGCTTGGATGCGCTTGATCTCTGCAGAGCCAAGCCTGGCTTTTTACCTGGGCATGGATGGAGCTCAGCTCAGAGGGATGAAGTGGATTTTTGTGTCCAGAAATGGAAAACCTCATGTTCTTCCTGAAGGTGACACAAATCCTGAGGAGCAAGAAGCTAAAAGAAGGGGAAGAGGAGAGAAACTCTAAAAATTCCTGGGTTTTGTCCTATGAGCTGAGTGAGCCAGGTGTGAGGCAGATGGGGCTGAATGTTCCTCATTCCCACAAATCCAGGAGGGAAAAACCTCAAAATGTTTCTAATTCCCACAAATCCCAGAGGAAAGGACCTCAAAATGTTCCTTATTCCCACAAATCCAAGAAGGAAAAACCTCAAAATGTTCCTCATTCCCACAAATCCCAGAGGAAAGGACCTCAAAATGTTCCTTACTCCTACTAATCTGGGAGGAATAAACCTCAAAATGTTCCTCATTCCCACAAATCCAGGAGGAATGGACCTCAAAATGTACCTGATTCTCACAAATCCGTGAGGAAAGGACCCCAAAATATTCCTCATTCTCACAAATCTGTGAGGAAAGGACCCCAAAATGTTCCTCATTCCCACAGATCCAGCCCCCAGCTCTCTGAGCCCTCTGCTCTCCTCCTGGTGCCAGCCCAGGCCAGCCTGTCCCCTTCCTGTCATTGCCACCTGCTGAATAATTCAGTGTACTTTTGGCTGAGGTGCAGAGTCCTTTCCTGGAAGAATCCTCATTTCCTTAATGGGAGGCTTTAAAGTGGCTGAGATCACAGTGCTGGGGTGCTCAGAGCTGAAATCTGGGGTTTGGGGAGCACACAGGACATGTCCAGAGTCTCCTCTGACAGCAATACAGATGCAAAGGTTCTTTTTCACTCTGTCTGGAATAGCTTTGTAATAACAGCAGGAGTCAGAGAGGCATTTTTATTGATTAAACAATCGAGGCTATTTGTCTTTAGCAAAGCAAAAATATTGAGGTGTCTCTCTCTTCCTACATATACATTATAAACATTTATTATGTGCAGCAGGCTCTGTAATCAAGCTGATGTTTGTGATGGGCTGGATTGAGACGGTGTAACGGGAGCTGAAGTGTAGAGGAAACCTGGTGTCAATATTCTGGATAACCAGGGCTGAGGCAGAGGGGAGGGAGGCCAGGGACTGGATTTTTGCAGGAGGAGTGATGTGAACAAAGGATTTCTTTGCAATGTCTGCTGCTGTGCTCCCTCCCAGAGATTCCTGAGGCATTCCTTTGATCAGGCTCCATTCCAGCTATTGGAAAATTTGTAATTTGAAAATCCGTAGCTGCACCTCTGTCTTGCCTGTGCTCCCCTGAGGCTGAGCAGAGCCTGACATCTCTGGGTCCCCCTGCTCTGGGGCTTTCTCTGCCCTCCCCTGTTTGGTTTTCTCGGTTTCCAGGTGCCAGAGCACTGACAGAGATCTCATCTCTTGATTTGTGTGTTTGTACCAGCACTAACTGAGCACTCAGGGATAATCTCTGGTTTTACTCTCACAAATTTCCTTTATTTTGGTAATTTTTTTTTTTTTCTCCCCTTCTCCACATGGAAAAAATTACCAGCAGACAGGAACAGGGAGCCTGGGTGCCTTGGGGTAGTGTGGGCTTTGAGGGGTCAGACACTGAGTGTGCTTTGTGTGACCTTTTCCAGCTGATAAATGTGGGAGCTCTCTCTGCCTTTGGGCTGGCAAAGGGGCTCATTTTGGTTGGTGTCCTTCAGGGGCTGAGTTTTCCCTGGGTTTCCTAATTGCAAACTCCCAAAGCTGCCTTCCCAAGGGAGGGGGAATGCAGGCTGGGAAGGAACCTGAGCCTTCCCAAGGGGTTTTAGCCAGGTAGAAGCTGTGGAAAATGGATTTATAGAAAATCTTAATCCAACAAGAAGTGGAACACTTGGCTCTGGCAGAATTATTTGGGGATTATTTAGGAATTATTATGAAATTATTTGAATTTCAGCGCTCAGCTCTGCGCTGTTTGTTCTGGTTCCTCAGGAAGCTGTGCCAGGCTGGAGAGGACCCAGCTGAGCCTCTGTAGGTGTGTTTGTTGATGCAGTTTCTTAGGTGCACAATATGTCTGTGCACGGCACAGCCACCTTCTCCTGGAAGGAGGGGAGGGCTTGGCTGGAAACGCTGCCTGTGGCACAGATGGACACGTTGCTCTATTCTCCCCATGTGATGTGTTGAAGGAATTTTGGATGTGAGCCTAGACAGGGGCCTTGGGAGCCACCCAGCCCCTGCAATCGCAGGTACCTGCCTTGGGAAGGCTCCACCAGCACCCACCTCCAACCTGCTTTGGGGGTTTTTCCCTTTTATTAATTTTTTGGGAAGGCATTTCCAGCTCTAATGGCAGCCAAAATTAATTCCAGAGCTTGCTTAGCCCCATTAACTTTTGTTAAATCATCATCATCATTGTTATTATTATAATATAAAACATTATATTTTTTTTTTCTTGGGTATCAATAATCACAGAGAGGAATTAACCACTGGTTTTATGTCAGACTGGAATTGTGCATCCCAGCTGGATGGATGGGCTTCCTTGGGTTGGGGGTTTGCTTAAAAGTCCCCTTCAGCACAAAATTAAAATGTGCCCTTGTCACTGCAGCTCTGTAGGGGGTGATTTACATTTCCTCCTTCAGATGAACTTGTCAAACTTGGTGATAATGAAGCAAAAAAAAAATAAAATTACAATGGGTACGAAAGAGGTGCCTTGTGAAAAACCTTCCTTAATGGAAAATGTCTTTTTTGATGTGAAAATCTCGTGTGTGTGTGTGAGAAGTAGCACAGCTTTGATTTTTCCGTGATTTAAAACCAATCAGCTTTGTCATGTCCTAGAAGGAAGGAAAGGAAATGAAGCCAGCAGAAATAAAGTGGAATATTTGGATGGAAGTCGTCTGACCTCTCAGAGGGGCTAAAGACAGCCAGGAATGCACTTTTTTCTCCCTGTTTCTTGTGAGCTGAGCTGGTCCTGGCATTGTTTTCCCACCTTTTGTGTGGATTGAGTGGAGCACAGGAAAGGGAGGGTGTTTAAGAGGCACCTGTGTTCATCTCAGGGTTCATCGAGTTGTCTCCATTCCTTGACTCCGTGCCTGCCTTAATTGGGTGCTGCACCAGCTCTATATGTTAAAATAAATGAACTTTTCACTGCAAAAGAGGAAAAGAAGAGAGACAGATGATCCCTCAGCAGCAGCTGTTTGGAGAAAGAATCCCACAGAAGCCTCTTTCTTGGCTAATTAGAAATCTGCTTTCCTTTAGGAAGGATAACGTTTACGTTCCTGACTCCTGTTCCTGCTTCTAATTACTTTTTGGAGGAATGAATAAAGACACTTTCATATGTTTTACTCAGAGTTGCTGAGGCAGAGAGTGCTGGGTGGGAAATGGCTCCTGGAGAGGGGAGAGGAGACAAGAGGAGGAAATCAAGGTGTCACTTTGCACTTTGAGGAGAGGGGGCTCATTCCAGCAGGAGCATCGGGTTGGAGCCAGCACAGAATTTTAGGTGGGATGTTTTGGGGGAGGCTGCTTATCCCTGAAAATGCCAGCTTTTCCTGCTGTTTCTCTGCTTAATTTAATGAAAAAGAGCAGGGGTTGTGTCCATCAGGAGTTGTGTCCAGCCAGGAAAGGAGGAAAAGCAAAACACAGCTCCCCCAAATCCTCCCAGTCCCACAAAAACAGAACACAGCCAACAACCGTCCCCTCAGGGCAGGCAGCAAGGCAAGCTGGCTCCTCATTGCAGAATTTACATTTTCCCTGGCTGGGGCACTCCGAGCCTGAAGGAAAGCCCAGCACAGGAAGGGGTGGAGGAACAGCAACCAAACCTCCACCCTGCTGTGCTGGGAGGTGGCTTTGGGCTCCCAGAGGTGGTTGTGGGCTCCCAAGGGTGACATTGGGCTGCCATAGGTGATTTTGGGCTGCCAGAGGTGGGATTGGGCTCCCAGGGGTGGTTTTGTGTTCCCAGAGGTGGTTTTGGGCTGCCAGAGGTACTTTTGGGCACTCAGAGGTGGTTCTGGGTTCCCAGAGGTGGCTATGGGCTCCTAAAGATGGCTTTGGACTCCCAGAGATGGCTTTGAGCTCCCAGATGTGGTTTTGGGCTCCCAGGGGTGGTTTTGGGCTGCCAGAGATGGTTTTGGGCTGCCAGAGATGGTTTTGGGCTGCCAGAGATGGTTTTGGGTTCCCAGAGATGGTTTTGGGCTCCCAGGGGTGTCCCTGGACCCAGGGGGCTGCAGGAGGCAGTGGCAGGGGTGGGTGCAGGAGGAAGGTGAATTCCCAAAAGTGAATTCCCAAAAGCACCAAAGCTCTGCTGGGAAGGGTTCCCTGCTCCACCTGGGTCTCAGCATCCTCCTGTGGAGCACAGGGGTTTTCCAAGGAAGGGAAACATGGAGATCAGCCCAGCCAGCTCCATTCCCCATTGTCAGTGGGAATTGAAACCACTTTGGGGTTCTGGATTAGTGATTACAAGACAGGGGGATCCACTCGAGCTGTTTGATACCTGGAGAATGGAGCAGCTTTAAGTAAATTCATCACAAAACAAATGCGCAGGAAAATGAAATGCTCAAGCTAAAATTCTGGAAAACAGCAAACGTGCTCGTTTGGCATCTGCTGAGAAACAAGCTTTGATTGTTTGCCATGAAGGAAGAATTTAGTTTTGAAATGTGCTTCATCTTTTTATTAAGGTTATAAATATTGAAATTGGAACAAAGCATTTTACTCAGCCTGGAACAAAGAATTCTCTCTTTTTTTTTTTAACCCTCCCAGTAGCCCCCTGGGAGTTCAGGATGTCTCCTCCAGACTGGAAACTGCTGCTGCTGGGGATTGTTTTGGTGTGCAAGGGGTGGTGATTTAAGCAAAGCCTTTCTCTGCCTCTGCTGAACTTTTTAAAGCCTTGAGCAGGTGTTAGTTTGCAATCCAGCAATTCAATTACTCTGGGCAATAAATTTCAAGGTAAATGTTGGAAGCTCCATCACTTGAAGTACCAATGTTTTTCTTTTTTTCTCCCAGTCTTCAGGGTAGTATCATCAGCAGTGGAAGTAATGAAGCCTGGTTTCCTATGGATTGCTTTCTCATGGTTGGGTTCTTTGATAACTAAATAATTTCAGGCTTTGACTGAGTGCCCCAGCCACAGGAAAAGCTGGATTGGGTGTGAATTCTCTAATAAGGAGTGAGCTTGCCTCGCATCCTGCCTGCCCCTGAGGATGCTGAGAGCCTGGTTATTGTCTGGCCTCTGTTTTTGTGGAGCTGGAAGGGTTTGGAGGAGCTGGCTCTGGACAATGTGCTGCAGGTGGGTTCCTTTGTGGGTGGCTTTGCCTGTTTCCATAGGAAAGCAGGTTGGAAGGATAGGTGGGTAAAGGATATTTTTGGCAGGCGGACCTGGTGGAGTCAGTGCCACCATTTCTGGACTCTGAGAGGAGGGAGGAGGATGTTTTTTCCGGGGAATGTGTGAATAAACACGTCCATTAACATGGTGACAAACAGGACTTGACATGCAGGGTGGTGCTTAAATTAAAACTGCTCGTTTACCATGACCAGGGGATGGGATTTCAATGCTTGGTACCAAAGCTATAGTTTTACCACAAGGTTACTTCCATTGCATGCAGTATTAAAAAAAAAAAATCCATTTCTCCACTGGAGATGCAATTTTCCCAAATTCCCTTTACTTTTTTTTTTTTCTTTTTTTCTGTTATTTGTTTTTAGGAGTGTGATTAAACAAAAGCAATGCTGAAAAGTGTGAGTGGCTGGGCAATAAGGAGGGAAAGGAGTGAAATGTGTGTTTCATTTCTTGCCTGAGAGCTCCACAGACTGAATTCCTCCAGCTCCTGATGGGATGGTGCTGCTGCCCTCCAGCATCCAATAAAAGAGTAAAAATCCAGGGGCAAAACCAGCAGGGGACAGTGGCAAATCTTTCTGTACAGAAAATAAGTGAGAAGCTGATAAGTGGTAGCCCAGGCAGGCAATTAACACAATGAGTTAATGATCTGAGGGCAGAGATCTCCTGTGGGCTGTGTCTTTCAGCCCTTTCTGGAGGGATGGACATCTCCAGGAATTAAGACAAATAAAAACAAATAAGCAGTGACTCTGGAGCAGAGCAGGTGATTGAGCACTGAAATTGGTGATGAGGTGATTAATGAGGGTTTGTTGCTGCTGGTGGACAAACCAAGCAGCTCCACTCTTCTGGGAGTGATGCTCAGCTCTCCTCCCTGCTCAAACTTTTCCAGGAGCAATGAGAGGGAAGGAGAAGGGAGGGAAGGGAAGAACTGGCCCCCTCTCGGCTTGATTTATGATCCAACCCTTTTGTAACAAGATTTCCACTGTTGTAAAATATTAAATACATCCTTATATTCAATATCACATTTTGATACATTTCATGCCTCATTTGCTTCTGGAGTCAAGGACAACTTCACATTTTTCATGGCACCGGGCCCAGATTTGTCTATTTATTTATTTTTAATCACTGCATTTTTCTCTTTTTTATACCTGTATCGTTCTGGATTAGATCTTGGGAACCATAGCAACCTATTCCACTGGGTGGATTCAGGTCTCCAGCACGTGGCAACTTTTTTGGCTTGGCTGATTCCCCCTGGGGCTGCTGTGCAGGTGCCATCCATGGGGGAATTGTGGTTTTTAGGAAACAGGAGAGAGGTGGTTTTGTGCTGGATTTGAGGCTGAGGCAGCAGCTCTGTCCCGGTGGCGTCACTTTTAAACAAAAGGCTGTTTTATTGAGCAGCTCACGTGCTGGAACGAGGGGGATTAAGTGGGATTTGCTGCCACACTTCAAGGGGGATGTACACGGCTCCCGTGAGTTAGGGAGGGGCTGGAATTTGTCGCTGTGGGAGGTTTTTGTTTATTTTTTCTGTCACTTTGGGGGAGAGCAGCTGCCTGCTGGTGCCTCGTGAGTGGAGTCAGCCCAGAGGGACTCTGCTCCTGCAGGGACAGGTGCTTGTGCTGAATATTTGTGACCAGAGCAGGGTGGACTGTGTCCTATCTGAGCTCTGGGTGCATCCTTTTAAATCCAATACTCAACCAAGGACTGCTGAGGGGACGTGTTTTGGGTTTTTCTCCCATCCCTCAGCCCCGATCTATGCCCCTTACCTTCACCGAGGTGTCTCATCTCTTTAAGTCAACAGAGAGCAATTGGCCTGTGTTCCCTCCGAGGTGACATCTCAGATGTGACTCATCCTCTGGGCTCAGCTTGTCTTTCCCTTTTTCTGAAATCCTGTTTTTTCTTCCTACTACTGCCAAGGTGACTGATGCTTCTTTTTTTTTTTTTTTGGTCAAAGAAAGTACAGCAAGAGCCACTTGTAAGGAACAGGAGCTCAAGGAGCTCTGCCTTAGGACCAAGACAGACGGGCCTGAGAAGTGAGAGTAATTAAAAACTGTAATATCTCCCCTAAGGCTTGTGGCCAATTATCCATGAATGGCAACTTCAGCTTGTGATTGGATGCTTTTCCTGAAGGATAAAGCTGGAGTTGGAATGAGCTCAAGAAGGCCCATGGCTGGTTGTTTTGGAAGGAGGCCTGGACAACCACAGGAGCTCTGACTGATCTGTCAGAGGGAGCTGCTTTAGCAGAAGAGCCCAGCTTTTTTCCAGACTTCTTTTCTGACTCTTTTGAGCTGCTCCAGCTTTGCCACCGAAGCCAAATTCCTGAAAGAGTGGCCACAAGACTGGGGAGAGTTTGGCTGGAGGGAAAAGTTTCCAGCTCATCTTTTGGTGGTGCTGCCCTTCCAGTTCTTAAGAGATTCCAGAAGTGCTCAGCACCCAGAAATGAAATAATTCCAGTGATAACTTCTCTGAATGGGCAGCACTGAGCTGGTGTTGGGGAAAGGTCACATGTCCTCCAGGAGTGACTTTGAACCTTCTGTCCTTTGGCAAAGGAGCCCGTGAGAGATGAGAGTCTCACAAATGAGAAACAAACAGCTTTTCTCTGTAGGACAGCTTGTATCTGAACAGGAAATCTTCTAAGACTTGGGATCAAAAACAATCTTCAAAGCCCTTTTTCATAAATGAAAGTATCAACAGGAGTCAGGGGGCTTTGGTTGAGGGGCTCTTACAAATCCCACAAGGCGCTTATCTGCCTCTTTTGGCGGCTGACACCCTTTGAAAATCTGTCCCAAAACACTTGAATCACTCCTGGAAATTTGCACTTCTAAATTACCTGCCTGCCTGCAAACCCTGCCTTTTCCTAATTGCCACATCAATGAAAAGCCTGCCTCACCCTGCTGCCAGCAGCCCCTGGTGGATGGTGGGGAGTGCAGGAATTTCACCCCGGCTGCTTTTTATGGTCCCCACTCTTTGGGAAGGCAACAAAATTTAGTGAGGGAACCCGTCTTTGTTCCCTCCTTCCCATCCAGCAAACTAATTGAAAACAACATGAATGTTAATGATGCATTTCGCATTTGGAAGTTAGAGGGGTGATTAATACGCTGTACATTGTATATTAACACCTTCTCAGGGGCATAATGAAGACAAAATATATGCTCTGAGACGGGGCTGTTTATTTCTCCGTGTGTTCCCTGTGTTCCACCACCCCTTCCCACGGTGAAATACAAGCTTTCCAATCCAGAGGGTTTTGTTTCGAAGCATAATTTTGAATCAATCAATAAACTTTTATGTCTTAATAATTTTTTTTTAAATTCCCCCCCCGCTTTTGATCGGGTGGCTGGAACAAAAGGCACAAAGGGAATGGGATTTGAGGAGGGAGAGGCCAGTGATGTGCCAGGTTCCTGGAGCTGTCACCTCATGGTGCTGGTGGAGGAAAGCTGGAAAAAGAATCCAAGGAAAACTCTTTCCCTTTCTTCTCCTCCTTGACCGATGGCTCCAGAATCCTTGTAATGCTGCTTTTTTTCTTTAATTATTGTGATAAATGGCTCCTGTGGCTGGAGCTTGGCTGGAGGCCGGGGCTCTGATTAATCTGTGAGGCTGCTGGAGGCTCTGAGTGCATCCATGTGACGAGCACAGATCAGGCTCCTCTGTCCCTGCCTGGGGCTGTCTTAACTGGGCTGCTGTGACCCCAAACTGGGCCACCTCTGCCTCTTCTTCCCTCTGCATGCTCCTCGCCCTTCCAAGGCTCCTCACCTCCTGGATTTGGGCTCTGCTGTGGCCCCAACCTCTGGGATGTTTTCTGTGATTATGCCCTTTTCTGACCCAGAAATGGAGCAACTGAGAGGTGTTTTAAAAACTTTTATTCCATTTTCACAGAATTCACAGAATCCGCAGAACGACCAGGTGGGAAGAGACCTCCAAGACCATCGAGTCCAGCCCAGCCCCAACACCTCAACTCAACCCTGGCCCCCAGTGCCACATCCAGGCTGTGTTAAACACCCCCAGGGATGGTGACTGCACCACCTCCCCGGGCAGCCATTCCAGAACTTTATCACCTTTCTGGGAAAAACTTCTTCCTGATATCCAGCCTGTGTTTCCCTATTTTCAGTCTCATGTGAAGGGTGAGACAATGCAGATGTTATAATTTATGCTATTACAATCAGAAACCAACAATTTCCTGATTACAATACATTATAAGTGTCTCTTATAATACATTATTTGCCTCACACAGGGGCACCCATGTCAGGTTATGCCCTTTTCTTTTCCCAACTCCTTGTCTGTGCCATCTTCCCAAAGCTCTGCTTGCAGGAGGGATTTGAGCAGGCAGGGATCACAGCCAGGCACAGCTTTTGGGAGCAGTGAAATCCTAATCAATACCAAAAGGGTTAATTCTGCATCTTTGTACTCTAGAAGAGTTCAGAAGCCACCCAAAAGTTGGGTTTTGCTGCAGATGTTTGAACAAGCTCTTTGTTTTCCAAGAAACTCGCAGCTCCTGCTGCCCTGCATCTCCCCTGCCCCTTCTGTTGTCCCAAGAGTTCAGAAACCACCCAAAAGTTGGGTTTTGTTGCAGATGTTTGAACAGGCTCTTTTTTTTTCCCAAGAAACTCGCAGCTCCTGCTGCCCTGCATCTCCCCTGCCCCTTCTGTTGTCCCTTTCTTAACCAGATTCAGTCTCTGGTTTGTTAAACAAACCTGGGGCACAGCAAATGTGGTCAGAACCAGGAGGAAATGGACAATTCATTGGATTAATTTGATTAATTAACAGAATTAATTAACTGGATTAATAATTCCAGTTAATTCAAGCATGTAGTCACAGGAGAAGGAGGAATGATTTCAAACTGAGGGTGGGGTTTGATGGGATTTTAATTTTTTTTTTCCTGTGAGGCCCTGGCAGAGTTTTCACAGAGAAGCTGTGGCTGCCCCTGGGGTAGTGGGAGGTGTCCCTGCCCATGGCAGGGGGTGGAATTAAATTATTTTTAAGGTCCATTCCAACCTAGGCCATTCAGTGATTCCTCACCATTGGTATTCACCTGTTGCTCTCTGTGTCTGCTGGAGATTTATTATTTTTAGCATGACTTTGTGTGGTGACATTGGAATTGTTCCCTCAGCCTGGGATTTTGGCTGGGGTTGTTTATGATGGACAGTGTGTGATATGTTTTGTGTGTGTGTGTGTAATGGAGAATATCTGGTTCAATGCCTCGATGTGCTTGGGTTGGAGGTGTGGGATCTGCTGAAATTCTCATAAATCCCATAAATCACCAGGGACAGAAGCTGTAACCTGGAGATGCCCTTCGGGTGGGAAGGCAGGACACTGATGCTCCAAACCTTCAGCATCAGCTGCTTCAAGAGCAGGGAGCAGATCCACAACCACGTGGATAAAACCTCACCACAGGGCTTAAAGTTTCTTTTCCAGAAACCTCTGAGCCCTTCTGACCACCCCACCTCACCCCAGCCCCTCTCCACGGGCAGCAAGGCTGACGAGCATCCTCATTTTTATTTCTCTGAGTAGAAAACTCTGGGAAAATTGAGTTTTCTGAGTAGAAAACTCGTTGGGAATATTGTTGTGGTGGGTGGGGGCGTGTGCTGGGGCTGATTATGTAACTGCAGGAAGGGGAAGGCGGGCACGGGAGCTGTAACACGTCTATAATTAATCACAACAAACAGCCAGAAAACAACAAACACTTCTTAAACTCCGTTCTTGGCCACAGCTGAATTACTATTTTCCTGCTTTGGCAAGGTCCTTAGAGGGGAAAGCAACAGGGGGAGAAGCATCTATGTGTTAATTCATTAAGTGTGTTTGAAACCTTTTTTGGGGGGTTTGGTTTATTTGTTTGGTTTTTTTTTATTTTTAATGAATGAAAATTAAATCTGAGAATGGGTAGAGAGCCCTGGTGAGAGCAGCAGAGCTCCCTCAGGCTGTAGGCAGCTCCTATTAATAGCACCTGGCACTGCTGTTCCCACCAGTTGGGTGAAAAAGAGCCCCAGTTCTGGAGTGTTTTTCCAAACAGGGAGGGGAGGAACCAACCTGGAGTAATTCCTGCTCTGCAAGCCGAGTGTTTCTCCACTTTCTGAATGAATGGAAATGTGCTTTATTTATTAAAATGAGTAAAGTGCCTTTTTCCTTCAGGACTTGGCATATTTTTGCTGTCCTTGCTGCCTCCTCTCCCTTTTATCTGCCTTTAAGCCATGTATGTGCATGAATCCAGCATAAAACTCTGTTTTATCTGGATGATGGTGGGCTCAAATTAAAGCTCTTGGGTTTTTTGGCTGTGTCTCTGCCCTCAGAGCAGATTCCCGTGGCTGTGGACATGATCCTACCCTGCTGCATCTTCACCTCCTTCCTTGCTTGCCTCTAATTAATCTCCTGTTAATAACCCAGCCCAAATGAGATGAGACAGAGACAGAGCTGAAATTTCGAATGATGTTACCAGGGAATCTTTCAGGTTGGTGTGACAGGGTTTTATCCTTCTGCTGCCATTCCCAGCTGAGGTGGGGGAGGCAGGATTTACTGCTGCTCTTCCCCTGACCTCCTGCTCCACCAGGCATTCCAGCCTGGCCATAAATCCGGGGCTGCTGCTTCTCCCAGCCGTGCTGGTGAGCTCAGAGCAGCCTCGTGCTTGCTGTTCCATGTCTGTCTGTCTGCCTGCTACCTCTCCCAGGCTCACATTCCGATTTTTTTGGGCTGTGTCCTTGCTTATCTGCAGCTTGCCCGGTGCTGGAGGGAGGGTTGTGCTCCCCCAGTTTGGGCAGCTTCTCTGGTGTGACACCTGAGCAAAACTCGCTGGGAGTGGGAATATGGGTGAAGAAGAGCAGGCTGGAAAACCTGGAAAGCCATCTCCCAACCTGGAGATGGTTCAGGGAATTCCAGAGGCTGTCAAGGCTTGGGTGCCACCCATATTTTGGATTATTTGTCATTAAAGGAATCCATTTTAAAGGAGGTGTTGTAAGGTCCTTTTTTTGCTCATGGGTAAGGATTTCCCAATCTTGGAATTGTGCTTTGGAATTGTCAGGGTTGTGCCACCACCCTCAAAAGTCTGAAATGCTGCTGGCACCTGGAGGTCTGAAGGGATGATCCCATGGGCGCATCAGCAATTCCACCGTCCTGGAATGCTCAGGGAGGAGCCAGGGACTGCCCTTAGAACCATTCCTACGTGGAATTTTCTCTTTCCCCCCTTGAGGCAGAGTAAATCCAAGCTGTCACCATGCATAAGTGTGAGCCCTGCTGTACAAGCCCTCAGCAGATTGCAGGAGCTGCTTCCAGGAGAATAATTCAGGGGATAAGGAGTCCCCAGGTCCATCTTAGGAACGGCCTGTAATCATTCCCAGGGAGCAATTCCAGCATCCATAATCCTGGGATTCCTGGGAGGAGCCACACCTGTGGTGGTGGGGAGGGGAACAAAGAAAATTTGGGGCAGTTTGTGGGGTTTTACCATGGAGTTGGAGTGTGGGAAGCAGCACTGGGGCAAGGAGGAGTAAAGGGGCTGGTTAAAGAGATAAAGGCATAGACCTGAATGTCATTTTAGAAACCTTGATTAAAAAAAAAAGAAATCCAAGTCAGAGGCTGTTAAGAGCAGAGTGAAGGCTCAGATCAATAGGCTTTGAATGAATTCCTATAAAAAGGAAGAATTTGGGTTTGACTTTGTAGGCACACTGCAGGAGAATAGAATCCATTGTCCCCAAAGGAGCTGTTCCAGCCCTCCTCTCGTCGAGATACTCGGGGTTTTTAAAACCTGCCAGCTTTTAGTGGTGTTGGGGAAGGAAAAAGAAGGCAGAGGAGAGGTGGAAATTAAACCACAAATGTTCACAATAAAATAGTGATAGAAATGGGGGTGGACAGGGAAGAAGAGAGAATCTGGACTCAGCATCAGGGGAGCAGTAACTCACCTGGGTTTGTGCTGTTCTCAGCTATTGCTGCAAAGGCTGAAATCAACCCAGAGTTGGGGTTTTGGTGTATTTTGGTGTCAAAAAGGTGATTCCCATCCAGGAAATTGCTTGAGTGACCCCCACCTTTTGAAATAAGCCCAAAATCTGGGCACAGAAGTGTTTTCCAAGCACACACCTGAATGTGGTGGCTCAAGCCTCCTGCAGTGCCAGCTGTGGTTCTGCTGGAGCAGGGATCCTGCACAAGGGGGGAGTTTTCCTCTGGAGCTCCAGGGCTGCTGGAGATGGGTCTGCTCTTCCTCTGGGAATGCAGGGCAGGAGAAAGCTGCTCCTCTGGGAATGCAGTGGGAAAAGGCTGCTGTGGTGCTCCCAACCCCCAGATTGTATCCAGGTAGGAATGCTTGGCTCCTCCCCCTGGGTGGAGCATCTCTTAATGGGATGATGTAATTTGATCAGCCATGCAGGGACACTCACTGGCCCATGAACAGAAGAGAATTAATAATTAATGGCCCATGGACAGAAGATAATTAATAATTAATGGCCCATGAACAGAAGATTACTGCCCTACCTCTAACACATGGCAATGGAATACACACTTATAACCAGGATATTCAGTGTTCTGTCAACCACAGGCACTGAGGGATTCTGAAAAACCTCTTTGGGGTTCTGGAAAACCCATTTGGGATCCTGGAAAAGGGAGAGAGCCTTTGGGTCTTGGTTTTTAATGTGACCATGGAAAAATGCCACAGAGCTCCTCACGTATGTCACCTCCTGGTGCCAGTGTGGGGTTTATTTGGATTTTTGGAGAAGGCCACTCCAGCTCCTCTCCAAAGCCCATCAGGAGCATGTGGGGCCAGCAGGCAGCTCCAGAGCCCTGCTGGCAGCTTTGATTCTCCCTTTGCACATGACAGCGATGAATTGCCGGCACAGCGGATGACTAAACAGCTTCGTTACCGCGTCGTTAATTACCTTCATCCCCGCGCTGTTCTGGCCCACACTTTGAGGCAGAGCACTGACCTGATGCTACCAGAGCTGTGTTGCTTGTCCTGAGCTGTCAGGGGGAGAATTATGAGAGTCTCTTCATCTGGTGAATCACTGCTCTGGTTTGGGGGTGAGAGAAGTGATTTTGCAGAGGGAATTTACCTCGTGTAACCCACCCGACTGCAGTCGACTCTTGCAGTGACTTTTCCCATGCCCTATCCCACTAAGGGGATGGGAATGGCAGAGCTGCTGCACCACAGGGCAGAAATCCCTGTGGAAATGTTGTTAAAAGCCATTATTTCCTCATTTTGCTAAATATTTAGGCTTTTCTCCAAGCGCTGTCTGTAGACTTCAGGTGTGAGACGTTAATGGCAGCATCTCCTCGTTCTGTTTTTGAGGCACAGGGTGGAATTTTTGGGGTTGTGATGTGCAGGGACTCGGATGATCCTTGTGGGTCCTTTCCAGCTGAGGATATTCCATGATTCTCTGTCTTTTTTTTTGTTTTTTCTTTCCTGTGCAGAGCAGGGCTTGATTTGACTGACAAGATATCATTTTTGGGGACAAGGAGCCATGATGATTTCATTTAGGGTGCTTCTGTGGTGCAAATAAATGGCAAATAAATGTCAATAAAGTCCAGCTAGGCAGAAGGAGCAGGCTGTGGGCTGGAAGGAGGGAAACACACTCCAAGTGCAGCTGGAAAAATGCTGCTCCAGGTTCCCAGCGCTTGGGTTATTCCTGGCCAGAGCTAATGATGATGTATGAGCCTTGCAGAACACTCTTCATCCTGACACCCCCGCTGGAGAGGTCTGTGACATGATTCTCACTAGGTACAGGTGGTAAAATTAATGCATGAGGAGAGAAAGTTTGGCCAAGCAGCAGAGCCGGGGAGGAAATCTTGGTGTCCTGAAGCAGTGTCAGGCTTTGCCTCACAGGAGCCTTGAAATTCCCAGCAAATTCTCAGCTCCTGGAGTTTGCTGGTGCTGTGATTACTAAATCAAGCCCTGCTGTTCTGGAAGGTCAGCAAGCTTTATTCCCCCTGTTCCTGCGTAATTCCTTGACTGGTGGGGTGTCACAGAGGGTTCTGAACCCCATGTCCCAGCTTCTGCCAGGGAGAAAATCAATCACCAGTTTATCATCATCATCATCATCACCTCCCTTCTGCTGAGCAGCTGCTGGCAGTGCCACGTGCCAGTGCTTTAACTCTCCCAGACTGCTCACAGAGCTGGTTGCAAAATTTCTGAGGGTTTTCTGGGTGATGTCAAAGCTTCTGCAGATCCCTAAAAAGCCTTGGGAAAGAGCGAGGCTCATGGATGGTTTGGGATGTGGCCACACTTGTGTGTGCAGGGCTGCCCAGTCCAGGGACACTGGAACCCCTTTTCTTATGCTGGTTTTGGGACAAAATCCTCATTTTTAGCATGGAAAAACTGAGTTTAAGCTCTGAATTACACCAGGACACATTGCCTGCTCCTGAAATGCATCTGCATCCTTTGTCCCTGTCTGGTTCCTCTCTCAGGGGTGCAGAATTCTGCGTCCCTCTGTCTTGTCCCTGTTTGCTACCCTGTGTCTCTCAGTTATTAGCAGCTAAAACCTGTTTCTTGCAGTTTGGGGGGCTTTTTTTCCTTATATTTCCTTGCCTGGATCCACTGGAGCCATTCTGCACCAACCCAGGGCTCTGCCAAGACCTCAGTCTCTTTTTTTTGGTCTCCTTTATCTAACCCCACTGCCAGGGAAAATGCGGGAGACACCCAGCGAGGAAGAGTGGGTCAGCACCACTGGGAACAGGGACAAAGCCATGAAAAGCCACAAAAAACCAGGGAAATCCTCTGTTGGACAGGATCATGTGCCTTCCCTCCTGATCTGCTCTTTTCCTTGGCTTCCCCTTGCTTCCAAGGTGTTGGCTCTGCTTCTCCATCACCCTGGGGAGAGCTGGATCAGGATAAAGGGGGGAAAGGGCTCTGTGTGCCTGCCCTGCAGTGGGTGTTTGCAGTGCCCTGAGCCCCCACTCCCTGCAGAGATGGCCCCCACATTTTGGGGAGCAGATTCTCTTCATTTCTGTCAAGGCAAACAGGCCTTGAAGTGCCTGAGATGCTACAGCAAGAGTGATGGGGAAAATCAGAGGTTTTTTTGGGGGTTGTTGTTAGGTTTTGTTGCTAAAAGCACAGCCAGAGGGGGTGGCACACACAGGGGGGGTCTCTACACTTTCACACAGCCCTGGTGACATCCTGAGACGTGGCCTCGTGGCACAGACTTGCCCAGCATCTCCCAGCTGATGTTGGCTCTCTTTTGGGAAACTTCTGGCTCATTAAGGGGTTTATCACCTGCAGGAGTCACTGGGGTGGAAAGAACCATTTCTGCCCGGTGGAAAATCCCTGCTATTTATTCTGAGCTAAAGGTCAGGCTGGCAATCTCCCCTACTTAGATAAAATAAAAAAACCCTCCCCTCTCTGCTGCCTGGATAACTTTTTGTTATCCCAGCACTCCTGTGGGAGGGAGCAATGGGCTGGGGAGGTTCTGGTGCTGGTTCTTGGCTCATCCAGAGGCTTTCTCACGTCCCCACCCCACGCTCAGACGTTGCTGCTGCCCACCAGGAGCTGATTAAATGTTAAGGAGAGCTCGAGATTCCCACTGCAGCTGTGCAGGATGTGGCACAGCCCAAAATTCCAGCCGGGCTAAAATCAAATTAAAGTTTCCCAGCGTGGTGTTTTATGAGGAGGAGTAGGAAAAAAAATTATAAAAATAATAAAAAAAGAGATGGGATAAAAGAAAAACTCCAAACTAAAAGAGCCCCCTGCAGAGTTCATCTGGTGGATGGAGTTACATTAAGTGAATGGAAATTAAAGGCTTTTCATAGAGATCTTCAGTATAATTTGATGGAAGACTTTAATTATTTCAAAGTGCCTAAGAAAAGGAGCTTAGAATGATTTTGGGAAGATGGTGGTGGGGGGAGCTTTCATAAAAATATCTCTGTTCAGCAGCGTTTTGAGCTGTTGTTGGGCTGAAAGGCTGCTGTCAGCTCCAAGGGAGGGATTTGAAAATCCTGTGCCCCCCATCCCTCCCCAGAGAGCAATTCCTGCCTGAGTGGCAGCAGCCTGGGAAGAGAGGGACAGGGAAGGGAGGAGGAGGCTGCAGGAGGAGCAGGGCTCCAGGGCTGCCAGGCAGCTCCTTTATCAGCCCTTCCCAAGGCACGGGGGTGGAGAGGGCTCCTGGCTGGCAGCGTGAGGAGGGCGGGATGAGGGAATTGGGAGCTCTCCTGGAGCTTCAGGCAGAGCCAGCATCCTCTCCTGGGCACCCTGGGGACGTGGGCCATTGTCTGAAGTTGTCACTCATCCAGTTCTCGCTTGGACAGCTCAGGAATTAATGGCTCCTTGTCTGGTCTCCAGGTTGACATAAATCCAGGGATCTGGAGACCGTCCATTCCTTCCCTGGGATTTGGATGCTCTGCTCCTGCCTCCAGCCTGGAGGAGCAGCCGAAATCCCTTTCTGGGTTTAGGCAGAAGTGTGGCCTCTTCCTGCTCCGAATGCTCACTGTTCTTAACTCCTCCTGTTCCCCAGACTCTGAAATTCCTGTCTGCACCTCCTGTGCCCCTCTCTGGGATGGGGAGGGCAGGAAACTGAAGCACTGGGGGCAGGACTGGACAGAATCAGGTTTAGAATCCAATATTTAGGTTGGAAAAGACCTCCCAGGCACTCGAGTCGAAGCTGTCCAAAGCCCACCTTGTCCAGAGCACTGAGTGCCACCTCCAGTGGTTCCTTGGACTGCAAACCTCCCTGGACAGCCCTGCCAATGTTTACCAACCCTTTCAGTGCAGGAATTCTTCCTGACCAGGATTCTGCCACCCATCCCTGGACGTCTCTTCTCCTCTCTGGGCTGAGACTGGAGCAGAGTGGCCCAGGCTGGTGGAGCTGACACCAAGGAGGGGATTTGAGCTGGCCTGAGCTGAAATGCCATGGAAAAGCAGCTGCTGCCACAGGATCCTGCAGATCCTGGGCTGCCAGGCTGTGGTGGAGGATGGCAGAGAGGGATGGCAGTGCCTCAGTGAAACTGGGAGCCTTGCCTGCTTCTCCACAGCCCAGGAGCTGCAGCACCAGGCATTTCCCACTCAGCTTTCCTTGCTGTGCCTCTCCCCCTTCCTTCTGATGGTCCTGAGGTTGGCTTGGCTGTGTGGGGGCTCTGGGGGGGCTCTGTGTCCCCTGTGGGACAACACCCACTTCCAACACCCACTTCTGTGCCCATCCCTAATCAATCTGGAATAAGCTCCCAGCCAAATTTCCTGGGGATGCAGGCTCATAAAAAACTCCTGGTTTCCCTGAGTTTCATGAACTCACAGCCTGCCAGAGGAAAGATTTCCTCCCTGTGGCACATCAGGGTGGATAACAGCAGCACACCCCTCTGCAGGGATGTCCTGAAGACAAACCCTGCCAGGGAAGTTCAGGGCAGAGGGAAAAACACAACCAGCTTGGATAAGCAGGGGAGAACAGCGGGATCCATTCCCAGGGAGAGTTTCAGAGCAGGGGGAGGCAGGCACTGGTGCCTCCTCCCCGAGGAGGGGGGGTTTGGCAGGAAACTGGCAAAGCGTGCTGGTAGCCATGGGGATGGCAGAAAAAGGGGGATGCTCAAAGGCAGGTGGGAGTCAGGGGAAAAAAAGGACAGGCACTCATCACCCTGGCTGCAGCAGGAGGGGAGCTGCTTCTATTTTCAGTTTTCCTGATGGGCACTGCCAGGCTCAGGGGGTATCAGGGTGGAGCAACCTCAAGCAGGGAGCTGTTGGGATAAAGATCCACATGGAGAGAGGTGAGCTGTGTTTTTAGGGGGCTTGGATGACTGCAGTGGGGCACAAGAGAGGGAGCAGGCTGGGAACTTCAGGGAGCAGCTGGACCTGAAGGGGCTTTGGGTGTTTGCAGCCCTAATGAGCAGCTCCTTGGAAGTGCTGCTGGGAGAGGTCCTGCAGGATGGAGAATCTGAGCCTGCTCAGGGGCCAGGGTTAATCCAGCGCCTCAGGAACAGCAAATTATGCACTGTTTATTGCTGAGAGTGTTGTTTTCTGGTTTTTTTTTCTCCCTTGATGTGTCAAAGGCTTTCTGCACCGCTCGTTCTTTGCTGCATTCCCTGGCTGGAGCTGCTGCTGGAGGAGAAGGAGTCTGTGCCTTGAGCTTGGCCAGGCTCCTGCCCGGTGTCACTGCAGGGCTTTGGGCTGTGCTTCTCACCCTTTGCAGCATCCAGCCCCATCTCCTGTGCCATGGGGTGGAGCTGGAGCCCCCAAGGGTGCTGCCCAGATCCGTGGCTGGAATCCAGGTGTGAAAGGACCTTCCAGCTGTGTCCTCACCCCAGCTGCTGTGGGAGCAGGGAGCTTCCAGTGAGCTGGCAGCTGGTTTTGTTGCTGATTTAAGACTCTATTTACCCACAACAGGCTGCCCTTGCTCTGTTAATAACAGGTCACCATCTCCCTGGGCTCTCTGAGGGTTTGTTGTTGGAGCAGCAGCGTTTGTTGGGGGTGGCAGAGAGAGAACGGCCCCCTGATGTTTGTGATTTAATTCAGGCTGAGGATGGAGGGCAGGAAAAGCTTCTCCAGCCCAGGCTCAAGATCCTTGCTCCACCTTCAGTGCTGTTCTCTCCCAGCAGCAGTATGGAAACTACTTTGGGAAGGAATAATGTGAATTTCAGCATTAACAGCTTTTCTTCTTGGGGGCAGGGGGAGGCTCAGAGGCTGCCACTTGACAGCAGTCAGCAGCAATCAGCTGGGCCAGTGGCTCCTGGAATAGTTTGGAAGCCTGCTGGGCTCCAGACTGCTTCAAAATGAGCTGTGCTGAATCACAACCACTTCAGACTCCCTCTGCTTGGAGAGGGGCTGAGGTGAAGAGAATTCCAGAGGCTGGGGGAATAAAACCCAAGTGGTTCCCATGAGCTGGGGAGTTAAGGCAGCCTGGAGAGTTGTTTGTGCCTCGTGGCTGAGCTCAGCAAGCTCTAATTGATGATTTCCCCACATTTAGGGCATGCATAACGTCCTTCCCTGGTGGATTCCTTGGTGCCTGATGGGAGTCGAGCTAGACATGCAGCCCTTCCCTCTGAGAGGAAATCTTTCTCTCCTCTGGCAGACTGTGATTTCGTGAAACTCAGAGAAACCAGGAGTTTTTTATGAGTCTGCATCCCCAGGAAATTTGGCTGGGAGCTGGCCATCCTATTCCAGATTGATTAGGGACGGGCACAGAAGTGGGTGTTGAAAGCTCAGCTGTTTAATCCTCTTTCTCTCTGCTGTTGACACACAAGCAGAAGTGTCTGGATGAGAGAGCAGATTCAGGATGTCACATCCCTGAGTCCTGGTGGCTCATCTGTGACTGTGGGCTTGAGGGTGACAGCTGCACCAGGACGTGGTGCTGGGGTCTGGATGGATTATAGGTCAAGATGCAAACATTAAAGTTGGGCTGAGCCTGGTTAATGAGGACAATTTATGCTAGAGCTGGAGGAGAGTGATGTGATGAGGCTTTTCAGAGCTCAGCTTGGGCATAACTTTGTCCTTCCCTCATTTAACTGGGATTGATGTCAAGCCAGTGATGAGAACAACTGCAAAGCCAGCTCTGGGAAGGGCTGCTCCTTGCTCAGTTTGGAAATTGGACATCACTGATGAGGATGAGCGCTCGGGGAGCAGTTTTGGGAATGCTGCTGAGCCAGGAGCACGGCCAGCCTGATTACAGCTAACCTGGCCACGGTGGCTTTGCTCAGGGAACAAATTTGTTTTTCATGCTGAGGCCTTTGTGGGGCTCTGTGTCACGCTTTGCTAACGAGGCCAAGTGATTTTTGCTCACTGGATAAAGGCCACAATGTGGTGCCACTGCTCATCCTGAACCACACTGCAGACAGGAGAGAGAGTGGAGCAAAACCTCCTGAAGTGTCTGTGAGATTTATCCCGTGTTTGGCTCTTCAAACACCGGCTCTGTTGGAATCACAGGTCACAAAATGGTTTGGGTTGGAAGGGACTTCAAAGCTCATCTCATTCCAGCCCCCTGCCATGCTGGGCCAGGTTGGCACAATCAATGCTGGAGGTTTTTGTGCCTGTTTTTGGGGTGTGTTCAGGGTGGTTTTTATGGCACTGCAAGCCCCGTTAGCACTTTTGGGTATCTCCACTCACCTGTAGTGTGGAAAAGCTGGGATCTCTTCCAGGAGTGGCTCTGTCTAAGCTCCCCTTAGGAAAAAAAAGGAGAAATGGTGAATAACTCAGGCAGAACCACGGGGGAAATGTGGAGCTGCCCTGGAATTGTGTCTGTGAAGTGGCCAGACATTGGAGAAACAAAGGATAAAGCAGGCAGAAAGGGGTTTATCTGCAGGCTTATGAAACTTGAGTGGTGCTTGGTTCCAAAGCACTTCTTGCATCACCAGGCAAGCTGCTCTGAGCCCAAATTTCCCGTTATGCAAAAGGTTCCCCAAGCCTTAAATAAACCCATGAAAGGCCATGAGACAGGGAGTGAGAAACTGAGAGGTGCCAGAGCCAAGGCTGTGGAGACAAGTCATGTCTGTGAGTGGATTTTCTGTGCTGTTGTGGTGCTGAGGGGAGAAGCTGAGCGGGTTCTTGCCAAGGATGAGTGTGAGGATTTGTCTGGTCTCCTGCCCAGCAGTGACAGGCAGGAGAGGAAATTTCCTTTTGTCAGCCAACACCGCTGTCCTTTCCCCATCCCTGCTCTGGGGATGCTCCTCCTGCTGAGCCAGGGGATCTCTGTTGGATTAAAATCCCATTCCCTCAGGCTCCATCCCCACCAGGGAGGGAAGTCAGCAAATAATACCCAAAAAAAACCCTGAGTGCTCCACTTGTCTGGCTGGCATTTCCCCTAGAGCCAGAGTTCCCCTATTTTATATGGGATTTGATGTGTGGTTACAACAAGTAGAGGAAAAATGCCAGGGCTGCCCATTTTCCTCCATCCCTCTGGGTTTTGGGTGTTTCATCTCAGCAACACAGGAGCACTGCACCCCTAATTGCTGCTTTTTGCTGTTAATTAATCAAACCCGTGGTTTTCTGGCCTGAAATCTTGGTTCTTTTTGTTTTTTTCTTTTTCCTTCTTGTCACTTTCGCTACAAGCAGGATTAAAAGCTTCTCTCATGCAAAATAATGCCTTTAATTGCAACTTCACATACAAGTTTGGACTTTGATTCTGCCTTCCTGTGCAAGACTATTTATTGCTGCTTTATTCTTTTGCATCTGGTGGTTGTGTGCAGCTGCACCGTTGCACCAGCATCTCCCAGCTCCTGTATTTTCCTTGTATCCCATTAATTTTGCAAGGTTTCCTTGCTCCCTTGCCCCCAAGCCTATCACCCCTGTGTTTTCTTGTGCCTATTCTCAGCTTGGCATCTGTCCTGGTTCCCACCTCCCTCCCTGTGCATATGCTCCCTGTCATCCACGTGCACCCCCAGCAATCCTCACTCCATTAAAACACACAAATTCCACCTTCAGCCATTCACAAACTGCCTCCTCCTCTCCTCAAGCCCCAGCCTTTTAGAGCTTGCATGGATCAAAATGTTCTGTGGGTGATAGATAGGAGATTAATCTATTTGTTTCACTTACAGTTCTGGCAGCAATAAAAAGAAGCAAACCCGAATTTTTGGCCATAAACCACTTGAAGGTTGATTTGGTAGAGGCTGCTTTGTTTTCCTTTCTTCTCCCTCTTGAATCTGCTAGGGCCTCTAAGTTAAATAAATAGATTAATCTTCTTTCTCTAGCCCAGAGATCAGGTTGATGCATTTAAGAGCTTTCTCTCCCTCTAGACTCCTGAGATGTTCACAGATCCGATTCATATTTTAGAACTTCCTTCATGTGTAAAGAGCCTTGTTGGTGCAGCAGCAATTCTTCACTAACAGCAAATAGGCCTCCGTGCTCCTTGGGTTTCTTTTCTTCTGAGAGAGCTGAAAATTTTCCATCAAAGCCCTTTTTTTTTTTTCTAAAAGGAGATTTTTTTTCTTTTTCCCTTTTTAAAAAAAAAAAAATTGTGGAAAAAGCAGCCTTTGGAGAGGTGGGGTGAACCACCTCAAGGTTTCCTTCAAAAGGGAAATTTGCTGTTTTGTGTGTTGAAGGTTGGATCACCATGAGCCATATGGCTGAGAGCAGGCTCCCAAAAGTGTCTCCACTTAGCAGAACAAAAGTGTGGCACAACTGGGAAAGTTCTGGCTTTCGAGGAGGGGAAAAAATGGGTTTTTGATCAGCTATGTTTGCTGTGCTCAGAGGTGATGCAGGGAAACCTCAAGCAAGGGGTGTTTTGAGGCAGTTCCTTCTGAATTCTGCCCTTGAAATGTAATAAAAGGGGGGTCCTGAGTGGGTCCTTCATCCACTTCGTGCACTCCCAGCAAGGTTTTGTAAGAGACAGGCAAGAAGGTTGGAAGAATTAAAGGTTTGGTGCCAGTGGGTTCTTGGATCTTGCACTGCCCAGGGAAAGATATTTTGCTAAAATTTGTAAAGCTGTGGACACTTTCTCCTATCCCAGGTTGCTCCAAGCCCTGTCCAGCCTGGTCTTGGACACTTCCAGGGATCCAGGTGCAACCCTGGAACATCCATTGGAAAAAGCCACAGTTGTTTGTTCCCTATTGGAACAAAACCCAGACTCCAAAACTCAATTTTTATCCATTTCTCAGTGCAAGACCTTTGCTGTTTTAAAGCCTTTTTCCTGGTTAAGCTTTTGATGAATCCAAGGCTCTGGCTGTGCTCATTTATTCAGGTTTCTTTGCAAGCAGACTTGTTGAGCAGCTCAGATTCTGCTCACCTCAGAGCGTCCCCAGGCCACCTCAGCTGGAGAGATCAGTTTGCATTTCCCTCTCCAAAAATCCCCTCCTGTACTGCTGTCTGCACTGCAAA
The DNA here is from genome assembly GCF_014805655.1 of Passer montanus. NCBI lineage: Eukaryota > Metazoa > Chordata > Aves > Passeriformes > Passeridae > Passer > Passer montanus. The sequence continues at coordinate 2,522,377 of NW_024369596.1, forward strand.
CTCTGCTCCGTCCCTCACCAGAGGTGCTTTAATGGAAGTGAAAGCCTGCAGAGTGGGCAGGAGTCTTCTGCTGAATTAATGTGGCATAAAATGTGTCAGGAGAGCCACTTTAAATCAGAGAGAAACAGCTGTACACAGAGGGGTTTGTGCCTGCCAGGGGTGGGGAGGCAAACAAAGCTTCTCTTCCTTTTTTAGAGATGATTTTTCACCTGCCCAGAATCTTTATCCAAGGTAAACAACCCTCAGCGTTGTGTTTTGTGCTCTGAATGGTCAAGGATTGAGGTGCTGGCCAAGGATTGGGGAACTGGTCAAGGATTGGGGTGTTGGCCAAGGATGGAGGTTCTTGCTTTATTAAGCTATAATATATTACACTAATACGGTGCCAAACAGCAGGAGTGCTGGTCAAGGATTGGGGAACTGGTCAAGGATTGGGGTGTTGGCCAAGGATGGAGGTTCTGGCCAAGAATTGGGTGCTGGTCAAAAATTGGGGTGCTGGTCAAGGATTGAGATGCTGGTCAAGAATCAAGGTTCTGGTCAAGAATCGAGGTTCTGGTCAAGGATTGGGGTGCTGGTGATGGGACCAGAGGAGCAGAGCTGCTGTGGCCGCCTCTGGCCCTGTTCAATGGCAGCTCCCTGTCCTTCCCAGCTGGGAGAAACCCTTCCCTCCCTCCTCCCACCTGCAGTCTCTCCTCTTCCCCCAGCCTGGTGGTGATTTTTCCTCTCAGATAACAGCTCCAAGCCAATTAGGGTTGTCTCACACAGTCCTCGCCGTGGGAGACCACGGTGCTTTTAACTGCTATTGTTTGTTAATAAAAATAAATCGTGGGCACCAGAGGAGGGAGGGAGGGAGGGAATCCCACTTGGGCTCGGTTTTCTCTTTTCCTGGTGGTTTTTTCAACCAGCGGATGGTCACGGCCAGGGAGGTTTTGACAGATGATGTGGGCAGGGATGTGCAGGGGTGTTTGCTCCTCTGTGCAAGGTGCAAATCATTGCTCAGCAGCTTCCCAGCGAGGGGGCCGAGGCACAGGCACAACTGGGGCCGTGCTGCTGCCAGGAGCAGGAGTTTTTGGCACAGGGATGGGGCAGCTGCAGCAGCAGCATCCCCTGAGGCTGGGGGAGCTCATCCAGCACAGCGAGACTTTGAGAAAAACAGGGAGGAGTTGGGGTGGGAGAAGTTGGAAGGGCTGATGTGAGAAGGAGAGGATCATTTCAGGCATGAAAGCACAGCCCAGGCTGGGGGATGTAGGGCCTCACCCCTCCTGTGCTCTTGGTGACACAGATTTTGTACAAACAGAGGCTCAGGTGGCTCTCCCAAGGAGGGTTACCCCAGTCAACCCCACAATTTGGTGAAAAACGGAATTCACTCCTTAGAATTTCTAAACACTTGCAATCACTAACAACATGCATAAGCTAAAACATAAATGCAAAAGCCAATATTATCCGGTCATTTCTCACAATTTCAAACATTGGGGTATTTTACTCCCAGTGCTCTGTGCATCCATCATGTTGAGTGTTTCCTCAGCAGGCACAGGATTCTTTTTGTGGAAGGCTTTAGAGGAGGGCAGGAAGGGCACAACTGCTGCATCTCTGCTCTGCCTAAATCCCCCAGCTCAAACCCACTCCCAGAATCAAGTGAGCTGCCCCAGCAAATGAGTTTTAATGCTGTAATGGGACTTTTGTGAGCCTGGCTGAGGGGGCAGGTGGGGTTTCACACTCATAATTCACTCCTGTGTGCCAGCAGAGTTCTCAAGTATTGACCCAGCCTGGGAGGGCTGATGGGCCGTGTGATAAAGCTGTGGAGGAGAGGAGAATTGAATAAAGATGTCCTGTGACTGAAGTCTCCTTGTGTTCACAGGTCCAGGGTTGATAATGCTGGGGGAAATCTGGCTCTGAGATAGCCCAGCTTGTGTGAGGAATTAGGATGGGCACACGCTGCTTTTATCTCTAAGCTGTGATAGGAAATTTGATCAGGCTTTGCTAATTCTGGGGAGGATTGAGAAGGGTGAGATGAGAGGACTCAAGGCTGGGGAGAGAGAAAGTTAAAGAAAATAATCCACAGCAACGAGAAATGTCAGCAATACATTCGTCCTTCTGCTTCACTGCCTCCAGAATTCTTTTCTCCTTGAAGTTTTCTTGCTTCTTTTTCTGGAAGTCACGAAGGGTGGAGGGGGGAAAAAAAAAGAGAAGAGAGAGATGAAAGAACACAGCTAGGGGAATGAAAATTTTAAAAAAATCCATTTAATGTATCAGCTGAGCAGGTGTTTATCACTAATATCACCTTCCCCGGGCTGTCACCTGCCCTGGTGTCACCTGGCTGCTCTCTGGAGAGGTGAGATGTGATGGGGAGCCCAAGGTTCCTTTCATCCCCTGACACCTGGGGAAGGGAGATACCACAGCTCTGTCTCTCAGCCGGGCTAAATCCATCCCTGGCACTGGTGTGAGGACAAAGAGAGGGGTGGCTGCAAGCAAAGCAGCCTCTTTAATGCTGATGAAATCTAAAAAACGAGACGTGGTTTTTATAGGAACATAGAAATTGCCAGACTGGAACCGAGCTCTGCTTCTTGTTGTTAAGTATCCTTTTTAAGCACTGGCTGCTTCCAGAGGCTCTGAGAGGAGCCTTGCCCCGAGGGCTGATTCTTCCAGCCCTCAAAAATAGGGAATTCACCAGCTCCTTGCAGCGTGAAGGGTTTACACCCCATCCAAACATTAATTTGTATTTTTTTTCTCCCTTCAAATGTAGCATTGTCATTCCAGCCATTCATTCTCTTTATAGATGCCATCCTTCCCTCAGCCTCACAGAGGTTTTTTTGACTGAGATGATACCTCGTGGTAATGATTTACCCGTGCTAATTATGCATTTTTTTGCCGAGCGAAACATATTGGTGGTGGCTTTAAATGGAACAGTTTTTCAGTTTAATTGAACTTACATCTTTGTGGCCTCGGGGCATGCTGTCAGTGGAGCTCTCCGCTCCCCCTGAGACACTTTTTGGAGCTCAGCATCAGCCACTTGTTGAGATGTTTTTCAGGTTTTTCAGGTTCTTCCCTTCTTGCCTGTTCCATTTAAACCCCAGCCTGTCTGCAGAAGAAGCTTGACACAAGGCAAGAGCTCTCTTTGCCTGTCCAAAGAATGAAAAAGCCCCGTTAAGTTGTTTGTTGATATTCCCCGACAGCTTTTCCCCCAATTCCTTGCTGCTCTGCAGCTGTTAAATTTGTTGTCTCAGCTGTGAGGATTACTCCAGCTTTGCTCGAGCTGCGTTTTCTCACCATTCATCAAGCTTCTGGTGAGGCAGGGAGAGATCCATCAACACCAAAGCTCCCTCCAAACTCCTGCTTGGGTGAAAAAAAACCCAGGAAAAAATCTGCCTGGAGAAGGTGGAATTTGCTGCCAGGTTTTTCCAGGGTGTTTGTGGTTTCTCAGCTTGCAGGAGAAGGCGTGCAGGGGGGTTTGCAGTGTGGGGTTGCATGGGGATAAAAGCAAACACGTTGGGGTTTTTGGGAAGCCTGGGCCTGGCACTGCTCTCCAGGGCAGCTGGAGATGCTGAGCCCTCTGTGGCTCCTGCTGGGGACAGATGTGGAAGGAAGAGGTTTATTGTAAAATACATTTTTTAGTTGGGGAATAACATGATTTTAGAAGGTTGAACAATTGCTTTATTAAGCTATAATATATTACACTAATACTATACTAGAAAAGATACTAAAGAAAAACTTGTGAACCTTACTAGACAGCCACGACAGCTTTGACCTAATTGGTCAATCAATCAATCAATCAATCAAAACAACTATTACTGGTATCCAATTAACAGATCTCTTTCTGTGAACAATCTCCATAACACATTCCACATGTGCCAAACAGCAGGAGCAGCAAATAGAGATAAGAATTTCTTTCTCTTCTTTCTCTGAGTTTTCTCTTCTTTTTTTGATCTTTCTCACTGCCTTCCCCAGGAGAAATCCTGGGAGAGGGAATTATGTCTCCCTCTGTTCAGAGAGTGTGAATGCCACACAGGTTCTGCAGGGTGGGGGCGTTTTTGGAGGTGGGAGAAAAGTTGATGCCCCATCCCTGGAAGTGCCCAACGCCAGGTTGGACAGGGCTTGGAGAAACCTGGGGTGGTGGGAGATGTCCCAGCCCATGGCAGATGCTTTTTAAGATCCCTTCCAACCCAAACCCACTCCATAATTCCATGAAATAACAGCAGGTTCCTCGAGTGTCCTTGTCAGGCTGTGCAGAGGGAATGAGCACAGAGGTGGCTGCTTTTCAGGATGTCTTTATCTCTGTGGCAGCTCCAGCAGAGGAGTTTTGGGGTGTTTTCTTTTAGTGATTTAACATTTTGTTCTGCCTTTTGGCTTTTTGCTCTACTGTCTAAGAATTTTTTTCTGCAGAAATCTCCAAATAGCAGGAGGCTGTGGTGATAGCAGTGAAGAAGAGCACCAGCTCATACAGTCATTAAAAATGTATCAGTGGTTTCAGAAGCAACTTGCTCCCTCTCGGAGGCAAATCGTCCATAATTCTGCTTGGTATTTAGAGACTTTTATCTCCAGAGAGAACACAAAACTCCCCAGTATAGCCCTGATTTATTTTATTCTCTTGACTTTCCAGAGCTGAAAGATGAAAAAAAAAAAATTAAAAAAAGGGGCTTAGCAGGAAAAGAATTCTGTATTTGTGCTGCACTCAGGGGTCAGCTCGTGATCCAGCAGCAGCTTCTCACAAGGCACCTCCCACCCTGAAGGACCCAGGGAACTCTTTCCCAGCCATCCCACTCTTTTTTGGGGGGGAGCAGATTGGGAATGCTCCACAGACAGCTGTCCATCAACCCAGCCTGCTGTCAGAGCAGGAGAGAGGAGCCACTCAAGCTGTGAACGCACAGCTCCTGACATGTTCTCGCTGGAAACTTCAGCAGGGGAAGTTGGTTTGATTTATTTTCAGCCAGCTGAAGATGAGTCTGGGATAAGTCATCTTCACATGCACGAGAATTAGTGAGGCAAGCTGCTAAAGAGCTTTGTCTCCTCGGGGTTTTCTTGGCTTTGTGTGGTTTTAATGAAGGAAAGTTGTCCTCCTCTCCTCTCTGAGTGGAATTTGGGGCTGCACAGGAGTGGATGCCCCAGCTGTGGCCACAATTCACCGGTGCACCTGGGTGGAACTCCTGTTTCACAGCATCTCCTGGGGAAATGAGGGACAGACGGATGCACCTTGCAGCTGGAAGGCAGCCTGGCAGGATGACAAGCTGAGCAAGGCAAAATTAATGTACAGGGAGGGTGTTTGAACTGTGCTCACCACCCTTTCATGCCTGAATTTAGGGAGGAGGCAGCAAGTGGGGGCTGGGAGGTGCAGAGGGCTGTGAGGACTGAAACACCTCTTCGTTCATTTGAGACTAACTTTGATGCTGGGCTAGGAGGAAAATCCTCTCTCCCTTTCCCTCCTGATCCTAAATCTGGGATCCCAGCATTGTGCAGGAGGGGAGGTGGGGAGTGTTCCCCTCCCTGTGTTCCCCTCCCCAGGTATTTTGCCATCACCTCCAGCAGCCAGCCTCTCCACGGGCAGGGCTTGTGGGCTCCTGTGTTTTCTGCTGTTTGGCAGCCCCCGAGGTGCATTCCCGTTGCTGACAGCTGTTCCCTGGGCCTGTGCTCCAAGCCCAAGCCCTCCTGAGGGGTGAGGTGGAGCAGCATCCCCCTGTGCTCCATGTCCCAGGTAATTACAGCCCCGCCGCTGCCGGAGCTGAGCTCAGCGGGTGCCCTGGATTTACTGCTCAGCCTGCCTGATAACTCCGAGCTGCTGATGCACAGGCAGCTGCTGCTTGCCTGGGAATCTCCTCCTCAGCCTCTCCAGCAGGCTGCAAACAGGAGGAGTAACCATGGGTCTGTCCCTCGGAGCAGGGAGTCACAGGAGCTTTTCCCTTTCCCACAAGATTGGTTGCTCCTTGTGCATTTTGTCTTTGCAGAGTCTGAAATGAGAACCCCTCCTTTCAGCCTGGTGGTTCACAGGATTATTGAGGTTGGAAAAACCCTCCCAGACCATGGAGTCCAAGCTGTGCCCCATCCCCACCTTGTCCCCAGCCCAGAGCCCTGAGGGCCACCTCCAGTGGGTCCTTGGACACCTCCAGGGCTGGGCACTCCAAACCTCCCTGGGCAGCCCCTGCCAATGTTTAACAACCCTTTCCATGGGGAAATTCCTGCTGATTCCAGCCTGAGCTCCCTTGGCACAGCTTGAGGCTATTCCCTCTCTTCCTGTCCCTGTCCCTGGGTTAAGATCCCAAATCCTCCCCTCCCATCAGGAGTTGTGCAGAGCCACAAGGTCCCCCCTGAGCCTCCTTTGCTCCAGCCGAGCCCCTTCTCAGCTCCCTCAGCTCCTCCTGGTGTTCCAGACCCTTCCCCAGATCCTCTTCTGTCCCTGATCACTCTCCAGCCCCTCCATGTCCTTCCTTTAGGTGATTCCATAGAGCTTTGGCAGGGAATGATGAGGAAGGAAACTGCAGCAACCTCCTAGAATTTCAGGCAGGCATTTCCCTCCTGTTTGGCTGGAATTTGAGGGGTTTTACCCCCTTTTCCCTGCCCTGCTCCTGGTCTGACATTCCCTACAAGATGTTTTAGTTGAGCCGTGGGCTGTTCATCACCAAGGTGTTTTGCTTTTCTCAAAATCTCAAATTTGGTTTCCTCAAAAATCTCAAAAGTGGGAACCAAAACCACTACGCAAGGAAAGCACACTGGGGGTAGCAGTACAAGAAGCAGGACCTAAAATGACCTAAAAAAAGGAGGAAAACAGGACTGTGGCTGTTGGGGAGCAGCTTCAGAGCCAGAACTGAGCACGAGGGAGCTCTTTGGGTGGCAAACCTCAAGCTGTCCTGCTGTCTCCACGGGGAAGGGATGTCTGTGTGTGTTCCACGAGCTCCAGCTCCACATTCCAGGCTGGGAGTGCAGCTGACACGACCCTGCTGTTTTGTCAATATCTTGGGAAGTTTGGAAATAGCTGCTTCAAAGTGCTCCAATGATACGTTGCTCTGCAATCTGTCTCTGCCGCTGCCAGCGCTTCTAAGTAACCAATTTCCCGTGTGTTTAACCTTTTAGGGCTTCTCTTCCCCAGGAATTACTCTGCAACTCCCACTGAAAGGAAGGGAAAGAAAAAAAAAATAGGAGAAAATTGCTATTTGCCCTTCACAGAGGTGGTTCACGATTTTCCAGGTGGTTTTTGGGGAGTTTCTAGCTTTTAAAAATGGGTTGAGAGCGCTGAAATTGGGATGTTCTTCCCATGTCTGACTGACAGCTGAGCATGAGATCCCTCAATTTTCTGGAACTGGGATGCAGGAGGTGGGGAGGAATAATCCAGGAAAGGATCCAACCCCAGGGAGTGGAGATGTCCCAGGGCTCGCTGGATTTTTATTTCTGTGGCCCTGTCTCTGCATTTCCCCTCTGAAAGGGGATGGTCCCTGTGGAGAGCGCTGAGATAAGCTGGAGGAAGTCTTAAATGTAATCTAAAAATAGATTAATTGGAAAATTGCAAGCAAAAGGCTGCGTCTTGCTCAGACAAAACTCCTGGTAGCTTCAAAGGCAGATTAAAGACTTTGCCTGTGTCAGGACTTGGTATTTGGCCCAAGAAGGAGACAAATGGAAGAGGTTGAGAATGTTTGCCAGCAGAAGAGCGAAGGGAGAGATAAGGTAACAGATGAAACACTCAAAGTCAGCATTTAAGGACATTGCTGCCTGTGGAGATAATTTTATCAACTCCAGAGACAACAGTTTTTTGCCTTTTTTTTTTCCTATGAAGTAAAATCTGCCCTTTATGAAGCTGTTTAAAATGGTATTTGTTACAAATTTGATTAGCTGTGCTGCAGGAGCCTGCTGTGGGACAGCCAGTGCCAATATCTGTGCTGATGATGAGTTTGTGGATTTTTCACCTCCTGCCCTTCATTTTGGTGGTGTTCTGACTTTGGAACTTGGAACTCTGCGTGGTTGGGTGGTGAGACAAAAAAAGAGGACAAAAAAAAAAAAAAGATGCTCTTGGTCTTGTGCTGGACCCTCTTGTTCCTGAAAGGGAGGGAAGGAGGTGACTGGAATTGTGGCAAGGAATTGGTTTCTAGTTTGGTGAGGCCCAAGTGACTTTTCCTCCTGAACCCTTCCCTCAAATCACGTTTTGCTATGAAAATGTTTTGTCCCATCCTAAAATCAGAAGCCAGTATTATATAATGAGTTGCAGGCTGCTCTCAGTGGAGAGAGAAAGGGGGGGTGGGTGAGAATAGAAGTCAGAGATGTGACTCAGTATTGATTTCCACTTGTTTTTGTTGAAACGCTAAAAATGCCAAGATGAAATATTTGGATTTTTCCTCGTGTTCCTTCCCTTTTTTTAATTTTTAAAATTTTTTTCTTGCACGGAGCTCTCTGCCCAGTTGGATTCCAAATCTTGAATAATTCATGGTCTGTAAATAGCTTCCTCCTCCTTGGGTAAATAGAGCTTTTGTCTCCGAGGCTGAGTGGTGCTGCTGGGGGGGAGCAGAGGGGCTCACGGCCGTGTTTGGTGTCTCCCTGCAGAGTTATGTCATGCCCAGACCACCGCAGGGCTCCATGAGGATTTATGGAAGATGCTCCGTGTCTTGGCGCCTCTGGTGCTCCTTCTGCTGTGGCTGATGAGGATCTGGGCCAGCCCCCATTCCCTGAGGATTGGTGAGTGCTCGCCTGGCTTGGGGTTGGGTTTATTATTCTTATTTTCTTATTAGGAACTCCTGCTATGGAGAAGCAATAAACCTATTTAGAAATTAATAAAGCCCAAGAATATCTGACTGTAGTAAGGTTGGCAACACCTTACTATATACATATATGTTTATATAATATAAATATATAATAGAATATATAATATATAAATATATATTTTACCTATAACATAAATATATAAAATATAATATATTTATATATTATATTATACAAATATATAATATATTATATATTATGTATATATAATATATATAATATATTATATATATTATATATATAATATTTAATATATAATTATTTTTATGCTTATATGTACAACTATGTTCACACAAACAAGAGCAAAACTAGATGTACAATTTACTGTGAAATAGTAATATTAATATTTAAAAAATCTACAAAGGCTTTGGTAGATTTTACCAGTCAGATGCTGGAAGTTGTGGCAGTATCACCAAGTTCACAGAGACAACACTGGCTTGTACCTCTAAAACTTGGTGTATTAGCAGAACTTGACCATTAGAAGAAGGCAAAATTTGGTGTATTAGCAGAACTTGAGCATTAGAAGAAGACAAAACTTGGTGTATTAGCAGAACTTGACCATTAGAAGAAGGCAAAATTTGGTGTATTATCAGAACTTGACCATTGGAAGAAGACTCTTTTTTTTTAATCCATATTCACTGTCTTTCCACCAGCCCTTACAACTGTACTTCCTCTGATGAGAAGATCAGAGAGAAAAAGACGTGGAGAAGAATATCTGACTGTAGTAAGGTTGGCAACACCTTACTATATACATACGTGTTTATATAATATAAATATATAATAGAATATATAATATATAAATATATATTTTACCTATAACATAAATATATAAAATATAATATATTTATATATTATATTATACAAATATATAATATATTATATATTATGTATATGTAATATATATAATATATTATATATAAAATATTTAATATATAATTATTTTTATGCTTATACGTACACCTATGTTCACACAAACAAGAGCAAAACTAGATGTACAATTTACTGTGAAATAGTAATATTAATATTTAAAAAATCTACAAAGGCTTTGGTAGATTTTACCAGTCAGATGCTGGAAGTTGTGGCAGTATCACCAAGTTCACAGAGACAACACTGGCTTGTACCTCTAAAACTTGGTGTATTAGCAGAACTTGACCATTAGAAGAAGGCAAAATTTGGTGTATTAGCAGAACTTGACCATTGGAAGAAGACTCTGGTTTTTTTTAATCTATATTCACTGTCTTTCCACCAGCCCTTACAACTGTACTTCCTCTGATGAGAAGATCAGAGAGAAAAAGACGTGGAGAACTCTGAGATTTTACAGATTAAAAACTAGTGGGGAAATGACTCAATGTAAAATGAAAATGTTTTCCCAGTGATGCTCTGGAGGGATTCTTGGAATCCTCCCTGCCTGGTGGGGCTGACAGGTGGGGCTGACACTGAGTGAAAGGTTCTCCTGCATGGTCAGTGGACACTCTGAGCTCCTCCCTGCATTTTGGGAATGTTCTGTCTCTGGTTTGTAAATGAAATGCAGTTTGTGCTGAGCTGACACACTTGCTGAGCTCCTCCCTGCCTTTTGGGAATGTTGTCTCCCTCCTTTTGTAAATGAAATGCAGTTTATGGTGAGTTTACACATTGAGCTCCTCACTGCATTTTGGGAATGTTCTCTCCTTCCTCTTGTCAATGAAATTAGTTTATGGTGAGCTGACAGACTTGCTGAAGCTTCTCCCTGCATTTTGGAAACGTTCTCACTTCCCTTTTGTAAATGAAATTAGTTTATGGTGAGTTGACAGTGTTGCTGAAGTCCCTCCATGCATTTTGGGCATGTTGTCTCTTCCTCTTGTAAACGAAATTAATTTGTGATGAGTTGACACAGTTGCTGAGCTCCTCCCTGCATTTTGGGAGTGTTCTCTCCTTCCTTTTTGTCAATGAAATGGAGTTTATGGTGAGTGGACACTCTGAGCTCCTCTCTGCACTTTGGGAATGCTCTGTCTCTAGTTTGTAAATGAAATGCAGTTTATGGTGAGCTGCCACACTTGCTGAAGCTCCTCCCTGCCTTTTGGGGATGTTGTCTCTTCCTCTTGTCAATGAAATGCAGTTTATGGTGAATTTCTGTATTTGCGTTGGTTTTCATGGTGTTGATGTTGCCCTTCCTGTGTGAATTCAAAGCCACCCCTCAAAGAGCTACTGAGCTAAAATCACCCCTGCCATGCTCTACCCCTCTCCTAAACTCCACATAAAATTAAATATTTCTCTCACAAATATATTTTCCCTCCATCACTGAGCAAGGGGGAGCAGAGTCCAGCCTGCCCCCAGCTCAAGGGTGTCACAAGAGCTGTGCAAACCCCAAAATTCCCAGTTGCAGGAAGCCCCAGGAGTCCAGGCCCCTTTGGGCTGTGCCAAGAAGCACTCAGGGAGAGGCACCATCACTTCCCCTGTCTGCCCATGTGGATTAGGGAACAGAAATCCATCCAGAACCCTCGTAATGGAGCTCACCTCCCAGAACTGACACTTGGCTGTGTTGTTTGGAAAGGAAATGCTTCCCTGGCTGCTCCCCCTGCAGCCTCGGGCTGCCTTTATTAACCATTTGTTGCAGATAAGCAGCCAATCCATTCCTGTCCCCATTTGCAACTTTCACAGGTGACACACTTGAAGTAAAATTACCTCTCCCCTCCACTGGTGGAGCATGAGGCAGCTCAGGAAATATGGGGAGGGAGGGTGTGAGCTGGCAGGAGCCTGGGAAGGGCGGCTGGGTGTTTTATGTCCCTGGAATCCCTGATTCATGTGGAGCACTCCCTGCACGCTCCCAGCCCTGCTGCCTGCATTTCACCTTGATGGGCACATCCTCCACTCGAGGCAGCAGGCAGGGATGGGGATGGAGAGTGAATTATCAGGATGCTGAAGGTGAAAATCCTTCATTTTGCTTCAGGTCCCATCTTTTCTGGAGCACTGTGGGGTTTTTGGGAGCATGGAAAAAAAAAAAGGGGGAGATCTTTCAGCAGCACAGAGCTGCAAACCTGGGGTCAGTTTGCTTCCCACCTCCCCAGAGTGAAAGGTCAAAGTGTTTGAGATCCTGAACCATTGAAAGAAAATCCTTCATTTTTATTTGTCTCCAATCTTTTTTGGGAGCCCTGTGGGGTTTTTGGGAGTGAGGAAGAAAAGGAGACCTCCTCTGACAGCACAGAGCTGCAAACGTGGGGTCCGTTTTTTTCCCACCTCCCCAGAGTGAAAGGTGAAGCTGTTTGAGACCTGGGACTGTGATTTTCAGCTTTTAAGGACTGGAAACTCAAATCTGTGCAGCAGCTTCCAGGTGGGAATGGCAGCTGCCTTCAGCTTGCTTTGGTGTGGGGGGTTTGATGAGTGTTGTTCCTTCAAGCCACAGTTTCATTTTTACGGCGCCTCCAACAAAAAAGTTAATAAAAATAAAGTGCAGAATAAAAAGAGGGAGAAAAATATGACCAGCAGCCCTGAAATCATTCCCAAATGCATGCTTTTGGCAAGGCAGGGAGATATGGTATCTAGCAACATAAATCAATGCTCTGCATAGGGAAGGAAAAACAGGCCAGCAAGAACATTTAAATATTCAAAGAAAATGCGAACAGAGGTTTAAAACAATCCTGGAAACCATCTGATAAGGGGCTGCTGAAATGCACAGGGATGTGCTCAGTAATGGGAGGTGAGCTGGGCAGTGTCAGGGTGGGTTCTTCACCAGGAAAAAGAGATTATTCCCTGCAGCTCCTGCCTTCCAGGCAGAAGGGAGCTCGGTGGTGCTGAGTCAGGGACACTTGGCTTGGGAACCGAGCCCTGAGCTTCCCTGCTGCTGCTTTTTTGGGGTTTGGGGTGGATCTTGGCCCTGGCAGCTCTCAGTGGAGTGGAGAGGCAGCAGATTGCTTCATCTCTGAGTGAGTTTGTGCTGGCCTGGACAGGACCACAGCGAGTGTTGCATTGCAGTGAGCTGGAGAGGCATCATCTGTGCAAGGAATTGAGCAGAATGTGGGCTACAGGGTCACCTTCCCCGTGCCTTTGGCTGCCGAGGAGCAGCCTGGAGGCTCCTGAACGCTCTATTTCTCTCCTTGATACACAGAGAGGAAAAGCCATCAGTGCAGACTTGTTCTTTCAGCCTTACATTGTTTGTTCTCTTCTGATGTAGCCCTGGAGAAACTCTACTTGCTCCTGCTTTTCTGGAGACCTTGGTGGGGAAATCCAGGTGTAAAAAAGCTGTATTTGGAATGGTGATGTTTTACTGAGGATGTCTTTTGTCAGTCAGCTCCCTGCTCTGTCTGGGTGAATTATTATCTCCATGGACCTCAAAAGCTGGGTCGGATCAGGGAGGGAAGGAGCAGGCAGGGATGGGAGTGTTCTCAACAGCTTTAAGAACTCTCAGAGGGAAGGAATTGCCTCCAGACAGCCTGGAGCCCTTGGAAGAACCAGTGCAAGGCCTCCCAAAATATCCTGGGAGTTCTTGCACAGGTTGTGTTGCATCCAGCCACCCCAAAAACCAAAAATCATCAGCTCCCTCTTTCCCTCCAGGGCAGCATCTCCCCTGGCCCTGCTTTCCTGCAGCACACATCGTGTGTGGGAGCAGTTCTGGGTTTGTTTTTTGCCTGTTCACTCATGCTGAAGGAGGTGTCAGGAAATTTGCCTGAGTTATTTACTGGGTTATTTACTCGGCCTCGCTGAGCAGAGCGTGGGGGCCCTAAATTGGCATTTTCTGGCTTGATTCATTGGGTGTGATAAAGAAGCTCATTTAAAATTCATACCCCAGCCAAAATTGTAGTTTATCCATGGAATTGCCCTCACCAGGAGCAGGATCAGGAGCCCTGACAGAGGATTTGCTGACAAACTCCTTGTGAGGCCACCTGAGCCTTTCAGGATTGTCTCTGCCTGTCAAAATCCCTTCCCTGCCTCTGTCTCCCAGCTCTGCAAACTTCACACAACTCCAGCATTTAAGGGTGTTTTTTTGGGTGAAACTTGATGTTTTCCTGCCCCACACCCACGGACTGGGCACCCACCTCTGGCTCAGCTGTCACTGCTGTCCCAGTGCTTTGTGGTTCCATCCAGAGAAACAATTTGTGCTCCAAGTGCTCATGAACCCCAGCCTGATGCTGGGGTGTCACTGGAACTGTCACTCTGGGCAGTTTGTCCATGTTTCTAGGCATGATTCCAAAATTCTGGAGTGCCTGAAGGGCTGTGAATCTCCCGCGTCTGCTCTGGTTTCTGGTTCTGGAACTACAATCACAGGATCTTGGAGTGGTTTAGGTTGGTTTAAAGATCCAGTTCTACCCCCTCCCCACTATCCCAGGCTGTTCCAAGACCCAGCCTGGCCTTGGGCACTTCCAGGGATCCAGGGGCAGCCACAGCTGCTCTGGGCACCCTGTGTCAGGGCCTGCCCACCCCCAATATCCCATCTAAACCTACTCTTTTTGAGTTTTAAGCCGTTTTGCCTCATCCTGTCACCCCAAGTCCATGTAAAACATCTCTCTCCATCTTTCCTGCAGCTCCTTCAGGCACAATGAGGTCACCCCAAAGCTTCTCTTCTTCAGGCTGACAATCCCAATTCTCTCAGCTTTTCACTGAAGATGTTCTTGGGGACCCCCCAGAGCTGTGGGAAAGCCCTGGCACTCAGCTCTGTGTGCTGAAGGGGGTGGGAAGAGGCAGAGTGGAGCTTTTCCTGCATCACTGTGGTTGTGTGGTGCCCCTTTGTCCCCAGCCCACCCCTCTGCCAGGGCTGTGGGTAGCAGAGCATCGTTTGCACAGCCCTGAATCCCTGTGCAGTCCCCTCCTGAGGTGTTTATTATACACTAAACCACTTTGGCAGTGAGCAAAGGCCCCAGGGCTGCCCTGTTGGTGCAGTTTGTCCTAAGGTGTGTCTGAGCTGGAGGGCTGAACCAAGGCAAAAATGAGCATTACTTGCGAGGTAAAAAAGAGCAATAACAGCAGTGGAATTTGGGATAGTTAGCTCAGCTCCCTCAGGACACACAGGATTCTCCTGCAGGCACTGCAGGGAAGATCCCACAAGGCAGAATTAGCATTTTAAAGGGTGCTGGTGGCTCTGATGATGAAGGTGCTGGGGAAGGAGGACGCTGATGTCAGCAGGTACCAAATTCTTCCTCCCAGGTGTCAGGAGGAGCTGGTGGGGGGAGAAGCCCAGCTGTGCCTTTCACTGTAGGCAGGCAGTGTGGCTTTGTGGCAGATTTTGTGCCATCCCCAGCTCCCCACCTCCTGTTTGCAGCTGGCTCACACAGCTTGAAGCTCCCCTTCTCCCTCCTGCTGGAAACATTTAACACACACAAAGCACAAACTCCTTTCCTGCTGTAGCTCTGCCTGAGCCAAGCCCTTTGTGGATGCTCCTGATGGATCTGGGATGAAGTGGCCGTGGATTTGCTGCTCCCCAGCAGAGGAATGGCCTTACCCTGGCTTTGAAGCCAGCCAGGCTGCTGGGATCAGCTCAGAGCACAGGAGCAATCTGCAGGGCTCACATGGTGGTGCTGTTGCTGGAAAACCTCCCCACTTGTCATTAGGATTAGTGGTTAATCCCAGCCTGGCTTGGGGAGTGGGGTGGGAGGAGGGTGTAGTTATTGGGATACAATATTAATATTTTCTCCAATATTAAAAAGAGCCAGTTAAATTCATTAAAGCGAAGTAGTTTTGCAGTTATTTATCATTTGCTGCTGGGGACTGGTGAGAGGTAGAGGAAAATATGATATTCATCTGCTATCTGGTCTTTTAATTTTGTTCTGATTATTCTTCTTGGAGAACGATGTCTTATTTATGGGTTCTGAGTTATGTGCATAAATATTTTTTTTTTCTAAATCACCTGTACAGATGCCAGGCCCTTCAGCAAAGCCTCATTTAGACTAACAGTGAATCACAAATGGTTTGGGTTGGAAGGATCTTAAAGATTACACAGTCCCAACCCCCTGGCATAGACAGGGACATCTTCCACTGGGTCTGGTTGCTCCAAGCCCTGTCCAACCTGGCCTTAGACACTTCCAGCATCCAGGGGCACTTTTTGTCCTTGGATTCTTTGCAGTTCTCCCCAGGTATTCTGTTCCTGTGCTCCAGCACTGCGAGGAGTGGCTGTCACTGCCCCCTCTCCTTCACCCTCCCTGTCCTGAGCCACCTCCTGAAGGCCACTCATCCACGGAGGCTGCTCAAGGATAAAATGAAACGTTTTTTTCAGGAAAAGGCAACTGAAAGTGTTCAAAAAGGGGCTGGTGACTGGTGCAGTCATTTATCTACCCTGCTTTTCTCTGGAACGATCTGGTGAAAGGTGTTTTCTTGAAAGCTTTTGCTGCAGGACGTCAGAGCAGGGTGCTGAGTCTCAGCCACGGTCGGTGGTGGATGTTGGGCGGTCTCCAGGAGGTTTGCACGTTATTCCCACTAAACCTGTGGGTGCAGCTCCTCCTGGGGCTGTGCTCAGCACCCTGGCAGCCTGCAGAGGCAGGATGAGGCTCATTAGCACCGTGGAAGTGTGAGCAAAAACTGCGGGAGGAGCGCGAGCGCTTCCGAGCGGGAACCGCGACCGGCCGCGAGCGGGATCTTGAGGGGTGCGGGAACCCCCAAGGGATGCACAAACCCCGAGGGATGCACAAACCTTGCATCCTTGATTTGGTTTTCAGCAGCCAGAGAGGCCTTTCTGGCAGATTGACACGATTGGGTATCAAAGAGGGAGGGACTGGTGGTTTCCTCCACCGTGGGTGTTTGTACGCAAATTTTACGCGGTCAAGGTTGGATGGGTTTGGCTTAAAAATCAACGGAGCTTCATCCTGTAGGGAAACTCCGTGGAGAAAAGAGGGATTTGGTGCATAGCAGGGAACCTCCGTGGGGAAAAGAGGAATTTGGTGCAGAGCAGGGAAACCCCATGGGAAAAAGGGGGATTTGGTGCAGAGTAAGGAAATTCCATAGGAAAAAAAAGAGGAATTTGGTGCATAGCAGGGAAACCTATATGGGAAAAAGGGGGATTTGGTGCAGAGTAAGGAAACTCCACGGAAAAAAAGGGGGATTTGGTGCAGAGTAAGGAAACTCCACGGAAAAAAAGGGGGATTTGGTGCAGAGTAAGGAAATTCCATGGGGAAAAAATAGGGATTTGGTGCAGACTAGGGTAACTCCATGGGAAAAAAAGGGATTTGGTGCAGAGCGAGCTGCCCTGCAAGGAGAAGGTGTCCAGGCACGAGGCAGATCATGCCCAGCAAAGCAGTGCCCCTTGCCTGGTGTGGGAGGGCTCTGCCTCTCTCCAGGCTGCAGCTTTGCCACATAAAACATAATGAGCTCCTCGTCTCCAGCGGAGGAATCCGGCGCTATAATAATATGAATAATAAATAATAAGCAGATTTATATTTTAGATCAGTGCCACAGGGCACGGAGTGAGGAGGCACAGGGAGGGAGTCAGCCAGACAGATCATCTCTTTCCATCTTTTGCACCTCTGTGGCAGAGTTATTTTTCCTGATCTGTTCCTATTCATTAATGTCCGAGAGGCAGGTTATATTACCCACCCCAGGAGGCCTTTAAGCTTTGTTTTGATTCATTATATATCCACATACATATTATATAGATATAGATCTCTCTGTGCAGAGCAGCTGGATGGGGAAAGCGGCTGGTAGTTATGGAAAAGAGCCACGTTACTTAAGCAGCAAATCAACGTTCTATTTCTTCACTCTCTTGTTTATTGAAAGCCATTTAGCCACCAGCACGGGGGAAGCTCTGGTGCCCCTGGGCACAGCAGCAGCTGCTGCCCTGGCCTGTGTGGCTTTGTGGTTTTGGAAGGTGACTGGGTTGGAAGCAGGTGCTAATTCAGTAGGAAAAGGGAGATTTAAGGAGAGGAGCCAGGGGTTGGTCAGTGGAAAGGTGACATTTATCTCTTCCAGGCACAGTCCTGAGCTGTGGCAGGGTGACAGAGGACAGGCATGCATAGGTACATGTGCAGAATTTTGTATCAAATGTCTGGTTTTTTACATTTGTTCCTGAATATTAAACATTCTCCTGGAGCCAAGGATCAAGATCTGAGAGTCATGTAACTTGTTTTATATCTAAATACTGTTCCTGCCCCTGGGCAGCACTTTGTGTATTTAGCTGCTGAGCCACTTTCAATACAGATCTTTTTGCTTCACACAGAGGAAGCTACTGATAGCAAGATCTACTCTGCAATTTCTTTCATTATTTTTTCATATATATATATGAATAAAAAAGTCAATTACATGAATGAAAGATCCTTGGTTGCCTGCCTAAACAGCTGCCAAAATGAATTCCAACTCGGAGCCAAATTCAGCAAAGCTGGAATTTCTGCAGAGAGCTCCAGTGTGGCGTGAGATGGGATTGTGCAGGAGGCTGCATTACAGATTCCTGCTGCCCAGCCCCTCGCCCCTGGCTATCTGTGTGGGCAGCCAGCAAGGATGGATTTCACTTCTTTTAGGGCTGGATTAAACCTCCTCCTCAGAGCCACCACGCTGCCAGGCAGCTGCCTTGGCACCCAGAGCACCTGGAACCCGGTGCCAGCCTCGGTGATGCTTGGAGCTCCAAATCCCTTCCTCCCCACAGACCAGTTAATTTCCCTGTAAGGAATCAGCTGAAGTGAGCAGGAGAATTTGGGGGATGTGGGCAGGAGTTGTGTGGAGTTAGAAACCCTGGATAAGCACAGAGGGGAGGCAGATCCTCCACAGAGGCAGGAGCAGTTCTGGGAATGACTCCTGAGGATGGGGCACCTTGGAATGCCTGGCTGAAGAGCATGTTCCTCGTTTTTAGGGAAATGCAGGTCTGTAGTGACCACAATGTGATCTGAAGGTCCTTTTCGGGCAGTGAGGGGGAGCAGAGCCTTGCAGATTTTAGGTAGATGCCAAATTTCCTCAAGCTGAGTTGAGATAAAGCCGAATTTGTCACCGGGGAGCTGTTGGAACCTTTGTGGGAAGGACAGGGAGAGGATGGCAGATGGGAGAAGGAAGACAAAGAGCCACTCCAGCCTGTTGGAGCAGAGCTCAGATCCCACCCTGGGAGTGCAAGGAGGGCTCTTTGTGCTCAGGGCTTTTTCCTCCTGCTCTGTTTCTCTTGGCACGTCCCCTCGTCCTTGCTGTGTGGATGGGTGGATTGCAAGCTCAGGAGCTCTCCAGGCTGCCACGTGCCCAGAGCTGAGCTCAGTGAGGTGTTTAAGCCCTCTTGCTGAGCTTTAGGCACTGCAGGGCTGCTGGGCAACCTTCCCAGAAGAGGAGCTTTGACCTAGCAGGGCACTTCTCTGGAGTGCCCCTCTGCAGCTAATTGCTGCTGGCTCGGTGTCAGATGAACACAGCCCCTGAGAGGCTGAAATCCCAAATTGCCCTGGCTCGGATTCAGCAGCTCCCACTCTCCATCTCCAGGTGTTAGGGACACACAGCACTTGGAGAAGTCCCAATCCCAGAAATGGAGAAAGAGCTGCTGACAAAGCAGGGGGGAGTGGTGGGTCCTGCCCTTCCCTTGCCCCAGCTTTGTGCTCCTCTTCCTCCTCTTCTGCCTCACAGAGACCTCACTGTGATCAGATCAAAGCTGAAAAAAAAATAAAAGAGTGGGGGAGAAGAGAAGGATGGAAAAGAAAACCACTGGGGAAAAGGGAAGGATGGAAAAGAAAACCACTGGGAGAGAAGAGAAGGATGGAAAAGAAATCAACTGGGGGAAAAGAGAAGGATGGAAAAGAAAAGCATTGGGGGAAAAGGGGAGGATGGAAAAGAAAACCACTGGGGGAAAAGGGAAGGATGGAAAGACCTGAGAGAATGAAATTTGTGATTTTCTGTGGGGAAAAGCAGGGGAACATTTGGGAGAGAACACCCAGGGCACAGTTCATGGTAGAAAGGGCAGGGAAAATGGAAAATAGGGGCCTTTTGTTATTGGGGCAACCATCCCAGAGCATTGTGTCACACCAGGGTGGCATCATAGCCCAGAGCCCTTCCTGGGGGTGTTGTTTGGAGAGAGGAGGAGTGTGGGCAGTCTGGGAAGCAGCAGGTGAAGATCCAGGCTGGAGGAGAGCTCGGAGAATGCAGATGTGACAGCAGAGAGGTGGAGCTGGGAGGGATCCGGGAGCAGCAGGAGCAGCTCAGCCTGGCCTGGCCCTGACTCCAGCCCTGCCAGACAAGGGCTGGGGATGTCAGGCTGCAGGATGTCAGGATGGCTTCTTTTCCTTTCCATCACTAATGAATTCCTCTTGCACCTCCAGCCACTGGAGGGGCTTTGGAACTAAATGGAACTTTATGTGAAAGTGATGGCTGCATGTCAATGCTGTTGTTGAAGCCAATTTGGGAGCTGGAAAGTGCTAAAAGAATTAAGATTGTTAAATGGAAATAAGTCTACTTGGTTGAGATAAAATAGGGCTTAAATGAGTGAAATTATCAGTGGATTACCCTTGTTAGAGCACTGCCTTATTTAATAAACTGGGTTTTAATCTGCTGTGAGCATTCCTGAAGGGAAAGCTCAGCCTGTGGAGGTGCAGGGGTGTGAGGGAGGGGAAGCACCAGCTGTGCCATCATCCTCCAGGATGGAGCCACAGGAGGCAGAACTCGCCCAGGAGTGCTTTGTACTCTCACAAGGAGATCTTTGTTTGGTCTTGTTGATCTTTGTTTGAGTTTCTCTTGCTGAATTGGGGTGGGATCACCTTGGTACCTCTGGGTCCCTCATGTCCCTGGGGAGCATTTGCAGAGCAGAGCCACGCAGTGCTGCATCCTTCTGGGGTGAACGGGTGCACTCAGAGCTCCCTGGAGCCCTGGCAAGGGGTGATGAAGAGGGAGCAGCCTCGTGCTGCATTTAGCAGGGAACAAAAATGCTGGAAACCTGTGGAGTGCTGCAATTTTACCCCAAGAGAGAGTGTGGTTATTATTAATGAGCACTGATTACCTGCTGCTGCAGGAGCAGAGGTGTCACAGAAGAGCAGCCAGGTGCTTTGGGCCAGCTTCACCTGGGCACCTGGCTGAATGCAGGTGTCACCTGTCACCTCTCATGTGCTCCTGGCCCATCTCTCTGTGGTGGCAGCTCCAGATGCTTCCAAAATTGCCTGTGGAGGGAAGGGCCTGATTTCTCTCAGCACTTTTGGGACTCTGCTCTTGGCTGCTGTCACCTCTGAGCCTGGAGGTGACAGTCCCTGGCCTAGGGGGGAGCATCAGCTACAAGGGGCAAAAGCACAAGGAGGGATGAGGCTTGGTTTTCTTCTTAGTTGTGCAGCCCTGAGCTTTCAGAACATCTCGTGTTCTTTGCTTGGAGGATTCATGAATTTTCTTTCTTTTTTACAGTCAGTTTTGAGAGAGAAATCAAGCCATGAGTGGGTTGGGAGGCCCAGGTGGGATGCAGGAATCCAGGATCAAATTCCAGCCTTGGGGTATCCAGGTTGTGGGTAACCCACCTGGATTATGCTCTTGTCTGTTCAAAGGATCTGTCCTCCATAAATATTCCATTTTTTGGTAGCCTTGTTGTTGCCAGAAGGGCTGATAAATCTACAGGCAGAGCTGAGCCCATCCTGGATTTTATCTCCTTTCGTGGGCTTGTCCAGCAGCCTGGTCTCTATAAATGCCAAAAGTTCTTGAGTCTCATGCAGCTGAAGTTGTGTTCAGGGGGAATTCAGTGCTGGAAGAAAGCAAGGAAGGGTCTCTGTGTCCCCACTCCTCTTGTATCTTCTGGGTTCCCTGACATTGGGAGTAAATGAAAGAATCTGACTTTTTTTGGGCATTCCTGGTTCACTGGGGGCCCTGCTGCAGTGGCAAGAACTTTCTCATTCCAGCCATGCTCAGAAATCCCCTGATCTTAATGATCACAGCAGACAAAGCAAAAATCAGTGGAGCTGGCAAAGAAATACCTTGCAGTGCTCGAGCAAAATCACAAAGCCCAGATGCCAGTTTTTTAGGGCCAGGTGAGGCTGCAGTGGCTTTGCCCAAGTCCCCAGCAGGACCAGTCTTTGCAGGCCCTGTGCTTGGCACAGCTGAGGAGCACCAACAAGGCAGGAGATGGTTCTGAGCTGCCCAACTCCAACTTTGGAGCAGAAATCTCGATTTCCTCTGCTGTGGTTGAAACCCTGCTCTTCCCTCCTGCTTTTAAATCCCATGGAGCATCTCATTAGGAGCAAATGATGCCTCAGGCAAGTGGAGCTGTAGAAAAGTAATCTTTATTAAGCACCCTCAGTGGTCAGAGCTGCTTGATGAGCTCTGGAGTTTTATTTGCAGGCAGCTTGGGTTGTTGTTGGGCAGGAAAAGGCTTTGAGCTCCCTCCAGCCCCTGTTTTCTATTTCTGCCCTCAGTCCCTCCAGCCCTGCAACACTGCTGGCAAAGCTGTGGACACTGAGGACAAAATGAGTGAAAGCTCGAGTGGGATAAGTCAGGAACATGAGAAGGGATTCGGGGTGCCTGCAGCTAGACACAGACACAGATTCCCCTGGAAAAAAAGGGGTAAAGAACCCACAGACTGATGAGGCTTTCTGCTGGTGATGGATTGAAGAGCTCTGGAAAATAAAGGGGTGTGAGTGAAGGTGTTCACACCTCAGGTGACCCTGAGGCTGCTGCTGCACAGGGTGGGATCTTTCCAGCCTGAGCTGAAAATCTGTAATTTCTGCTGCCTTTGCTCTTCCTCCTTCTCACAGAATTCCCAGAGCAGCTCTGGCTGCCCCTGGATCCCTGGAAGTGTCCCTGGCTAGGCTGGATCACCCTGGGGTGCTGGAAGGTGTCCCTGCCCATGGCAGGAAGATGATTTTAAGTTCATTTCCAACCCAGCCCATTCTGGGATTTTATGATTTCCTGGTTGCTGCCCTTCTGAATGACAAACTGTGGCTGTTTGTTGTCCCGGGGCTGTCAGATTTCATTGTGAGGAAATGAGAAGCATTTTCAGGCATTAGCTGGCAGCACGGAGAGTTTTAGAGTAGCAGTTCATGCCACTGAACATGCTTTTGGAAGATGTGTCCTCATGCTTGGAGAATCAATTAACCTCGAAACCATTTGGTGGCTTGGTTTGAAGAACACTGGCTCTGAGAATTTCCTCTCCTGCTGCTAAAATCAGCCACATTCAGCATGAAGCATGGATGGTTTCTAGCACAGAAAGGTGAAGTGAGAAAAAACAATAAAATAAAATAACAGCACAATGTCAGAAGAAATGCAAAAAAAAAAAAAAAAAAAAAAACCAAAAAAAAAAGAGAGACAATAAAATAAAATAACAGCACAATGTCAGAAGAAATGCAAAAAAAACCCCCAAAAAACGAAAAGAAAGAGGATCTGTGTGACTAAAACCCTTCTGAAAACCAGTCATTTGCTGAATATATTTTGTTTTAAATGTCCTGGCTCTGTTCTGTGCTCTTCCCCACCCTCCCCATCTGGAAAGCCTCCAGCATTATCCGTGCTTGAGAAAGCAGCACTGGCTAGAGCCAGCACCTGCAGGGAGCTGCAACAGGTTCCTGGCTGCCTGCTTGGTGGTTTTGGGGCTTTTTTTGGGAGGAAAAGGAGAGTGATCTGTGCACAGCAGTGGGAAGGGCATCCTCACCTGCTCTGCTTGCAGGGTCAGGACAAAATCTCCTCTAATGCTGGAATATCATCCCTTCCCTGCTGCTTTTATGGATTTCTCTGCCAGAGCTGAATTAAAGCAGCTTTGGGGAAAAAGGGCTGCAACCTCCTTGACCTAAAGTTCTCACCCCAGCAGCTTCATCCTCCCCCCTTCCACAGTGGGCTCCGGGAGGGTGGATTTTGCTTTCAGTTGCAAAAAGTGAAAAATACAGAGGGATTGAATGCAGACATTGCTGCTTACATCTCTCTCACCTCTTTTTCCCTTCTGATTCTGGCAGCAGAGCTCAGCCCTGAGTTTTGACGTGTTCTGGATTAAACATTTCCAGAGAAGCACCAAATTCTGGCTTCCCCTTCTCAGAAAATCATTCCCTGGATACTAAATCAGAATGGGTTCAGTTAAAAAGCTGAGAATCCAGAAATGTCAAATATTAACACTGGGTTTAGGTGTTTTTCCAGGCAGGTTATCAACACCTGAGCAGGTGGATTTCTTGTTGCACTGAGAGCACCAGGGGCTGAGAGCTGTGGTTGTTCTACAGAGCTCTGGCTGGTTTTTTTCTGCTTTTTGTAATCCTGGGCACGCCACACTCATGCTTTGGATTTCAGTCTCAGCTTGCTAATCTGCTTTCTGACCTATAGAAGAAAATAGCTGGTAATTATTTGTTTACTTTGTGCAATTCAACTGTGCAAGAGCTTCCTTAGAAGAGCCGGGCTGGGTGATTAGGAGGGGAGGTTTATTTTATTTTGGTTTAGTTTATTTTCCTTGGCATGTTGTCCTTTTGTTTGGAAGGGCTGAATTTCTTGGGGGGGTTTTGCCTTTTTGAGGAGGATTGAACTCCGTGGCTGTGTTAAAGAGTAAAAAATGAAGCAGAGAGGGGTTGTGAGGGGCTGAAAAGTCAATTTTTACGTGCTGTGTTGTCAGAGTTTGGGAGATGAGGCTGGCCTGAGGCTGTGAGCACAGCACTGTCACCCTGATGGATTTGGATGGACTGTAAGGCACAACCTGGGCTCATTTTCCCCCAAATTATTCCTCAAATTCACTCTGACCCCACGCTGCACTGCAGTTCTGTGAAAGCAGGAGGGTGCTGAGCATCTTGCTGTCTGCAAAAACCTCTCTTCTGGGCTGGGATTATTCAACTAATCTCGTGATTATGGTGATAATCCCCTTTGCAGTGACGCCCCTCTCCAAGGAGCTTTTCCCTCGGGCCCTTCCAAGTCCCAAATCCCATTTTCTCCTAATGCTGAAGTGCTCTATATTAAATTAAGGCACTCTCAGGGATCAGAGGTGTAAAAGTCCCGTGGTATTTAAAGCTTTGGAGTCTTTTCCTGACCGACCTCCTGGGGCTCGTGGTGGGGATGGAGGAGAGGGGCTCTGCTCTTGGAGAAGAGATGGATTTTTACATTTTCCGCCTTGTTTTTGGAGCAGAACAAGCTGTGGGCAGTGCCCCAGCCTGGCCAGCGATGCCCTGAGGGCCAGATGATTCCAGGTAGGATTTTCCTGCTGGGAAAGCAGCTCCTTTCCCTCTCCCGCTGCCAGGTGCTCGGCGGCAAATAAATATTTTGCTCACAACTCATTGGAGGTGGCATCTAACCAGATGTGCTCTCACTTGGTGCGGCAGGAGATTTATTTGGTTGTCCATTTATAGCTTATTATTTCCTGCTGTCTCCCCCCTCCCCAGCCTAATAGCAGTTTGCTATCCACCAGGGTATACATTTTCTTCTGATTAAGTGCCGCTTAGCCGTTGGCTGCTTGCTCATTTTACTTTTATAGACACATTTACAGAGGCACAAGCGCCCAGGAGCAAGGGTAAGGAGAATGGAGACTCGCAACAGCTTGATTAGATTGGATTTTAATAAAGTTTCCAGCTAAGCTGCAGCACAACTATTCCTCACTGTGCTGATGATCTCCAGAGGTTCTTTCAGCCCTGATTACTCCGTGCTGCTGGACAAGGGGTTGGACAGCTCCTCACCTGTGCAGTGGGAGAGGATTCCCATGGAATCCTTGACCAGCAGGGATCTCTGAGCTCTGAACACCTCCGAGCTCGTCTCTCAGGGGCGAGGAGAGATTTTTTTTATTTCCCCCCATCTTTCCAGAGCTGCTAATTAGTCGCAGATGATGAGATAATTTATAAAAATTAGGAGCGATTTTCCCTCATTGTGCTAATATAGCTTGGCAATAAAACTGCTCTTTTAAGGGGGTGACTTTTCCCTAATGCAGGGATCAAGGCTAAAAATACATCCCCGTGGATGTCAGCAGAGAGGGGGAGCGCGCTCCATCACCGCGCGCGAGGAGCTCTTCCACAAGTTCATCAGAACCACGAGAATGAACTCGAATTGAAATGCAAATCCCAGCCTGGCTGTTGGGGAAGGAGCTGCTTGATGGTGTCACCTTGGTGGCAGGGAGGAGGGAGCAGGCACAAGGCAGCTGCTGTGGCAGGAGGCTGGAGCAGCCAGCGCGTG
The DNA here is from genome assembly GCF_014805655.1 of Passer montanus. Classification (NCBI taxonomy): domain Eukaryota; kingdom Metazoa; phylum Chordata; class Aves; order Passeriformes; family Passeridae; genus Passer; species Passer montanus. The sequence goes on from NW_024369596.1 coordinate 2,548,051, forward strand.
TGACGTGGGGGTTTGGCAGGGGAGCAGCACGGGGAAGGTCGCTGCTCTCCCCTTCCCCAGCAGTGACAGTGACTCAGTGCCAGCTCCCCACGTCACCAGGCAGGAGCAGCAGCTCGCAGGGACGGCCACCAGAGCTGTGTTTTGTCTCCTGGGTGCAGAGGGGGCTCAGCAGCGCAGGGAATTGGAGCTGGAATTTGGAGCAGCTGGACTTGTCTCCTTAAATCCTTTCTTCTGGTATTGTTGCAAGAATCTTGTCAGTCATTTATCTACTTGGATATGTCATATCTATTTATTTAGGTATCTTTGCCTCTCCTATGGCACTGGGACACATTCCACGTTCACTGCAGAGCTGGTGTTCAAACCTTTCTCATGGATTCCCCTGATGGGAACCCTAAAAACCCCTAAAAGACCCCTAAAGACCCTTAAAAAGTCCTGTGCTGGCAATCAGAGATGGACGGGACTCTTGGTTTTTCAGTCTTCAGATTATTGTTTATTTTCTCTTATTACAAGTTCTGCACCTCCATCCTAAAAACTCAAAACTCTCAAGTTTTTCACCCTGTGATAAACTCTGCTAGTATCTATTTCACACACTCGTAGGTTCCAATTCATCCCAAAGTCTTGGAAGCTTTCTCCATGGACAGAGGTTAAAAGCAGTGTTCTCCTGGGGGTCAGGACTTCTCAGGACAGTCGGAAAAACATTCCCTGGGTTCCAGCAGGCTGGGGCTGAGGCTTGGTGCTGGGATTTGCACTTTTTGTGTTTGGAAGGTGCTATTTGCCCCTTCAGCTGCTCCAGGATCCAGCCAGGAGCGCGTGTGCCTGCTCGGTCTAGTGGGAACTGAGGAACAGCACTGGGGGCTGCTGTGGCAGTTGTTGGGAAAAAGCCATTCATTAGGCTGAGGAATGAATTTTCCATGAACTCAGGAGGCCTCCAGTGCTCCTTCAGGCTCCTAATGATTTTGTCACAGTGTTAATCCCTCAGGTGAGCGGCGGCATTCTGATATCAGCAAACAAATTACGTTTTCTGTGCTGATAACCCAATCCAGCGTCAGGCGTGAGAGCAGAAAACAATTCCTCAGTGTCTAATTCCTCAGTGTCTAATTCCTCAGTGCCTTCCCCTGCACTGGCACTGCTGGGGTCACACCTGGAGTGCTGTGCCCAGCTCTGGCCCCGAGGTGTAGGGACTGGGCTGGATTTGATGATCTTGATGGTCTCTTCCAACCTGGTAATTCTGTGAATTCTGTAAAGGGCCCTGCAGATCCCAGGCAGGGCTGGATGCAGCTCCCTCTCCCCCGTGGCACTCTCAGGAACCTGTGTCCTTGCAGGACACACAGGGAACCTGGTTTGGGTTTTCAATGATGCTCAGGATGCCCCTTCCTGCCTGGAATTACGTATTTGGACAGGTGCTGGAGAGTTTCCTGGAAGGCAAACCCCAGTAAAATGGAGGTGGGGAGGATCAGGTGGTTTTTTGCAACAGGTGATTGATGTGTTGAGCTCAGAGCATGCGGTGGGTACAGAAAGTTTTCACAGATTTAAGGGGAAACTGGCCAAGCACCGGGGAGAGAAAAGCACTTAGGAGTTATTAAATATATAAACAACATCAGTTTCAGAAGTTTCCTAACCTGAGAGTAGCCCAGGGCTGGGAGGCTATTAGCAGGAATTATTGGATGGACTTCTGCTTTGACAGTAACATTTGTTCTTACAATCCAGATATGAGGCAGAGGCACAGAGAAAATGAAAGGAATTGCCTGTAGCAAGCTCTCAAATTAGCACCTCTATCTCCCCAGCCCCAGCCTGGTGCAGTGTCCATCAAGGCCTGGGAAGTGTGGAAATCTGCCTGGGCTGTTAGCAGCAAACAGAGGGAAATGGTGGCAGCAGTGGCACAGTGACAGAGAGTGAAACCAGCAGGGTAAGGGGTGGAAAAGGGTTGGGAGCAGGAAAATTCAGCTTGGAATAATGCCCTGGTTTAGTGGGATCAGAATTCATGTGAACATGTTTGGGTTTTGTCACATGAGAGCATCCCTCTCCCATTCCCACTGCTGAACATTCATTTCTGCTTTTTAATGCCATCCTTGAATATCTCCCTCATCTCTAAATGATTCTGTCCTGTGCTTTATGGTGGGATTATCTTGCTCTCCCCATCTCTCCTACCTCAGCTTTAGTTTCCAGGAAGAGCAGCCTGTGTTCATTCAGCCTCTCTGGAGATGTTAATGCTCAATTCTCTCCAGCATTTTACTGCTCTCCCTTCTCAATTTAAGCATCTTCACAGTTTTGGGTGCCTTGCTTTATCTCTGTCAGACACAGAGCCATGAGCACAGCCTTGCTGGATTCCATCTGGGATGTGCCTTTGAGTCTCCCCCTCCAAAGTCCTCTCTAGTTCAGTCTCTCAGACTTTTTTTCTTCAATTTTCTTCCTTTTTTCTTCTTCTTTATCAAACTCAAAGCCTTCTGATGGTGCTGCCAAAAGTTGTGTGGCCTCAGGCCGTGCTCTTGTGCAGCATGAGTGAGGAAATTGGAGTGGGGTGTGGACAAGAGGCAGAGCTGGGACAGAGGCATGAAAATTCCCATGAAAATCAGGGAATTTGAGCTGGAATTTGAACCAGCTGGACTTGTCCTCTTCCATCCTTTAAGTCCTTTCTTCTGCAAGAATGTTATCAGTCATTTATCTACTTGGGTATGTCATATCTATTTATCTACATAGCATAATAAATAATCCTGATTTACATCCATTCATCCAAACATTGGCAAAGTTGTGCTAAAATCTGCAGTTTTTCAGGGAACCCTTCTACTTTTACTGTGCTGTCCTTGTGCCTTCATTTCTTATTCTCACATTCCTTACTCTCATATTCCTTATGTTGCACGCAGAATAATTTGGTGTATTTTCAAGGATCCTTGTAAGCACAAATATTTGGTCATTATTGAGAATGCAATTACAACGTTAATTAAGTTTTTTGCAAGTGGAAACAAATGTTGAATTGCAAGGACAAAAAAAATGTGTCTTCGCTGTGCTTGAATTCCTCTGATTGTCAGTGGAATTGATGGGATGGGATGGGATGGGATGGGATGGAATTCCAGCTGGTCCAGGGGCTGCAGGGGAGTAAGAAAACCTTCTGTGGGTCTGGGAGTGTGTGACTGATGTTGTGATGGCAGTGTGGGGTGGGAGAGGATGAGGAGGGCAGCACTTCCTCTCATTAGCACGTGCTGCTGGCTCTTTCAAAGGGAAAATCCAAAACCTCCCCGGCCCCCTGGCCCTGCAGGTCAATAAAATGAACACTCACTAATGGCTGAATCAGAGACTCAACAACTTCATTACACTTGTAAAATCAATGGCCATTACCCAGCTCAGCTCTGATCTGAGCTGCAGGATGTCAGCACGGCCTGGGAGCCGGCAGAGGTTTGTGAAGATGTCTGGAGCCCATGAAAACACTTTTCCTGACGGGCCAGACCCTCCTGTGATCCTGCAGCCACAGGGCAGTGCCACAGCCACAGCCAGGGGAGCCTCTGGCAGAGCTGTCCTGCAGCACACAGGCCACGGGCACAGCAGCAAGGACAGCTCAGGATGTAAAAGCTCCTGAAGGGCTGCTGAGGCAAATTTGGAGCTTCTGGACTGCTGCTGGGAGGCCTGGATGTAAATGACAACACAGCTAATAAGGTCTAATTGGCTATTAAAGGAGGAAGCAGCCCTGGAGATGCTGAGGGCCAATTAACCCTGGGAGCCTGACACTGCTGCTGTGCAGTGATGTGTGAGAGCCCTTCAGAAGCACAGAGAGGACAGGGGCACTGGAGGTCCTTAGCCAGAGCCTCTGCAAATTGCTGGGGTATTGCGGTGCTGGCTTGTGAGTGCTCCCCTGTCCCTGCAGTCAGGGTGGATTCATGGCTGGGCAGTGCAGGCACCCCCTGCACTCACCCCCTGGGCACCAGCGCAGCCCTGGCTGCTGGAACTCCTCAGCAGGCTGATTTTTTAAACTCTGCTCAGCTCTGAGGGGCACTAAAAGCCCAGTCAGGTGAGGTGGAGCCACATTCCTGCGTCAGGCTGGGATGGAGACACAGGGTGAAACCAGGGGAGGCAGGGAACTCGATGTGAATGCTTTGTGGGGTGCTCCCAGGATGAGTGGAGAGATGAGAATCTCACGGTGAAACCAGGGGAGGCAGGGAACTTGTTGTGAATGCTTTGTGGATGCTCCCAGGATGAGTGGAGAGATGAGAATCTCAACTTCATGTTTCAGAAGGCTGGTTTATTGTATTATGATATAGATTATATTAAAACACTACACTAAAACTATACTAAAAGAATAGAGAGAAAAGGATTCATCAGAAGGTTAGAAAGAACAAGAAAGGGATGTATAACAAAGACTTGTGACTCTCAGAGAGTCCGGGCCAGCTGCATCTCTGACTGGCCATTAATTAATTAGAAACAACTAATATCCACCAATCACAGATGTACCTGTTGCATTCCACAGCAGCAGATAGTTATTGTTTGCATTTCTTTCCTGAGGACTTCAGCTCCTCAGGAGGGAAAAACCCTAGCAAAGGATTTTTCATAGAATATTATAGTAACAGGAACTGCCCTTGGAATCCTGAGCAAGCCAGTCCAGAGCCTGTGGGAGCCACCAGGGGCTGTGGGAAGCTCAATCAATCATCCTGCCTCACACACTGTCTGGGATCAGGGCCGTGGGGAGCCCGGGGTTTTGACACAGGCTTGTTGCTAATTTGAATAAACAAATTGTGTCTAATGGCTTTGTCTCCTAATTGATGCCAGTGCCTTCTTGATAAGGGAAAACAGAGATATTCAGCATTGCAAAGAGAGCTATCTGTTTTCATATCTGTTCTTCTGCTAGGAGTGGGCAGGCAGAAAATGGGATTGGGTGGATTTGATGAGGAATTGGGACTTGGGAGTGTCAGCATAATGTGGACCAGGTCTCAGACTTTGGGGTCTGTTGCATCTTAATGACATGAGGGTGGCTTTGTGTGCTGCTGTTGTGATGGTTGTTGCTGTGGTTCTTGTTCCTCTCCCTCCAGTTCATTTAAATCCAATTTCTGCATTTCTTATTTTATTATTTCTAATTTCTGCATTTTTGCTTCTCTGAACTCAGACCTTTCTGGAATCCCAGGATTTCAATCCAAGCAGGAGATGAGTTCAGAGATGGGGCTCAGCTCCTGGACCTGGGTCAGCTGCAGGTTGATGTGGTTTGTGTTCTGCCTGGCTTTTTGCAGAGCAGAGGGAAGGGGACTGTGCCTGCAGGGTCTGTCCCACAGTGACACCCATGGCTCTCCTGTCCCAGTGAAGAAATGAGGCAGATTCACTGAGCCCAGCCCAGTTTTCACTGGAGTTTTCCAGGGAAAGCAGGATGGAGTTCCTGTCCTCATTTCTGGTGATCCCCAAGGATGTTTCTTTTGTCTTGTGTCGAGGAAGCAGCTGGAAAGAAGCTCCAGTGCTGACCTCAGCATGCAGACAGGCTGATTTGCTCCTTCAAACCTGCCTAAAACACCTTTTAGTCTGGCTGGGCCATGAGACTGGATTTTGTGGATTTTAGAGGTGTGTAGATTTGTGATTTAGAGGTGAACTGGGCTGGGCTGGAGCTGGCACTGACCAGAGCCAGGAGAAGGCTGGGAACCCTCAAGGGGACCTGCTGAGCCCCTTTGGGCTGTGGGACCCCTCAAAGGGACCTGCTCAACCCCTGCCACCCCCTTTGGGGAGCAGCAGAGGGGCCTCAGAGGCTGCTTTTTCTCCTGACTCAGCTCCAAAAGAGACAAAAGCTCCTTCCAGCCACACAGCCGGGAGTGCTTTGCTGAAATAATTTCTGTTACCTTTTATTTGCCTCAAAGGAACACTTAGAAAAAAAAAAAAATCATCCTGCCCATAGCGGGTAACCTGATGAGCCTAATTTGGTGGTATGAAAACACAACCACTTGGAGGTTTCCAATCCATGTTCTGGCTAATTAGATCCACTTCCCCTGCTGGCTCCTGCCCGCTGTGCAGTGTGGCGTGTGCTCAAGCACCCCAGCACGAGCAGGAGTGTGGTGCACGTTGGTTAATGCACATTTTGGCTGATGGGTTTGGGAGGTGGGATTGATTTTCTTTGCTGTCAAGCCAAGAAAAGAGGCTGCAGCAGCTCCAGCTGTAAAGCAGCCCCTGGTTCCCCAGGTTTGGGGGAACCTGCTGGTCCCTTTGGGCTTGTGGGACAAAGGAAATGCAGTGTCTGATGTGGGACAAAGGAAATGCAGTGTCTGATGTCCTCTGTTGAGGAGATGAAGTCTGGGACGGGAAATTCAGTGTCTGATTTACCTCTGTCCAGGAGATGAAATCTGGGAGAGGGAAATGCAGTGTCTGATGTTCCCTTGGTCAGGAGACGAATTCTGGGAAGGAAATGCAGTGTCTGATATCCTCTGTCCAGAGATGAAATCTGGAATCTCGAGGGTAGAAAAGCAGCAGGAAGGACAGGAGAGGAAAGGCACAGCCCAGATCTCACCAAAGCAAAGATGAAGTGCCATCAAATAAGTAACACTAATTGTGGGGTTGTTTGTTTGGTGAGCTGGGCTTGCAGGCAGCTCTGGAGGGGTCTGGGGAGGAAGGGTGAGGTTCTCCAAGGGGCTGTGGTGTGAGGGTGGCATTCCCACAGGGAGCACTCAGCAGCTCTGGGTCACTGCCACTTCCCATCAGGAGTCACAGGGATGATGGCAGCCCATCCTCTGGCCCTGGAAGGGTGTCCAGGACAGTGCAGCCATTGCCTCTAAGCCTTAAATTACAGCTGATGGACTGGACTGCAAGTTCCATCCACAGAGGTGGAACGGGCTGAACAATTTGTGTGTCTGGTGCAGCCTGGGCTGAGCCAGAGCTGGCCATGGACCAGCTACAGCTCACAGGCCTGGGCATCTGAGGAGCACTTCCATGCCCAGGGCTGGCACTTCGGTGCCTTTTCCATAACAATTGGCTTTATTTGTAGAGAAAGGTGGGCCAGTTTATCTTAGGAGCTGACAGAACTGCAGTTTTCCTTCCAGCATGGAAAATACTGCCCGTGCTTCAGTGCTAGAGGAGCTCGGAGCACTGGGGAAACTTTCCTGATTGTTTTGTGCCCACTTAGGGATGCCAGCAGCGCGTGTCCTGTCTGACCAGCCCTCCCAACACAAACAGCACCCCTGGGGAAACAGCACAGAAATCCAGCAGGGTCTGGCCGAGGTCTCCACCCAGGCAGAAAATAAATTGGCTGCTGCTGCTGTTGTTCTCTTTTTTAAAGTGGCTGTGCCTGGAACGGGGCCAGCTCTTTTCCCTTCTCTGGGAGACACCCGTTGCTTCTCCAGGGAAATCTGTGAGGGGACCTGAGGAGCAGGATTGGCTTGTGGGTTTAGCAAGCAGCAGGATGCCGCGGAGGTTAATTGCATCCGGCTGAAGCACTGCCCAAACTGCGAATTTTGGGATAAAAAACGGCTGCAAACCCAAATCCCTGGTGTAGCAATCTGCCCTGTGCTCACCTCCCCCCGTGTGTGTCGGGCTGAGGTGTCTGGGCAGCAGATAACAACAGCCTCATCCGCGTCCATCGCCGGCTCTGCGGGGCCCAGAATATTATCATGTTATCACTCGTGCCTCTAATGGCCGAGCACACACTGCAAATTCTGCCCTAAACGGAATCTGATGGGCTCAGAAGCTGCACAAGTCTCTTAAAGAAAATGAGATCTTAGCAGGAAGCCTAACACCAAACAGAAAGCTCTTTATTGACCGTGGGCTCTGCTGTCGGAAGGGGACTGCAGGTGGCTGCTCCTGTGTAGTAAAACATGTCAGGCTGGTCTGGATGGTTTTTTGTGGTTTTTTTTTTTTTCCAGACAGTTAAGAAACCAATAAAGTTAAATTGGTAGGACTGTCTAATGTGATTACAGCAAGATGGGGATAAATGTGGTTCCATTAGAGCTTGTTTTGAGACGGGAGGCTGTCATTTTGTGATGGAAAACGGAGATGACAGCGAGTGTTGGTATTCCAAGGGCCTTTTTCTAAGGAATGGCCTGCTCTGTCTTTTTGACATCAAACATATGTATGCATAAGGAGAGCACTGGTTTGTGCTCTGGTGCATCTCCACTTTTACTCTGAAGTGTTCCATCAAAAATTTTATGAGGGAAGGGAAAAAAAAAAACCCTTGGATGAAAGTGCTTGAATGTGGAAAGGTGGCTGCTTGGGCTGGGGCAGAGCCTGCAAATTCCAACTGGGGTAGATGGGTTGTGTGGGGCTGGGAGGGGATCAGGGTGAGCCCAGCAGTGAAGGTGGCTGCTGGTTGCAGGCTCGTGCCTTCAGGACATCCCAAACCACATCCTGTTCGTGGAAAATGGGAGTTCTGCTGGGAGCTCTTGAGTGGGTGTGTGCAGACAAACCTAATCTGATCCTCTCTTTGAGGCTTCAGGTTTTGGGGTAACCCCTGTGCTCAACCACCCTGGAACCAGGATTCTGAGTCTCCTCTCCTTGCTATCAATACTGGATAAGAGATCCAGAACTTGTTCTGTCTTGGGGTAACCCCAGTGCCCAGCCGCCCTGGAACCAGGATGGAGACAATGGCTTGTCTCCTCTCCTTGCTATCAATACTGGATAAGAGATCCAGAACTTGCTCCTTGGAAGAGACCCATTCCTTGACTCCTGGCTCTAATCTCAGTGTTGGTTGTTAAATGTTTCACATGGACCTCCCATTGCCTCTGGGATGTGAATTAAAAGATTTGCAGCCTAAAAAAAACCCCAAACCCCCTCTGCACTCGTGGTATTCTGCAAGGAACTATAAAATGGATTGGTGTTTGTGCTGGAATCTCCTGGGTGGAGCCATGCATGGATTGGTTTTTCCTGGTGGTCAGAAAGAGAAGGAAATGCAGTGTCTGATGTCCAGGAGGTGAACTCTGGAAGGGAAATGCAGTGTCTGATGTCCCTTTGGCCAGGAGGTGAAATCTGGAAAGGAAATGCAGTGTCTAATTTACCTGTGAGCAGGAGATGAAATCTAGGAGAGGAAATGCAGTGTCTGATATCCCCTATCCAGGAGATGAAATCTGGAATCTCGTGGGTAGAAAAGCTCCAGGAAGGACAGGAGAGGAAAGGCACAGCCCAGATCTTACTAAAGCAAAGATGAAGTGCCATCAAATGAGTAACACTAATGGAAAATGGAACTGACTAATGTTGTAGCCAGAGTAATTGTTTGGAGGACTGGCATTTCTGGTATTTAAAAGATTTAGAGTGAGCTTTCAGTAAATAAAGGAGGAATTGGCCCTGAAGTGCAGGGCTAAGGTTTGGCAGCTGAGATTGAAAAAGGAGTGTGTGTGTGTGGTGGGGGTGGTTGTTGCAGGTACTTTAAGGAAAGAAAATAATTTTTCAAACTGCATTTCACTTAATTGAATATCAACAGGAAAGGCTGGACTGAAAAATCTTTATTCCACAGAGCAAAAATCACCTCTGCCCATGGAGCTGAAGGGAAACTTCCACATCCCTGTGGATGCAATCCCATGGGATTATAACATCAATCCCACTTTTTGTGCTGCAGAAACAGGAGCTCATTTGCTGCTTGGTGTGAGGCTGCTTTTGCAGGGTTTCCTTGGAGTTCTTTGTGCGTGGTGGCAGCCACAGCAGCTTTTCCAAGCTGTGGTTGCTGCTTCCCTGGGATTATTTCATTTCCTTCATGGATGCTGGGCAGCCAGGGCAAGGTAGAAAAACCCTTTTGTGCTGGGCTGGCTTTGTTCTAGTCTGTAGGCTGGGATTTGAGGCTGTCTGCGAGAGCATGTTTGTGTGAACTAATGATCCCATTCCCTGGCTGCCTTTATCCACCTCACCATCTTCCTGTGCCCTTCTCCAGCAATGCCTTTTCCACGGGGTGAAATCAAAGTGCAGAGCTCTGGTGATTTGAGCCAGTTAGTGATTCCCAGGCTGCTTAGGACTGGGGAAAAGGGGGAGCCATCAAACACCAGCTCCTGACCTGGCTCTTTAAGGGGTTTGCCCATTACGGTGTGGATGGGGGCAGGAGAAGGGGATCTTTAATGGGAGCAGAGCAAAGCCCAGCCAGGTCCTAATGAGCTGCCATGCAGAGCTTGTACAAAGCTCCTTGTGGCTTCCAGGGTCACTTTTTACTCCCTCATTTCTCCCTGGATTCCTCTGCTCGGGATCAAGAGGGCAGTGTGGTGTTGGGGACAGAGCTCTGGGTGTGAACCCTGAGGTTCAGGTCACAGCTGTGCCTGAAATTCCAGACTGGGAATGGCCCTTTGTCCTTCCATGGTGCTCCAAGCCATGGTGGGGCTGATACCAAAGGCTCAGAGCTGGCAGGACACAAGGAGAGGGCAGGCAGCATTCCCAGAGGCTGCTCCCATTCCCCAGGTCAGGAATGTGCCACGGGAACCCTCAGGAGCTCGGAGCTGCTGGGGCTCTGATTAATGCTGCAGCAGGAGAGGAACCTTTCCTCCAGGGACATTAAATATTAATAGCAGCAACAGAGACACAGATAAACAGGAGCGAGTTACAAACTTCATTTTGAGGGCGCTGCTGTTCGCTCTGGCAAACTCCTGTCACAGCCAGCTCGGGGCCAGAGGCTGGGGCTGCATTTCAATATCTGCATTTCCACCCAGAACTCCACGCTCCTGACTGTTTGCCCAGCAGAAAAAAAGCCTCCCTAGCCGTGACCAAACCCCTTCTGGAAGGTGACAGTGACCCTGCCACACGGGCAGAGCTTCCCCAGCCGCTGCCATCTGTGCCTTGTGTTTCCTCATTCCACCCCAGTGCGTCTGCCCTGCTCAGGGATTTGTTCTACAAGTTCCTGGAGAGCTGAGAGCTCACCTTCAAAAAGCACTCAGGTGTTTGAGGCAGGTTGTTATGAGCTGTGCAGGGTGGGGACAGGGATGCTCTGCTGGGATGAGACTTTCCCCGCTGTGTTTGGAGCCGTGGGTGTTCACATCTCTCTGTGAAACCTCTCTGCAGCATAAATCACTTTAATTTTTTATTTGAAAATCTTCCCAACATGGGGTGATAATTTACACATCACACCTGTTTAAAACCTGCCACTTCCTGCTGCAGATGCCTGAGGTTTTTGGGGTAAGAGCAGTCAGGTATTTTAGGTTGTTGTGAATTATCCAGGGTGGGGACAGGGATGCTCTGGGAGGATGATAATTTCCTCTCTGTGTGGTTGGAGCTGTGGGTGCTCAGATCTCCCCGTGAAGCCTCTCTGCAGCATAAATCACTTTATTTATTTATTTGAAAATCCTCATGGCACGTGGTTGTAGCTTGCAAAAAACACCTGTTTAAAACCTGCCACTTCCTGGTACAAATACCTGAAATTTCTGGGCTAACAAGGCAGGCATCCCATAACTCCAGGAGCTGGGCAAGGAGGGAAAATCAGTTTAGGAAAAACACTAAATAATCCCAGTGCAAACTGGGAATCACTAACGAGCCTGGTGTTTACTGCTTAAACAGCTTTCAGATGAGAAATGATTGTAAATTCATATTTTAGTAATGCAAAATATTATTGACTGAATTCAAAGTGAGAGCGTTTATAACACGTCAAGTCAACTTTTGTGCTGTAATTTATATTGGATTCTCCTTCCCGAGGGGTGGGAATGGCAAACAGCTAATTTTGCTGTTTAATATGATTTTTAGGTACTCTTTTGGCTGTATTGCACCTTGTTATTTAGGAAGGAGCACTGGGACATGTAAAATATAGGGGAAAAAAGAGATTTTGGGCCACCCTGCCAGTCTGGAAAATTCCTCTTTGAACAAGCAGGTCTAGAAAGTGATTCTGGTTTGAGAATGTGAGGTTGGATGGAGAATTCCAGCCCCTCCTACAAAATAAGTTGATGAGCTATTTATGCAAACCCACCTGGGCAATGAAAATCCCACCAGGTGTCTTGGGAAGCTCCAGCGGAGCAGAAGCGTGGAGCTGTGACCAGCAAAACCAGGAATAATTAATGTGAAAGGAAACAAAACCCAACCAACGGCTGCAGAGGGAAAAGGGCAATAAACCCAAGCACTGCTTGGGGTTTAAAATCTCCTCTTAATGTATGCAGCAGCAAGGGAGAGCAGGCTGGGAATTTGAAGCTTAAATATTAGGGGGAAAAAAAAAATAAAATCAGGCAAATAAAATCTTGATTTCAAATTTGCTCTCATTGTCAGTGAATTATATTGAGTTTCCTTTTTAATGCCATTGGGACAAACACACAGTAATCACTGGATGATGAGAGCAAATTTGAAATCAAGATTTATCTGCCTGCTTTTCTTTTTGGTTGGAGAAGTTTTTTTGGTTCAGGATCTAATTAATCCTTCCCACAGAGCCCTGTCCTCTGTTGCTGGCCCCTGGCAGCTCCTGCCCATCTCCACACACTCTCCTGCAGCTCTTGGAGCTCCAATTTAGCACTGATGAGAAAAGACAAGTGTTTTCCAGAATTGGATGGCACAGTGAGGAAATGGCCCTCATCACTTATATTTATGTTCTTAATTCACTCCTCTCTGGTCATTGGCCATTGTACAAGGCCCCCATCATCTCCTCTGGTTACAACACTTGAGCAGAGTTTGTCTTAACGTGATTTATGGCAGCAGAACTTTCAAGGTAATTATTGAGATTGCTGCAGCAGTTCCTTGAAGGGATTCTGAAGGGTATTTTTGGGTGGTGGTGAAGAGTCCAACAGGCTGCAGGTTTTACCTGATTTGGGTTTGTTTTTTTTTTTTTCTCATTCCTTGTGATGCTGGCAGAAAAACCTGGAGGTCACCTGTGCACGGAGAGACACAGAACCACCTCCTCCTGCACAGCATAAACCTCACTGCCTGCTCTGGGAGCAGACAGCTTAAAAGGGGAGGAAAATTATGGAGCCAAGAGTTTGGCTAATGCTCCTTTCAACGCACCAAGACCCGCTGCCATAATTTCTTCCAGGTGGCGTGGCTGGGAGATGGATGGAGCTGTTGTGAGCGCCCTGATGGGAGCTGAGCAGCGTGGAGCTGCAGGGAGAGGGCTGTGAATCTCCTGGAAGTGCATTCCAGCCAGGAACAGATGCTGTGCTGGTTTTATGAGAGGTTTTTACAAGCCCAGCTCCCCCTGCCCGGGCTCTGCTGGCAGATTGCTGCTGGTGGTGGCACGTGGGTGGCCCCACTTGCTCTAGTGTCACCTCTCTGTGTACTCAGTGTTAGCTGGATAAAGGGATTTGGGCTTTAGTTTGTTCTTCCAGGAGTTTAATCTTCCCCAGCTTTTTCTCTTTGGACCTCGGCTATGGATACCCCAACAATTATCAGATATTAGGAGAAATTTCTGGAAAGCATTGGGACAGGCTGCCCAGGGAAGTGGTGGAGTCACCAACCCTGGAAGTGTTCAAAAAATGTGTGGATGTGGCCCTTGGGACATGGTTTAGTCCAGGGACACATTCCACTCTCCCAGGTCACTCCAAGCCTCATACAACCTGGCCTCAGACACTTCCAGGGAATTTTTTTCCCCCTACAAGGTTGATGGTGATGCCACTGAGCAAGAAATTTGAGCACAGAAATTGCAGGGGATTTTAACTTTTTGAAGTTGTTTTTTGGTGTTTTTTTTTTTGTGGCCCAAGAGTAGAACTTTGTAAACTGAGGAAACCAATGAAAAAAATTAAAATCAAGAGACCAGGAACTCTCTGGGGGGAATTTTGTGATCAATCCGTGTAAAGCTGAGGAAAAAGGAGAATGCTGAGAAAATAAAACTGTCTGGTTTTCCTGCCTTTCCCTGTCAGGGATAAAAGTCAGGAAGGGTTTTTAAAAATCCACAGCGTGGCTGTTGCACACTCCCAGTAAAACCAGGAGCATTAAGGATGGCCATGCCAGGAGCCTGAATTATTGTAATGCCATTTGTCTTGGTTATTGCAGAACAGAACCTGGTGCAGAGCTTTGCTGAAGGGATCATAAAGTTGGTGTGAAAAGAGCTGGAAACTAAACAGAAAAGGCTTTTACAAAAAAGCCGTTAAATGAGAAATGAGGTCTGGCTGAGAAGTGGGGCATGAAGGAGGGATGTGGCTGTCGGGTCTGCAGATTTTGCTTTTCCCACTGCTCATTTTCCGTGCTGCTGGAAGAACCTGTGCCCCACAGATGTGTGCCCAAGGGAAATTCCCCTCTTTTCCAGAGTGCTGGGGTTCCTGCAGGGTGCACAGGCTGCAGGGGAAGCCAGGAGTGCCTGGGAACAGCAGCTCCTGGGCCATCCTTAAGGCTTATCAATGGGTTTAATCCATATTTTCTATGGGATCCTCTCAGGTTTTTATCCCTTAGTGCAGACTGATGGCTTTAATCCATGTTTTCTACAGGTTGCTGTAAAGTTCTTATGCCCTTAGTCCTGATCAATGGGTTTAATCCATATTTTCTATGGGATCCTCTGAGTTCTTGTGCCCTTAGTGCAGACTGATGGGTTTAATCCATATTTTCCATGAGATCCTGTGAGTTCTTGTACCCGTGGAGGTGACCAAAGGCTTTAATCCATGTTTCCCACAGGATCCTGAGAGTTGTTACACCCTTAGTGCTGACTGATGGGTCTAATCCATGTTTTCCATGGGATCCTGTGAGTTCTTGTACCCTCAGTGCTGACCACTGCGTTTAATCCATGTTTTCCACTGGATCCTCTGATTTTTTGTATGCTTAGTGCTGACTGATGGCTTTAATCCATATTTTCTATGGGATCCTGTAAGTACTTCTGCCCTTAGTTCTGACTGATGGCTTTAATCCATATTTTGTACAGGATCCTGTGAGTTTTTGTATCCTTAGACCCCACAGGTGTGTGCCCAAGGGAAATTCCCCTCTTTTTCAGAGTGCTGTGGTTCCTGCAGGGTGCACAGGCTGCAGGGGAAGCCAGGAGTGCCTGGGAACAGCATCTCCTGGGCCATCCTTAAGGCTTATTAATGGCTTTAATCCATATTTTCTATGGGATCCTGTGAGTTCTTATCCCTTAGTGCAGACTGATGGCTTTAATCCATATTTTGTACAGGATCCTGCATCCTGCCCTCTGTGCCCACAGCAGGGCAGGGAGCAGGGAGGGCACTCAGGGAGGGGGTTTGTGCCAGCTCTGGAGCAGGTGGAGGAGCAGCTGAGCACAGAGGAAATCTAAAATGTGAAATAATGCAGGCAGGGAGCAACAGCTCTGGTGTGTGCTGCTCCCCCATTCCCTGCCCTGGAAGTGCCCCCCAAAACCTTTCTTTTAATTAGTATTTTCTCATTTTATCCCAGCTCTGAGGTGCTGGTTGAACTCCCACTGAACAACCATGGGCAAACCCAATTTCCCATTTTAAATAACTCCATTGCAATGGGGTTATTGGGCAATGGAGTTATTTAAAGTGGGAAAAAATGTCCTTTTTGGGTTGTTCCTCATGGAAATGGCACTCAGGAGTCCCAGGATCAGCACTGACAGTGCCTGGTTGTGATTCAGAGAGATCTGGCTTGGGTCAAGCGCAGAGCAGTGTCCATAATTACACCTATAAGGAAAAGTATTTTCCTTTCATCACTGTTAGCCTAATTACATTTGTCAATGGGAGTCCTGCTCCAGAAATCGATACAGAGGGAAGCTCTGCTTAGCTGTGTATGAAAGGAGGTGCATTTGCACAGCCTCCCCTTGGCCCTGCAGCAAATAATGGTAATAACAAATCTATATTTGTGCTCCTCGTGTTTGCTGTTATCGGGATCTCTTTGGTGAGATAACACAGGCAGAAGAAAAGCTGCATTCTCTCTTTTTTCCCTTCTGCCCGTGTGTTTTCATATTTTTAAATTAACCTTATCAAACCCACCTGTTGCAAGCAGGGCTCTGCTGGCTCCTGGGGGGGCTGAGATTTCTGCACCACTCATAAAATCCCAGAATGGTTTAGGCTGGAAAAGACCTTAAAGCTCACCCCATTCCCTCATCACCATGGGCAGGAATATCTTCCACCAGCCCAGTCATCCTGAGGCATTTCCATGATAAATTGAGAAGATTTTTTGCCCTTTGATAACCAAACTCCAGCACTTTGTCCTGTTCCTGTCCCTCACAAACTTCCACCTGTCCCTGATGGACAGCTGAAGCTGCAGCTTTGTAGGACATGTGATTTTTTTTTTTTTTTGGGGTCTCTTTTAAGTGAGCAATATATATTCAAGACTAAAAGACACTCAGGAAATGAGATTGCTGGCAGTGCTGCTGCTTGGAGGGGAAACCATTTCCGTCCCTGCTGATGGAGGAGGGTCCTGCCCTCAGCTCTGGGGTCACAGAAACAGCAGCAGACACCAAAACGAGCCAGGAGAAGGGAAAACCAAACAGAGCCAGGGGAAGCCTCTGGAGGAGCTGGCAGGTTGGTTGTGTTGGGGTTTTTCTTCTTCCCCTGGGGTTTCCATAACATCTGGACTCTCGCCCAGCCCTGGCTGTAGGATTTTGGTAGGAAAAGCACCAAGGAGGCTCCCAGGGCTCCCCAAGGCTGTGTGTGGCTGCTGGATTAGCTGCAGGGAGGGCTGAGCCTCCTCCAAAGCCTCCCAGAGGCTTCTCCAGGCCTGGGTTAAGCTGGCAGGCTCTGAATTAAGTGATTTCCCTGCCTCGCCCGTGATGGGGGAGCTCAGCTGCTGGAGAGGGGTCAGGGAATGGAGCAGAGAGGTGGAATCCTGCATCCTTCAGCCTCTCCAGGTAAAGCAGAGGGGTTTCTGGCTTTCCCTGCAGACAGATCTCTGCAGATCCATGCCAGAGCTGTGCAAATCCTGCCTGTGCCTCCCGGGGCGGGAGGAATTAGGAACGTCAGGTTAAATAAGCTTTTTCTGGGAAAGGGAAATCCTAAGAGTGAACGAGCCTGGGAACTTTAAAGGCTGGGATTCAAGTTGGCATTGATTGATTTAATGGGAAATACAAAGAGTGGGGATGGCAGGGAGCTGTGGGGTGTTTCAGGGGTGTCTCTGAAGCAGCTGGAAGGTGACAGGGACATGAGGGAGCTATATTATATTATATTATATTATATTATATTATATTATATTATATTATATTATATTATATTATATTATATTATATTATATTATATTTATAATATATTACATTACATTACATTATATTATATAATATTATATTATTAACATATTAATATTATATAAATAATTATACAATATAAATATATTATAGAAATATGTTATATAATTATTATGTAATATTATAATGAATATATTGATATTAAATATAGTATAATATAATATTATATTATATCATATTATTTTTATTATATTTATTCTATTAAAACTATACTAAAAATAGAGGAAGGATACATCAGAAGGTTTAACAAGAACGATATTGAAAGGTGGTGACTGACTGCTCAGAGGCCAACAAAGCTGGCTGTGATTGGTCATTAAGTAAAAAACAATTCACATGCTGGGTAAACAATCTCCAGACCACATTCCAAAGCAGCAAAACAGGGAGAAACTGAGGCTTCTCAGCTTTCTGGGAGAAAATCCCAAGCAAAGAGATTTTTCCAGAAAATATGACAGTGACAAGGGGGCTCTGTGGGGTCTCTGTGAGAGGGGAAAGCTGCAGCTCTCAGCTCCTGGAGAAACACCTCAGGCAGCTGCTGCTGCATGAGACAGGAAAAGCAAGGAAGGACCTCGGATGAATGGCAGAATTCCAGAATCACCGAGGCTGGAAAAGCCCTCCCAGACCTTCGAGTCCAGCCTGTGACCCACCCCCACCTTGTCACACCCAGCCATCCCTCGGGGACTCCAAAGCACCTGCCTGGGCAGCCCTTCCAGTGTTCAACAACAAAATAAATTCCTCCTGATGCCCAACCTGGGCCTCCTGAGGTGCAGTTTCCTCTCCTCCTGCTGCTGCCTGCAGCTGGTTTGGGGTTGGTGTCTTTGCTCATCTGCCAAAAATTCTCCTCCCTGGGTTCCTGAGATGGGAAAATCCCAAGGGAGAACCCCGTGAGCATCCCCATCCCATCCCCTCCATCGCCGGAAAATTCATTTTATCACCGCAAAACCCATCAGAGCACAGCGAACGCAGGAGAGCTTTATGCATTTCCTTGAAAACCACATTAATGTGACAGTTTTCAATAAAATAAAGGCGCGGGGCTGGAGGTGAGAAAAAGCACATCTATTTAATTTCTCACTTACTGCTCCCTGAGCTTTTCCCATTCTCCTGTTTCCCCTCTGATGTGTGAAACCTGATCCGAAGCCCGGCTGCCTGTTGACCCCGTCAGGAGCACTGAGTGCAGGAGGAAGAAAAGAACAATAAATTGCTTTATGTGCCTGCAGTCAGCAGAGCCCGGCACTCCCCTGGCAGGCACCTTCCCTCTGGTACCTCAGGAGACTGAACTGGGGCGATGCTGGGGCAGCAGAGAGGGATAAATCCGATTTTCCAGCATCTCTTCTGTAACTCCTTTCAGTTTTAGAACAACTACACCAGGGCTCTGTATCTCACAAAGTGTTTTATTTTTGTGGTGTTTTGTGGGTTTTTCTTATTATTTTTCTTGTGGTTTTTTTTTTTTTTAATTTTCCTTCTAATTTTTTCTTTGGTGTTTTTTGGGTTTTTTTGTGTGATTTTTTTAGTTTGTTTTTATGGTGTTATTTTTTGGGGGGTGTTGGTTATTTTTGTGGGTTTGGGGTTTTTTTTGTGGTGGGTTTTTTTGGGGTTTGACTGACAAAACACTGCTAACATGGTTATTTATGTTTTTGACTTAATTTGTAAATATTTCATCATATGTTACAGTGTGAGCTTTCTTAGCTAATCATGTTATGACACACAAACCTACAATGTTGTACTCTAAACTTCTTGTTTACCTTTGTAACTACTATTTTTTCTATATCTTAACTTAAAACTCTCTTTCTACATCTTAACTTAAAACTCTCTCTTAACTATCTTAAACTCTAAACTTTATCTAAACTCTAAACTTTACTTAGCTTAACTCTGCTTTAAACTATAAATCTATTCTTCCTTTTAGTACCTAAGTTTGGGAGCTTTTTCCAAAGTCTCAAATCAAATCCTGTATTTAATTCTAAGCTTACAGCTTAGAATGAAATAAATTAGAATGAAATAAATTAGAATGAAATAAATTGGAATTAAATAAAATAGAATTAAATAAATTAGAATTCTAAGCTTTAATTCTTTAGCTTACAGACACAAAGCCCTGAGAGTTCCCTGCATTTCAAATCCCAACACCAGAGTGTCACTGTCATATTTTCTGGAAAAATCCCTTCACCCAGGATTTCTCTCCTGGGAAGCTGAGAAGCCTCAGAGAAAAAGGAAAACAGTATTATCTCATTTGCTTCTCCTGTGTTTTGCTGGTCTGGAATGTGTTTGGAGATTGTTTCATTGGTTTAAAGTGAATTGTTTGACTTAATGACCATGGCCAAGCTGTGTGAGGGCTCTGGAAGGAGTCACAAGTTTCATTATTATCTTTTAGCCTTCTGTAAGTATCCTTTCTATATTCTTTAGTATTCTTTAATATAATAGCATAAAATAATAAATCAGCCTTCTAAGAACATGGAGTCAGATTCATTGTTCCTCCCTTCGTCTGGGGACCCAGTCAATATAATACCAGAGCATCCTCCCTCAAAAATTGCTGTTTGCTCAGCCCAAACTCAGCTGCCAGCCCTCTCCTGCCTCTCCCAGACTCAACATTTAATAAATGGCAGTGGAGTGGGTGGGGGAGCTGTGTTTACCCCGTGCCTGCCAGGCAGACAATGAAGCTGCCCTCGCCCAGATGGCTCAGGCTCCTCTCCAAGCTGACAAGCAGGGCTGGTGCCATCCAAACGAGCCCAAACCCAGCCAGAGAGTGGCAATTCCAGCGCCTCCAGTGACCATCTGGACACACAAACCGAGTTTCTATTTGGAGGAGAAAGCCTCTCCTACGTCTCCAATATTAGCTGTGGATGGGGATGCTAATTGATTTAATTGAGCCTCTCTGGGCACTGCCAAGCTTCTCAGCTTGGGGATGTTGGTGGGGTTTGATAAATGGTGGAGGGGAGGAAATTGTGGGGTGCTGGGAAAGGAAGGGCTGGGGGAGCTCTTGGATTATGGGAATCACAAGTTTCTGCCCCAAAAAGGAAATGGAGAAGCTTCTGCTGAGCACCCCTAAGCAAAGGGACAGAATTTTGCTGCTCTTGGTGGTGCTGAACTCTTTAATTTATTTAATTTTAAACAAAGGTTGCATTTTCGTGTTTTATTTATACATATACACACAAACAAGCATCAGACGTAGTTATATGAGAAATAAAATCGTGGCCAAGTGATTAATATCCTTTATTTTTGGACTTTAGTAGCATCTCACTCATCACCACTTGGCTCATGATGTTCTACAGAAAAAATCCTGCATTCAGAGACTTCCAACGTAATGAAAACCCTCTCTGTGCCTTGAAAATCTGTTTGCTGCGCTCAAGAAATTTAAATTTTCAGAGAAACACCACTTTTGACCTAGAAGATATTGTCAGGGCTTCTCTGCCAAAAAATTATCCCAGCCTGTCTTTATTTTTTTCCCTTTAGATGACCTTTTTTTTCCAGCAAGCAAACAAAAACAAGAACAAAAAAAGAAAACACACAACCTTGCAGCAAAGTTATGCCTTTAAAGAAGTGGCAAAAAATGACCCCTTGCAGCAGGGACAGGGTGAGAACCAGTTGGTTTTGAAGTTATTCCCACATAACCTCAGGCTTTTATTCATGAATATTCCTGATCATTAAGGAGCTTCATTAAGGATATGTAGAAGTGGTTGATATTTCCTAGGATAATTTTCCTTTGCCTCTTCCACTTGAGCTTTTGCCACCCTTCAGGGGAATATTTTGGATTTTTTCCCTGTGCTTTCTCTTGTTTCTAACAGGAGGGATCTTGGCCACGTTTCCTGTTGATTTTCAGACTCCTCATTAACTGGTTAATCAGGAAAACACAGCCAAGCACTTCTGGTGAAATTCACATTGGGTTTGGAGGGGAGGAAAACAGCTCAGAGGAGGCACCTGCAAGCCACCAAATTGTTGGCTCGAAATCCTTTTATCCAGTAAAATGGCTGGGAAAGGAGAGATAAATTGGGTTTTAGGAGCAGGGATGGGCATTTCCAAAAGGTGGGAGAGTCCAAGTGAGTGCTCTGGGCTGCCAGGGCAGGATCATGAGGGGAGAAATGACAATTTTCTGGGGACTTTATCCCATCTTCTCAAGGGTGGAGGCTCCAGTCAAGTGGCACTCACAGAGACTGCAGCAATGGTGTCCCCTGATGTCACTGCACTTGTTAATTGGACTTGACAGATGATAATGAGTGAGAGGCTGTGGCTGAGCAAGGGCAGAGGGAATGGCAGCGCTCCTGGGGGAGCAGGGCACAGCAGAAGGGTCCAGATGTCCAGGAGTTACACGAGGTCACTCCAAGTATTAATCTTTGCTGTTTCTGCTCCCAGAGGTGGCAGGGGAAAATCAGTGACTCTGAAGGTTATTTATCTCCATCTCACAATCATGGCTTGGCCTTGCTGTTAAACCTCATAAAAATGAGATTTTTTGGGGAGGGACCCTCCTCTTTTGAGGATGTATGGGGGACAGATCCCCTGAGATGTGGAGGGGGGTGACATCGTGTCCCCAAAATGCAGCCCTGCTTCCTGGAACTGTGGTCCTGTTCTCACTAATGCATAATTAGCCTTAATTAGCTAAATTAGCCTGGAAAATGGGAGGGGGTTTGCCTTTGCTGGAAGGTCAGTGTGTCCTCCCCTGGCTGGGGGACACTGTGGCCTGGGATGTGGGAGCAGGACTCAGAGGAATGCTGGTGCTGGGTGCTCCATGGAGAAGAGGTGTGGAGTCCTTGAAAAAGGTGGGATTTTACCCCCTCAGGGGCAGGATTGGTTGTCGCCCTGATTTTTTAAGCCTTCCGATGTTTATGTTCTTGTAACAAAGTTTCTCTCACACTTTATGTAAATAACTTATTGTTTTGCATTCTTTTATGGAGGAGGAGAAATGTGATGGGCTGTTGGTTTGTGCAGTGTCATTGGAGAGGTGGCACTGCCACCCTCCAATACACTGTCACGTTTGGAAATCTATAAATATTAGAATCAGAAATTAAAAGCGCCTTTTTTACCTTGATTGTGTCTGGGTCACGTTATTTCGTGTCCTATAATGACAATTGATGTCTAAATCCCACTGCAGGACTGGGCTGTGTTTTCTGCCCCTTGTCCCCACCAAAAGGAGGTGACAGCACTCCTCTGGCTGCTGAGGGATGGAGCTGGTTCAGAGTCCTGAGCAAACCGCCAGGAGCTGCAGTTGTGACGTGCCTGTCACAACCAGCCTTGTTTGTCACCAAACCACACAAAAGTGGCACCTCTTGCACAGCAGCTGCATTTGAAGGTTGCTCAGAGGCTGCTGAGTGCCACAGGGAATATTTTCCCCGTGCTGAGAACCTGCCCAAGTCAAGGGGACTCTCACTCCAAGGTGAGGTTGGAATTGTCCCTTCACAAAGTGATCCTCGAGGGTTTCCTTGTCTCCCCTCATCCGGTTTTTCCTTGTAATTAGCAGGAAGCTGCCTGACCAAAATGCTTTTCCCTGCCTGGCAGGAGCACAGCTCTGATGAGTCAGGAGAGGAAGAGCTCCTGTTTAACTGGAAAAGGAGATTGGGGGGAAAGCAAGGGGAAGAATCGCTGCCAGAGAGCTGTGGAATGAATGAATGACAGACATTTGTTTAGAGACACATGAGGAGATTAATGATGGGAGTTAAAGTATGAAAGCAACAGGGCCTAAGTGAGGCATTAATGGAACCCATTTTCTTCACCATCTCCTGCAGGAACTCTTTGGAAGTGGAGAAAGGGGAAAATCACTTTACAGTAATAACTGTTATTTATATAAGAGAACAGCTTTGGATATATCAAAATGCGAGGTTTCAAGGTAATAACTGGCCCCTCACAATCGTTGTTATCCATTTCAAAGACACTTTCTGTGGTGGTGAAGAGATGGAGGAAATTGCCCCAGTCCTGCAACTGATCCAAAATGAAGTTTATTTTATTTTTGTCCCCATTAGTCAGTTTGCAATCTGATAGGATTGGGTTAAGAAAAAGGTGAAAAGGCTGGGGGAGAGGAAGGGGGGCTGGAAATCAGCCTTGCAGAATTTTCTGGGACCATTTGATGGGCTCATTAGAGCCCTGGGGCCTCGCCTTGGCTCCCTCCAGGGCCTCCCTCCACCGTGGCTCTGCTCCTTGGGCACAAAATCTGTCTTGCACAAAGGAGGAGCTCAGCTCTTCTGCAGGAATCAGGAGAGACTCATGAATGATTCATGAGCGGGGATTGGGGGTAGCAGGGAAGGATGATAATAATATTCTCCATGTGTCAAAATATAACAATAATTTGACCAGCTCTAATTTTTAATAACCACTGGGTTTGGGAGCAGATGTGATGGATGAGCTGGAGCAAGCCATGGTCTCCCAAGCTGGCTTTTCACTTCAGAGCACCAAGGCCACTCTCTGAAATATTAGAGCTGTATAAAACCTCTCAGGCTCTGGGAGGAAGGAGCAGAAAGCTGAAAAGGAGGGGACAAAGGGTCTGCTCTGCTTTCATAATTCCAATTAGAATAAATGTTAGAGATGATCCTTAATTGATCCCGGCTCAGAGCTGGAGTGGGAATTTTATCATCTCTAAACCTCCAATATCACGGAGTGAAGCCTTTCAGAAGGATTTTCCCCTTTAATTCTGCAGGGTGTTGTGAGCATGGAATGAGGCGAGAGGGGTGGCCAGGAGTGGGTGCCAGGGTTGGGGATTGGATGATGGGGTCACAGTTTGCTGTCCCAGACGTGGCCCAGAACATTTCTCACGTGGGAAGAGGCAGGGGAGGATGATAAAGCAGCCCTGTTCCTCCAGGCTGGCTCGTTCTGGCTGGGATAATGAAAAAGAATTGGATTTGTGAGGGCAGCTGACACAGCTGGCTGTCTCCAAGATGTTTTCATTGCTGTGTTAAGAAGTCTTTTACAGACTTGGAGAAGTACTGGGAACGTGGTGCTGCCTGAGGCTGCCAGCCCTGACTCCTCACGTGACAGCAGCGAGAGTGAGCCCTCAGCAGAGCCCCAGAAACCCCCAGCAGAAATTCCAGGACCACCCACTGCAATGCCAGCCAGTGGGGAGGAGCCTTGGCAAGGCCCCCTGACCCCCCGTCCTGCCCTGAGTGTGTGCTGAGTCTTGCCAGTGTCAAACATCACTGCTGCCTTCAGCTCTTCAGGTATCCTCATTAAGATGGTTGGAAGGAGGAGGATTTAATGATCTGAACCATGACTTCAATTAATCAGTATAAATGTTGCTTATTTATAACATAAACCCCAGCGTATGGATAACTCTGTTGTTTAATTAAGCTTATCACTGGGAGCCTGATCCAGTTCCTTGCTGCATTAATGTCACTAATTCAGTATCCCCTCCAAGAAGCTTCAGAGCAGACTGCAGGGGATGTAATTCACTCCACTCCCTCTGCTCTACAAGCCTGGCTGGCTCTGGAACATCTCAATCCTCACCCAGGGCTGCTGCTGGTTCCTCCCCAGTCCCACCAGCTCCTCCATCATTCCTGACATCCCAGGAGCCTGGAACAGCTTTTCCTTCTGTTTGTTCAGCCTTGTTCACTAAGAGTTTTTGTGTCTGCTTTCATTTACTCTCTGCAGCTGAGCCTTTTCTGTAGCCTTGCTTTTCCTCTCTTCCATTCTTGCTCTTCACTTGCCCTCTCCAGTTTCTGTGTGGTGTTTTTAAAACTTTTCCAGATGCAGGAGAATCTGTAATGAGCTCCCAAGCTGAAAGCAAAGGCTGTTTGCCCAAAAGTTCTTCTTTACCCACACTGGAGAGCCTTGCACTAGAAACCTCAGAGCTTCTCTGGGAAAACTTGGAGGAACTTTTTAAGGATTTCGTGGTTGTTTTTTCTGTTGTGCCAGGGATTCTCCAGGCAATGTTTGAGATCCCCCCCTGCTCAGGGGTGGTCTCCAGAGGATGCTGAGACAAATTGCTGCAAGCAAGGATGTTGCTGTGCATCAATTCACTCACTCAGGGCTCTGCAGATCCTTCTCTCAAAAAGCCATCTAAAAAAAACAAAGTGGAGCTGCCTTTTCTCTCCTTTTCTTTTTTTTTTTTGGTCCAAACGACCAGAAAAACTACCCTGGGATTAGATGAATTAGCAGTGTGCTGCTAAGATGGATAGAAAGGCAGGGGAAACCATGTCAGAGTGCAGGGAAAAGCAAATTGCTGTTTCTCTTTCCCCTCCAGAAGTCAGGGAAGAAGCCATCAGGGGAGAAGGATTGCAATGGGCAGAGCATACTAACGAGGGAAGGCAGGAAGGCATTAAAGCAACCCATTGCATCAGCTGAGGGCTGAGTGGCAAAAAAAGAAATAAATCGGGGCTGTGCAGATTGATCAGTATTGGATCTGAAGGGTTTCCACATCTGGTGTGGCAGCTCTTCAGCATCTCATTCCAGCGTGACTCAGCAGCAAAAGGTGTTTGTTCTGTCTGGGAGGCTCAGGGGAAGGCTCAAGTGTCGTTTTATACCTGGATCAAACTCTTTGATGTGCTTTAAGACGTGTGGATCCTCTTCAAGAGAGGTGAGGTTTCCAGTGTGATCTTTTCCCAACTTTATTCATCTTTTCAGCTTTTCTGTTGGAGCTGACAGGTTTAAAGGGAGGTGTTCCTGCCCATGGAAGGTGTTCCTGCCCATGGAAGCTTCTCCCTGCTCATGGAACTTCTCCCTGCCCATGGAATTTCTCCCTGCCCATGGAATTTCTCCCTGCTCATGGAACTTCTCCCTGCCCATGGCAAGGAGTCGGAATGTGATGATCCCTGAGGTCCTTTCCATCCCAAAGGCTCCCAAAGTTTGGCTCTTCCATCCACCCTCAGCCACGTGGCACTGACCCATTGATCTTTACACACATTCCTGCTTTCAGGGATTCCCATCTCCCAGAAAGATCTGCTTGTAGTGCTGACTTTGTGGAGCCCTCAAATGCCTGAGAATTGAGGCAGAATTGTCAGGTTTTGGTGGCAGAGAGGCTGAGTCTCTGAACAAGGCTTCCTGAGGCCTCCTGGCACATTAAATCTGTTTATTTGCCACGCAGTCCTGGAAAACCTTGAGGAGTCACTTTATCTCTTCACTCTTCATCCATCATGAGAGAATGAAAATCATTCCACCTATCATTTGTCTGGCTCATATCTTTATAGCAATTGCCATATCTACATCCTGCATGGTTGGTCCTTGTCCCTGGGCCCATCTTTTAGAGATTTGTCACAGTGGCCAGTGATCTGGAACAGCAATACCAGTGGTGCAAAATCTCTCTAAATTCTTCATATTAATACAAACAAACCCCCAGATCCCTCTACAACGTTTTCCCCCTCCTCACTTTGATATTGGGGGTACATCCAAGGCCGTTTTCTGTCTCTGTGTGTGGATTAATCACTGGGTGGGGGAATCCAGGACCTGGAATTTTCCCTCTGCATCCTTTGGGCTGAGCTGTGCATCCCCTGCCAGCCTGGGAGGGATCAGCCAAAGCTGAAGCAGGGAAGTGCTGGAAGAAGAGCAAATGCAATCTTTAAATGCTGAGATATCCAGAAGGGTTCAGAGGAAAATGGTCATTAAAGCCCCACTTAATGGAAATTCAGGGGTTCCAGAGTTCCTTAAAGCCTGTAACCTGCTGTCTCACCCTCACCAGGATAAGAGGAAATGGCCTCAAGTTGTGCCAGGGGAGGTCTGGATTAGAAATTAGGAAACATTTCTCCATGGAAAGGCTGCCAAGCACTGGCCCAGGCTGTCCAGGGTGGTGGTGGAGTCACCGTCCCTGAAATTGTTCCAAAAATGTGTGGCTGTGGCACTTGAGGACAGGGTTTAGCGACCATGGTGGTGGCTTGATGATCTTCGAGGTCTTTTCCAGCCTGTGGCCAGAAGGAGGTTCAGGAAATGGTTTCCCCTGCAAGGCAAAGTGCCAGCTTTGGGAATGCTTCTCTCCTTCAATCCCTGGCAGACAGAAAATCCCCGAGTGCTGCAGATCTCTGTGTGTGCTGGAATGGCCACTGAAACTCAGCCACCTCTGGGATTTTGTGGGGTTGTGGCTACAAAACACATTTATTGAGGGGATTTTGTGGGGTCTGGGTCCTTTTCTGCCAGCTCCCCAGCCCCAAATCCCACAGCTCCATTCTTCATTTCCGTCTCTCAAATCCATCATCAGAGCCATAAATCCTACTGGACTTTCCCATTTGTTTGTTGGCTTTTTTTGGGTTGTTTTTTGTTTTTTCAACTCAGAACTTTACCCATTGTTTCTTCCTTCCTCATTCATTTTGCTTGCCTGGCAGTGGCACTCGGGGTTTGTGTGGTTATTTTTCTTATATTTATACTCTCCACTGACTTAATTAAGTTGTTGCTCATTTCTTGGTCTTGCCAAGTTTATTGGCCCCACCAGGGCTTCCCAGTGCTCTCTTCCTACAAAACCACAGCTGCTGCCAGTCACCTGAGACCACGAAAATGGGCAGAAAAACCTCCTTTGGAAACTCAGCTTGACATTATGGAAGCAAAAGACAGGCAGAAAAATGATCTTCCCAACTCGGGTCAGTGGTTTTAGGCTGGGTTCCTAAGAAAATAAGATTTAGGCATTTAGGGGATGTGGGTGGCCACGCAGGGAGCTTGGATTTTTGGCAAACCCTGGTCCAGTTTGACAGATGGGGCTTTGCAGAGGTGCTGAAAATCTGGATTAGAGGGCAGTGTTGTGGGGAGCTGCTGCTGGGAGCGAAGTTTCAGGGAGAACAAAAAGAGCCATCCCACCACACCACATTGACCCGTGCAGAAAAGAGCTCCTGGTGCCTGGAATTCCCTGGTTTTGGGGGTTTGGGGACATGCAGGAGAGCCCCTGGTGTTCCAGCCCGTTCCTTCCTTCCAGAGCCAAATCCCTGACCTTACACCTCGGGACGGTTCAATCCCCCATTCCTCCTTCTCACTGCTTTTCTCTCCTTGGTTTTGGGAATTTTCCTGGCAGGTTTTTCAGGGCCTTGAGTGGGACTTAACTGGTCACAATCCCAATATTTAAATCCCCCACTCAGGTCTTTCTCCACAACTGCAGTGCCTCAAGTCTAGCTGTGAAAACTCACAGGAGTTTCCCTTTAAAATCAATTTCCTGCCTTGCTTTGGTACCAGAGAATGGGTTCAGACCCCCTGAGCCAGCCCTGGATGGAAATTTCCCATTTTAGACTATTTTCTTATCTTTTTGTGCCTTTTTGCTCCTCTCTTCATGCTCAGGGTGTTTGCTGCTGCCTCAGAGTGGGATTTATATTTCCAAAATCAGGTGAGATGAGGAGCCTGGAGGGTTTTTACCTGCCTGCCCAGAGGGATGATGTTTGTTGGGATCCAGGGATGGTCCCACTGAGGCTTTGCATCCCAGCATGATGGACAGATCACCACCTCCCTGCTCAATTTTTCTGCAAACTCCAAATCTCGTGGAATGTAATTCTGATTTTATGTACACAAAGCAGTTATTAAAGAAGATAAAAGAGAGATTGTGTTTCAAGCAGCAGGAACTAAAGCCCTCAGCTGTTTTTATCACATCTCCCCTGAATTTGCTCTCTCAGGATAGCAGGAGTGAGAGGGAAGCTCCATTTAAATGCAGATTTCCAGTGCTGGCCAAGAGCAATAAATAGCCCTCTGCTACCCTGACCAGACAAACATTATCAAACCTCTTTGTGAAGGAGATTTTATGTTTTCAGATCTTCTTTTTTCCTTGATGAGGTGCTCTTTCCTCGCAGAGTAATAGAGTGTTGACGCCTTTTTATTTTATTTTTAAGCAGCACTTCAGAGATTATAATGGAAATACAATCCCACCTGTTTCTCCACTGGAGCTCCACTTGACAGCCCTGTAATGAGGAACTGTGCAAATTTCTTCTCCTTTACTGTACTGACAGCCTGGAGGGTTGATACTTTATTCAGCAGAGCAGAAAAGCACAAAAAAAAGGGCAATTTTGGCAACAATTTTTAATCACCTGACCCTGCAGCCTCGTGGGTTGGGTTGGGAGGTGGTTTGGAGTTCAGGAGGATGGGGAGATGTGGAGATCCCCGGGGCATCTCCTGATGTTCCTCAGCAGGACACGGGTGTTTGAAGAATGAAATGTTTTCCTGGAATTCTTTTGGGTTTCCTGGTTTGCAGAGGAAGGACTGGTCGGCTCCGGTGGCAGGTACTGGATCTTGTGGGCAGCTGAACTGGGTTGGACTGGGATTGCAGCTCTGAGCTTGATCAAGGGGGCACGGAGGGTTTGAGGACTGGGGAATGGCGTGGCCAGCAGGAGCCACCTGGAATTCTGTGTCCTGTTCTGGGCAATGAGGACATGGAGGGGCTGAGGGAGCTGGGAAAGGGCTCAGTGCAGAAAAGGAGGCTCAGGGGGACCTTGTGGCTCTGCACAACTCCTGATAGGAGGGGGGGGTTTGGGATCTGATCCCAGGGAACAGGGACGGGAGGAGAGGGAACGGCCCCAGGGTGGAATCAGCAGGAATTTCCCCATGGAAAGGTTGTTAAATATTAGAAGGAGATGCCCAGGGAGGTTTGGAGTGCCCAGCCCTGGAGGTGTCCAGGGAGGGACTGGACTGGTGGCACTCTGTGCTCTGGGCACAGGTTGGGTTTAATAATCCCAGAGGTCTTTTCCAACCTCACTGATCCTGTGGCTGTGTTTACAGCATAAATCAGAAGAGGTTGTAGGTGTGATCTTAACCTGTCACTAGGGACATTTAGGAAATATTACAGGTACCTTTATGTGTTTTTCACTTGGAGGGACAGGTTATGAACAGTGAAATATCCTGTTTACCAAGCCAGTGCTGTGTTAAATCCACGTTTTCAAGAGATGCCTTGAGATGGAAATCGCGTTTCTGGGTATGACTTTCCATTTCAAAGGCATAAAAAACATCTGAGAAAATGTAAATTAAAAAAAAAGAAGAAAAGCTTTGAATGGGGGAAAGGTCAGCTGCACACAGTTTGTTGTGGCTGTGTGTAATCCTCGCAGTGGCATCTGTTCCCTGTTATTGTTATAAAAATGTGACTTCATTAGATTTGGGATGAATCACGGGCTGGGGAGCGCTGCTGGAGCTGGCTGCAGCGGGCTCAGCCTGGCAGAGTGCACAGGCTGGGAGTCTGGCTGGGGCAGGCAGCACTCCAGGAGCCACAGGGCCCTGGGGGATGCAGGATGGAGCCTTTCTGCTCCTCACCCTGCTTGGGCCAGCTGGGGCTGCTGAGGAGTGAATTTCAGCGCTGGCTGAGCTGCCTGGGCACTGAGTCAGAGTGGGGCTGTGTCTCACCCGGCTCAGGAGCACACCAGTGACAGCCCTGCCTGCCTTGCTTTGGCACAGAGAGGCACAGCTGTGCTGGGTGGGGTGAGAAAGGGATGGCCTTCCTCCCCTGGAAGGAAGAGGAAGAAGGGGTTGAGCATCTGCTGCCACACTGGCTGTGCTCAGGGCTGGAAGGGCTGCAGCCACATGGCCCCATCCCAGGTGGGCTTGGGGATGTGGGGCTTGGGAAGCACAGGGAGCTCCTTGTGCAGCTCCTGCCTCAGCAGAGAGATCCAATTCCTGTTCCTTGTGCAGCTCCTGGCTCAGCAAAGAGCTCCAATTCCTCTTTTCCCAGTTCCTACCTCACCAGACAGCACCAATTCCTCTTTTCCCAGTTCCTGCTTCAGCAGAGAGCTCCAGTTCATCTTTTCCCAGTTCCTCTTTTCCCAGTTCCTCTTTTCCCAGTTCCTACCTCAGCAGAGAGCACAAATTCATCTTTTCCCAGCTCCTGGCTCAGCAGAGAGCTCCAATTCTTCTTTTCCCAGCTCTTGGCTCAGCAGAGAGCTCCAATTCCTCCTCACCCCCATCCCTGAGGGCTGAAAAATCCCTGCAGGACACTCACTAAAATCTGCTTTTCTCAGAAGGTGCCATCCCATCCCTTGCATTTCTCTGGCTCCCAATTATACCTTTCTTTTTCGTGCTTCTTGCTGTTAAATTTAACTTTGAGCATTGCCTTTGAAATGTGTCTGATGGAGATTTGCAGTGGAAGTCACTTGTTGCTTGAACCTTGATTGATTATTACCCAGCTCTTCCAAAGGGATAAACTCTGCTTTGGTGCTTCTGGAGCATGGATTTTGTGTTAATTGTGTGGGAAATCTGAGCAAATGGAATAAAAAGCTAATTATTACAGTACAAGGCATGTTTTTGCTGTCAGAATTGGAACATCCCATGGGAAGGGATGTTCTTCCTGAGAAAAGCTCAGCCCTGGTGGCTTCACTCAGTGCCTGGGAAATCCTGAGCAGCCCCGAGCCAGGCACTGCAGGTCCAGGTGCTCCTGGCTCCCTCTGCAATATTTTGCTCATCATTCATGGAGAAGCAGTCTAGACCGCTGACATTTATCACGTTGGGGAAGATAGAAGTGATTTTTGAGGGCAACAAAGTTCAAAGACGTTGCTGTAAGTCTTCAGGATTAAAGACTTACTTGATGCATCTTCCCCTGTTTAATAGACAGGAGGAGATGAAAGGGAATTTCTATAAAGATTTTCGTTCATACTTAATGATGCCACTGTTAGATGAGCTTTGGCACAGTGTCCCGAGCCATGAAGCTTTAAAACCAACCTTTTTTAAACATTAAATGACCTTTTTTCATCCTCCAGCTTTAATAAATAAAGATTAGTTCAGCCTCATTACCTCCCTCATCCTGGGGGCTGGTTTAATATTTAGTTAAAGTAACCAGTCTCCCAAAATGAGCACATTTTGGTTTCCTAAATGCCACAGGGAGGCTGGAAACTCTTCTGGAATTTGGTCTGGGTTCTGGAACTGCTGCTGCCACTTCCAGCCTGGATCCAGCTCTCCATTTGAATTCCTTTCTTTACAAATTCTGCACTTTCCCCTTTCTCTTGTATTTGCTCCCAAAATTCAAATTCAATCACAGATGTATAAGTAAAAGAGTTTTGCTGCTGTTATTTTGGGTTCCTTTCCTTTCCTTTCCTTTCCTAGAAAATCCCATCCTGAACAGAAATTAAAATAAGGTCTATGCAAACTTTCTTTTGCTTAGCTGGCTTGAGGAAACTATTCAAAATGCTTTGGTTTTGACTATTTTTATACTTAAAAATCACTTAACTGTGCATTAGTGGAAGTGGATTTTGTTTGAAAGCTGCCAATTAGGAAAATACATGCAAACATTCCCCAATTTAGTGATTTTGAAGCTTTAAATTAGAAACTAATGAATCTGAGACTGCTGATCTTTAATTTCACAGAGTCAGCACCTGAGCAGGAGCTGCATTTGGTGATGTTCATCAGGCTCAGCTGATTTACCCTTCCCTGGGAGCAGGGCTGCAGGAAAAGTTTCTACAAGAACTTTCTCCTCTGCTTCTCTCCTGGAAAAGTGGAGTTTGTGGCAAATTGTTCTCCCAGCTTTGTTCTAATTAAAAGAAGTCATCAGCCATGATAATATCCTAAACCGCCTGCTCCTGGCCTTGGAGGAAAGCACACCCCTTTTTGTGACATAATGAGATTAAAATAAACTCAATTTAACTCATAAAACTGGGAAAAGATAGGAAAAGAAGGACTTGTTGAGTATTTAACTCATAAAACTGGGAAAAGATAGGAAAAGAAGGAATTGGTGAGTATTTTCAGGATATGAAGTAAATCAGGCTGGTGTGGAAAACAGAAAACAAAGGTGAAACCCCTCCCCACCTCCCTCTGCCTGCCGCGGATCTGAGTGGGCAGCCCCAGCAGCTGAGTTCAAGAGCCAAGAGCATTCTGTTTGAAAAATATTTGTCCCTCCCCACCCAGGGCTGCCCACGTTCTTCCTGAAATATTCCAGCCCCTCAGCAGCCTATCAATGCACCCACAAAGGAACCATCTCGGGGTTTTTGGGGACATCCTGCCTTTGTTAGGGTGTGAGGCAGAGCCTGGATGTGGGTTTGTAGGGTTGGGCAGCTGGATGTGCCTCCCTGGGAGCAGCCAGCCTGCGTGGCAGCGGGTGCTGGGAGCCTGGCAGCGTGGGTGGCTGTGCTGTGGCATTCCAGCAGGTAAAACAGAGATTTCTCTGCAGAGATTTCACCACCCACCTGTCTGGCAGGACCTGGGGAGTGGGAGAAGCAGCAGGAAAGGCCACGTGTGGGAAGGGGGATGTGCCAGCTCTGGTGGTGACAGGAGCACAAACAGAGCTCCTGCAGGGATCAGGAGTGTGGGTGATGCCTGGAGAGGCCACCTGCAACAGAGGCTGGGCAGAGTTAAAGGAATAAAGCAGGGATTTATGAAAAGGCTTTCAAAGGACACACTTTGGGCAGTACAAGACCCTGGCTAAGGCTACACCAAAGATGGATCCTGGGTCACGAGTTTTCACACTTTTATAAGTTTTGGTCCATTTCCATATTGGGTTCATCGTCCAGTTCCAGCTCCGGGTGATGCAGGCCCTTCCTCGCAGGCTGCTCTCCTCCATTCCCTGTTGTTTGCACTTTTTGGGGCTGAAGCTGCAGCGGTTCTGGGGCTGGAAAAGGATTGTTCTGTGTGCCTGAGCTGTGAGGAGAGCTGCTGACACTTGATATGAAGCTCAGAGTTATAAATGCAGTACAGAATGTGGAAAACATGAAAGTTAAACCTTGAGGCCTCATGGGGACGGGGAGGGGAGTGGAGACCCCAAACCTAACCCATGCCTACACCTTTTCCCCCCACAGCTGCCATCCTGGATGACCCCATGGAGTGCAGCAGAGGGGAGAGGCTCTCCATCACCCTGGCCAAGAACCGCATCAACCGCGCGCCCGAGCGGGCGGGCAAGGCCAGGGTGGAGGTGGACATCTTCGAGCTGCTGAGGGACAGCGAGTACGAGACAGCAGAGACCAGTGAGTACCACCCCAGGGATGCCTTGGCCAGGCTGGCCTGGAGCAGAGGCTGGAGGAGTTAAAGAATAAAGCAGGGATTTATTAAAAGGATCTCCATGGATGCACCTTGGGCAGCACCAGAGCCCAGCCAGGGCTGCACCCAAGATGAACCAAAATGGTCCCAAAATGAACCCAAGGTGAACCAAAATGGTCACAAAAGGAGCCCAAGGTGAACCAAAATGGTCACGAAATGAACACAAGGTGAACCAAAATGGTGCCAAAAGGAACCCAAGATGAACCCAAATGGTCCCAAAAACAGAAAAGCTCAAACCTGAGGCATCACCAGAGAGCCCAGCTCTCCTCCCAGGAGCCATCTGGTACTCTGAACTTGTGATTTTGTGGCAGTCAAAGGGGAACAGAGAGAAAAACCCATCTCTGCTTCTTGCACAGAGCAGTTTTCATTCGAGGTGAATGAAATGTGCTGGTGCAGGCTCAGGCATGGACTGAGAGGATCCCTGCCCCCAGTAAGCTTTGTCACCACTCAGTGGCTTGGGACAAATAATTTCCTTTAATCTTCCTGTCAATAAACAGGGGTAATGCTGATCCTTTGTCAAGAGCTTAATGTTGAGCAAACAAGTGACTCTCGGGCAAGTTGGGTGCAATTAAGTTGTTTTTAAAACCCTGTGGAATCCTGTGTGTCAGCAAACATAACAGCTCTTCCTGGAGCTTGAGATTGGCAGCAGATTTATTTACACCAAGCAAAGTTTCTCAAGTGATGTTTGAAATCATGAGGATGAAGAAGAGCTAATTTCCAGAGAGCAGCAGATTTCCCACGTCACTTCCAAATCCCTGGATGAAGCTGTACTTTATTAGGGTTGTTCTTCTGGGTGCCCAATATGTCAGCTCTGTGCTGGTAAATAAAAAGAAATTGATGGTCACTGTCCCACAGTTTGAAAGAAACCCTGAAGGTCTCTGGTAGTTTTTTTCCCTGTAAGAGGGAAAACCCTTTGGAATAGGAAATCCTCTTTTTAAACTCATTTTTAAGCCGACCTTTAGAGTTCAAGGAGGGCTATAATTTTTTATTACCAGTTAGCTCAAGAAAGCTGGAGGAATAATTTGAAATAATAGAGATTTTACACTCATTTCGTAATGATTCTGCATTCCATGCCTGTGTGATCTGCAGGCTATCCCCAAAAAGAGTGGCAGGGTGTTGTGCTTTGGGGCAGGCCAGTTTTTCCTGGAGTTCTGGTGGCTTTTCTGCCCAGCAGTGCTCAGGGATCTCCAGGTGAGCTGGCAGAGCAGCTCCGTGGGGCTGTGCCATCAGCACATCGCTCCTTCATTTCCTGCACCAGCGTTGGCACTATTTATAGAAGTGTGCAGTTAATAAAGAGATCTCAGCAGGAACCTGGGCTCTATTTATAGATCCTGTCACCACTGAGCCCAGCTCAGGGACCCAGCCCTTCTCCACTGCTTTGTTCACTCCATTTTTAAACATTTTCCTGCTCTTCCCCATCTCTTTTCTCCCCTCTTGTCCCCTAACTTGGCACAGCATTAGGGCAGATCCAATTTAGCTGGGCAGACCAATTAAGAGTCAATTTCTCTGGCCAGACCAATTAAGATCCAATTTAGCTGGCCAGATCTTGCAGAAGGAATGGGAATTGCCATGGAATCCCAGAATCCCAGACTGGAATGGGTTGGGAGGGACTTTGAGCTCTTCCAGCTCCACCCCAAGCTGTCCTTGAACATTTCCAGGGGTCCAGAGGCAGCCACAGCTTCTCTGAGTATCCCAAAGTGGCATTTTTAGCCCAATTTTTGATCCTTCCTCATCAATATCCTGCTTGCAGCAGCATTCCTGGCCCGTAGCTCTGTTTGGGGAACAGACTTGATTGCAGTGACCCCAGAGCTGCTGTAAGGATCACCAGAGGGATTTCTGCCTTGTTTTCAGCCTGTGACACTGCTCAGGAATTCTTCTCCTGGAAGGTTTCTCCAGCAGAGGAGCATTAATTGGCTGAGAATGAAATATTATGCAAGAAATTGTTGGTTTCAGCAAATGTTGTGTTTGGAGAGAAATTGGAAACAGGGCAAGTGAGGAAGAGACATCTCCCATTTCCAGTTTTCACCTTGAGGTGATTTTCTTTGTTTCTTTACTTGGATTTTTTGAGTAGAAATTGCAGCAAATTGGCTTGATTTTGGTGAATTTTGCAGTGTATTATTTGCATTTTCTTCAGAGGGAAATAATGTCTGGAAGCTTTTCTTAGGAAAGGAATAATCTGAATTCTGTATAGCTCTGCTATTAATGTCACTGATGTTATTCTTGATTTATCCTGGTGGCAGAGGAAAATCAGATTCCTGAACTTAAATTTCAAGGCTTTCATGGCTTTCAAATGCTTCAATACGTTGCTGGTTTTTGTTATGACACACAATATTAATAAAAACTGTTGAGATGTTTTAACCTGTGACTGCAGAGCTGTTTACAGCTGTTTAATACTGTTCTCACATTTCACACACTTTGATTCACTCTTAAATATCACAGCTCCATGTTTAGCTGTCAGATCTGGGAGTGCTGGGATTACACCACATACTCCATATAGAGGAAAAGGAAGAATTTTGGGGAGTAAGGGGTTTTATTTGGGGAGGCAGGGTTATTTTATTTTTTATATTTTGTATTAATTTTATATTGTTATTATATATTTTATAGATTATTATTATATTATATTATATTATATTATATTATATTATATTATATTATATTAATTATCTTGTATTATATTTTAAAGTTTTTTTCTGGAGCTGTTTTTCTCCCATTATCCCTTCTGACTGACTCAGATGCTTTAATGTAAGAGAGCCTCAAAATCTGAGCTGGTCCAGCAGCTAAAACCCCAGTCAAATCATGCCTGGTTTTCTATTCAATCCTTATGAATGAACACAAACTTTGGCTGTTCCTGTGTGATTTTAAGGAGGTTTCAATGGGAAGTTGTGAGCAGAGCTGTTACTTTTTCTGCTGTTTCAAGGAAAACCTGTTCTCTCTTTGTGTTTGATGTTCCAGCTCCTTTTGTGCAGCTCCAAAATGACTTGTTTAATCATGTCTTTATCTAAACCACCTTGTTCCTTTTGATGTCGGGGCAGGACAGATTTCCCTGCTTGTCACCCTGTCCCCTCTGGCCTCCTCAGCCTTTTAAGCTCCTCTTTGTTGTGAATCCAGTTAAAGTAACCAGTCTCCCAAAATAAGCACATTTTGCTGGTTTCCTAAATCCCACAGGGAGGCTGGAAACTCTTCTGGAATTTGGTCTGGGTTCTGGAACTGCTGCTGCCACTTCCAGCCTGGATCCAGCTCTCCATCTGAATTCCTTTCTTTCCAAAACCTGCACTTTTCCCCTTTTCTCTTGTATTTGCTCCCAAAATTCAAATTCAATCACAGCTGAGTAGGTGAAAGAGTTCTGCTGTTGTAATTTTGGGTCCCTTTCCCTTTCCCTTTCCCTTTCCCTTCCCTTCTTGACCTTCAGGGAAGTTTTCAAGATTCTCAAAAATAAGAATAAGAAATCCAGGGCAGGTCAGGCAGCAGCTGGAGAATTGGAGATTTTGATTGATCCACACAATGGATATTTCCAAGTGCCCTTCCAAAGGGTCCTTTCTGTGGTGTTGGGCCCAATGTGTTTTTTTTTTTTTACCTGTCCCACTGTTTTGGGGGATTTCAGCCTGCTCTGGTTATCAGGGAATCATGGAATGGCTGGGGTTGGAAGGGACCTTAAGGATTATTTTGTTCCATGCCTTGCCATGGGCAGGGACATTTTCCACTATCCCAGTTTGCTCCAAGCCCTGTCAAACCTGGCCTTGGACACTTCCAGGGCATCCCCAACCTCTCCAGACCTCTCTGGTGGCAGGTTCCTGTCAGGAAGCACAAGGAATGCTTCAGGAGCATCTCTAGAACCCCTTTTCTTTAAGCACTTGGTGTTTTCTCTCCGAGAATCCCGTGACCAGTCCCTGTCCCTGGAGATCCCGGCTGTGTTTTGCAATCAGGGACCTCCTGAGGTGTTTCCACTCTTTCCCTGCTGCTTTATTTTGAATTATAACCAGGAATCTTCAGTGCATTCTGTTTGAAAGCCTGCTCAGGTATCTGTGTGCTCTGAATGAGATGATTCTGCCCCAGGGGTGGATCCTCTCTCTGGAGGGACCCTCCAGCCCTGCTTTGAACAGGGCAGGATTCATGGAAATGTTTTCCTGGGGTCTCAGGAAGTGAAAGCCACTCTGGCCATGTCTGAGGGGATGTGCATACATTTATCACCAAGAGCTCCTCATTTGTTTTGCTTTTTCATGTTCAAAAATAAATTTGCAGTTCTGCCTTCCTTTAAAAAATATCTTGCTGTGCCCCAAGTGTCCAAACCTGGGTTTAATTCCCAAATACACTGATGGAAATGGTTGGACACTGCCCTGCTGTACAAAAGGAGGATCCCTGTGCCCTGGGCACACACCTGATCCAGGATGGTCAGTGGTAAAGAGGTTCTTAAAGTGATGCCACTTCAATTCCAGCACTCTTGAGACCCTGAGTTCTAAACAACATCAAAACTGGGGCAGAAACTCGGAGCTGCTGGAGCCTGCAGCACTCACAAAGGGCCCTGCACAGCCCACA
Organism: Passer montanus; assembly: GCF_014805655.1. NCBI lineage: Eukaryota > Metazoa > Chordata > Aves > Passeriformes > Passeridae > Passer > Passer montanus. The sequence continues at coordinate 2,586,356 of NW_024369596.1, forward strand.
GCTTTTGGGGTGCCCAGGTGTTGGAGTATGAAGGGATTTGAGTGGCAGGGGTCTGGAATTATCCATAGTTAAGAGTCCCTGGGATTATTGGATGGATTTTGCATACAGGACCAACATTTCCACATCCTGCAAGTGCTTGTGTGTTTGCCCATGGCAGCAGCCAGGTCGAGCCTTTTCTCCCTGTGGAGACCTGACAACATCAGGTAACACTCTGAAACAGGGAATGTGCTTGGGTTACAAGAGAAGCTTTCCAATGTGGTCAAAACCTTTCCCTCAGGCACCTCCACTTTGTTTCCATTCATTTTCCTTCATTTTTGTGGATGTTTCCCCCTGGTAGTGATAAGCCAGGTCTTTTTCTTCCTCCAGTTGTTGCAACCCTGTTGCTATGGCTACTTAACCCACTTTCTGTTCCTGCTAGCAGGCACCTGAAGAAAATCACTCCCCAAACTTTCCCCTGCACGGCACAACGAAATTTTCCCCAGGAATTTTGTCCTGGTGACCTGTGAAAGAGGGAGGGCTTGGAGTAGCTCCTGCCTCACGGATGCTGAATGGCAGAGCTGAGAGGGAGAGCTGATGAGTGCTGCTGAGGCAGCAGGCGAGGCTTTCAGGCTGCTGCTCCTTATTTAAAAGGATCTTCTGGAGAGGTTTAAGTGCCTGTAAATTTTTTAAGCACAGAGGAAAAGCCAGCCCTGGATTCCTTTGAAGATGCTGCAGAAAAATATCCCTCATTCCGTAGGAGATTGAGTTGTTGGAGGGAGAGGGAGCTGAGAAGGAAGGAAAACCCAAGAGGAGATGTTTGCATTTCATGAGCACTTTCTGTAAGAAGTTGGAGCAATCAGCAGGGACTGGGGAGGATAAGGAGTTTTTCCTTCAAAAGAGAAGCAAAACCAATTCCCCAAAGTGACAAATTAAATGAGATTTGGGCCTCATTTTCCAGTCATGAGGCTGTGGAGGAGTCTAAGGCCGGAGATCACAGAATGGTTTGGGTTGGCAGGAACCTTAAGGATCATCTTGTGCCACCTCCTGCCATGGGCAGGGACAACCTCCAGGGTTCTCCAAGCCTTGGGCACTTCCAGAGATCCAGAGGCAGCCACAGCTTATCTGGGAAAACTTGAAACTGTAGATGTTCACTTCCCAAACCCCACCCTCAACCCCAAACTTGCTGTTCTAACACCAACCCAAGCACAGTGAGCTTTTATTCCACTTCCAGCCTTGACTGAAAGATTTGAAGTCACTAAAACCCCATCTCTGATCTGTAGCTCAGCAGTTTTGATGATCAATTCACTTTACTACCAAAAAAAACATGTTCAAATTTGAATTTTTCCAGCTGCAATAACTCTTCACAACCCTCACAAGAGCTGCTCTGAGGTGCAAGCCAGGGGAAGAGGCAGGTTTGATAGTGATGAGAGCTGAAATCTCAGCTTTGGGATACAGTGGTTTGGTTTTCACACACAGAAACGTTGTGAGCTTCCCCTGGGCAGAACTCATAAGAATTTTGGTGCCTCTTTTCTCCCTTTTGGTGCCTCCTTCCTGCCCTCCAGAAAGATTCCAGCTGAGTAAATGTGGTTTTGTCTGGGGAAAAAGCTGAGTGTGTGAGGATGCTGAGGCAGAGCAGCTCTCAGGAGGCTTTGGAGCTCAGGGATTGAGACATGGGGGGCTCTCCCCTCCTGTTCAGGAGGTTTTTTCTGCTCTGCAGGAAGGGTTCTGAGTGATGCAGGGGATGGCAGCAGGGAGGTGACACCAGCTGGGCTGCTCCTGGCAGTGAAATGCAGCTGGATTTGTGCTGTGAATTAAGAGGACCAAAAAAAAAACCAACCAAAAACCTTGCAGTTTAACCCAGGAAGAGATTTAACTTCAGTTTGTCAGGTGTTTTTTATGGTTCTGCTAACCTTGGTGGCAGGGAGCCAGAAGATTTAACTACTGCCAGGAAGAAAACAACACAAAACAAATGAAAACCAGCAATGAAATCCTTGTTTTTACCACTGAACTCTGCAAAGATGAGGGGAGAAATTGCTACGTCTGTTTGATGCTTTGAAGCCAGGTCGCTGCTGTGTGTAGCATCTTCCATAAAGTTTAGTTCATGTTTATGTCCAGAGGACAGAAATGGGTCAGAGATGATAATTCTGGGGTTTGGGGGAGAGTTTAGGAGGGGTTTTAAAAGGCTGGGGGAAGATGGGGAGTGCCACAGGCAGGGTGACGGTGCTTCACGGGGAATAAAGGAATTTTGGGAATGGTACAGGGGGTGTTGTGTGAAGGAGATGAGGCCGTGTCCTTACTGAGGTGAGCAGCACTCTCTGCTGGAATTTGGGCTGAATTCTGACCTCTGTTCCCTGTCTCTGCTGCCCACAGTGTGCCAGATTCTCCCCAAAGGCGTGGTGGGAGTCCTGGGACCCTCCTCCAGCCCAGCCTCCAGCTCCATTATCAGCAACATCTGTGGGGAGAAGGAGGTAAGTGGAGAAGTTCCTCTGTGGTGCTCAGAGTGGACAGCGTGGTTGATCACCCCTCCTCCTCATGCACAGACTTTTGAAATGTCTTCCTTTTCTTTCTGCTGCCTCTTTCTGCCTCCCTTTTCCTCTCTGCACCCCCTTTTCCTCCTCACATTCATCACCACGTCCCCACTGACTGAGGGCTGCAAAGCCCAAAGCTCACCCTGCTGGCTGCCAACCCAAATCTCCTGCTGGGGCTTTGTGCACATTCTTGGGGAGCTTTATGTTTACTGCTGTTCCATCAGTTCAAGCCCTTTTTTTATCTGTGTCCCGGCTATGTGCTGGATTTAATATTTTATAAGCCTCAAACCTTCCTACATGGATCTGGCTCTGCACTCTGGAGAAGAAATTGAGTTCTCTTCTCATAGTTCATCCCTTTAAAGGCAGATAACATCTCTCAGCCATTTAGTGGCTCTCTCTGGAGCCCAGGCTTCCAACAGGGGAGGCTGGGACTGAGCACTGTAAATGATTTGCATTCACAAATGAGTGCTGGTTGTTGTTGCTGAGGGATGGAAGGGATCCTCCAGCACGGGGCTGCAGCAGGAGGGGTCTCCTGGGGGTGTTTTGTTGTGTTTTCTCTTGCTAAATGTCCTGGATGTGTGCTCCATCCCAGGAAAGGTAACTCTGCAAGTGTTTTCCCTCTGAAATACAGATTCATTCTGAGCCTCTGATCTGAGGCTCCCGATTTATTTTTTTTTTTTCTTCAGAAAGGAGAGATGAGTGCTGGTGCCCTCCTGAGGTGTTTGGTTCTCTCCACGAGATGTAAACCTGTAAATTTACGTCCCAGGAGCATCAGCTGGGGCACAGAGCCCAGGCAGAGCCCCCTGTGCCTGCAGCCCACCCTCAGGGAAAGAGAGCAGAGTCCCCAGGCAAGCACCCAGCACCAGCTGGAGGGACTGATGTTCTGGGGGATGAACCTGCCCTGTGTCACCCCTCTCATGCCCAAAGAATCCCTTTTCCCTGTCCAGAAAGGGGAATTGCAGTGGGGCAGAGCTCTTGGACAGGAGAGGATGGTGATGAAAGGTTCCTGGGGATGAGGGCAGGGCTGAAAAGGCTGTGCTCAGCCCTGATGTGCTGTGTGGATTCCTTCCGCACAAGAATCCCTTTCCCCTGTCGGGAAACAGGAATTGTGCTGGGGCAGAGCTCTTGGAAAGGAGAGGATGGTGAAGAAAGATTCTTGGAGATGAAGGCAGGGGGTGAGCAGGGCTGTGCTCAGCTCTGAGAGCTGATGTGCTGTGTGGATTCGGAAGGTTCCTGGGGATGAGGGCATTGTCGAGAAAGAGGAATTGCACTGAGGCAGAGCTCTTGGAAAGGAGAGGATGGTGAAGAAAGATTCTTGGAGATGAAGGCAGGGGGTGAGCAGGGCTGTGCTCAGCTCTGAGAGCTGATGTGCTGTGTGGATTCCTTCCGCACAAGAATCCCTTTCCCCTGTCGAGAAACAGGAATTGTGCTGGGGAAGAGCTCTTGGACAGGAGAGGATGGTGATGGAAGGTTCCTGGGGATGAGGGCAGGGCTGAACAGGCTGTGCTCAGCCCTGATGTGCTGGTGGATTCCTTCCCCCGTGCCTGCATCTCTCTCGGGGTCCCAGGCTGGTCTGGATCCCTCCCAGCAGTGATCAGGATGCTGCCCGGAGCTGCCCTGTCTGCTCTGGTTGTGGGAATCCACCCTTCCCTGCCTGGGTGAGGGCTGCGGGCTGGAATCAAGGCAGAGAGCAGCTTATTACTCCTTAACTTCCCCTCTGCTAACCAGCAGCTCCTGCTGTCAATAAAGCAGCCTTCATGAGCTGCTAATAGGCTCTCCCAGGAGGGGAGAGGTGGGGAGGCAGGGGCTGATGGCTTCGGGAGGACCAATAACAGAGGCAGAGAGGACCTGACACGCTGCTAACAAAGCTGTGGCAGATGTTTCCCTTCCTCTGACTTCTGCTTCTTCCAAAATAATTCACCCGGCAGAAGAAAAACAAGATTGCCTCTCTTTATCTGGCTGAGGCTGCAGTGTCTGGGCTCGGGCTGTGTGTCTGCCCAGCCGTGCCATCCATGGTCTGCTGCAGCCTTTACAGGGAGGAATGATGAGGACAACTCCATCTTATCAGGAGGCTAATTAATTACTTTATTATTCTATACTATTACTTTCTTATTTAACTAATAATTAAATAATTACTTTAATGAATTACTTTATTCTTTGCTTACTTTATTATTCTATACTACTAGTTTATTATTTATTTAATAATTAAATAATTACTTTAATTAATTACTTTATTATTCTGTACTATGCTACACTATGTTACATTATATCTAAACTGAATCTGCCAAGCACTCAACTTGTAGCTATAGGACACAAAATAACACGACACAGACATGCTGCTCTTTCGAGGTGAAAAAGGTACTTTTAATTTCTGATTCTAATATTTATAGGTTTCCAAAAGTGACAGTGGATTGGAGGGTGACAGTGCCACCTCTCCAATGACACTGGACAGACCAACAGTCCAACAAATTTCTCTTCTTTCATAAAAGAACACAAAACAATAATTTAATTACATAAAGAGTGAGAGAAAGTTCATTACAAGAATGTAAACATCAGAAGGCTTAGAAAATCTTAAAAAATCAGGGTGACATCAACTCAACTCCAACTGCACAGCATCTCATGACTGTCAGCCGACAGTCCCCACACACACGCACTGATGGGCCAAGGAAACAAAACACCATCCCTCTGGGTAAACAATCTCCATACTGCATTCTACTTTGGCACAGCACAGGCACAGCAAATAAGAATTGTTTTTTCTTTCTCTGAGGTTCGGAGAATGTGAAACCCAGCAATATTCTTGGGAAGAACTGTGCCTTGCTTTTCTCTGTGAAGAGAAACGTGGCTACAGTCTGCAGGATGTGCAGCAGAGCTCCCTCCAAGCAAGCCCTGCGGCTCCTCAGCTCCCAAAATTCCCCCTGGAGCACATCCTGCTCCAGCTGCTGCTCTGCTGCATCCATGACAAGCCCAGCACTGGTGTTTCCAACCCTGTCTGGCCTCCTGTTGATCAGAAATGCCCAAAGCTTCTGGCTGCTGCAGCTGTTCCTCCTCTGCCCAGCCTTGCCAGCGTGGGGTCGTCTTGTTCTTGCCTTCATCTCTGCTAATTAATTACCTGGTGGCACCTCCATGCAGCAGGCAGGGCTGGGTTCGGGGCCCTGGATGATCCCTGTGTCCCTGCACAGCATCCTTCCCCAACGAAGGCTGGGCCCAGCCACAATTAGTGCCCCAGCTAATTAGGTTGAACTCACAGGGAAGGTTTCCTGTGCTGTAATCACAGTCCCCGATGCCTTTCTCTGAGTTGCTCAGCAAGACTCTTCCTGCTCCACTCCTTCCCGTGGCTTTTCGTTGCTGTGATAATTATTTTCCTCTGCCTCTGCATGAGTGCCACCCTCCCCTCTTGACTCCACTGCTGCTTCTGCAATTTTATTGGGATATTCCACTTTCTGCCTGCTGTGTGCTTCACACCACAGGCCCTTCACCGCAGATTTACTTGTTTTCATTTCTACTTCCTCTTTAATTATATTTTCTTTCCTCCTCCCCACGCTCAGGTTCCTCACTTCAAAGTGGCTCCGGAGGAGTTCCTGAAGCTGCAGCTCCAGAGGTTCACCACCCTCAACCTGCACCCCAGCAACACCGACATCAGCGTGGCCGTGGCAGGAATCCTGAATTTCTTCAACTGCACCACTGCCTGCCTCATCTGTGCCAAAGCTGAATGTAAGTCTTGGCCAGGCTGGCTTTGCCTGCCTCATTTCCTCTTCGTTTGGTGCTTGCTGGGAAGGTCCCAGCTCCTCGTGTCTCTGCTCAGAGCAGCCTTTTCCACTCCAGTTTCTCCACCCTGGTGCCCCATGGAGGAGTTTTACAGAGGTGGAGTGGGATGGGTAGAGATTATCCTGCTTTCTGTTTGACCATCTGAAGAGTGTTTTGATTCCACATATGGGCTTTGGATAAGGGAAAAAAAAATTTAAGAAAGGCTTAGGCTTGTTTCTGGAGATTATTTTTAGTCAAGTAAAGCACTTTGAAATGTGGCTTGCCCAAAGCCATGTGCAGTTTGTGGCCTAAAAGTGGGATTTGAGTAACTGCACGTCCTGCTGGCTCTGCAGCCGTGCATCTGCTGGTGACAGTCAGCACAGTGCACGCCCTGCTGGCTCTGCAGCCGTGCATCTGCTGGTGACTGTGCATCTGGAGAGTGGACCTTGCACCTGGGCAGGGCCAGATCCACCTCAGCAGGGACATATCTATCTCTGCAGGGCCAGATCCACCTGGGCAGGGCCATATCCACCTTGACATGGTGATCTCCACCCTCAGCAGGGCCATATCCACCTCAGCAGGGTCAAATCCTCCTCAGCAGGGCGAGATACATCTCAGCAGGGCCATCTCCACCTTGCCAGGGCCATCTTCTCCTCAGCAGGGCTATCTCCACCCTGGCAGGGCCATCTCCACCCTCAGCAGGGCCATATCTATCTCTGCAGGCCCATCTCCACCTGAGCAGGGCCATCTCCACCTTGACATGGTGATATCCACCCCCATCAGCGCCATCTCCACCCTCAGCAGGGCCATCTCCACCTTGACAGGGCCAGGTCCATCTCATCAGAGCCAGATCCATCATGTCAGAGACATATCCATTTCAGCAGGACCATTTCCACTTCAGCAGGGCCATCTCCACCTTCCCAGGGCCATCTTCACCCTCGTCAGGGCCATCTCCATCCCTGCAGAGCTCCTGCTGTGGCAGGAGCAGGCTCTGCATCCCAGAGCAAAGTGTGTCCTGTGCTTTCTGAGGTCACCTGCAGCAGACTTGGGGTGGCCACAGCAGCTCTGGCACACAGCCAGCTGCAGCAGCCTGGGAGGGGATTTGGAAAGGCCCCTGGGTGCAGGGACAGCTTTGGGAATGTGTCACTCGAGACAGCAGATTTGGGGTGGCCACGGCAGCTCTGGAGTTTGCCAGCCACAGCAGCCTGGAAGAGGGGTTTTGGAAAGGCCCCTGGGTGCAGGGACAGCTTTGGGAATGTGTCACTCGAGGACACGAAATAAAACAACATGCACTCTGGAACATCCAAGGTAAAAAGAAGAGAACTTTATTTTCAGACTCCCAACATTTACAGATTTTCAAAAGTGACAGTGGATGGGAGGGTGACAGTGCCACCTCTCCAATGACACTGGACAAACCAACAATCCATCAAATTCCACCTCCTCCAGAAAAGAATGTAAAACAATGATTATTTACATAAAACTGTGTGAGAAAGTTCGTTACAAGAATGTAAACATCAGAAGGCTTAGAAGAACTTAGAAGAACAATGCTGCTCTCTGACTGGGCCAGCACCATTCCCAGTTAGCCCTGGGCAAACTCCCCAGCAGCAGCTGATGGAAGATTCCTGCACAGGGACCCAAGGAACTGGAGTGTTTTCAGCTCTCCTTTTTGCTTTCTGTGCCCCCAGGGCAGCAGGCTGAGGTCGGGCAGTAAATCACCCTCAGTGAGCAGTGCTCACATCCACCCCAGGAAAGGCCCTGGCTCAGAATGATGCAATTAAAATCATGCAAATGGTCTCCCACATCACTCCCAGAGCTGGAATTTTTCATTGTCTAACCTTAACCTTAAGCAAGAAGGGAAGCAAAGATAATTAGGTTTTCTCAGCTGCCGTGCAGGACGCTCAGGGCTCTGCACCCCTGCCCTGCTCCTGGGCCAGGTGTCTCCCACCGGGGTTAATATGATTAATATGATTTTTATTTAGCTGGATCAAACCCTCTTACCTGAAGCAATCCAATTTATTTCGCTCTGCTGCTGCTGGATAACTCAATATTTAGGATGTGCTGAGTCCTTCCCAGACCCAGGGAAGCAGTGGGACAGGATCCTTTCATCCTCCCAGCTCTTTGTGCTCAGCAAGGACCTGATCAGAGCCAGGCTTGAAGCCCAACATGCCCTGACTGAAACAGAGCACAGACAAGGCTTAATTGAGCTTCATGTAGGAGCACAAACCCTGATTTTCCCTTAGGACATGCACTGCTCCTAAGCACAGTCCTTAAACAACTAACTGGAGGCATTTCAGGCTTTTGGAAGGTTCCCTTGAGGCAGCTGAGGGGAGCATAAGAGCTGCCTGCTCATCAGTGAGGAAATGCTGTTTTGAGGGATGTTATTATTTAGATCCCAGGAGGGGCAAGCTGGAGCTGCTTTGGTTTAAGTGCGAGGCTGTGTGATGGGACCCCTGGGCCCTACCCTGCCACACTCATCCTGTCACATCCTTCCTCTGGGGACTGCCTCTGATTTCTCCTGGCAGAAGAAGAAAATGACCCCTAAAGTCAAAGAACTTGGGCCAGCCTAAGTGTAATGCCCTGGGGAATGTAAAATGTAATGCCATGAATAGAATGAGATTTGTGTGACTCGGTTTGGTGGATAGAATACTCAGTTTCTCTGTGATGTTTAAGAATTAGCTGGTTTGGGAGCTGCTCTGGAAGGTTTTGTGTGGGTCCACAGAAATCTTAACCCAAAAAGGCAAATAGAGGAGTGCATGGATGTTTTAGGAGCTTCTCTGTTTACCAGAGGGGAGGGAATAACACCCAGTGCTTGGGAAGGGTGACCAGAGCATGGAGGTCCAAGGCCTTGTGCACTTCCTTGATCCTTTTTTAAAATATTAAATTGTTAAAATATTTGCATGTTAAAAATGCAAACATCCAGGGAGCTGTTTGAAGCACCGGTGTTGGAATTAAAAGCAAAGCTGGATGATGGGAATGTTCTCTTCCCAACCATCCTTGTCCAGGGGTGGAACCACCAGCAGCCCTGCAGCTCCTCCATCAGCAGGAGCACTAAACAGGGATGTAGCACTCCAGGAAAGCTCCAGCTCCTGCCTCTCCTCCTTCCCAGGAGCAGCTCCTCCATCAGCAGGAGCATCTCCTCCATCAGCAGGAGCATTAAACAGGGATCTGGCACTCCAGGAAAGCTCCAGCTCCTGCCTCTCCTCCTTCCCAGGAGCAGCTCCTCCATCAGCAGGAGCACTAAACAGGGATGTAGCACTCCAGGAAAGCTCCAGCTCCTGCCTCTCCTCCTTCCCAGCAGCAGTTCTGCTGCTGAGAGCTCGGGAGTGGGGCTGCTCCTGCCAGCTCCAGATGTTTGCACAAGGAAAAATCAAATAATCAAGGTCAGGACTTGCCACAGGCCAGCCTGAACCTCTCTCAGAGCTCCCCATGGGAGTGTTCGAGCAGCAGGTGCCTGGTGCAGCCTCTCTGTCCTCACTTTGGTACTTCAAAGGTGCCAGGAGGAGTCTGCAAGCCTTTGCTGGGGTTCACATCCCTCTGAAGTGCCAGTCTGGCAGCAGCAGCAGCAGCAGCAAGAGTCTCACATCCTCTCAACATCAAACAAAGGGGAATCTCTGCACAATAGAGACTTCCCTGCACACAGCAAGAGCAGCTGCACGCAGGAGGCTGGATGAGGCTACAGGTAGGATCTAACATGCTGGAAATGATAATTTCCTCGAGCTGAAGGTGGAGATGAAATGACTTTTTTTTTTTTTCTCTTGGTTCCACTTCTTCCTCTCTGTGCCTGATGAGCTTTAGAAAAATTTTCCTGGGTTTGAGAGCAGCAGAGTTCGCTGGGATGAGCTGCAAGTAAACTTGGTAGTGTCAGGGCTGTGATTTGCAGCAGCCTCTCTGGCCCCCTGCAGATGTGGAATGAGGGGAAAATAAACCTTGCCACATCCTCGAGGGTCAAATGGAGGGCTTATGTAAAATTTACTATTTGCCTGGGTTAGAAGACAAAATAAGTGTTCAGGTGAGGTCCTTGTGTGCTGTAAGCAGAGTGAGTTCTCTGCCTGAGGAAGAAGAAGCTGATGTGACCCAGAAAAGTCCTGGCACAGCTGTTTTTATAACTCCTTGCTGTGTTCCTGCCTGTACCTAGAGAAAAGGGGAGAGGAAAGAGCATTGTCAGGAGCTCAGAGCAAACTCAGAGTGCTTTAAACCTCTCCCTGGGAACGAGAGGCTCCTCGTCTTGGATGTGTCCCTTTTCCTGCACTGCTTTGTCACCTGGTGAAGTGCTGGCAGTCCTTGAGAGCAGAGCTCCAGTGCTGATCCCACCCAGTGTGACCCTTCCCTGCCTCCTGACCTGCTGGGGGATGAATGGATTCGTGCAGTCAAAAATAAGTCAGGTTAAGAGTAAAACTCTGACTTGAGGGTTAATTTGCCTCTCTGCCAGCTGGGCTGTGATCCTGCTGATAGTTCTGTTTCTCCAGCTCAGGTCTCCCCCCTCTTTTGGGGTTGTCTTCCTGAGGGGATGGGATGTGTGGCTGTGCTGTCTGTGTCTTGCTGATGAATCCATCTGCTGGTTCCTCTGGTCAATCAAACTTGGCAGGAGGTTATTTCTTGATGAAACTCAGCAGCTGGAGACAAGAGAGGCTCTATCAAAGCTGCTTTCTTGACTAACAAAATCTGCAGTGGGAGTTTTGACATCTTATTAGGCTTCAAGGCAGCTGTGCTGGAAGGAGCCCTTGACGTGCCCATCCTAATTTTTGTCACGATTTTTTAATGTTGTATTTCTGCAGTGACCTCCAGCTCTCAGCAGAGCTTCTCATCCCCTTGGAAGAGAGCAGCTACCCATCAGAATGTTCCAAGAGCTCCGAAAAAGCTGCACCTCCACTTAATTTGGGAGCTGGAAATGCAAAGGGGGAGGAGGAAGAGTAATCCTCCAGTAAGCAGAACAATCCCACATGCAAGGAGATAATGGAGACCTTGTCTGGACCTTATTGTATTGTATTGAAGGTCTTATCTCTTCCCAAGATGAGTCTGGGGATGCTTTATTTTCCTGGAGAAGAGCTGGAGTAGTTCCATCACTTCTCCTTCCCTGCTGGACCAAGCAATGAGTCCTAAATCCTTTCTACTTTTTTTTTTTTTTTTTTTTTTTCTGGGGTGCATATGGAATAGCTCCATTTTTTCTCATTCCCTGCTGGACCCAGAATTGAGCCCCAAAGCCTTTCCTTTCCTCTCCCTTTTTCTGGGGAACAGCTGGAATAACTCCATTATTTCTCATTCCCTGCTGGAGCCCTAAATCCTTATCTTCCACTCCCTTTTCCTGGGGAACAGCTGGAATAAGTGGAAAAATAATAACTCAATAATTTTTCATTCCCTGCTGGACCAAGCACCGAATCCTTTCCTTTGCAGTGCCCAGACCCAGAACTTCAGGAATGGATCCTGCCATGGATGTTCCATGGGAGAGCCAAGCCTCAGATTCACAGGGATCTCTCCTTTTTCTCTCTTTCCTCCAAAGGCCTTTTAAACCTGGAGAAGCTGCTGCGGCAGTTCCTCATCTCCAAGGACACGCTGTCGGTGCGGATGCTGGACGACAGCCGGGATCCCACCCCGCTCCTCAAGGAGATCCGAGATGACAAGACAGCCACCATCATCGTCCATGCCAACGCCTCCATGTCCCACACCATCCTGCAGAAGGTGAGATTCGCAGGGAGCAGCAGGCACAACTTGCCCAGGGATTTCTCCTGGGGAAGGCAGTGAGAAAGCTCAAAGAGAAAACAATTCTTATCTCACTTGCTGCTCCTGTTGCTTGGCACATGAGGAATGTGTTATGGAGATTGTTTACCAAAAGTGATTTGTTAATTGAACTCTGGTGGTGGTTATTTATATGGATTGGCCAGTTAGTCAAAGCTGTGTTGTGACAGTCAGAGACAGTCACGGGTTTTTCTTTAGTATGATTTAGTTCTAGTATAGTTCTAATATAGTGTAATATAGTATAATACAGTGTAGCTTAATAAAGCAATTGTTCAGCCTTCTCAAGTAATTTGGAGTCAGAGCACATTATTCCTGCATTGGGGTTGCCTTGCATCGATAGTGAGCATCCCTCCTCTGTCCCTTGGGGTGCTGCTGCTCCCCCCAGCCAGCTCTTGTGGGATATTGTGATGCCTTGGAAGGCTGGCCTAGACCAGAGGCAGACAGAGCTAAAGAATAAAGCAGGGATTTATTAAAAGGCCTCCATGGATGCACCTTGGGCAGCACCAGAGCCCAGCCAGGGCTGCACCTAAGATGAACCCAAATGGTCCCAAAATGCACGAGCGCTGCCGGGTTCTCTCGCTGGGCTCAGCTCTGCTCCATGTGCACATTGCAGTTCAGTGTCCAATCCCAGCTGCAGCCCCTGCAGTCCCATCCTGCTTGTTTTTCTCTCTCCAGCCCACGGGGTTTGTGCTCCTGGGCTGAGATTTGGATCATTTGTCCTTGGTGCCCAGCTGGAGCAGGAATTGTTTTGTCTCCCTGCTCTGTGCAGAGCTCACCATCCCCTGACATGAACCCAGACCCACACACTAAACAGCACAGAACCTGAAAAATATGAAAGCTCAAACTTAAGGCATCAATTGAAATGTGAAAATTCCCACAGCAGTGCTGGGAATGGGCTCTGCCCAGAGGGGAATTGCCACTGATGGAATTTCCAGGGCTGGATCTGTGCAAGTAATGGTTGAATTGCTCTGAGGGGATTTGTTTGCTCTCCACAAGTGGTGTTGCCATCCAGGAGCTGTGAAGGACTGCTCAGCTCTCTGAAATGACTCTTGTGCCTCCTTTTCCCCTTCCCATTATGTGTCTAACTTTTTCCTTCTTTTTCTTTTTATTGTCTTATTAACCGAGATTTTATTTTAATCCTGTTTATTTTTAAATGGTCTCTGGCTGCAGTTTCTAGCACTTGTTTTGATAGCCTGCTTCAAAACTGAGCAGTGGCTCCAGATGGAGCAGAGTTTCCCACATCCTGGAGGGAACAGGAAGCACATTCCTGAAGGGAGGCAGGATCCAAGCACTGGGATCCCCCTGGCTTTCCACACTGTCCTGCCTGTTTTGTCACAGGACGTGTCATCCAAAGGCCTTGCCTGTGTCATGTTTACCCCGATGACATCCAACAGGGATGTTTTTATCAGTCCTCTCTCCCCTCAAAAGATTTTTATTCTACTACATGCAGTTTTCACTTCTAAATAGACAGTTTGGGGGATTTTTGGGGTTGTCTACTCAGGGGGGTTTATTTGGTTGGTTTTTTCCCCTTTTTCCCCTGTTGCTGCCTGGCTGCTGAGGGCTGTCCCCCTCCTCTGTTGCTATAGTGACTTCCCACAGGCTCCCAGCAGCTCTCTCCAGGCACCCACATCTCCCTGCCCAGCTCCAGCTCCTTCTGCCACCCCTGAGAAATGTCAGAAATTGCCAAAATTTCCCAGTCAAACCCAGTTCTTCCAGCTAGAGGACTGTAGGAATGGAGGGTAATAAATCAAGAGCTCCTGGTCTGACAACTCCTTGCACCTTGGGAGGCTGGAATATATTTTATTGGGAGCCAGGGATGGTTGGTGCTGAGCATCAGGTGAATCCATGTCCTGTCCCACAGCAGGAAATCTCTCTGTGGGTTTGCTGGGTCTGTCCCAGGAGAGCAGGAATTCACGGTTTCTCATCCCTCACCCTCCACAGATGGGCTGGAGACACATGGATGGTTCCCAGATTCCCAGCTCCCAGCTGCCAGGGCCGGGTGAATGGGTGGGAGAGGCACTGCTTTGCTGCTCACCTTGATTTTCTACCCTTGAAACCAAACACCCTGACCTCAAAGTGGGTGACAGGGAGAGCTGGCATTGTCACTGTCCCCAGGAAGGGATTGGTGATAAGTTTTGCTGTGGAGGGGGTGAAAAATGAGGTGGCCTCCTCTGGGTTTGGGGACTCCTTGGAGCAAATGGCTTTGCTGTGTCTGTTGTGCCACCTGGGTGAGGGACAGGGTGACAATGTGCAGCCAAGGGCTGGGCACAGCAGTGGTGGTGGCCTCAGGTTTGCACAGGAACAGCTAAAAGACAGGAAAAGGGAGTGGTGCAATCCCAGCCGCCTCTTTCTCTCTTTCCTTCCCTCCTTTCTGTCATCACAGCTTCTGGGAGGGATAAAAAGGAGCTCACACCAGGAGGTGCTGCCTTTGCTCCTTCCCTCCTTGCCTCCCGTTCCTCTGTGTGGTCTGGGCTGCTGGGAAAACCTCTTTGCCAGGGTCTGGAAGCTTGATTTGAGAGCAGCTGTGCTTGGCAGTGGAACAGAGGCTTCCAGGAGCATCTGCAGATTAATGCCCCACTTTCCTGAGCATCTGTTCCCACAACCAGCTCCTTGTGTAGTGAGAATTTTGGGAAAGGGCCTCAGTTATCTGCTCTGTGATCTCCAGAACAGCTCATCCCCATGGAAAATTCTGTGTCCTTCTCTCTGCATCCCTGGACAGTTTTGTCCTGTTTTCTTCTATTTCTGTGGCCAGCACAGCCCTGTCTCAGTTCTGAAGAACAAACTGAGTTACTGGGTCTCATCCATGCTCATTAATTTGTGGGATTTGAGCCCAAATCTGACTGATAAAACTGGAAAGCCACCAGTGGCTTGATTGTCCTTTTCCTGCAACTCCCAAGAGCTTTTCCTGCCTTTCTCTCTCCATCATGGTGTTTGTGGTGGAAGGGAAAAGCCTGGAGCTCTCAGCTGCTCATTTCCCTCATTATGTCCCAAAACAGGAACAAAGCAGCATCCACACACAAAATAAGCAGAAATCCTCATTTTCCTCTTAAAACATCGTGGAATTCCTCATCCCAAGGGGTTCTGGAGCTCTCAGGACTGGAGCTGCAGGACCCACCTCGCCTTTCCAAACCATTGTGGACCATTGGGGTCTGTCAGGGGTTCAAAAGCTTTTCTGCTGGGAGTTCAAAAGCTTTCCACAGGTGATTTCCTTAGAGTTTGTCCTTGGATGGATGCAGGAATCCCTGAATTCCATCTCAGAATGCCCTGGGATGCTCCCAGGGGTCTGGAGCTGGGTCATTCCCCTCTGTGCAGGTGCTTTGTCAGGGCTGGTATGGGCAGGTGACCTCAGCTAGGCTCAGTCCTGCTGAAAAATTGCTTCCTCAGACTTTAATTTCCCAGGTCCAGCCATGCTGCTGTGTCCCACTCTCCCTTCCTGCAAGGAGAGATAAGCCTGAAAAAGCAAAATGTGGCCCTGGCTCTGCTTTGCTGGGGTGGAGATTGGAGATTGTCAGGCTCTGGTTTAATCTCTTTTTCCTCTCCTTCACAGGCAGCTGAACTGGGGATGGCATCTGCCTATTACACCTATATCTTCACTAATCTGGTAAGGAGTTTTTCCCAGCTTTTCCTGCCTGAGCGTGGAGTCATTTTAATGGGAGCTGATCCCCCTGACCCGTGGGATCCTTGGGCAGAGCCTCGTGTGTTGGGGAGGGAGGGAGGCAGGGATGTCTCCTGCTGCCAGAATCAAAAGGCAAAATCTTTCCAAATAATATCAAAAATAATATTTCCAGAAGCAGTTCTGTAACAAAAGCTTTCTGTGCACACATGGTATTGGATTTCTACAATTTTTATCAGGTTAATTAATTAGTTCATCTAACAGGTACATTCAACAAGAGACCAGTTGCCCCAGCAACCAACCCTTGGGCCTGCCCCTTGGAGTTGTTCTGTGTCTTGTTACATCTCTTAAATTCTGGTGCAAAACAAGATGTCCTCGTTAGAAATTTGTTAAAATCAGACCAACCAGAATTTCAAGAATGTGTTAGGAAGGGTTGGCTTATTGTTCTAAAACGTGAGAAAGGGCAGGAAAATCACTAGAAACTCTACAACTACATATTAAAAAGCTACGATGCTACAAATAGATGAAAAATATATAAAAAGCTAAAAAAAAAATCTTCAGGCATCATTCCTGCAAAGCTGGGAAGGTCTTGGGGAGATGGAAAACGATTGGTGCAGCATCCAAAGGCAGGAATTGTGGACATTGTGACAGGAGCTGGTGCAATGACATGTGCAGGTCAGGAAGCTCCAGCAGATAGATGGATCTTTATTGTCCTGGTTTTCCTGGTTTTCCTGGTTGTCCTGGTTTTCCTGATTGTCCTGGTTGTCCTGGTTGTCCTGATTTTCCTGATTTTTGGGGTTATGCTGGTGTTGTCACCCCCCTGAGCCCATTCCCTGTGTTGGAAAAAGCCAGGGATGAGCCCCTGGAAGGCATCGCAGCCCCGTGCCCTGAGACAAAGGAAGGATGATGCCATAAATGTTGAGAGCAGGGGATGCTGTCCTTAATTAATAACATTAATGGGATTGTGGTGTGGCTAAACTCCTCAAGGAGTGATGGGCTGAGGCAGCAGAGGGGGAAATCCCAAATAAACATCAGGGGAACTTCTCCTCCAAGGGGGTGCCACCAGGAGCTGTGAGTGCTGCTGTGGAAGCCTGGGGGGTGAAGTGGAGCTGCCTCCCAGCCCGAGTGATTCTCCCATTCCCTAATTTCTATTAATGTTCCTGGCAGGGAAGCCGAGAGCTGAATCACACTTTGTGTTTGGGTGGGAGACAGACGGGAAGGGACGGAGCCAAACGTGTGGGCAGGGAGCTGGAGAGGAGAGGAGCAGGGGAAGGAGGGAGATGGAGGCTTGGGAGCAGTTTTGGGGCACAGGGTGGAGAAAGGATGAGGGGAAGGAGTGTCACAGGGAGAAATGCAAGGAGCAGAAAAGGCCACGAAGCTCCTGGCTGGGTTTCTGCTCAGTGTCCAATCCAGGGGTCAGTCCAGCCAGACAAACTTCACTGGGGCTTGGAATTCCCCTTGGAATGGGCAGCACAGGCACAGGGAGGTTTTGCTGTGTGCCCCAGGTCACGGTGTCAGTGCTGGCAGAGGGACAGTGCCATCCCACCCAGATCTGCCCACAGTGCCAATCCCAGCCATTCCCACTCCCAGGAAATATTTCCAGTGCTCCCAACAGCTCTTCCTGTCCCACTTGCCCTCCCCAACCCATTCCCAGTCCCACAGAGCAGGGCTAGGCACACACTGAGCGATTTCCACCTCACATCACCAGCAGAATCTGCAAAAAAAAGTCCTTTTGGAGTTGTTTCTGTTGTCTGAGCAGCATCTCATGGATGCTGCTCTAAAAATGAAGCTCCCACCTCCACCCCCACCCCAGTCCTGAGCACGGGTGTGATTAAGCATTTGCTGGAGGTGAAATTTGCCTTTCTAACCCATTCATCTCATGGAATGCAGCTATGGCAGATGAGAAAGAAATGAGTTTTGTTGTCGTTCACTCTCTCAGGGTATTAATCTGTTTATCCAGGTTATTTTACCACTCAGTCCAAAAGCCCAGCTCTTAGCAGAACTAACAGGATTTTTGGCAGGGATCATTATGGGAAGGTGACATCAGACAAAACCTGGGCAGATGGAAGAGATGTTTAAGGAAATTAGTAATATTTAAATGGGGATTGGAGATGGGAGTGAGCAATTTAGGCTCATAAATCTGGAGGGATTATCAAGCTCCTAATGAACCCTCTGAGGTTCTGCAATCACTGCCTAATAGAAAAGATAAAATCAGAGTGAACTACTGTCAAGGGGAGCAAGCAAAAAGATGGCTTAAATGGAGAGAGAACCCATCAGGAAAGGGAATAGAGAGCCTGCAGAGCACTGAGCTGCTCGGAGATGGAAAAATATCTCAGGCAAAATAGAAAAAAAGAGGAGAAAATAGGATAAAATGCTGAATTAAACACCTGCCCTGCAGCTCTAGAGGGGAGTTCTGTTTCTGTCTTTTAGCATTAATTTTATTTAATAAGCACATCCCAGCTGACAGCTCGTGGTGTGGTGCAGCTCTGCTCTCTGTGAGTGTGAGAGGAGGGAATTCTCTGTGTGCTGGGGCACGGGAGGGGATTTTTGGGGGTGATGGCCCCTCTGTCCCAGCCTGGGGCCCCTCTGGACCCAGCAGATCACTGGAGCAGATGAGGAGAACCCTCAGCCCCCAACACATTTCCATGGGAGCTGAGGCGAGCAGCCCAATGTAAAAACATCCACAGGCTCCTTTCCTGCGTGCAAATTCATTATCAGCCTCCTTCAGCCAGCTCCAGGGACCTGTTTTTGTCAGCAGCAGCAGCAGCCTGGCAAATTTTCCAGGAGTCCTAATGGTCTGGTGCATTTGTCTTCCCCACATCCTTCATTTGGGGCACTCCTGGCCTCCATCCCCTGGCAAAAAAATCCCCATCCAACCCAATTTTCTTCCTGGTGATGATTCCCAGGCTCTGGGACTTTTGGGAGGGATGGAATTCCCTGAAGAGGTGCTGGGATGATCTCAGAGCTGTTCATCATTTCTTCCCTTCTCCCTGGCAAGGCTGGGTCTCCACAGAGCTCACGGCCATGTGAGGGGGCAATGATGTGCAGAATAATAATAATAATAATAATAATAATAATAATAATAATAATAATAATAATGCTGCACAAATAGCCCATTGAAAGCAGACTGCTGTGCATTGAAGAAAATGTTCCTTCCAGCACTGGAAATCCCTGAAATCAGCAGCACAGAGTAGGAGGGGTGTTGGATGCCTCCAAAACCCCACGCTACAATTAATTCTTTTAGCTTGTTAATTCTGTGTAGCTATTGGGTTTTGTCTTTTTTTTCTCTCTCTCTGTTTGGCTTGTTTTTTTTGGTTTTTTGGTTTTTTTAATAACATCCGGACCTCAGGCTGGGCTTAAATTTCAAAATATTTGACAATTAGATGGGAATAATTGAAACAATTAAAATTATTACTCTGAGGGGGAAGGTGTAAAGGAGCTTTCCCAGTGCCTCAAGTCAGGCAGGGCAATTCACTGGGTGCAGTTTTGTTCCCTGACACAATTGTGTGCAGGTGTTTCTGCTGATAAAGCAGCTGCCGTGTTCAACTCCCACAGACCAGATAAATCAGTTCAGGTTTGGGGTTTTTTGTCTTGTTTCCTGCTTTCTCTTCTTTGTTTGGTGATTTATAAAGAGGTCTTCGTACAGGACGAGGTTTTTGAGCTGAATTGTCAGCCTGGAACTGGAGCTGGAGGGGAAATTGGTGTCCCAATCCCCCAGAGAGTGTGACACATTTCTGCTGTAGCCTGTCAGCAGGGTGACATCCCTTGGAAGGAAGGGATGATGTCAAATCAAGCAGAGGGACAGGGAGCTACAGATGAGGCTTTGACCAGGGCTTAGGTTTTGTGAAATTGCCTTTTTGTGGTGAAATAATCTTATTTTTCACCGTGAGCTCCATCACAGGCTGTGGTGTTCGGCCTTTGAGCTGCCAGGGGCACCCTTGGGGCACTCTTGGCCTCCATCCCCTGGCAAAAAATCCCCATCCAGTCCCATTTTCTCCCTTGCCCAGGTGAGGAAGGCAGGGTCTCTCGTTGCCCTGTGACAGATTTCCCCTCCCAGCCCAGCCAGCCCTCCTGATTCCCAGCAGCTGATGCGAAGTGTTCTGGAGAGCCCCGATCACTGCCGGGATTTATGGATCATATTTTCAGTGGCATGTGCTAGCAGGGCAAACAAATCAGGTTTTTGCAAGGCTGCCAAGGCAATTTCTCCTCGTTCTAGTTAGCATGAGGGTTCAGACAGAGCAGTGGCTGTGCCTCCCTGCCTTTTGCTGCCTCAGTCTTCTTTACTTTCTGACTTTGTGTGCTTGACTCCCAATTTTTGGGTAAATCATTCTCTCAGCTACACCCCAGCCCCCTGGAAACTCTGGAAGAAAAAGGTGGGAAGGAGGAAAAATCTCTCTTTCCCTACTTTCCACCCCTTTTTTTTTCAAGAGCTGTCTTTTTTTGGGTCCCAGCATTCAGCACTTGACTCTTTGTGGATTTGTCTGTCTCCAAATCTCCCTGCAGAGAAGTTGAAGTTTGGGCAGTGTATTTTCCTAAAAGTGCTCTTGTTTGAAGAACAGCCTTCAAAATTTACCAGCTGACCTTGCATGAGGAGGTTCAAGACCTGTAAGGCACATCAGTGTTTCTTTTGGAAGAGAAATCCAATTACAGATATAAATATATTCCCCTAAATTGTCCCTGAGCTCACTGAGGTCACAGCTTCTCTCTCCCCACCCGAGTGGCCAACTAGCATTGCCTTGAGTAGATCTGCCCATCCACTTTCCTACTCAAATTGTTGCTGTGATGACTTTTTTCCACTTTTTTTCCCTCCTAGGGAAATTGATTTTCACACGTGGCCCATTAGAAACGTATTGACTCCGTTGATAGTTTATAAATAAACTGAGCCTTTCAGGAAAACCGTGGAAAGCACTTAACATAATATTGTCCACTTGAGTAAACAAATAAATGTGTTCTGAGCAGAGCTTTGGAACGATTTACAGGACTGGCAGCTCGGCTCTGCGGGCAGCAGGATCCACAGAGGACAGGGCAGGAATTTTCTCCACCTCTGACTGAGGAGGTTTGATGATTTTTGGGGAGAAAATTGGTCACTGAGGCCAGGGATGAGGACGCGACCATTGCAGGGTCAAGCTGCTTTTGGGTGAAGTGTTTCAGTTCTGCCTTCCATGACGTGGGCAGAGGCTCCCTGGAGTTCTGTTTGCCCAAGGAGCCTGCTCTGGGATACTTAATTAACCCTAAAATGCTGAGTAATGACACACACAGGTGATGTCACCAGAGCTGTGCTGAGCTGGCACTGCAGGTTTGGCTCTTGCACAAAAGCTGCCAAGAAATCTGAGGATGGACGTTGCACTCTGGGTTTGGAGAGCTTTCCTGAGCACCAAACAGAACGAGGAGGTTTTGCCAGAGTGAGGGTTTAATAGAGAAATGGAAGCCTTGGCCCAGTGTTCTCCTTTCCCATCCCACACGAGAAAAGAGCAAGAACAGCACGGAGTGTCCTGGGCCTGGAGTAAATCAGGTGTAAATCAGCTTTTGGTGCTGCCAGAGGGGCTGAGGGGAGCGAGGGCAGTCTCTGCTGAGTTTACAGCACTGAGTTTCTCCTGCTGAGCCCAGTGTTGGAGGCTGGTTTGGAGGCTGTTAATCAGCAGATCCAAAAATCCAATAAAGTCCTTGCAGTGATTAGGAGAGGAAGATAAAACTGTGTGTGTGCAAGAGAGAGAGGAGGGATGGAGTGGGCTTCTTGCTGTTGGTGCAGCCTGAATTGAGCAAAGCCTGCTCCTTCCAGAGCCCTGGGGTGAGCTCAGACAGGGTCTGGGTGTCCCTGGCAGTCACAGATCCCCTCTTTAGACTTGTCCCCTTCCTGTGCTCACTGCCTCCCTGCTGCCCAGGCACTCTGGGTTATTAAAAATGAGATAAGGATCGAGGTCCTGCACACACACACGGGCTGCAGAACAGGATCAGCAGCAAAATCAATGCTGCTTCAGGAGCTCAGGAGCTGCTGCAGTGCTCAGCAGCACAGTGGCTGCTGCAGGGGGAAAAATTCCAGGAGCCACACTCAGGAGGGACATCCCAGCATGGGGATCCCATGCTTTAAAATACTTTTTTTTTTTGCCAGACAGCTGCTGTGACAGGGATAATTTCCTGCTGGAAATTGCCTTTCCATGCTGAAATCTCCAGCCACTCTTCTTGGGAAGCAGTGGAGCCAGTGGTGAGGGAAGAACTGGCCATAATTTCTGGGATTTCCTTTAGCCGAGGAGCTGATTGCTTAGCTGCAGGTTTGGGATGAGCCTCATTAGTGAGATGCTGATAGATGAATGCTGGCCTTGGTGTTTTGTCTTGTAAGGCAGGTTTTTAACCCACATCTCTTTTGGGCTGCTCAGCCTGGAGGAGAGAGTCTTTGGAGAGATTTACAGCACCTTCCAGTGCCTGAACATGACCTAGAGGAGGGCTGGAGAGGGATTTTTACATGGGCATGGGGTGATAGGGAAAGGGGAAATGGTTCTAAGCTAAAGGAAGGCAGATTTAGATGGGAAATTGGGAAGAAATTCTCCCTGTGAGGGTGGGCAGGCCCTGGCAGAGGGTGCCCAGAGAGGCTGTGGCTGCCCCTGGATCTCTGGAAGTGCCCAAGGCCAGGCTGGACAGAGCTTGGAGCAGCCTGGGAAGGTGTCAGGGTGGAATGGGATGCTGCTTAATGTCCCTTCCAAGCCAGACCCTTCCATGCCCCTGTGTTTCTAAGAGCTGTGCTGCCAGGTGTGAATCTCTTGCTGTTTAAACTCTTCACCTCAGTTTCCTCCTCTGGAGGAAATAACTCCAGGGCAGGATTTCCCCCCCGGAAAGGCAGCTGGGATTCCCCACAGTGTGTGAGGAGCAGGGTGTCCCTGCTGGGCTGTCCCAGGGTGACAGCAGGACAGGAGGGACAATTCCCTCCCAAACTCAGTGACACGGGCAGGGCAGGAGGGACAATTCCCTCCCAAACTCAGGGACATGGTCAGGGTAGGAGGGCCAATTCCCTCCTAAACTCAGTGTCACTGCTGGGCTGTCCCAGGGTGACATGGGCAGGACAGGAGGGACAATTCCCTCCCAAACTCACGGAGCCAGCTGAGGTGGGAGAGGACCTGTGGGTGCAGAATCCTGGCTGGGATCAGCTGATCTTCCATCCAGACCTGCAGAGCCACACTTGCAGTGAGCATCACTTGTTCCTGATGGCTTTATGTCCCTAAAGAATGGGGAGTGCATCCTGCAGATCTGCTCACACCTCACACCCAGCCACGCTGGAAAATCCCATCTCAGGCTTTAGGATCACAGAGCTCACCTCTGTGGGTTTTATTAGCCAGCTCCTCCGGTGCCCTCAATTCTGGGGTCATTCCTGGGGGCTTTGTGTGCTGCTGGAAAGTGAAGAGTGCAGGTGGAGCGCTGCAGAAAGCCAGGGAGTGACTTCATCCTCTAATAACTCCTGCAGCGCCGTCTCCCAGGGAACCCCGTGGAATTCAATTAGCTAATTGTGTGCCTAGCACTCGGGAAAATATAGAATGCCACGGAATTGCTAAGTGTTGTTATTTAACAGCGCACATTTCGTGGTTGCAGCCCTGTAGTAGCAGTCGGAAAATCTACACTGTAATTGCCTGCTGGTGCCTGCTGCTGAATTTGCTGTGATCGGAGCAAGGCCTGGGGATTTTTCTTTCTGTAAAAAAGTTCATTAATTTTGGCTGCAGATCCTCCGGGTCTAATTTTTTACCGAGTTCTCTTGAAACAGAATATTGACATGTGGTGGGTGTTTTAAAAAACAGAGTGGAAAGAGGGGGAGGAATTGAGGCAGGCAGGATTTGTGTCTCTGAGATTCACCTTGGCGTGATTCCTGGTGGTCTTCTCTGTGCCTCACGTTGGACTGAGATTGAGGGCCAAGTTTTGGGCAATTACTGCAATTCCTCCAATGTAGGGAGAGGGATAAAAAAACCAGGATGGGCGGAAATGAGGGAGCTGCTGTTTGCACCCATCATTTTGATGGCATTTTCTGAAAGCCTGTGGTTATAAAGCTGTGTTTGCACAGGTGGAGGAGGCTTGGAGTCCCCTCCTAAACAGGATGTCAGAGTTATTTTCCTAATGGCTCTTTGCTCTTATTGCATTGAGAATCTTCTGCAGAAGCTCCAGCCAGCACTGAGGATGAGGGAGAGTAACTCCAGGAGGAGAGAAAGGCAGCTGGGAAAGTGTTTTGTGTAGGAATATCCCTCACTATGTCTCAGAGAGAAATCCTTGCTCTCCAGCTGAAAATACCCCTGAGATCAGGGGCGTCCCACCCCCTGTCCTGCCTGTGTTTGCCTCTTGCAGCGTGGGAGGAGGGCAGGACAGGTGGGAAATCAGCTGAGAGCTGCAGGTCTGGAATAGCAAACGAGGTTTTGTTTGCAAAACGTGCATTTGGAAATGTCAAGCATGGTGAATGAGTGTAAAAAGGGGAAAAAAAAAAAAGCCCAAACAAATAGGGACAGAAGCTGAGCTGGCAGCTCTGGGAGTGTGGGGATGCTCTCACCCCTTTGCCCTCTGCAGCAAAGCCTGACCTTACCAAATCTCTCTTATCCCACTGCAAATGAAGTGTGTCCCCCTGGGGTGGTTTATCTCCATCTCATTGCATGGGCTGCTCACGGCTCATTTCCTCCTGACCCGGCTCTTGCTCCTCTGATGGAAAGGCATTTAATGGCCAAAAATTGGAGCTGGAGCACAGGGAAGGGACAGGGAGCAGGGTGGAAGGGGCCAGGTCCAGGCCATGCCACCCCTGTGTGTCACAGTGATGCTTTATGGACGTGGCAGCCACAGGAATGGGGTTTTCTGCAGCTGGAAAAAGAGGGATTTGGAGAGGGTTGGCTGTGGGAAAAGACCAAAGCTTGCACGAAGCAGCCAGTGGTGATGGGAGCTGGGCAAAGCTGCTGGCAGTGTTTGGACCAGAGCAGATTATGGGCTCTGGGGGGTCTGGCTGTGGTTGTTTGCAGGCACAGAGTCCTGGCAGCTGCCTCAGTGCAGGGAATTTACCCAGGGAAAGTGGGAGAAGATTCCTTCAGGGGCTGGTTCTGACCATGGCACTCAGCCACTCAGGGCAGCAGGACCTGTGGGTCCAGCCCTGTGGCAGTGCCTGGCTGGGGTGAATCTCACCCCTGCCTCAGTTTCCCCACATGAACTGACACCCCTTCATCTCCTCATCCAGTAATTGATCATTTAAAGATCAGAGCATAACAAAACCTTCCACTTCAAAAGCTTGGAAATGTTTTCAGGGGACAAAAGCCACAATAAATAAATAAACACACTAATTCAGCTGCCCTGAGGCTGGGGCGGGCTGGCACAAGATGAAACCTCGGATTTTGTGACAAAACATCTCATTTTCCTCCTGGATATCCCCAAGCCAAGAGGGCAGTGGGGCAGCTGTTTGCCCGGTGCCCTGCACAATTTGCCTGGAGGCTCTGGCTGCGGGGAGAGGGGATTTTACAGGGGTTTAGGATCCCTCCTGCTGCTCTGCCTGCAGCCAGCCTCTCCTCAAACCCAGCTCCTCATCAGCCATCTTCCCTGCTTGCTGGGGCTGACAGGATGCCCTGGGTGAATGGATCACCTGTCAGCAAGGCACAGGGATAATATCATTCAGATGAATCAATAGTTCACAGGCAATTTCACATTACCCAGCGTTAATGTGTCCAAAATGTGCTCCATCCTGCCTTTGATGGCATTCCCGTGGGTCTTGGCCGGGCTGGAATAGTTTTGTAAGTCCCATGTTTGGGAGATTGACAGGAATTGCTCCTGAGTGCACAGCAAAGATAAAAAATGGCTCAACTTGCTGGAATTTCATCCCCCAGGGAGCCCAGGGACAGCTGGATCCAGCATCCAGCAGTGGCTGGAAGTGTCACTCCCACCTTCTCACTCCACTTCAGCAATTAGCAGGAGAGAAATTAGTGAGGAAAGTGCCATTATTCCCTGCTAACAGGACAAGGAGGGCTGGACTTTTCCCCAGCCTTTATTGTGTAGCTGCTTCCGTGGATGTGAGGAGCAAAACCAAGCCCTCTGTTTTAATTTATTTAATGTAGTTGTTTTTATGCTTCTGAGCACTTGCAGAAATGCAAGAGGAGGCTCCCAGCTCCAAAACTCACAGTCAAGGCACCCTCCAACCCTCCCCAGGGTATTAGGGTGGTGTCTCCTCCTGGAACCTGGCAGCAGAAAGGAGCAGTGCAGGGTTGGGGGATTTTAGGGTTAGGTAGAATTTGGTTCCTCCTCCTGTGGGGAGAGAACCGATTTAATTGAACAGTTGGAGCTTGGTGTCACCAAATTGGATGTGGTGATGGAGCAGCTTCACTCAGCAGGTGGGTGACGCCCTCTTTGGAGGGTTTGGGGGTTTTTTTGGTGGAATTTGGTCAATAAAGCACTGGACTTGGCTGATACCTTCATTAAAAGCCTGAGGTGAGCAGCGCCCTGAGTCAAATCCTGGTAAAACCCAGGCTCTCCCTTCCAGCAGCTGGGTGGGTTCAGGCTCTCACAGCTCCCACTCCCTTCAAGGGCACTGAGTGGCTGTGAAGCTTGCAGTGCCTGTTTTCCCCTCTAACCCCATTTTCTGCTTTGGGCTGCTGTAGGAGTTTTCCCTCCAGCGCCTGGACAGCCTGCTGGACGACCGAGTCAACATCCTGGGGTTCTCCATTTTCAACCAGTCCCATGCCTTCTTCCAAGAGTTCGTCCAGAGCCTCAACCAGTCCTGGCAGGAGAACTGTGACCACGCTCCTTTTACTGGGCCTGCAGTAAGTAAAATCCATTCCCATCCCCCAGAACCTCCCTGAGCTGGGAATTCTGATAAACCACAGAAAAACCTTGTGGGAAGAGCTTCAGGATGGTCCTGAGCAACTCAGGGGTAGAAACTCTGGTCTCAAATAATTTTTTCAAAAGTTATTTAAATTATTAAACCATTTAATTATTTAATCCTATTTAATCTTGTGCTGAAGGGCTCAGGGATATCCCCAGGCTGCTGTTGTACCTCGGATTGGATTTTATGAGGAGATGCTGGTCCAGGAATGGGAAGGAAGAGCCAGAGCAGAGCATTTTTATTAAGTAGGTAGGAGAGGACTTGAGCTGTCAATCTGTGATTTACAGAGGATGTGGAAAATGGCAAAGTGACCCTGAAAGTCAGAGCTGCCCGAAGGACCTTGGGGTGCAGAGCTGTGCTGGAGTGGGAGCCCAGCTTTAAATTCCAGCCTAATCTTGATTTGGATTGTGTTTCTCTGTGGGTGCAGGGGATGATGCAGCTCTGATTCATTTTTTTCCCTCGTGAAGTTTATCCCTGTGTGTTTAAACTCCAGGAGAGTGGCTCGTGGAGGGGGATTGTGGCTGCAGATGGCACAGGAGGGGCTGGGTCGGGCAGATCCTGAGGGGCTGAGCTGTGCTCTGTGCTGCAGCAGCTCCCTGAGGAGCGTGAGGAGTGTGCACATCAGCACTGGAGTATTCCCCAGGGATTCTCCACAACTGGGAGAGTTTGCAAAGCAGATTTGCCACATCAGAGCTGCAGCTGCGAGAGGAGAGAGAGAGAGAGAGGAAAATATCATCAGCTGAACCCTTTGCATGGATTTTAATGAACCCAGAGCCCCTTGAGGAGCTGAGCTGCTGAAAACCTCCTTATTGTCACCACAAAGGGAGCTTTAAGAGGCAAAATAAGGAGATTTTTTGCCCTTTGTGTCCACATCCTTTGGCTTGACTTGAGCTCCTGTGCCTGGGACCATCCTGCTCTCCCTCCCAGCCAGAGGCAGCTGCAATCAGCTTGTCCTGCTCAGTCTCCACGGGATTTCCAGCAGGAAGATTCCTTTTTGGATTGCAGGGGCTGTTGAGAAGCATTAAAAACAAATTCCCTCCTCCTAGTGCAAACAGGAACCAGCAGGAACCAGCAGCAGGTGTGACGGGGAAATGAAAATTCTCATTTTAGGTTCTTAGCCCACGTTGTATTGAGCATCCAGCAAAACCTGTAGGTGGGAGGATGCCTGGAGAGACTGGAATTCTTCAAGATGGCACAAGCCAGGTGATGGGAAAAGGATTTGAGGGTAGGGAAGTTACAGAGCAGAGGTGAAATATTCCCAAGCAGAGTTTCTTTTGCCTGTGAGGTGAATCCAGGACCTTTCTGCCTCTGCTGTTGGAAATCTGGCAGGGAGCATCCCTGGGAAGGATCCTGTGGGATAACTCATCGTAAAGAGAGAAAAGGAAGCTCAACAGCTGGAAGTGACAGGAGGGAGGTTTCCTGTGAGCTGCAAAAATCCCAGGGCATTCTTGCTGGAGCTGAGGAAGCATCTGACAAAGGAGGAGGGAGCTGCCTGCTCCAATGCCATTCTCATTAATCACATTGCAAAGAAAGGAAATCAGAGAAAATCATTCAAATTACAGATGGCTAGATTTGGTAATTAGAATTTAGGCTAAAACAGATGTTTGTAATTAAGTGTTTATGTCATTGAATAAAATCCAGATTGCAAAGTCTATTTCACAGGGTTTTAATGGCTTTAATTCCCCATGTTGGGTTTGGGGGCAAAGATACAGCTGATAATGTTTTAGGAAGGGAAGAAAAACCCCACATGGAAAAACCCAAACCTGTTTCACTGTCAAGAATTGTCCAGAATTTGGGGATTGAGGGAAGTCTCCCAAGCTCCATGGATTTTCCATGGAGCTCTGATATTCCAGAGGGGCACAAAACCAACAGGGCTCTGCACAAATCAGATGGTGCAGGGAGAGAATCAATTTGTTAGCAGGGAAATTGGCTTTTTTGTGACACAGGGACAAAGCTGTGGTTTAAAATGAGAATATAAAAGTATTGAGAGGTTTTTATCGGTGACATGGGGAAAGAGGAGGGCAGGAACAGATCCCTCAGGCTGGATCTGCCTGGAGGACACTCCAAAAGTCTCTTTTCACTCCTCTGCTGAAGGTTATGACCTCAAAACTTTGTGTTTTACTTCTGTTCCGTGCAAAGTCAGGCTGCAGGGAAGGGATTTCTATTGCATGTCACAAGAACTTGATCCTGTGTATCTCCACACCCTCCCCAGCACTTAAATTGCTTGAAATCATAAAGGATGATGGCAGAAATCCTAATGAATTTTCCAGAGTTCAGGGGTAAAACATTCCAATCAATATTGTCAAATGCTTCACTGAGATCTACAAGTCTCTTGCTCACCATCTAATAAGGGATTAACTGCTCAGGGAAAATGGAAATGGAAACCCAGCAGGAGAAAATTAAAAATGCTGGGCCAACATTCTGATTTGGTAGGAAATGGGGGAAACTTTGGGGTTCTGGGAGTTGTGTTTGGTCTCATAAAAGTTTCATTTGTCCACATGATGTTAATATGGTTCCTGATTCAGGAAAGGAATTGCAAATTGGGTGTGAGATCCTGTAACTTGAACAGGATTAAATTCATAATTAAAATTAAGTACATGGAAAGAGCTTCATGGAGCAGGGGCTGAGGACAGGGCAGGCTGGAGAAGCCCTGTGAGGAAAAGAATTTGTATTAAAGGAATAGAAGAAGGAGAGAAGAATTTATCAGCTTCTTTAAGAATCTCTGGAAAAGGCTCTCCAGGAAGGGAATGTTTAGGTCAGCCTCAGCAGGTTGGAGGAGTGAAAGGTCACTGGTGTTTGGGATTTTGGTGGCATCAGGCTGGAATCCTGCCTTTTAATTTAGGATGGCTTGTGGGTTTTGAGGGTTTTCTGCTGCTTTTCAAGTGTCTAATCCCACACCAGGGTGGTCAGTGAGGTCTCACCACTGGTCTAAGTAAGACCAAGCAGGGTTAAGTCAAAATTAGCAACAGAGTGGAAGCCCAAGGATTGTTGGGATCATTGAGCTGGGCGAGATTGTCCCTGCAGGGCCACTGGCAGCAGTGAATAAACCTGGTCAGGCTCAGGGAGGAGGAGAGGATGCAGAAGCCACTGCAGGGCTGGAAGCCACAGCCAGGGTAAGGTGGGGGAAGCAGCCCCAGGCTGGAGACTGAGCCCTCTGCCAGGAGCTGGGATGGGAAGAGGATGCTCTTGGAAGTATCCATGAGGAAAATGCAGCCTTGATAGTAATGAGCTGCAACAGCTTAATTCCAGCAGTCAGGAGGTGACAGTAATTAAAAGTGAAATCTCAGTTGCAACAGTGAGCACGAGGGAGAAAATAGCTGATTGTTAACGAGCCCAAAGCCATGGAAACTGCTGTGCATGAGTGGGAAACGGGGGTTGTGAGGCTTGGTGGACAAAGAAACCTGGGCAAAGGCAACCAAAGGCAAGGTGAGCAGGAGAGGGGATGAGCTCTGACACTCTGGCCATTCCCTGCTGCTCCAGCAGGGAACTGGAGGTTGTAGCGAGGGATGGATGATCTCTGTGGGGTCTGAAAGGCAGGATTTGCAGATCTAGCAATCATTTCTTGTGGGTCTGCCTGTCAAAGTGGTCAGAGAAGGCTGCCCACGATGGCTGAAGCAGCACAGTCGAGTTTCCTTCTGTAGGAGCACGCATTGGATCTCAGGAGCAATTCCCCCTGGAAATTCCTGCTTCCCTCAGGAGCATTCTCCCTAGCCAGCAGACTGATCAGAGCCACCAAAACGCTGAAAAACCTCCCTTGATTAGGAAAACTGCAGAAACTGAGACAGAGAGCACTGGGAAGCAACGAGGACAAGCAGAGATAGAGAGGCGACAGTGATGGATGAAAGGAGCTCGCACAGAGGCCACCCCAGCTGACCCAGGCTGTGCACAGAGCACTCTCCAGCTCCGAGGTGCAGCAGGACGGGGGGATTTCTGTGCTCCAGGCTGACTTTCCCCCGCCTTTGCCCCGCAGCTGTCCTCGGCGCTGCTGTTCGACGCGGTGTACGCGGTGGTGACGGCGGTGCAGGAGCTGAACCGCAGCCAGGAGATCGGCGTCAAGCCCCTGTCCTGCGGCTCGGCGCAGATCTGGCAGCACGGCACCAGCCTCATGAACTACCTGAGAATGGTGAGAGGGGGCTGGGGGCTGCTCCTGGCTGCCAGCGGCGGGGCTGGCTCTGCCCAGGCTCTTTGAAGGCAGTGAAAAGAGAGATCTGAGGGTTTGGGTTGTCACCGGCCTTGGAACGACATGAAACTCTCCCTTTTTCAGGCTTTGCTGCAGAAAAACTGGAATTCAATTGTTTTTTTAAAAGTATGAATGTTTCTAAGTGATTTGAGCTCTGACTTGAGCTGATACGAGATCACGCAGTACAATTGCTCAGAGCTCAAGGGCAAGATGTAAGTTCCCCTAAGGGTTTGGGCTCCTTTGAACCCAAAATTGTCATTTCTGGAACAAAACAAGCCTAAATCTGGCACGAGAACACTCTGAAATCCCATCCTTTTGAAATAGTTGGCGTTTGTGGCTCCTCAGAGCTGAGGTGACCGTGCAGCAGGAGCAGGTTTCTGACTCTGTTTGGGCGTAAATGAGACAAGGAAATTTTATAGAGGTTTTTTATTTATGAGAGTTTTTTTCCACCCAGAGGAAAGCTCAGCTGAACCTGAGCATTGTACCACTTTGGCCCATTGTTTTAAATCCCACCTTTAGCCAAGGACAACAAAATCCTCCACCTCCCCTCACCTCTGCTGCTCAAAGACCCAGTGGTCTTAGCCTTGGGATGGAGGGAGGCAGTGAGAGGATGTGGAGCTGGTTTTCCCAAAGCAAGGAAATCTGGGAGTCCTGTACCTCGTGCTGCTGATTTCCTGCTCCTCTCCTTGTCTTTTCTCCTCTAGCCAGACTCCAAAAGTAATTAGGACTGAGCTAAAAGGGTTGCATTGCTGTTCCTGCTGGGAGTGTGGGGTGTGTGGGGCCATCCCTCCTCTCTCTGGACAGGGAACTCTCAGAACTTTGGGCCTGTAAGCCAAAGCTTAGAATTAAACACAGGATTTGATTTGAGACCTTGCAGAAGGCTTCCAAACTTAGGTGCTAGAAGCAAGAATGTGGATTTGTAGTTTAAAGCAGAGACATATTAAGCTAAGTAGAGAAAAGTTTAGAGTACAGTACTGTAGAGTTGTAAAGTACAGTGCTGTACTCTAAAACTCTCCAGTTCAGAGTTGTTAATGTGTTTCTGTGCTTGAAATAATGGCTTTACATTCTTTGGTGGAATCCACTTTGGTCCTGAACCTGTGGAGACACATCATTCCCTTTGCCCCAGGTTATTAGTGGAAATAGACCATCAATTTGTCCTGTTTCTGGGTTTCTGATCAGGACTGAAGGATTTTCTTTCAGTTTTGCCTGTGTAGTACTGGGGAAATGCCTGTACTGGGGAGGGGCAGCCTCGCTGGGCGCTGTAACTGAGTCTCTCTTGGACAGGTAGAATTGGAAGGTCTCACCGGCCACATCGAATTCAACAGCAAAGGCCAACGCTCCAACTACGCCCTGAAAATCCTGCAGCACTCTCGTGGTGGCTTCCGGCAGGTGAGAGCAGCCAGGGCAGGGCCGGGGTGTCCTCGGCTCAGGGGGATGCTCTGGGGACCAAAAGGAGCTGTGGTATTTTCGGGGGTCCCCCGTGGCAGGAAGG
Organism: Passer montanus; assembly: GCF_014805655.1. Classification (NCBI taxonomy): domain Eukaryota; kingdom Metazoa; phylum Chordata; class Aves; order Passeriformes; family Passeridae; genus Passer; species Passer montanus. Next base: position 2,618,444 of record NW_024369596.1, read on the forward strand.
AATGAATCTGACTCCATGTTCTTAGAAGGATAATTTATTATTTTGTGTTACTATATTATATTAAAGAATGCTATACTAAAACTATACTAAAGAATAGAGAAAGGATATAGACAGGAGGCTAAAAGATAATAATGAATTTTGTGACTCTTTCCAGAGTCCAACACAGCCTGACCGTGATTGGTCATTAAGTTAAAACAATTCACATGAAACCAATGAAATTATGACCAGTTGGTAAACAATCTCCAACCACATTCCAAAGCAGCAAAACACAGGAGAGGCGAATCAGATAATTATTGTTTTCATTCTTCTCTAAGGCTTCTCAGCTTCCCAGGAGAAGAAATCCTGGCAAAGGGATTTTTCAGAAAACACGGCAGTGACAGACCCCCCTTGTTTGCACCATGAGGTGCTCAGGGTGTCACCTTAGCTCTGGCTGAGCCCTGGCTGGCAAACTCAGCGTGTTTGACTGAGGAATGTGCCTCAGGATGGTTTGGATTTGTCTTAATCCATCAGGTCCTGGAGGGGGTGATGGCAGAGGCAATTTCTGGCCTGTCACAGGTGCTAATTCAGGGCAGGGAGTCTGTGCCAGCTGCAAGCTCACACTCCTGTAGTTCTTAAGCTTGTGGCTGCGTTTCCTTAAAATTATTTGGATGGGGAAAAAATGGGAGAATTTTCTATGAAATAGGGGAAAAAATGGGTATTATGAATATTTAGTTCTCAAGCTTGTGGCTGCATTTCCATATTTGGATGGGGAAAAAATGGGAGAATTTTCTATGAAATAGGGGAAAAAATGGGTATTATGAATATTTTCAAACTGTTTCTGGGAGAGAAAGCAAATGGGGCAAACCCACGTGAGGGGCTCCCCATCATCTATCTCCCCCCTGTGAGGGGAAGTTCAAGCTCATTTCACTCTCGGTTTATGGTTCCTCTCTAACAGGTTTGCTCAGCTCACACTCATTTACTTTTTGTCTCGGTGCTCGTAGGTTCTTCACAGCTTTCCTCTGCCCACAGAACACTGAGCAGATTTCATTAAAATCATTAATTTGAGTGGTATTTCCTCATCTCACACTTTCTGCCCGAGCCATATTTTCTGCTTTGAGTTGAAGTTGAGGATATCAGACTGATGAGATTACATGACACAAATCCAAGGAATTTGCTGGTAAATCCAAACCTTATTCAGGAGAGAAAAAAAAAAATAGAAGTCCCATAAAAAAACAGGGGTTTCATCTGTCTCGTTTCCCTGCTGACAGCTCCACTGCTGCCCTTTTCTCAGAGATTGCCACCTCTAGATGCTGGCAGAGAACAAAAGCTATTGTACCCTACCCTCACCAACAGAGCATTTTGGCACCAGGAGCCCTCTCCTGGCCTGGCAGCAGTGAATTTCAGCCTTGGCAAGGATGTTACCTGCCAGTCCTTACCTGTCAAGTGACAGCTTGGCTTTGATGCTGCCGTTCTCTGAGCGAGCAGGGGGGATCAGGATGGCATTTTCCCCACAGAGATCTCTCACAGCATCAATGCCCTTTTAATCCTCTCCCAAACCCATCACCCTCTGAACAGAAGTGACAGATCCAAGCCCATCTGCATTAATAAGAGCACAAATTCAGCTGGATTCAGGAAGGATGTGCTGCACAGCTCCCTGTGACAGCTCTGGTTTTGATGTGTTTGAATGTGGCAGGGGCTGCACGTTAAACTCCCAGGTCCTCTTGGAGCAGAGCTTTTCCCAGAGCTCCATGGGGAGCTGAGACTGCAGCCTGATCTGCCCTGAGACTAAAGTCTCATCTCTTCCCCACAAACCTGGTGTGACAGGAGAAAACCTTTGCTGACCTGTTGTAACAGCTCGGTGAAAAAGGAGCTCTGTGTCTGTGACGTGCCCAGGAAAGCTGCACTGGGATCAAGCTTTCCAAATTCCCCATCAGGCTGCAGGGATGAAGCACTTCCAGCCTCAGGGAGAAAGTGCTGGAAGGACAGGGCAGCCCCTTGGGGGTGGCTGCAAGCCCTGCCCTGTCACAAACCCACCAGGAAAGAGCTGATTTTCATAAAACTGCTCCCGTCTCGGCTTTTCTGCCTTCTCTCCCTTTCTCAGGGAGCTTTTCTCATCCACAGCAGTGCCCAGAGGTGGGTCAGGGCCCCTCCCAGCCTAAAGGAGTTTGTTGAGATGTGTTTGACTGGGAAGAGCCTCCTCAGAGAGCCGTGAGACCCCTCAGGCTCTGCCCAACCTGCCTCCCCTCCACGTTCCTGCAAAGAGAAGCCAAAGGCAGTCTGCTGTGCCATAAATGGTTATTTTCTTATTGCCAGCCTGGCTTCTTTTAATGAAAAAGACTAAATAAATCATTAGAAATGTTTTAATTAAAGGGAGAGGGTAAAGAACAGGCATTCACATCCTGGAGACAATCTTGCTCCCAGGGGTTGTATTAACTGATTTGTCTGTTAAGTGTTTGAAGAAACACCTCTATCCCCTGCTTAGTTTTAACCAAGCTCATTTCAGCTCTGCCCATTCCTCTCTTTCCCTCTTTTTCTCTCCTCCTCTCTCTCCTTCCACCCAGTGAAGCCACAGGGACTTCCAGCTCATCAGCTTTGATGGAGAGTTCACCAAATTTTGAGGCTGATCCAGCCAGGAAGCAAATTAGAGACACTTAGGTTCTCTAACTTGCTGCTGCTTTTGGGCAAGGAGAGGCAGGGCTTTTTGACATCCAATTTTTAATACATTTATGTAATGCACCAAACACGTCTTTTCCTGATTTAGCTTAACCAGAGGAATTTTTTCCACAGCCATATGAGAGCTGCTCTATCTGCTCACAGGATGCTCGATAAAGCACAGGCTCATTAATGTGCTGGTGATCTATAGATCTGACAAGGGCTGGGTTTGGTAAATGCCATCTTTTTATTTTTTCCCCCCCTTTCTTTGCCCCTCTAAAAAACACTGCAGAGTTCCAGCAGAGTGATTTGCTGTAAATCACGAGCTGAGGTTTGGGAACTTCATGGGGGAGGTGATTTAGGGAGGGGAGGGGAGAAGCTGCAGACCCTGACCCCAAACTGAGTGGGGCTGATCAATCCCCACTTACCACAGGCCCTGCTGGTGTCCTGAGACAGAGCAGTGCCAGGGCTGGGGCTGTTAATTGGGATGTTGATGAGATACAGATGAGTTCCCCACCAATAGCTCTGGGACCCTTCGCAGTCCCTGCCACATCAAACCTTTTTAATTGAGCAGCAGCTAATCAGCCTCGGTGGGACTGGTTCCTCTTCAGCTGCTGCCCCCAGGAGCAGCCCAGGGACAGGTTCTGCCAAGAGCTCCATGGCTTCTGCCCCCAGGCCCTGACAAAGTCAGTGTGTGCCCTACAGCCCTGCCTGTGCCATGCCAAGTGTCAATCATGTGGTCCAGAGGGGACATTTGGGGAGGAGGGGACATCTGGGGGATGCTGGTGGCCTCAGCGGTGAAGGGTGTGTGTGTCTCATGGTTCTTTGGTTTAACGGTTGATGCTTTCAGTGCTAATTTCAATGCAGGAGCTTTTGCCTCCTTGCTGCGGTGTCACTCAGGAATCCAACCCCGTGGCAGTGTCCTCAGAGGGATTTCCTTCATGTGCTTGTTTGATTCCCTTTCCCCCTCCCCAGTCACTGCCAGGTTCCCTCTCCTTGGGGCACCTTGATTGCGTTGTGCATTCCTCCCTTTTCCTGGGGACACGGAGTGGGGAGATGATGGCTGCAAGCTGTAGGACACCACTTGTAATCAGAGCCCACAAGGTTCCTGTTGCTGTCTGCTGCTCCAAAATCTGGATTCAGGGCTGGCTTTGCCTTAATTTGAAGCTGGGTGTGGGGATGGTAAATACCTCTGAAGCTCGTGGAGAAGTCTTGCCCAGTCATCTCTGTGCCTACAGAAAAATAAGCAGAAGATTTCATTAAAATCACTGCTTTGAGAGGTATTTCATCACCTCACACCATGAGGAGCCTCAAAGGCTCTGCACACAGGGTGGAAGGAGCGAGCCAGGAATGCTCCATGTGGGGATTTTCTACAGAGATGAGAAATCTTTCTGTGCCACCAACCCAAATAACACCTTTTCCAGAGCAGCTAAATTGAGGCACCTCGGCTGCCTGTGGGGAGGGAGCAGTGGCACGAGAAGTGACACTTCCCTGCTCCTTCCAGGCTCGAGACTTTCGGGGCTGCTTCACACTCCGAGTTTCACAGTTTGTGTTTGCCTCGAGATGCCTGTGGGTGTTTGAGGCAGGGCTGGATCTCCTCGGGGCACAGGGAGATGCTGGGAGGTGCAGAGATGATGCTGGGGGGGGTCACACATCCCTGAGGACATGGAGGGAACTTTCTCCACCCTGGCCCTGGGCTGTCACCAGGTCACATCATCCCTCTCTCAAAGGTGTTGAGCCCCAGCTTGCACCCAGCAGGTTGTGCTGCCCTCGTTGCTCTTCTGGGACAGGTATCACTCCAGCTCCTCTGATCATTAGGAACCTCTCCCCTGCTCTGTCAGCCTGTTTATTTCTGGCTGGTTTGTGTGTATTTATTTTTGTGCCAACGCCATCATTTCAGCTTCAAAAAGCTGTTCTACCTCTTTGCTACAGACCTCCTCCACCTGCAGTATTTATAAAGACCAATCACATCCTCTGCTTAAAAACCCTGAGTCCTAAAAGCCCTCAAGTCCTTGTCCAGAGCCCTAACAACAGGATGGTCTCATCCCTGTCCATGTGGAGCATCAGATTGTTTTCTAAAAAACTTAGCAGATGGATATGTTTTCTATTTTCCTGAGGCCCTTTATATGTAGATAGCGATGATTAAAATCACCTTGACATCCATCTTGCAGAAGAGGGACGTGAGGGGCCCTGGCACCCCCTGCCACTGCAGAAACAGCAGCAGGAGGAGCTTTGTCAGCCCGTGAGGGGCACAGGGGTGAGCTGGGGCCAGCCAGGATGGGGGAAAGTGCCCCAGCACGTGGCATTGGTGGCCTTGGTGCCTTTAAAAGCAAGGTCAAACCCACAGCACTGTCAGGAGAAGCGGCAATTAGTCTCAGCACATGCCAGCAGGGGAGGGACAAATTGGAGAACAGCGAGGGCTGTTAAAATTAAAGTTAATCTGTCACTAATCTCTGGTTGAGAAATCCGGGAGGGAAGAAGAATTAGGCAATGTTTGTGAGTGATGACTCGCTCTGAGAGGCGACTGCTGCAGAGGGGCTGCTGTTCAGCACTCAGAGCAGAGGTGGGGAATTCAGCAGGGATTCATCCTGCTTGGATTCAGGCCAGGGGAAGCTGTGCTCCAAGGGCTCCCTGCCCGTGAAATGGGTGGGAAATCTCCCAGTTTGGAGCTGTTGTTCCCAGGGTGAGCCCTGCACTAGGAATGGTCACGGCCCCAAGGCTGCCGGAGCTCCAGGAGGGTTTGGACAAATCTCTCAGGCATGGGCTGGGATTGCTGAGGTGTCTGTGCAGGGCCAGGAGCTGGGCTTTGATGATTCTGAGTGCAAAGCTGTCCTGCTTGCCCTTCCCACTGCTCCCTGTGCCTTGGGATGAGGAGGCTGGATTTGGGATTCCTCACAGATTCCCATGATGGCTTCTGGGTCACTTGGGTTGGATTTGCAGCAGCACCTGGGACTGGAAAGGACTTGGGCCTTCCCTGGGACTGGAAAGGACTTGGCCTTTCCCTGGGACTGGAAAGGATTTGGCAATTCCCAGGGACTGGAAAGGATTTGGCCCTTCCCTCAACACCCACAGGGACTCGGTGTGTGAGGGTGTCTGTGCTGGGCTCAGATCCAAGCCAGCCCCAAATCCTCGAGCCTTTGGTCACACCAGAGGCCAAGCAGGGCCCAGAGCAGGCCCAGAGTCAGCCCCAGGGCTCCCCACCACCTTTCCCTCCCTGTTAATAACAAGATTAACCCGTGACAGAAAGGAAAATCAATCCTTTCCTCCCAGCCTGGCAGCGAGAGGAGAGCCTGCCTCAGTCCCGGTGCACAGGAGGGAGCTGGGTGGGCATGGATTGCTCTGGAGGAGCTCTGGAGAGCCCCCTGCACCTTTGGGGTCACCCACTGCCTCTCACCCCACTAGAGAGGTTTAGAGGACACCAGCAGAGTGCTGGAACCTGATGGGACAGATGAGGAAAAGGAGGAAAAGGGCGTTCATAGGGAGCTGGCCTCTTCAGCCCCCGCTGTATCCACAAGGAAAAGCAGAGCAGGAAAAGCAGAGCAGGAAAAGCAGAGGCTCTTTTAAGGACAGTAAGAGAGCAGGAGTTTAATTTGCACGTTCTGAACGAGCTGCTGGAGGTGCTGATGTCCCTGCCCGGAGCTCTGAGGGAAGGAGATTAGGCTCTTGAAGTTAAAATTAGGTTTAGTGGAATATTCCTCCCCCCTGGCTGAAGGCAGTTGTGTCACAGCTGAATCACGATGTCCTCCAAGCCTGGGGGGAACTGGTTCCTGCCATCCATGCTGGGAATTTGGGTTTGCTGCAGCCACACTGATGCTTGGGTGGGTAAATTGGTGTGATGAGTCTGAATCAAGGGATTTGGAAGTGCTTAATTGTGGTAGTTAAGAGCTGGAAGAGGAGTCATGGAGCAGCACCACTGAGAAGGAGGCTTTGTCCCACCCAGGAGGGCTCCCAGCACCATTCTGGGAGGGACAATCCCACAGATTGGGGATTTCTGGCTAAGATGGACCCATTTGGTGGCATTTGGGGATAAAATTCAAGGCTTTGTGCCTTGCAAGGAGCTGCCCAGCTCAGCACTGCAGGGAGGACACGTGGGAAGGCAGCACAGGGCCAGGCTGGTGGCCCTGCAGAGCAGGTGGGGTGTGCACAGAGGGTTAATCTCTCTGCTGACCCGTTCTGGGGTTGTGAAGGTAATGGAGCATCCCTGAACAGGCCAGCTCCAGGACTGTCACTCAGCAGAGCCATATGGGCAGTGCCTCGCCCTATAAATCCCCTTATTGTGCTGTTTATCTCTCCAGATTGGCCACTGGCACGTCTCTGAAGGGCTCAGCATGGACAACAGGATCTTCTCCTCCAACATATCCGACAGCCTATTCAATACCACGCTCATTGTCACCACCATCCTGGTAAGGGAGGGGGGCACCTGCAGTCCCCATCGGGCCAGCCCAGCCCTCGGGGTGGGGTCATCTGGAATCCTGCTCCCTGCTCCTGCCCCTCAGCCCTGCACTGGGCTGATTTCACACTGCAAGTCTCCAATTACAGCCTGGGGGACAATTCCTGGCTGTGCAATTGAGCTCAGGTCGATGTTGCATATGGAAATGGCATTTGGTGGGTTCAGAGGGTTCGTATTTGATGGGTTCAGAGGGGGCTGGGATGGGAACAAGCTGCCAGTTTGCATCCAGCTCGGAATGGGGCTCTTGTCTGGTGTACAGCTGCTGAGTTGGAAGGGACAGTGGCCCCTTCTACCCATAAAATTATAAAAATTGGCCAAGATAGGCAGGATTTTTATGAAAACTTGGCATGTACAGGCACCACTGTCTGTATTGAACAGGTTCCCTTCCAGGTGCTGCCTGTCCAGTGATTTTTTTGCTCCTTCTTTAAAGACACCCAAACTCCTGCCTGTCTCCTCACAAAGTTTGTTGGAAAGGGGACAGACTGGAGAAGTGGCTCTGTGCCAGGAGAGATTGAAGTCTGGATGTCCTGCCATGACTCACTGGGCTGCTCTTGCACTTCCCAGCTGGACACAGCCCCCAAATCATCATCCCTCAGCTCTGCTTTGTGTCCTAAACCAGGATAAATCTGCACCTCCACACAGCAGGGAGCACCAGCGTGGAGACAGCTCTGAGAGCTCGGCACCACCTGAGCTCCCAAGCTTTCCTCATCCAGTTTGAGAGGGATCCATTGTGCTGGGATGTGCTTTTTGTGGTTAGAACTAGACTTTTTTAAGGTTCCTCCCAAACCCACCCACCGTGCGAGCTCTGGCACTGCCCTCCCTGCTCCGTGCTGGCGGGACACCTCGGCTAAGATGGGAATGACAGCTGCCCAGTTTCACTGCAGGAAAACCCTTACTTAATGCTGAAGTGGAACCACCAGGAGCTGGAGGGCAACGACCGCTACGAGGGTTTCTGCGTGGACATGCTGAAGGAGCTGGCGGAGATCCTGCGCTTCAACTACAAAATCCACCTGGTGGGCGACGGCGTCTACGGCGTGCCCGAGGCCAACGGCACCTGGACAGGCATGGTCGGGGAGCTGATAGCTCGGGTGAGTGGATCAGCTCCTCTTTTAAACTCGGCTCTGCTGGGCTTTGGCGCTGCAAAGCCCCGCCGTGCTTCGTGGTGGTGAGGATGGATGGGGTTTTGGTCTGTTTGGGAGGCTTGGAGCAGAGGGTTTGTGTGGTATTCATATTTTCTGAAAAAAATCCCTTCACTCAGGGTTTTTCTCCTGGGAAGGTGAGAAGCCTCAGAGAAAAGGAAAACAATATTATCTCATTTGCTTCTCCTGTGTTTTGCTCGTGTGGAATGTGTTTGGAGATTGTTTACCCACAGGTGATTGTTTGATTGGATTTCTGGTGTGAGTTGTTTTCACTCTTTGGCCAATCAGGGTCAAGCTGTGTTTGGACTCTGGAGAAAGTCACAAGTTTTCATTATTATCTTTTTAGCCTTCTGCAAGTATCCTTTCTGTATTCTTTAGTATAGTTTAGTATGGCATTCCTTAATATAATATAGTATCATAAAATTATAAATTAGCCTTCTGAGAACATAGAGTCAGATTCATCATTTGTTCCTTCATCTGGGGGAAACCCAAATGCAGTAGGATTGCACTGTGTTCTGATGGAAAATGTGTTTCCTGGGGTGGTGTGGCAGTGTGGGAAGAAGTCAGAGCAAGAGCAGGGCTGTGGGATGCTCTCGGGGGTGCTCACTTTGTTGGGAAGGAAGTTTGGACTCTGGGATCCCATGTAAAAACTCATTACAGAGCAGATTATTTTCCTGGTGGAAAGATTAATGAAAACTTGCAACATGAAAACTCAGAGCTTGATAGAAGCTGGAAAAATTTACAAAACCACACTGGGGTGGAAGACAGTAAGAATCCCATTTCTGCCTGGAAAAGTTTTGGCAGATTCAATTGAGCTGCTTAACTCGATGTTACTTTTGGAGAAGCACATTTCCTATTTCCTTGAAGTGCATGGCTTGAGATCTTTTTACTGCTCTGCTCTGTGGAGTTGCTGCCCAGCAGCAAAGCTGAAAACTGAATTATTTTGCTGGGTTTGACAATAATTCTGTGTACACCTGGGCTCAGCCAGCCTGGACCCTTCTCCCTGCTCTTTGTTTTCCTCTGTGATGTTTCCCAGGCTTCCTGAAGCTTAAACACAGCTCACAAACTGCTCTGAGATCCTTGGGAAAATAGGCTTAGCCACAGCTAAAGTGGGATTGATGCTATTTAAGCCAATACTTCCTCACTGATTCCTGCCTTGTCATTCCTGACGTGGCCCTGAGAGCCCAGAGCCACTTTCCCAGCTGGTGACAAATCCATGGTGACGTGGGTTGGTGATAATCCCCCCACTGTGGGAGAGGACACCCTGAGTCATTTGCCTTCTGCAGAGCAGAGGAGCAAGGGTCCAAACCCATCCCCTGGGGGTCCAGGCAGGGATCTGAGGCTCCTGCCAGATCCTTCCTCCCTGGAAAATGAGCATCACTTCACTCTGTGGTTTACTGGGCACAGTGGAATTTGGTTGGAAGTTGGGTTTGAGGATTTTGGAGGCTTTTCCATGGTTCTGTGGTCTTCAATGGGTTTGTGATCTCTAGAAATGCCCACTGGCACCTCCTGCTCCTTCCCCACATGGTGCAGGGCAGTGCTCATCCCACTTCAGGAGTTTCCACTGGGTGTTTGAGGTCCTTGAGGACAACTCTTTGCCTGGAAGAGGGAGGGATTTTGGGTTTCCTGAGGGTCACAGGCAGGGCACTGAACAGACTGGAGACTCCCCTGAGCTCTCCCTGTCTCTGGGGTCAGCCCTCCCTGAGCAGTCGCTCTCAACGCCAGCTGAGAGCCCGCCTCCATCTGCTGTCTCCAAAGAGCTTCTGTGAGGCTGTTTGCAAATGCTCCAGGCTATTGGCATCGTTTTTATCCATCTTTGTGTCTCTGTGTGTGTACACACACACACACAATTACACTCCTGCAACATTCCTTTGGGGAGGGAAGAGGGAAGGAGCTGAGAGCTCAAAAGAAGGGAACAGCCATCAAACTTTTTGGCCTGCTAACCTTGGCAGTGCCTCTTCATTAAATGGGACCTTCTGGAAGGTTTGTTTTTCTCCAGTGATGAGTATTATAACTTCATCTTCACACAGAAACCGTTTGTTTTTCCTGCAGCCTTATTTAGGAGGGTTTTTTGCTTCTGCAGGGCAGAGCTGTCAGAGCCTGTGAGGCTGGATCACAAATTGGGGGAGAGAAACAGCTTTGTCTCTTGTTCTCTCTATATCCCTGAGAGTTTTTATAATGGTTTCAGCAAGTTTTTGATCAATTCCAGGCACTGGGCTCAGGCCAGCCAGGGCAGAGCTGTGTGTCCTAGCTGCTGTGTTTATTCAGGGCTGCCTGGGATGTTGTTTTTTGAGGGCATTTCACTGCCCAAGGTGCTTCTGTTCATCCTTGATAGTCATTCCCCAAGGAGGTTTATCCTTGATTCCAGCCCCTTGTTCACACCTGTCCCATGGGATCCAGCAGATCTTGTGTTGGGTGCACATATTCCTTTTTCAGTGGATTTATATATTATAGAAATTACATATATATATATATATATATATTCTATTTTTACTCTGCCCTTTTAGGACAAAAAGGAGCACAAACCTCTCACAAAAGTGCCCAGTCCTTCCCAAAAATGAAAGCTCTGCCTCTGTCTAGCACAGTATCAGTACAGGAAAATAATTTTGCCTTGATCCTGATCAGCCATCAGAAAATAAGGTTTGACTCTCACTCAATGTGCAGGACCAAAAGGTCACAGAATTATCCAGCCGCCCCTGTAATCCCTCTGTGGCACGGGATCTCCTCAGAGCAACTCTAGGCTGTTTGGGAGAAGATGTTTCATTTTATTGCTTCTGAATTAACCAGCTATTGATTTATTCTTAAGCGCTGGGAATTCCATTACAGCTAATTGTGCACCCTGATATGATTGAGCAGCATGCTGGACAAACACAAATCTGTTGCTGGCCCAAATTCACCAGTACATATCTTATTGACCTGCTCACTAAACAGGTTGGGAGGTGAGGAAGAGGGGACTGGGATGGCTTGGGAATCCTGTGCTGTTTGTGATCAGCTCATGGAGGTTTGGCTTGGGAGAAGTCACCTGGAAGGACTCAGAATCACAGAATGGTGATCTAGTTTCAACCCCCTTTACACCTTCCACTACCCCAGGTTGCTCCAAGCCTCATCCAGCCTGGCCTTGGACATCCCCAGGGATGGAGCAGCCTTGGCTTCTCTGGGAATTCCATCCAGCCCCTCACAGGGAAGAATTCCTTCCCAATATCTCCTTCAGTTCCAAGCCTCTTCCTCTTGTCCTGTCACTCCAGTTCCTGATGAGGAGTCCCTCAAGCCCATCCTGCAGTGAGAGATGTCACAAATGCAGAAAAGCCTGGGCTAATTTGTCCCTCTGAGCATGCAGGGCAGGGAGATTGAGCACCCAGCTCGTTCCTGGAGTGAGCAGGGCACTAAAGCCACTCTCCCTGTCAGCCTTCCTGGCTCTGGCATAGACAAACAAACAAGGGAGAACAGCAAATCTTCTCATCTCCTCCTTTCTGGCATGGGAGACTTAAAGGGCATTTGGGCTGGAAGAATTACATCCTGCTCCTTGCTGCTGCAGTGCAGCTCTGGCTCAGAGTCCCTGATGGTGTCGGCTCTTCCCCTTCTCTCTCTCCCCAGCACATCCTCAAGCTGAAATGAATTCCCTGGCTGACTCAACCAAGGGATCAATTTTCACAGCCTTAGCCTTGTCCCACCATGCCTGGCTCGATTCTGGCCAGGATCAGTGGTGATCAAAGCTCTTTTTGAAGTGAGGGACATGAAATTATCCATCCTGTCCAGCCTCAGGAGCAGCAACACCAAGAACAGGGAAGCCCTTAGAGCTTTGGGGTGCTGGTTTTCCTTGCTGCTGGCCAGGCACTGCTTTCCCTTCAGCTGCTCCAAAGGGAATGGCAGGAAGGGGAAAGGAGGGAGAAGCTCTCCAGAGCTGGCAGAGTCCTGCTCTCCCCTCGCAGTGGGTGTTGGTGTGTGCAGAGAAAATCTGTGTGTGGGTGAAGGGAGGCAGGGGGAGATGTTTGCAGGCTGTGGTGGTGGCAGCTGTGACAAGGGGGCTCCAGGAGGGGGCTGTGGGTGGCTGTGCTAGTAGTGAGGGGACAGGCAGAGGGGTCTGCAAAGCACTGCTGGGAAATCCAGCCCAGGATGGGGAGGGTGCCGTGAGCTGGGCTGGTGTCACTGCTGTCCCTGCGTGCTTTGGGTCCCCATGCTGGTGCTTCACCTCAGCTGGCTTTGCCACAGGCAGGGTGAGCACCTGGCACAGGCTCTGTGCTCCCACAGAGCGGCCAGGTGAGGAGAGATGGGCGAGGGCAGGCTCGGGGCTGACACCTGCACTGAGTGCTCAGCCCGCCCTGGCTGGGGCTTGCAGGCAGAGCTGCAGCCTGCAGCGTTTCCAGGCTGTCACTTCTGATATGGCAGAACTCACACTTGTCCTTAAAAGGTCCCCAGACACCTGTTTGGAGTGACCCTCCTGCCTTTGAACGCAAGAACAGGCATCAGGGGTGGCATGGGACAGCAGAGAACCTCTGCAGAGAGCAGGGTCACCTCCAGCTGGATGGGCTTCCACTGGGGCCCCCCAGTGCTGCTGGCTCTGCAGTGCTGGGTCCTGAAGCTTGAACAGCTGTTTCAGCTTTCTGGGAGGCTTTTTGAGCACAGGGACAGTGCAGGAGAAGGGTTTGCTGCTGTCAGGGCTCAGTGGGCAGCACTGGTGACAATGCTGCTGCCACAAGCACCCAGGGGACGTGGCATCCAAGTTTCTGCTCAAGCCAGGGACTGCTGCTCCTGGAAAAGACCGCAGCCCTGTGCTCCCAGAGCTGTCTGGTTTGTTCTCCAGGTGTTTGACACATCCCCAGCCCCGAGCCTCGCTCCCTGCGCCGTGTCCCCTCAGCCTGGCAGAGGGTTGGGGTCTCTGTGGGGCCTCAGCTGGGCTCTTCTCCCGGCTGCTTTCTGCCATCCCATGCCGTGGGAGGCTTCTCTGGGATCTCTCCGGGCTGGGGCTGACATCAGGGCCCATTCATCACCATTAGCTCCGAGCTGAGCCCTGTCAGAGCCCGCGGCGAGGGGGCGGATGCCGCCTCTGGACTGGCAGTCCCTGCAATTTGCTCCTGAAGGATGCTTAATTGTTGTTCCTCCTCGGGAGCCCGGCTCAGCCCCCGTGTTTAATGTCCTTTCCAGAGCCCTGCTGCAGGCAGAGCCCACGGGAATGCCAGGTAGGGCGGTGGTGGTGGCAGCTTTTGTCTGGCACGCCAGCCCACCTGGGTTTCCTCTCACCTAGCGAGGTCTGGCCTTGCTTGGGCGGTGTGTTCTCAAGAGAAGTGGCTGTCTCCACTCCCAAAAAGCTCTGGGTCTTTTTCTAAGCCTATTTCATGCCAACATTTATAGCTGCAACTGTGCTGGCAGGATGAAAACCAACCCCTCTTCCCTCCATCCTTTGCCTCCTGTTTTTCCCTCTCCCCAGAGCCCAGACGTGGACAGAGTGGAGGGGCACAAAGCAAAATTCACTTCTCCTCCCGCAGGGCTTCCTTTGGCCCATAAAATCCCAACCCCTACCTGTGCTCAGGTGGGGAGGCCAGAGAGAACTCAGGTTTGCAGAGCTCCTCTGTAGCTCCACAGAGCTCAGTGCATCACCAGAAGTTTTGTCAGGAAGCAGAGTTGAAAGCATGAAATGGATGAAATTCAGGCAGAGAATTCTTTGCATGCCATTCCCAGATCAAAGTTTCCTGCTATCAGAGATCAGCTCTTAACTTGCATGACTGAGCCTGCAGAGAGAAGAGAGAGGGAATGATGAGGAGCTGGAGCTCTGCTGCAGAAATTTCTGCACCTCTGATGTGGCAGAAGTCCTGAAAAGTTAGCAGGGAATGAGCAGAAGGAAATAACTCTGATGGAATGGCAGAACCCCCTGGAGATGAGAGGAGGGAGCCGGGCAGAGTCTGAGTGAGGGGAAGGCTGTGCTGCGTCTCTGCTCTGTGGGCAGAGGGAGGGGATGGATTTGCAGTAGATTTTGTGTGGGGAAGAGCAGTTCAGGATGCTGCTGAGGATTCAGCAACACCAAGGTGTTGTTTCTCCCCAGAGAGCCCCAAAGTTGAGCAAACCTGGGGATGCTGCTGCTCCTTAAACGGCACCTTTATATTTACTGCTGGGTAGGAATGAAAATTTCCTGCAAGCTTTGGCATGAACCCCTTTTGCCATGGCATTTTAACCTTCTGCTTTAGTCTGTGGCTTTGCTGGTGGGACTGTGTTTAATTTGGAGGAGAATTCCATTGTCAGACTGAGCTGTGTCTTCAGCAGGAGCTTTGCTGGGAGGGCTCTGCCCAGGCCAATGGCACCTACAAACTTTTCAAGTAGAGAGAAGAGGGGTTTAGGAAATGGGAAAATGACACCTACAAACTTTTCAAGTAGAGAGAAGAGGGGTTTAGGAAATGGGAAAATGACACCTACAAACTTTTCAAGTAGAGACAGAGAGGCCTTTTCAAGTAGAGAGAAGAGGGGTTTAGGAAATGGGAAAATGACACCTACAAACTTTTCAAGTAGAGAGAAGAGGGGTTTAGGAAATGGGAAAATGACACCTACAAACTTTTCAAGTAGAGAGAAGAGGGGTTTAGGAAATGGGAAAATGACACCTACAAACTTTTCAAGTAGAGACAGAGAGGTTTAGGAAATGGGACAATGGCACCTACAAACTTTTCAAGTAGAGAGAAGAGGGGTTTAGGAAGCTTTAGGCTTTCCTCATAGATAAAATTCTCCACATGCCACGTTCCAGAGATGAACTGATCCCGTTTTAGTGATCTGCTGCTGTTTGCACAGGGCTCAGCTGCTCGCACACCACGCTGGGATTATTGGTGCCTTTTAAAAAGCCTGTGGGTAAATGTCTGGCTATGCAGAAATTCTCCTCAGCTCCTAATTCATTGCAGCCTGAACCTCTCAGGAATCTGTAAGAGCTGCTTGGAAACAATTCCAAAATCCTCCACTGAGCATGTCCAAGCAGCCCTGTGTGACCTGGGAGGTGTCACCTTCTCCATGACCCCTTCCTGGGCTCGTGGGTCACCTCCCCTTTCTTTTCCTTTTTCTGGTTCCAGCAGTTCCCTCCTGCAGCCCCAGGACCTCCATCAGGCCTGGTGGTGCCTTGGCATCTGCACAGACCTTGTCAAATTTAGGGGCAAAAAGTGCAAACAGCTTTTCTTTCTCCCCCATCATCTCTTTTTCCACATGCATAATCATCTTCCTGCAAAGGAGAGAAACAAATGGATAAGGGAGTGGAGGTTTCATTTTTACAGAAAGCAATTACAGACATTAAAAGAGCTAAAGTAATAAAAATAATATTTAAAATTCAAATCCCTTATCTATATTACAAGGGTTTTAACATGAGAAGGAGTTATTTTTATTTTTTTCTCCCCCTTAATCTCATTTGCTTTGCAGGTCAATCTGCAAACTTTAATTCCAGGCCTCTGATTTTTATTTTAGTTTTTTTAATTTGGAGATTGATCTCTAGTTCTGGAGGTCTGGGTTTGGCAGGTTTGTGAACTCCATGGCTCAGGGGTGAGGATGCTGCTTTGTGCCCTACCTGTGGTCCTTGCTTGTACCAGAAGGGACAGCTGTGCTCAGCAGGGAGAAGGGGAGGTTGTATTTTCTACAGATTAATATAATATTTATTGGTTTATAGCTCCAGGTTTTAATGTATTAAATGAATAAAAATGGCAATCAGGCTGTGAGCACTTGGGGGAAGGAGCTGCTCCAGCCTGAACGGGAAGGGAAAATGGGGAAAGGAAGGGAAAAATGGAGAAAGGGAGGGAAAAATGGAGAAAGGGAAGGCAAAATGGAGAAAGGAGGGAAAAATGGGGAAAGGGAAGGCAAAATGGGGAGAATGCTCCAGAGCACAGGGTGGGCTAAACTTTGGGGTGAGTTTGTGTGAAACCCAGCCAGGCAGAGTGGGGAGCTCCCGCTGTCCCACAGCGATGTCCCAGAGAGGAGCAGGGTCCTGTGTGCCCCCAGGTTTGCTGCTTTCCCAGGATTCTGCTGTCCCACAACAATGTCCCAGACAGGTGGCAATGTCCCCCCTGCAGGAGCAGGGTCCTGTGTGCCCCCAGGTTTGCTGCTTTCCCAGGATTCTGACCTTTTCCTGTCCCTCCTCCCTAGAAAGCTGATCTGGCCGTGGCGGGGCTGACGATCACGGCGGAGCGGGAGAAGGTGATTGATTTCTCCAAGCCCTTCATGACTCTGGGAATTAGCATTCTCTACCGAGTTCACATGGTAAGAGCCTGATTTTAGAGCCATTTATGCCCCTCCATTATTTGCATGCAAACCTGCCTGGTTAAAGGAGAATAATGAACGACTCATAAAAATATTTTGGTTTCTTATTTAAACGCAAATGTGCTCGACCTTTATTTCCTGCTTTTCTCTGTCTCTCTGCTGCGTGTCAGGATTGGTGAATTCCTTTCCTATTCAACCATCAGCCCTTTGGCTTCTCTGCCCACACTTCCCAAGGCACATGATGGATTTTTTGGCATGGTGAATGGTTTTAGAGTGGCTTTAAGTGGCTTTAAGGCCACTGAGTGAGGTGTGCTGAGGGCAGGTTTGGCTGGAGGGGTGCAGCAGCATGCTGGAATTGCAGAAACTTGGCTTGGAGTCACCATCCAGTTGGATTTAGTGGTAAAACTGGCTGGGAGGCTGAGCTGGGATACCTGTGGGTGCTCCTTGCTGGTGTTGGGGCCATTCTCGATCTCAGCTTTGCTCTCTTGCTGCCTTCTCCCACCTGAGCATCCCATCAGGAAGGAATCCTGGGCTTTCTTTGCTGTCACCTCCTGGAGGTGCTCTAGAGGCAGATCAGCCTCTGCTCTCCAAACCCCAGGGGAAATGTCCCTCCTGGGGCAGGCAGGGGCCAGGCTGAGCTCACAGCCCTGGGCTCTGCCTCCTCATTTGTTCACCCTAAAGAGCAGCAGCCCCAGGAACGCTCCTTAATCTCAGGGGGTGCTCTCAGCACAGTCGTAGCATCACAGAGTTTGTTCAGAGTTCCTCCCATGCCACCCCTGCCAGGGGCAGGGACACTTTCCCTATCCCAGGCTGCTCCATCCCTGTCCAGCCTGGCCTTGGACACTTCCAGGAACGGGGCAACATTTTTTTCTCTTTCAAAACAGGTGGGAATATTCCCAAGGGATTTGTGTGTGCAAGCATGTACGTGGTGTTGTGTGTTTGCTTAGCTAAACTTGTCCTAAGCTCCCACAAATCCTCTTTTATTTGCTTCCTCCATTGTTTTACCTTCTCCCTGAAGCTCAGGAAGGGCCAGGTCTCCCCCAGTCACTCCCAAATTTCAGGTGTAGCAGGCAAGCTCCTTTTGCAGCCCCAATCTGCACTTGTGGTGTGAGTGACAGTGCCTTGGTTTCTGTCAGCCCAACAATAGCAGCCAAAAGGAAAAAAACCCATTCAAGCTGCCTCTCCCAGCCCCCTCTCCACCCGGGAGGCTGTTAAGGATGCAGCGTTGGGGATGAACAGAAACAAATTCACGCCTCTATCTCTGTGCTGAGTGGCTCCTGCCAAGAGCAAACAAGTAATTAAAATCTAGTTAAAATTCTGCTTCCTCTGGTACGCGCAGAATTTAGGATCAATGATTTAACTGATCGCAAAGGAAAAAAAATTTTAAAAAATAAAAAAAATAAAAAAAAAAAGGGTTGACTTTTACAACTCCTGGAAGTCAAATGGAATTGTCCCTTGCCCACCATGGGTGGGTTTTCACATCAGCCTTGTGGAGCCAGGACCTTTTCCTGACGGTGTCTCCTAGGATTAAAATCAGATTTAGTTATTAAATACTCTGTTATTAGGAAGGAATTCTTCCCTGCGAGGGTGGGGAGGCCCTGGAATAGATTTCCCAGAGAAGCTGTGGCTGCCCCATCCCTGGAAGCATCCAAGGCCAGGTTGGATGGAGCTCTGAGCAACCTGGGAGACTGACAATTGTCCCTGCCCACCAAAAAAGGTTGGAACAAGGTGATCTTTATGATCCCTCCCAACCCAAACCATTCTGTGGGTGTCCTGCAGCAGAATCTCCAGCAATTCCCTGAGCAGCACTCCTCCCTCCAGGGGAAAAGCATTTGCTGCAGCCTCGGGGAGCTCTGCAGGATTTGTGACACTTCTGCTTGGGCTGGAGGTTCCTCAGGGCAGGGAGCATCTGCTGCCACCAGAGGAGCACAGCCCTGCCCTGCTCCGTGAGGCATCCACCAAACAGAGCAGGATTCATAATCCCAGACTCCAGAGGGGTTTGGGAATTCTCCTCCTGCCCTCAGCAGGGCTCCAGCCACTCCACAAAGGGGCTGGTTTGGATCTGAGCTGCCCAGGGACCCAGGCAGGGTTGCAAAGACATCTCCCAGGTGGGGTCACCCCACTGGGGGCAGCCAGGCTCGTGCTCTCCCCAGGGCAGGGAAGCTCAGAGCCCTCCCTTCCCTCTCCAAGCCTTGGCACCTCTTCCTGCAGACCTTCCCTGCTCAGCTTCAGGAGAGTGCCTGAGAGCTGTGTGGCAATCTAACTTCTCAAACTGGTAAATATTTGTTAAACCAGCCACTTCTGGTTTTCCTTTAAGGATGTGGTTTGCTGAGCAGCCCCACAGCCTTCTTCTCCCCACCCCAAAAACCACCTCTGCAATGTCAAAAATTGCAGCTGACGTGTGTTAATCACGGCTCGGATGAGATGGAGCCTAATAAATAACCACAAATGAGCCTCTTCCTCGCTGAGGAGCTCTCTCCACACCCTGGGCTCCTTCAAATGTGATGACATTTTATTTTCATTTCCATGTAGCTCCAGTGGCAAGTGATTTCTCACCCCTTTCTCCTCCCCACGCCGCCAACCCAGCCACCACAGAGCCTGTGCCTCTTATCACACATAACCAAATATGGCAGCTTTAACCAGGGCTGTCATTTTTCTCAATTTCTCTGCTTGTGATACAATCAAGGCTGGATTTCTGACACTGGAGCTCTAACAGGCTTCCTGACTCGCAGGCTGCCGAGAGGAAAGGCTTGGGTGGTTTCATCAGGTGCCCATCCTGCCCAGCCAGGGGGGTGTGGGGATGGCAGGAGGTGGATGGGGAGCCCTGAGCAGTCCCTGGGTTTGGCAGGGGCTGGAATCAGGTGCCCAGGGTCGTTTCTGCATGGAGGGATAAGTCAGGATGATTTGTGTCTTACCCATCTTTGCTCACATCTACTTCTGTGGCAGGGAACGAGGGGCTAGAGATGATTCTGGCTGCTCAGCCCTGAAAGTTTTTGCCTTCAAAATGAGGAAATGGAGGCTGGGAGAGTGCACAGCTACAGCTGAGTTTAGGCCAAGTGAGCTGAGCCTTAAAGTGTTTCGATTTGGTTGCTGCAGAGGAAACAAGATGGGAAGGATGGATGGAAAAACTCCTTCATTCCAGCCAGAGGAGGCTTGAGAGGGGCTGAGAGGAGCTGAGCCCCCACCTGAACCTCTGCCAGCAATGATCCCTCCCCACCAGAGCAGAGTGGGGACAACTGCTGGCCCCAAGAATGTATTTGGTGATTGTGAACCATGTGGTGGCTCCAAATGAGGCTCGAGGTTCAGAGCAGCCTGTGCAGGGCTTTTACTGACCCAGAGGAAGAGGAGGGATCTGGATGTGCCCCTGGAGCAGGGGTGGCTGGCTGGGATGTGTCCTGGTTCCGTGCCCTGTGGCTGGACCAAGCACACATCAGCATTTCTGCCTCCTCAGGATGAGTTTTCTTTCCCTCTGACTTCCAGAGGCAGGAGAGAGTTCTCTGCCCTCGTTTTTGAGGGGAAACACTTGTGAGAAATGGCATGGATGGGGCTGAATGGGGTCTCTCCAGACTCTGCCTGTGCAGGGCAGGGAGTGCTGAAAACAACAAATCCAGGGCTGTCCTCTCCTTCCCAAATGTCCCCCTTGTCCAAGCTCTCCAATCACCAGTATCTGCCCAGCAAACTGCTGCTCACTGACTGGAAAAAATTAAGATTTCCAAGAACAATTTAGGAGGAGGGTAAATTAATCTCTCCCACATCCATCTGAGGATTTGCAGGAGGCCTTCATCAATTATTGGACATTTTGAACATATCTATTCCAGGAAAAATAGCTCTTCCAATTAACAAAGCTCTATTGGGACTGCCTAAAAATATCTGACAGACTCCAGATATTGTCATTCCCATCTTCAAAACAGACAGATAAGAGAGAGTTTGTGCCCTCCGTGGGAACAGAATATCTTTATTCTTACCCACAACTGTGAATGAAAAGAATATGTCCCAGCAGCCTGGAAATGACTGGAGCTGAAAAGAACCAGAACTACTACAACTGTAAAGTCACAGGAGAGATTCACTGCCAAGCTGGAGATTTAAAGCTTCCAACGCAATTTCCTTAATGAGAGTAATTTATTGACAAACTGCCCCAGAAATATAAAGAAGACATCAAGGCCTTAATTGCAGAAAGGAACTTTGTCACGGGAGCATCTCGCAGGGGGAGGCTGAGCCAAGGCTCTGCCAGGGCCTGTGAGCTCCCTGCCAGCTCTGGGGTGCCAGGCAGGATCATTCCCTGCCCTGCCTGGGATGAGGAGCTCCAGGAGCTGCAGCTGGCTCAGCAGCCTCTGCCCTTCACACCTCGCTGGCTCCCTCATTGCATCCTTGAGGAGGAATGAAGAGTTACTGAGCTGCTTGAGCTGCTGAGGAAGAGGGGAACCAGGGTTGGAGGGGCATCCAGGAGAGGCAGGAGGGGGAGAGCTCTGGCAGTGCCACCCTTTGGCAGTGCCGCCCTTTGGCAGTGCCACCCTTTGGCGTGGATCCTCTGGATGGGATCAGTGGGAAGGGCAGAGGGAACACCCCGTGGCACCTGCAGGAGGTGCCCTGGCCTCTCTGGATTAGGGAGAGGAGCTCCAGCAGGGCGAGCAAAGGCTTCTCCTGGAGATGGGATGCAGCTTCCTGCAGATTCTGTGGCTCTGAAAACCAGAACACAGCAGGAGCTGACCAAAAAGTTGGGAAAGGACACAAAAAATGTGGTGTCTTCCACTGTTTGTACCTCACCTGTTGAGAGGAGATAACCTGGAATAGAAGAGAGACATTGCCTTGAGGAGAGACTCTGGAATTAAACCCAGGAGAACCTGAACTTTTCCTTGGGAATTGACTGAAAGTTAATCTGAGAACCTGAACTTTTCCTTGGGAATTGACTGAAAGTTAATCTGAGAACCTGAACTTTTCCTTGGGAATTGACTGAAAATCAATCTGAGAACCTGAACTTTTCCATGGGAATTGACCGAAAGTTAATCTGAGAATGGGTGCTGAACCACTGGTCCTCAACTCACCCATTTGCTAAAAGCCTTACCAAGCCAGATTCTCTAAAAATGCTCATCCCAGATTGCTGAAAATTAATCTGAGAACCTGAACTTTTCCTTGGGAATTGACTGAAAGTTAATCTGAGAACCTGAACTTTTCCTTGGGAATTGACTGAAAATCAATCTGAGAACCTGAACTTTTCCATGGGAATTGACTGAAAGTTAATCTGAGAATGGGTGCTGAACCACTGGTCCTCAACTCACCCATTTGCTAGAAGCCTTACCAAGCCAGATTCTCTAAAAATGCTCATCCCAGATTGGTTTGGCTTGGAAGGGACCTCAAAAACCCTTTAGTTCCAGCCCCCCACCACGTGCAGGGACAGTGCAGATCCCAAAATCTCGTCCTGAAGGATCCAGGCACAGGTTGTTGTGGTGTGCTGGGTTTTTCCTGCATGCAGGGTCTGCTGGGGAAGGTTCCTGACACGTTACAGGTTCCCAGATGGTGACTGGAGCTGAGGATTTCACAGGCTCCTGGATATTTTTAGCAGAGGAAGATTTTTGTGCAAACAACTGTTGCCTTTTCTAGCAACAGCTCAAGCCTCCAGGAGAAGTGCTGAGACCTTGTGAAATTCAGGTTTTGCATAACATTCAGTAGTAAAACAGCGAGGTTTGGATGGAAGTGGAATTTAAAATGCTGGTCTAAGTTTGGGGAAAAAAAAAAAAGCCTTTTTTCAGAGCTCTGCCTCGTGGGAAGCTTCCCAGTTACAGGTGCTTGGGAAAGATGTGGAGCAGTTTTAGGGATGCCAGGACTGAATTTGTGGTTTGGGACAGAAAATACAGGTTTCTGTGAGCTGTGGGATCATGTCCCTTGTGCCTTGGGTGTGCTTGAGCTGCTCTTGCCTTTCAGAGGAGCTGCATCCACAGAGCTGGTGCTGACAGGAGAAATGCACCTAAAATGGGAGGTGTTTGGCTTTTGAGAAACTTCTCCAAAAAATTATTCTCCCGCTTTTGCACAAATTTGGTGACACTTGACAATTTTCTGGTGGTGGCAGCATCCTTGTGAAAGTTTAAATGCTCTGGGAGAAGATCAGCCTGCTTTTTCTAGCAGTGAAGCCTTATTTTTTTCAAGGAAAGGTGGTTTGCTGAGGAAAAAACAGGAAATTCTGACGCATCCTGGAGATAAAAATATCTTGTTCCCTGAGATAAAAGCAATAATTTTATTGGGGTTTTTGTAAAAGAAGAAACTTTGCAAGGCCAGAGAGAGAAGTTTTGAAAACATTTTTCTTTTTCCCTTTTGCTTCACAAATATATTTCCCTGTGAGCTCAGGTGGAGCTTTTTCTGCCCAGTTAAGTGTGGGGTGGACAAGGATGGGGGGACCCCCCTCAGGGCTGGGGGTGCAGCAAACCCTGCCAGGAAGGGACAGAACGCTGTGATTGCCTCATTTTTCTCTCAATTCACCTCTTTCTTTGCCTGGAGGAACAAAAAAGGGGAGAAAAAGAGATTTAGGGGATGAATCCTGTGGGGAGAAGCTGCAGGACTCAGTCATTTGTGGGGTGGCTGTCACTCGTTTGCCCTGCAAGGCTGTTCCAGAGCCTCGTTTATCCCCCTTCTCCTGTTTATTTCTCCTCTCCTGTTTATTCCTCTTTCTCCCATTTATTCCCCCTCTCCTTTTTCCTTTATTCCCTTTCTCCTTTTTTGCCCTTCTTTTTTCCCATTTATTGCTATTCTCCCATTTATCCTCTCTGCCCCATTTATCCCCTTTCTCCCATTTATCCTCCTCCTCCCGTTTACCCCCCTTCCCATTTTTATTCCATTTTCTCTGATTTATTTCCCTTCTTCCATTTACCCTTTTTGCCCCATTTATCCCCTTTCTTCCATTCATCCCTTTCTCCCATTTATTTCCTTTCTTCCACTTATGCCTCTTCTCCCTTTTATCCCCTTCGCCTTTTTATTCCCCTTTCTCCCATTTATCCCCTTTCTACTGTTTTTCCCTCTTCTCCCATTAATCCCCTTTCCCCCATTTCTCCCATTTCTTCCCCTTCTCCCATTTCTTTCCCATTTCTCCCATTTATTCCCCTTTCTCTCATTTATCTCCCTTCTCATTTTTATTCTTCTTTCTCCCATTTATTCACCTTCTCCTGTTTATCCCTTTGGCCCCATTTTGCCCCTTTCTCCCATTCCCCCCCCCTTCTCCAATTTATCCCTATTCCCCTTTTTATTCCCATTCTCCCCATTTATTCCCCTTTTTCCCGTTTATCCCCTTTCTCCCATTTATCCGCTTTGCCCCATTTCTCCCCCTTCTCCCATTTATTTCCTTTCTCCCATTCCCCCCCTTCTACCATTTATCCCCATCCCCCTTTTTATTCCTATTTTCCCATTTATTCCCCTTTTTCCCATTTATCCCCCTTCTACCGTTTATCCCTTTTCTTCCATTTATCCTCTTTTCCCCATTTCTCCCCCTCTCCCATTTCTCCCGCTTCTCCCATTTATCCCCTTTGCTCCATTTCTCCCCATTTTCCCATTTATTTCCTTTCTCCTATTTCTCCCCCTTCTCCCGTTTATCCCCTTCTCCCGTTTATCCCCTTCCCCTTTTTATTCCCATTTCTCCCACTTCTCCCCTTTCCCCCATTTATCCATTTCCCTCCTGCAGTGCCACCAGTGCAGGTAATTTCCCTCGTGCCCTTCCAGGACTATTTCCACCTCCCCAAACCCACCCAGCTCCAACTCCTCCTTTGCTTTTTCCCTCCCCAGGGCCGCAGACCCGGCTACTTCTCCTTCCTGGACCCCTTTTCTCCGGGCGTCTGGCTCTTCATGCTGCTCGCCTACCTGGCTGTCAGCTGTGTCCTCTTCCTGGTGGCTCGGTAATGTGGCGGTGCCTTTCCCTTCCTCGCGGTGCCACCTAGTGTCACTGCAGGCCTGGGGAGAGGGCACTCCCAGGGGGACACGGGGACATCCATCCTCTGCCCCCCAGCTCGCCGGGATGGGCTGGCAAAGGTCCCAGCCCTGTGCCAGCTGGGCACTGAGGTTTGTCACCGTGTCCCCGCGCTGGGATGGCCATCGTGCCCTGGTTCAGGATGGTGGCGCCCAGAGCTGGGTGGGAGAAGGTTTTGGTGTTGTTAAAACACTGCCTCTGATGTTTTTGTCCCGAGCAGGGAGGGTGGAGGATGTTAGGAACCTGCAAATCCATTCTGAGGTGTCGACAGGAATTCCACCAGTGCTGCCTGGCTCCCCAGTTTGTGGAGGACAGGGAAGCTCGTGACTGTCTTTGAGTGCAGAGCCTGGCGTGGCAGCTCTCAGCTCCTTCCCCCGTGACCAATCTCAGTCAGCCTCAAAACCCCTCGCTGTGTGCTCGCCTCAGCACAGCCCCTGGGCTGCAGGGCTGCTCTCCCTGCCTGCCCACAGCCCTGGGCAGGGGCTGCCACAGGCACAGTGGAGCTGTGTCCTGGCCCCAGGGCTCCACGGCTCTTTGGGGACCCCTCAATGCCCAATTGCACAAACTGGGGCTGTGCTGTCACTGGCTCCCTCAGCATGGCTGAAGTTGTCACCCTGACAGGGCTTTAATGGGTTCTTCGAGTGCTGTTGCAGCCTCAGAAATGCAGGTCTGGAGAAACCATTGAATTACGCACAGCTGGTGCCTCTTTAGCCCCTTCCTCATGTTTTAAATATGATCCTCCAAAAAGGTGCCTTTACCCAGCTCCCCTCTGGAGAGGGAGCTTGGCTGCTGCTCCCTGCCTTGCTCAGCAGGAAGGAGCTCTTGACCCTGAGAGTGGCAGACTCTCCAGAGCACTGGGGTTTGCTGCCAGTGCTTGATCCACCATGGAAGGTCTGCAGGAAATAACCTCCTCCTCCTCCTCCCTGGCACCACAGAGGGAGAGGAGGTGCAGGGATGAAAAGAACCCCCTCATTCTGGCTAAATAAGATGTGAGCTGGCACAGCCCTGCAGCTGTGCTGGCAACAGCCCCAAAATGACCCCCCCCAGGCCCCAGCTTTCTTAGCTAGAGCAGTATGCAGTGCAGCACATCAATTAGCAGACTTTCTTAGCAACCAGGCAACTGGAAACAGCAAAAGAGAGGGAGAGCTGCAGTCACCAGCAGTGACAGGCTCAGACATTTCCCATTCCCACCTCTGTCCTGTCCCTGAAGGATGGGATGCTTTAAAACACCAGCACTCAGCTTCCAGCTCACCTCAGACCTTCTCAGAACAACCCTTTGCACCAACAGAGTTTTTCTTGATGGTTTAATGCAGTCAGGGCTCAAACACTTCACTTTTGAACTTCCCATCAGTGCTCGTTGCTCGTGCTCCAGCAGGGAGCACAGCCAAAGATGTTTGATTTCTACTTCCCATCAAGTCCGTGCACATCTGGAGCTCCTGCTGTGGTGTGGATCTGCACTCAGGGCTGCAGGATGCACGCAGAGCTGCCCAGAGCAGAGCCTCTCAAAGTTTTTGCAAATCTTTACAAGAAAGCCTCTGGCTCCTGAGTCTTAGAGCGAACGTTTCACACAGCTCTGAGCCCTGGGCATCAACTGACAGCAAAGCATTTCCTCCTCAGAAAACTCTGCCTCTAGGAGAGCTGAAGCTTCACAGCTTTTCCCTCTTTTTTTGTTTTTATTTTTTAAAGTGTCCCATTTCCCAGCGCATTCCCTGAGCTCTCCTTTTCTTGTCCTTTCAGGCTGACACCGTATGAGTGGTACAGCCCCCACCCCTGCTCCCAAGGCCGATGCAACCTCCTGGTGAACCAGTACTCCCTGGGGAACTCGCTGTGGTTCCCGGTGGGGGGGTTCATGCAGCAGGGCTCCACCATTGCCCCCCAGGCTCTGTCCACGCGCTGCGTCAGCGGAGTCTGGTAAGGGGGGCAGCCCTTCCTTTCAGGAAGGTTTCTCTGGCAGAGGTGGGGGTGGAGGAGGGATTTCCTCATGGGAAGGGCTGTGGGACTTTGGGAGGGGCTGCCCAGGTGGAGGTGTTCAAGGATGTGGCACTCACCTGCCTGCATGACACTGTGATGGTTTTGGAGGGAGTTTGCAGCCTCAGTGATTCTGTGATTCTGTGATGGACGTGCAGATTTCCTGAGGGAAACCACACCTTCCCTTCCCTCCCCCTAGGTGGGCATTCACCTTGATCATCATCTCCTCCTACACGGCCAACCTGGCAGCATTCCTGACCGTGCAGAGGATGGATGTGCCCATCGAGTCCGTGGATGACCTTGCTGACCAGACAACCATCGAGTACGGCACCATCCACGGCGGCTCCAGCATGACCTTCTTCCAAGTAAACCCCATTTTTTTGGCTGCCTGGGGGGCAGGGGGAGCACAGGGCACCCCTCAGTCAGATTGGGGTGTCCCCTCAGCCCGCTGTGCCCCTGTGTCACTCCAGTTGCTGGCACGAAGGGGAACATCTGGAGAGATCCCTGCACAGGATGAATGGTGGGAGAGGCATGGTGGAGGACACAAAAAGGGATTTCAACAAGGAATTCAAATTTTCACGGGTCTCCATGTGGTTTTAGCTTTTATTTGAGAGTCTTTCAGGTGGGATAAGCAAAGAAACATTTGCACAGCCCGGGCAGGCTCGCAGAAGTCAAAGTGCTGGAGCCTGTGTGAGGTCAGTGGCACTGAAATAAGTCAAGTGTATGCAAAGTTATGTGGGCCATTTAGCCCAATTTAATTTTTATCTTTCCTACTCTGCTCAGAAGGGAAATAAATGAGTGAATATTTTCTGCAGCACTCTGAACACACAAAGAACTGCTTGAGGATTATTTATTTATTTACTGCTTGTTGAAATTCCAAAAGGAGAGAAAGCTTGTTCTCACTCTTTCCCCCCACTCTGAGTCTGAACTGAATTTGGAAGGCTGGGAAATCTCTGGAGTCAGCCTGAGCTTTTGAGCCCAACTTTATGCTCTTCAGGGGTATGGAAAAGAGCTGCTTTTAAGCCAAACATTACATCTAAAATGAGCTGAGCAGGGCCTAAGTGAGGGAGGTGGTTGTATATGTGTGGCTCACTTGAGGAAAGCTTTCAAGTTTAAACCCCTGACTGTCTCTGCGCTGCCTGGCAGTGAGGAAATCAGAGAGGAAATTAGGAAAAGAGGGTTTTGTCCCATTTGTGGTGCTTTAAACTGTGTTGGGATCCATTTGCCTCTGGTGCAAGGATGGGGAGGATAAAGTAGTGATGAATAACTGCTTCCATCCCCCCTCCCTTCCTGGGTGCATGAAAGAATGTTTGTCCCCTCCTGAGGCACCTTGTCCTGGCAGTGCTTCCCCTGACACTGACACGCAGTTTAAGGTCTAAAAATGCAGTGAAACAGAACCAAACCCCCCTGCTCATCTGTCTCCTGCCCAAGTGGCTGCACCCAGAGGACAGAGCTGGACAGATGAGGACAGGAACTGGGTCAGCAGCAGATTCCCTGAGGCTCTCCAGCATTGCTCACCAGCCACAGAAAACGAGCCCTTGACAGTATGAAAATCCTCGTGTAGAGCAGGGTGTGTTTATATTCAGTCTTTGTGCAAGCAGGTTTCAGTCTCCGCTCAGCACAGGCAAGAGAGATTCATCATTCTCAGCTTTCTTTTCATCGGACCAAGGTGGTTCAGCCAGCAGCCAGCTCTGAGGGTTTGGAGCTGGCTGAGCTTTGGTTTATTGTAATCAATGACAAAAACCCCAGTTCTTTTCAGCAAGCACTTTAACTTGCCTCACAGGGGGGTGAAACAAATCTGGATTATTTTTTAAATTAAATTTGTGAGCAACAATCTCCAGAGAGATTTTGTGCTGTCCCCAGCCCTCAGTGCCCTCCTCAGGGTGCTGGAGTCTGTCTCTGACACTGAAGAACTGTTGGGACAGTGTTTGGGGGATTGTCAGTATGGGGGGAGCACCCAGAGGATTCAATCAACCAAGTTATTTCTTCAGGCATTTTTTGTGTGTTTTTGATACGTGGTCACTGAAATTATGATTTTTTCTAAAATTGAATTTACACAAAGAGTTTTGCCAGACCCCATTGGAATTGGGGCATTTCATGCCCAGCTTTTCCAACAAACTCCCAACACATTTGGGTCTCTTTGAGATAAACAAAGATGAGGCACCAAAATCCTTCCTTAATCTGAAACCACATTTGATTTCTCTCTCTATTGTGGCCTTTCCGTAGCAGCGCCTGTTATGGGGGTTTAATTTTAGGGGTTTGTTCTGATTTGAAAGCAAAACCAGTGAGAGACTCCAAGTCAGAAATACAATTTATTAGGAAAAGAAAAAATAAAACCAAAATAGATGCAACAATACAAAAGAAAAAAACACTGACAACATCAGAATACAACCTGACACCCTGTTGGTCAGGGTGTTGGTAGCAGTCCAATTGGAATTGTGGCTGCAGTCCTCCTGGAGTGGCAGATGTGGTTCTGTTGGAGCAGGGATCCTGTAGAAAGGGTGTAGTCTTCCTCTGAAGATCCAGTGGAAAATACAGCCGTTCCTCTGGGAATCCAGTGGAAAGACTCTCTGCTCTGTCCCAAACCCCAGATTATATCCAGGTAGGAATGCTTAGCTCCTCCCCCCTGGGCGGAGCATCTCACAGCAGGCTGTTACCATTCTCTGGGTCCATTAAACAGAAATGGCTTCTGGAGGGAATTATCTCTGAGTCATTGGCAAGGCATTGATGGGCCCATTAACAGGAGATAAGGAAGAAACAATGCCCCTCTTGGTTTCAACAGCTCTTGACAATGGGAATAGAATATATCTTAATATTGTAACCTAGCACAGGACCTAATTTACCCCAGATCTTCTCCCTGAGCTGTGTCTGCCTTTTTTCCCCCCACAGAACTCCCGCTACCAGACGTACCAGCGGATGTGGAATTACATGTACTCCAAGCAGCCCAGCGTCTTCGTGAAGAGCACGGAGGAAGGGATCGCGCGCGTGCTGAACTCCAACTACGCCTTCCTGCTGGAGTCCACCATGAACGAGTATTATCGGCAGCGCAATTGCAACCTCACGCAGGTCGGGGGCCTTCTGGACACCAAGGGCTACGGGATTGGCATGCCCGTCGGTAGGCAGTGAAGAACAATTCTAGTCCTTCTCGGCTGTCGGCAGAGGACCGGAGCGTTCCAAAGGCTGCGCCGGCTCTAAAAGCCAACGTTGCATCTCACAGGGTCCTTTTTATTTCTTACCTGCTGCCCGTGCTCAGAGCCAGATGTGCAAGACCCTGCTCTGGTCCAGAGCCAGATGTGCACGACCCTGCTCTGGTCCAGAGCCAGATGTGAGACCCTGCTCTGGTCCAGAGCCATGTGAGACGCGACCGCGGCTCTTTCAATGATTCATGTGAAAGATGTCTCAGAATTGCTGCTTGTTTTCTGCATACCTGCTCTTTGCTGTTTCCTTCCCCAACCAGTGTTTGTGCATCGTTTTGTGCTCCTTGTTTTAATCCCAGAAGTGATGTCAAAGTAATGCTGTGGTAATTCTGGTAGTTTTTAGCAGGAATGTCTTAACAGCTGGTGGTTTTTGAAACTGCAGGCCGGAGACTTGGGTGATTCAGGGGCTCTCATCAGGTTTAACAAATGCAGGGGTATTATCTTTCAAATGTATGAGCTCACAAGAGAACATCACCACTAAATAAGGGTTTAGTTGTTATTCCAAACGATCCGCTGGTCTTTTGGACAGCCTAGAAGCCTTGTCCTGACCTTTAAGCCCTGGCATTTAGCAACACAAAGTTGAGGTGGATTACATAAGGCCCCCGTCACAAAAACAGCCACTCTAGTTTAGGGAACATGGGTAAGCTTGTAAAGTCACAGCAACCTGATCAAAGTGAGTACAAATCCCTACCTTCAGGGCTAAATTTGTTCTGACATTGTCTTGTTAAACAGTGAAACCGTAGCAGATAAGAGGAGCAGAAAGCTGCAGGCTGGGACAATAGTGCAGAGTTACTGGGAGAAGCAGAGTCTTTCCCATGGCCCTTCCTCAGGATCTCTGGTGGCAGACAAGGATTTCTTGTACCAGACAAGGATCTCTGGTGGCAGACAAGGATCTCTGGTAGCAGACACTGGGACTGCAGCAGAGCTCCATGCCCAGCACAGGACTGAGCTCCTCCAGCACGGACATTTTGGCTTCCATGATCCTTGGGCTCCTTCCAACTCAGGGTTTCTACTCCAGGGTGACCAGTTTGAGGGAAGGAATGTTAGAACAAGGTTGAACTGGAGGTGGAATGACAAGAGAGGGACCTCCATGGTCTGCAGGAGCAGGATACTGAACTGCTCATTCAAAGCCAAAGCTCCCCTTGCCATGTACCTGCTCCAGAGGCCTGTGTGGCTCCTGGTGGCCAGGTAAAGTCACCTTCTGCAAGTGACATTAACCAGGTGACATTCCCAGTGGGGTGGCTGCAGCTTTCCATGGCTTGCATGGACTGACAGCCCCTCCAAGCCACCCAGAGAGGAGCTGTGCTAGCTGGGCACGCTGGGGTGGGGCGAGTGGCGAGGATGATGATGGGGAGGAAGGTGGGGCCCTACCACGTCCCTCTCGGCGTTGCAGGCTCCGTGTTCCGCGACGAGTTCGACCTGGCCATCCTCCAGCTGCAGGAGAACAACCGCCTGGAAATCCTGAAGCGCAAGTGGTGGGAAGGAGGGAAGTGCCCCAAAGAGGAGGACCACAGAGCCAAAGGTAAGCCCTGCACTCCCAAGGGACCAGGCACAGAAACGTCCTGGCCAGAGGTGCAAGGATGGACACCCAGCTGCATGTCTGCCAGGTTTTCTGCCTGGGAATCACTTTTTCCCTTTCTCCTGACCTGAGATTCCTTCCTTCACAACTCAAGGAGAAAGCCAAACAGCTCCGCTGTGCCTCACGCTGTGTGTTTTTGCCTGGGGCAGAGATAGCGGGAACAACCAAATGACAAATATTGGAGGCATATGGAGGGTAAATTAGCTTCTAATGAATGTCTGGGAAAATGGATGGCTGAAGGGATCAGACCAAAATCCTGGGTTCCTTGAAGGGAGATGGATCTCCACCACAGGCCCGCTGGTTAATGGCTCCAAGTGAAAGCGTCTTTTAAACAGCCAGGAAAGGGACACAAGGACTTTATTAGTACATTTGTAAACTGAGGAGCAAATTCTTTTGGGTAATGCTATGCAAATTGCCATAAAAGCCACCACATTAGGCTGATGTCCCAGCATGAGAGCAGTTGCCAGCTTAACACAGTTGCTGCATTTTTTAGTTTTGGCAGCAGCCCTTTCCTCAGCAAGTGTTTTCTGCGAGGGCAGCAGGCCCCCCAGTTAAAAGCACAGCCTTGTGACCTTTGTGGGAGCAGAGAAAAGAGCCAAGCCAGGGCTGGGGAAGCTCTTTTGGAGTTCTGACCTTGCAGCAGGTGTAGGTGTGTGTGTCTGTGCCGTTCCTGCTGGCACCCCATGGGGCTGGGAGGTCATGCTCACTTTTGGGCAGTGCTGCTCTACAGACAACCCCAGTTATTTATCTTCAGGCTGAAGGTGTAAGACATCAGGTTATTGCTATTAAATGAGTTACTTTTGAAGGTGGAAGGTTTGGTTTTTTTTTCCCTTGGACTGTGCCCAAAGCAGCTCTAAGGTGGAATCTGTTTTGAGATGGCTTTGGAAGGGGGAAGCTAGGCTGTTTCTGGCACTACCCAGCACAATCTGTGACCCTGGGTAAGTTTTTCTGCTGTTCCTATGTTCCTGTTTTGTTCCCTGTGCCATGGCTCACTTCTTCAGTTTGGGAGATGAGGAAGGTGTAACTGCATGGAGAAAGGAAATATCTCACAGTGAGCTTGGGTGTCTGAGGTGGCACCCAGACAGAATGAGAGGAGGATGTGTAGAGAGAGATACAACCCCTAAATTCACACTTGTGAGCTGCTGGGTGGAGTGGATGGCCTTTACATTTGGGTCTGAATTGTGATTCTGGGCTGTTTTATCTGCCTTGCCATTGCTGTGGAAGCACCTCTGCAAAAGTCTCTGATTTACAGACTCCCTGCATTGCTCTGGGGGTGTTGCCAAAAGAATGACGGAGGAGGAGGCAGAAATGTGACCTGCTAAGTTTTAGAACAAAACAGGTCAGCGATTTACAAGGATTTTGGTGAGGTTTTATGTCTAAAAGCCACGCCGAGATCAAGTCAATAAATCATCTATTCTTACACTTTGATTTAATGCTACAGGAGGGAGAGGAAGATTTTTATAGATGTTCTTGTTGAGTAATGGCCTCACACAGCCAACCCAGGGCAGAGCACATGTTTTTTAGTAATCAGTCCAATCAGGGACCCAAACCAAACACAGGAGACAGGAACCACATCCCAGGACAGCAAATGTTGAGGTCAGCTCATCTCCCAGGCAGATGGAGGCACAGTTTTGGGGACCAGGGCTGTGGTGGCGAGTGAAGTGACGGGCTCAGCACATGGAAAGCTCAGGTTTTTCAGGGATGGATTTTCCTTCAGCTGGTGGAACTTTCTGGAATGCAGGCTGGGCAGGCATGGTGGTCATCCCTTAGGAAGTGAGTTGTGGGATGAGGTGGGATGAGCTGTCCATGGAAGGGGCTGTTCCCTCCTCATGGGCCAGGGGTGCTGGGCAAACACCCAACCCACAGCCAGGTTCCCCAGGGTGGCAGGGACCCCATTTTGTCACCCTGTAGTGACACAGCATCCTGCTCCTGTTTGGAGCCTCTCCGTTCCCACTGCAGTCCGAGCAGCCGGAATCATTTTCCTGCAGCACTTTGTGATGCAATCAAAGGAGCTTTTCCTGCTGCCACCTTCCTTTAAATCCCTTCCCTGTCTCCTTTATCTCTGCTCCTTTAACAACATTGCTCCTCTTCCTTTTCAAGTTCAAAGCCACTGGAGCTTGGTGAATAATTTGCAGGGATTAATGTGCCCCTTTGATCCCACTTTTTTCCCTTCCTGTTTTCAGTTTGTCCACAAATTGCTTTGTGCTTCCCCTCCAATGTTCTGGCTGTTTATCTGCAAAATCATCATTTCTGAGCAGGCATCTTCGATCCTGCAGTTATTGCAAGTCACTCACTTGGGCCATCTGAGTCATGCAGGGAGCTATTAATAGGATGCTGCTGGCTCGGTGCTTTTGGTCCCTGGCTGGGCATCTACAATGCCAACAAAACAGCAAAGCCTGGGGGTTCTCTGCAGTGACACTTGAAATTTATGATGTGTCTGCCTCTCCAGAGTGTCTCTCCTGCTTTATTTTAGGCTTGGGGATGGAGAACATTGGTGGAATCTTCGTGGTGCTCATCTGTGGCTTAATCGTAGCAATTTTTATGGCAATGCTGGAATTTTTGTGGAGCCTTCGACACTCTGAGCAGTCAGAGGTAGGACCTGGGAGTGTCCTGAGGGGACAGGGTGTGTTTATTGCTGCCCGTGAGGTGTCCTAGAGCAAGTCATGCACCCAGGCTGGGGAGCAATCCCAGCCAGGACAGCTCAAACCCAGGAACAGGCTTGGCCCTTTGGGCAGGGTCTAAAATCCATGAGCTTCTCATGCATTCCTACTCAGAGTGAGGCTGTAGAGAGGCAGGAAGGGCTTTCAAAGGGATCAAAGATGTATCCAACATCCAGGTACCTTTCCTGGGGATGGGATATCTGTCTGCAGCAGGTTTGGATCTTGTGCTGATCTGGGGATGAAGAACACAGTGGGGGTCTCTGATGAGAGGCAGAATTGGGTTAAATCAAGTGTAGATTCTGAGCACTGATGTTGAAAACCAGCAGCACTGAGTCCATGAAAATTTGGTGTCAGAATCACACCATGGATTCTTAAAACATCCTGGGTTGGAAGGGACCTCAAAGCTCATCCAGTTCCACCCCCTGCCACGGTCAGGGACACCTCCCACATTCCCAGGTCACTCCAAGCCCTCATCACTCCAGCACCCAGAGCCCCTGAGGGACTCAGAGCTCGCTCAGGTGAGCAGGGCACCTCCATTCTCCCCCGCAGGTGTCGGTGTGCCAAGAGATGGTGACGGAGCTGCGCAACATCATCCTGTGCAAGGACAGTTTCCACCCCCGTCGGAGGCGAGGCGGGGTGGTACGGACTCGCCCCGCTCTGCCCGAGGAGCGCCGAGCCCGCAGCACGACCACGCTCAGCAACGGCAAGCTGTGCAGCGGGGGCGAGCCAGACCCCCTGGCACAAAGACTGGCACAGGAGGCCGCCCTGGTCGCCCGGGGCTGCACCCACATCCGCGTGTGCCCCGAGTGCCGCCGCTTCCAGGGGCTCCGGGCGCGGCCGGCCGCGGGGTCACCGGCGCGGAGCGAGGAGAGCCTGGAGTGGGACAAGGCCACCAACAGCAGCGGGCCCGAGTAGCGCCGGGCCCCGGGGGGGCATCGGGGTGGGACGAGAGGGTCCTGTTCCATTTTACAGAACACGGACTTGTACAATGTCAACTCGTTTTTAAATCAATAGCAGTTTACCCGGCTTCTCCAGAGCAAGGTGCACCTTGGCGTGGGCGCTGAGGCCTGGCTGCGGTTTCGGTGTCCGCCGCGGCCCGGCGTGGCAGGAGGGAGGTCCTCAGGCTGGTGGAGGTCCAGGGGGTGTCTCTGGGAAGGAGGGACGTGGCGGGTGGCTGGTGTAGCAGGTATTGCCCACGCAGGGGCAAGGAGGGCTTCCTGGAATTCTCACCCCTCCAAGGTCAGGAGAAAGGACATGGCGCTGCCTCTCCATCACTTACTGGGGGATGTTCTCCAAGGGCAAGGGGGACTTTTTATTTGCCGTGGCTGTGGGAAGGGAGGAGTCATTATTTTGGGGTTTTTTTTGTTTAATTTGGGTATGTCAGGGCCCAGTCTCCAAGGCACCAGGTGCTGAATTCTTCTTCCTTTTCCAAGGGTGGCAGGTGGGTTGAAAGGGGAAGGGGAGGATGGGATGGGACACGCTCCCTGTGAGAAGCAGCATTTGCTGGAAGTCCATCTGAGGAGTTGTTGAAATTACATATATAGAGAAATATATCTATACATAGATATATATATATATACATATATTAAAATGCCAAAAAACAGCCAACAAACACAGCAAACTCAAAGAGGCCTTGAAACGCCTGGAATTTCAGGGGTTCTGTGTCTTTTGTTTCATTCTGGGGTTATCTTTTGCTTTTTTTTTCCTTTTCCTTTCTATTCTTGGGACGGGGTGGGGGGGAGCCTTTTGAGGGAGGTGAGTGGGGAGCACTGGGGGAGGCTGCCCGTCCCCACCAGCCGAGGAGGAGGTGTTGGGACCCCCAGAGTGTCCCTGGCTGTGCTCTGCATGCTCCTGAAGTGACTCTGAGCTCTGCCCCAGGCTCAGGAGCTCCCCAAATCCGTGACCCCACGGAGCACCCTCAACTTCCAGGGTGAATTCCAGCCACACAGCATTTGAGAAAATCATTAG
Organism: Passer montanus; assembly: GCF_014805655.1. Taxonomy (NCBI): domain Eukaryota; kingdom Metazoa; phylum Chordata; class Aves; order Passeriformes; family Passeridae; genus Passer; species Passer montanus. The sequence goes on from NW_024369596.1 coordinate 2,654,195, forward strand.
CCCGGGATCTCGTGTAAGGAAAATAGTGACTTCCCTAAAAACAGCAGCAGCTCACCCTCTGCTTGGCACAGATGTGGGGTTTACACTGGCAAATTTAATTTTCTGATTGAAAAAACAAATTCTATGCAATTTCTGGTTGTAAAAGGAAAGAGATGACAATGGAGAGGGGCAGGGGAGATAAAGCCTTGAGTGAAGGTACATCCTGTTCTTGAATTGTTTTCTTTTTGTCTTGAATGTACTGAAATAAAAGATGTCCTTGTATAATCATGCTTTTTTTTTTTTTTTTCCCTTCTCTTTCCTTGCCTGTTTAGAGTCAGGAAAGTTGTGAGACAGTTTGAGGCCCAGCTGCTCAGGGAGAAACCCAGAAATTTGACAAGCAAGAGATGCTTTGGCTGTTGAAGCTCTCTGCTGCCTGAGAGTGTCCACACCCTGGTGTTGCTGTTACCTGTAGCTGAATGGAAAACAGGAGTTAAAAAGCAAAGGTCAATTGAAAAAGAAAAAGCCCAAGTACCTGGTGATGAGGGAGGAGAGAACTCAGAACTGGCAGCAGGGTGAGCAGGGATGCAGCTCCACCTTTCCCATAGCTGGTGGTTGGAGCTGCCCAAGGGTGAATCCAGGGTGGTTCCAGCAGATGGTTCTGAGGAGGAATGGGGTTTAATTCATGGGGATGGGCACAGCAGGGGTGTTCTGGTGATTCCAGAAGCTGTTTCTGAGTAGGATACACAGGGAATGGGGTTTAATCCATGGGGATGGGCACAGCAGGGGTGTTCTGGTGATTCCAGCAGATGTTTCTGAGGAGGATGGGCAGGGAATGGAATTTGATCCATGGTGATAGGTACAGTAGGGTTTTTCTGAAGATTCCAGCAGATGTTTCTGAGGATGCACAGAGAATGGAGTGTGGACTGTGGTGATGGGCACAGCAGGGCCATTCTGTTGTTCCCAGCAGGGTGTGAAGGGAAGCTCTGCTCCCAGTGACTGTAAAACAGGCAGCAAGGAGAGGATTTAGAGATTGTTTTTTAGGATGTCGTATGAGATGCTCACAGAGCTCCTTCCTGGCTTTCACATCTGTAAATCCACAGGATGTTCCCCTCTCCCTGGCATAAACTGAGCAGTGAGATAAAGCAAGGCTCCCCCCATGCCATGGGGTTGGAGAGGCAGATCCTCAGCTGAGGCAAGTCAGTAAAACTCCATGCAGCTCTGCCAGGAGCCAGGCTGGGCTTTCAGAGTCCTGACAGCAGCACTAGAGACATCTGAGAGCGCCTGTGTTGTGCTTAAAGGCCAACATGTTTCTACGAGCTGCAGAATATATTCATCAAAAGGAAGCTGCTTTTTAAAATTTATTTACAGATTAGCAGAAGAAAAGGCTCCATGAATCATTTATCAGACCTGATGTTTTTTTCACTGCTTCCCCGCATTGAATAAAGAGAAATCTTGACAGAGCTAGACATTATTCTGCATCTCCAAAGATCTTGCAGTCATCTGCTCAGACAGAGGATGTCAAGGAAAAAAAAAATGATGAGAAACCACCTGGTTTTTATCTCTCCTGTTAGCTTGCTCCACCCACATGGTATTTTATATCTGGGTCTGTATTTTAAGGGGATTTGTTTCATGTCCCTCTTGCCCTCCTCTCTTTTTAAAGTTGTTTTTCTTTTTTTAATATTCAGAGGTTTTGCACTCAGAGCAGGGATGGACCTCAGACGAGGAGGATGAAAGCTGCTGTCATTGAGATGCCTTTTCTAATGTGCTTCTGCCCTGCATTTTCTGCTCCCTGCTAAATCCTTCCAGTCCCACCCTGGAGGGAGCAGGCAGCATTATGCATGTGCTGGGTTTGTGCTCACACACATTTGTGTGCCCAGATGGGTTTACATCTCACACATTCCCTCTCTCCCCAGGTTGGTTTTTTTTTTCTTTTCCTCCCATCTTTGAAGCCATTGTGGGGCTCATTTGCTCAGCCAGCCCCAATGCTAATGCAGTTCAAGATCTGGAGTGGTTTGCCTTGCAAAAGGCACTTTCCCAGTATTGCTGTCTCCTGATAAACCCCGGGTAATTCTAGTAAGATATCTCTGCAAATTCCACCAGGAGCCAAAGATTAGATCAATTAAAATGGAATACTTTGCTTTGTCCCTTCTAACCAGTGTGTTTGAGCCTCCTGCTGCCCTCTGGTTTAGGCTCATGTCTCTCCCTGCCCTGACAGCCAGTTCTCCAGCCCTGGCTCACTCGACAGCAGCCTGGCAGCTTCCTAGCTGAAAGGCCTGGAATCTCTCCTCGTGGGCTAAAACCCGTGTTTGTGTTGTTTTTTCCAGGCAGTTCCATTTTCACCTAATGATAAAAAGCTGTTTTCTCCCCAGAGGGTGCATGGGTGAAGGTATTAACAAGGCCTGGACTAACCTGGGGACATTTCCTGAGCTGAGCCGTGTATATGAAATAAAAAAGGGTTGCTCTGTGAGCACAAAACCTTGGGAAGAGAGATGCTGAGCTATAAATTATAGAACAGACACTAAGCCCTCAGTGGTCCTGAGGCAGGAATCTTTTTAACCATTCCACAGCTACAAAAATCTTCCTGCCTTTCTCCAAGTGCCTCGCCAGGTAAGTGACACAAAATGTGGAGGAAGATCCACAGGGAACAGCATTTTTTGCAGAGATTTGGAGTTCTAGAAGGGGTGTGAATCCCTGTGACCTGGCAGGGAGGTGGGAACTGCAGCTGTGGGCACAGGGAAGATGGGATAGACACAGAAATGTGGGCAACTGGTTTGGATGGTTCTTGGGTGATGGCTCTGAATGGTAAAAAAATAAGAGACCTGTGGGTGAGAACTGTTCAGTGGAGGCTGGCTGGGTCCTAAGGAGGTTTCTAAGCTGCTTTCTAAGTTTCTGTAAGAGCAAATAAGCAAAGATGGACTGGCTTGGGGTGAAGCTGTCACAACTGGGCTGTGAAAAGCCCAGTATGAGTGACCAAAGCCCCTCCAACAGTTTAGTTTCATTTAGCTCTGCAGTTAATTACCTGCAGGATGGGTGTTTCTCTCTTCTGCTTCGCTTGTTCATCCAGTGAAGGTGATGGAATTTCTTGCAGGGACTTTGGCTAGAGGGGGAAAGCAGCAGTGGCCATCAGGAGGAGAATGAGGCACCACTCCAGGGCAAGGGAAACAGCCCCAGTGTGGGCAGAATCAGGCAGAGAGAACTGCAAACCGCCCCCAGAAATGGTAAAAAGTAAGTCTGGGCTCACATGTGACACTTGCAAGTCCGCTGAGGATCCAAGAGTGAGGGAACATCACCTTTGCCTGCAGTGAGGGGCTGAGCACAGCTCAGGGAAGAGCTCAGCGAGCCCAAACAGCTGCAGAACAGAGCATAAAGCACCCACAGTTCCAGAAACCCCATTAGTGTCTGATGGCCACTAACTGATTGAAAAGACAGGGCTGAACTCTCCTGGGCACAAAGTGGCTCTCATGAATTCAGTATAAATAGGCTCCCCTGGAACACGACACCACACTGGGAAAATCAGGACAATGGGCAGGTTTATGCATCCTTCAGGGCAGGCTTTTTTCCCCTCCAAGGGGGGAATCTGCTCTGTTCCAGGTGACTGATGAGTCTGGTCGGTGGCAGGGCTGCAGCATTTCATCCCAGGGATGATTCCAGCTGGGGGGTGAGGATGTGCAGCTGCCCTGGCTGGGGGGGGACGTGTGGCACTGCATCACCAGCACAAAGGTTCACACAGCAGCAGCTCCCTCCCCGAGAGCCCTGGCGGGGCCAGAGCAGCATGAAAATGAAGGCAGCTTAATTAACAAAGGCTTTCTCCTCTGCTGTGTTGAGGTCTGCAGTTATCAGCATCGCTGGCAGTTCTCAAAGACTGAAATGACAGTAGTTGGCTGTAAAAGAGATAACTGTCAGATTAGCTGGGACATATCTCCGCCGAGGTTTTCTATATCATACCTATCTTGAAGCATCTCCATGTATCAAAGGGACTAGTTGGCCATTTGCCTCTCCAAAGTACCCTTTCCACCGTGATAAATAAGGCTCTGTTACAGGGGAAAGGCCTAACATTTCTTGTGCCTTGACTCAAGCTGGTTTGGAGCAGCGTTTTTCGGGCTTTGATCAATGTGCGGGGACAAGTCCTGGATGTTGTTTTCAGTGTTTGATGTATGGAGTTTAGGGTGCAAAGGACAGAAAATGTCTGTTGGGGTGTAAAGGGAGGGAGAGGGGACATTCCTGGCAGGTTCTCCATGGGGTAAGTGGGATTTCCACTGACATTGGGTAGGAAAAGGCAGTTTAGACAAATGTTTTTTCAAACCTCTTCCCCCTTTTTCTGTATCACTAAATCCCAGCTGGTTTTTGTTGGGAGAGACCTTAAAGGACCTTGTTCAATCCCCTTCCCATGGGCAGGGACACTCTGCCTTCCAAGCACCTGTCCCTTTGCTCTTCATCCCCAAACACTTGTCCTCATGTTGGTAAGTCTCAGAAAAAAAAGGTTTCAGCCTGGCTTTTGCCTGAACTGCCAGGGAATGTTCCCCTGGCTTTCCAGCTCTTGCTGAGCTGAGATTTAAAGCAATTTCCTTTCAAAGCCAGAAATGAACACAAATGAGGGGAAAGAACCGGGGGAGGAAAAGAAGAAAGACCTTTTTATTCCCAGACGGGCACTGAGATGTCTGAGCTGCAAGCCTCAAACTGATTGTTCTTCCAGAGTCTACAGCAAAAGCTCCTGAGTGTTCCTGAGCCCAGCCAGGGAGGATGCTCTGATTGCTGCTGGCTGAGCTAAACTGGAGCAAGGAGGTGAGCACACAGCCCCTGGTTTTATTGAACAACTGCTCATCCTGAGCCCTCAGCTGGAATGAAGGCCATGACATGGGAGGGAGCCAGACATGAGCAGAAAGCCACCAAATGTCCTTGCTCTGAGGTCCTGGGAGCCAGACTGTTCTCCTGTGTCAGGAAAGTTTGTCTGCTGGCCATTTCTAATGGCCCTGGCACAGTGTGACTGGGTCAAATGGATGATATTTCTGTTTGGAGCTAGGCCTTGAGTGGAAAACTGGAGTTTTGTCAGGGAATGGCTTTGAGGAGGAAGTCTGCTGTTTTAGAAGATGTAGTTTTTTACTCTGACCGACCTATTCCATTCTAATTCCTCCATTAAGCACTGTATTTCAAGGGGACATCACTATTTTGGAGTGAAACCCACTGCTTTTAGGTTTGTTTTGGACAAGATCACGTCCACAGGGAAGTGTCAGAAAACAGCAACAAGGATGGCAACGCTGGGTGGCAAAAATGCCACCAAGCCATAGCAGGGACAAGAGGAGCTGCTGTCACAGCAGCCCGTGCTCTGTGCTTGGCTCAGGGCTATTTCTGGGTTATTTTCTGCTGTGCCCCAGCAGCGAGGACAGAAGCAGAACTATCTCTCCACCAGTTTGCTGATCCATGACAGACTGGGCTGAGTGTGCATCCCTTTCCTGCTTGGACTTTCTTGCCAGTGAGATAAGGATGAAGCCTTGGCAGGCAGAGGAAGGGTGGGGCAGGGCTGGAGGCCACAAACTTTCACTCTTGATGCACCAGCAGGGCTTGTTGGGGCTTTGGAAATGTTGCTCTGTAAAATGGGGGTGACCTGAGTATTTCCCAGTCTTGCCCTGTTTGCTAAATACCCTGTCAGAGAATAGAAATGGAGGGAAATCTTTGGATTCGTGTGTAGGACTGGCAAGGTTTAATCTGTTCCTGTTTGCAGAGGGCTCTAAGAGCGGGTGGAGATTTGCCAAGTGTTTGCCAACATTAATGGTTAATTATTATGAATTCTGGCAGCCCACAGACGCAGCCAGCATCGTTCTCCAAGTGGGATCCAGACCTGCAATGGAGTTGTTACACAGAAGATGGGAAGGGACAGCTTCTAGCTCTGTTCTGTCCTGTTCTCCCAGCCAAAGCCCCATTCCAAAATCAGGCAGCAGTGGCACCTCTCTGTCTCATCAGAGCTACAAATCCAGGACATTTGGCAGAGGGAGGCTCGGCCTTTTCCATGTCTGGGCTCATTTGTGTCTGCTGGAGCCCTTTTTGCCTGAGTGAACAGGATGGAAATTGTGATCTGAGATGAGCTGTGTCTGGAACTGGTGGGTGCCACAGCAGGGACAGATCCAGAGCTGGCTGGAGAAGGGCTCTGAGCATGGTCTGTGCCCAGGCTGGGGCAGTGAGTGCCTGGCTGTGCCACGGCACTTCCAAATGTGTGGATGCCACGCTGAGGGACCACAGGAGAGGACAGAGCTGGCAGATCTGAGTTTGGGGGTCTCCCAAGCACAGCAGGGCAGCTGCATCCTGCCCTGAGCACCCAGAAGGGTCCCCACAGTGCTGGAGAGGGTGACAGCAGCCAGCTGGCCCCGAAGGGGGGAGATTTGATTTGCCAGACTTCATTTGCAGCAGTGCCATTGCAGCAGTACCTGAGAAAGCTGCCTTTATCTAATTGTAGCCATCCAGAAAATGAAATCAACTGCATAAAGAGCTCAAGGTCCATTTGATCCTCTGAGCATGCCTAGCAATTGCCAAATTATGAAAATGCAATAGATCTTGGGGCTCCGCCGGCGCTGATTTATTTCTGATTTATTTCTGATTTCTCCGTTTGAACGCGCAGCCTCAATTTCCAAAGCTGAAAGCTGCATTGTCCCCATCTTTGGGCCACTGATAATATTTGAGAGTTATGGCCACGGAGAAATGTTTGCTCTAAAAGGTAACTTCAAGGTGCATTAGTCTCGGATAATTGACGGAGGCTGAGGAAGTGATTTGGGGAGCGTTTGTGCGGAACAAAGATCCCAGTGAGCACTTACCTTAAATTAATGGTGGAGCGAGGAGCAGCTTGCACCTGATCAGCTGCCACTGCTGCTAAATGAAGTCAGGCTCTAAAGTTATTAGCAAAATATCTCTGAAACAGCCCTGCTGTGGATTTATGGGTTTGCTTCAGTCTTTAGGGTCCAAATCTGCATTGTGCTCAGCATTCCCTGGTTTGGGTGAGAGCAGGGAATGCTCAGCATCCCTCAGGATTGGAGCTCAGGTCAGGCTAGCAGGGCTCACACCTTTAACTCCCTTCTTAATCCCCACATGGAATGAAAGGTCTTCTCTCCACACTTAGTAAATCTCCAATTTTATTTCTCATTATTAAATCATGGAATTGGCCATAAATGTTTAAATTAAGTGAAAGGAAGAGAGATTTGTGAGAAAATTGAAGCCTCTTTGAGGAATTGAAGAATAATCTCCAAGGATGAAGAAAGTTGCATTTGCTAGACCCGAAAGTGAAAGGATCAAAAAGCTACAGAAAAGAAATAGAAAATTGCATGGTTTAAATCCTCTCCCCCGCCCTCCCCTAAAACCTCTGCTGTTTTTAATATAGGGAGAAGTATTCTGATAAGCAGCACAGTCTAAAAGATGCTCTCTGCTCTGCTGCTGCCATTATCTCTGTGTGTGACCCAGGGAAACTCTGTGACCTCGGTGTCCCCGTGCCCCTGAGTGTGACAGTGACACTCCTGCTCTGTGTGCAGCGAGACCTTTAGAACATTATTAGTGTGAGCTGGGAATTAATTGGGTTTAGATGCCTCGCTCTAACTGGAATAAAGCCTGCTTTTTTCCTTTTTTTTTTTTTTTTTTTTTCATTAGCACAGTGTGTAATTAACTCTTTGATTTTTCACAGACTGGGTTTGATTCCACATCTCAGGTAATTTTTCAGGAATACATGAGAGAGTTTTTTTGCTCTTCAGACCAAATGGCAGAGAAATTAGGGGAGTTTGTGGCTTTTATTCTGGATGTGATTCCCTTCTGGCCTCTGTTTGTGCAACTCAGACCCTGGTAAGTGCCCCAGTGACATTTGTGGTGACATTAATTTGTGGTGCATTAGAGGGAAGCCATGGGATGGGATTATTTTCAGATATTGAGCATGTTTTGCTTGCTGAGTTTAATCAGGTCCAGCTCTAAAAATATGAAAATAACTGGGATTTGGTGGCCCTGTCACCTCACACGTGTCAGTGGGGTGAGTGTGGGTGTGAGGCATCACTGCTGGTATCCCCTGCACAGCCAGGCAGGAGGAGGATGAGCTGATCCCAGTTCTCCCAGTTCCCATGGCCTGTTTAACCCCGAGGAAGCAGCTGTGGGAAAGAGGGGAGCCTGCCAGGGAGGGGCCAGGGTTGGTAGAAGCTTGGGCAAGAGGATACCTGTGTGCCAGGGAGGAGGAGATGGAGACCCACAAAACCTGAACAATGAGACGGCAGCGTGATCAGCACTCAGGATCTGGGTTAGCTTGGGCTGAATTCAAACTGCTCCCTGGAGGGGGAAGATTATATTGTGTTAACAATTCCCTGACCTGCCCAGGCTCCGTGGAAATGGGCTCTGAAGTCAGCCAGGGCTCCAGCAGCCACTTTCTCACACTTGCAGCACTGACCCAGCGGAGGTTAACGCAGACATCTGCTCTATCCAGCCCATCTGTAATTATAGAAAGCAGCCCCTGAAATGTGTTTCCAATCAAACTGTGGTGCCAGTTACCAGCTAAAATATGCTCTGTCTGCCTTCTAGCAACTGAATAGCCCAGGTGAGTTGTGCAAAAAGAAACCACGAGGATTGTTAGGGGAAGAGTGTGGCCTCTGGATGCAATGGAATTCTTTATCTCCCTGAAACAGATCCGAGAGGCAGAGGGGGAAGGAAAACTGAGTGCAGACAAAGCTCTGCCCAGAATGTATTGAAAGGACCAAATGAGCCCTTCAGAGCAGGGAGGGAAGGGTTTTTAGGGAGTGCTAGCAAGGAAATGTTCAGCTGTGCTGGCCTGCCCAGAGCAGAATGAACCCAGTGTTGTGTCAACAGGGTAAAAAGCAAGGACACCCAAGTGGTTTTCTGTCTGTGAAAGGACAAACAGGCCCAGGAAATGTATTTCAGCTTGGGGCTGCTGCTGAGAGCAGCCCAGGAGGAGAGGAGGGAGGAGAGTGGGGCTGGCAGGGGGGCACAGGGCAGAGCTGCTGCTGGAGAGGGTCAGTGTGACGTGCCTGGGACACCTGGGGAGCCCTGAGCCCTTCACAGGGGTACATTCACCACGGGATGTGGCAGTGATGTGTCTGCATGACCCTGGCATCAGGCAAGGTTTTCTCCAAGGTTTTTTCCTGAAGAAAGTGCTCTGTGCTTTGTTTAAAGAGCCCGAGGAGAAGCAGGGCACGGCAGGCAGTGCAGCTGTGTTTTCCTGCTGGTAATAGGTTTGGGCACCTCTGATTAGCTCATTAGATTCTATGACTAAGCCTATTTAGCTTTTAAGCTTGGCGCTGGGCTTGATGTGCTGATGGCTGCAGCTCTGCAATGGCCTCACTTTCCTTCTTGGCAGGGAGAGATATAGTTTATATATAATATAATTACATTATATTATATTATAGTTTATATGTAATATAATATAATATAATATTATTACATTCCCATCCAGGGGGTGGAATAGGATGAGCTTTAAGATCCCTTCCAACCCAAATCAAGCTGGGATTCTCTAATTCTGCCCTTGAGCAGCCACCGCAGGAAAGGAGGCGCCAGCACTGGGCAAACAGGAGAGGAGGGGGTGAACTGGTAAGGAGCAGGCGGGCACTGCCAGCAAAGGGCTCTGGCTGCTGCAGGAGCCACACAGCCAGGGCTGCTGGCATTTTACATCCTGGGCCTGCAGGGGCTGGGGCTTGGCAGGTTTTAGGTGATTTTATGTGGTCAAGGCTTGGCAGGTTTTGGTGATTTTACGTGGTTGTGGGTTGGCAGATTTTAGGTAATTTTATGTGGTCAAGGCTTGGCAGGTTTTGGTGATTTTACGTGGTTGTGGGTTGGCAGATTTTAGGTAATTTTATGTGGTCAAGGCTTGGCAAGTTTCAGGTAATTTTATATGGTTGTGGTTTGGCAGATTTTAGGTAATTTAATGTATCCAAAGCAGCAGCCTGGGGCAAGGGGGTGTCACCCTGAGGCAATTCCTGTGCCCAGAGCTGGGCCCTGGCATCATCCCTGTGTGGCACCACAGGGTCACAGGCTGGGCCAGGGCAAACAGCTCCCTGGGTCCTCCCTGCTCCCTGGGGCCATCCCGAGGCACAGGGCTGTGTCCGGGTGATTTGGGAATCTCTCCAGCCAGCCATCCTGTGCCCAGAGCTGGGCCCTGGCATCATCCCTGTGTGGCACCACAGGGTCACAGGCTGGGCCAGGGCAAACAGCTCCCTGGGTCCTCCCTGCTCCCTGGGGCCATCCCGAGGCACAGGGCTGTGTCCGGGTGATTTGGGAATCTCTCCAGCCAGGGTGACTTGGTCTCTGATAATTAACTTTTTCCTTAATAAAGTCCTTCCTCCTGTCCAGGTGGGACTCTCTGGGCTCGGTCCCCCGGAGCAGAGCTCGGACCCTGCTCGGAGCCTCCCTGCCAGGCAGGGGTGAGCTCCCTTCCCACCCCGAACAGCCCCAGTTCGCTGCCAGGGGGATGCTCCCGTCCTTCCTCTCTGTCACCCTCCTGTCCCCGCTCGCGATGTCGCTGTCCCCGCTGCTCTGAGGGGCCCGGCGCTGTCCGCAGCAGTCCCGAGGTGCCTGCGGAGGGTCGGGATGCCATTCCCGGTGCGCTGCCCCCGCTCCTCCCGGCGCGTCCCCAGGAATCCCCCGCTCGGTGACACGGGTGACGTCACCGGCGTCGCCGTCTCCGCGGCAACGGGGGGCGCGCCGCGCCACGTGACGGCGCGCGGCGCCACGTGACGCGCGGGAGCTGCTTCCGGGTCGATGCGGGACAGGCGACAGCGGGCCTGGGTGAGCGGGGCCGGGGGCGGCGGGGACCGCGGGCATGGGCGGCAGCGGCCACAGCGGCACCCCCGGCACCGCCCGGGCCCGGCCCCGCCCGCCGCGCCGTGCGGGAGGCCGCTGTCGGCCGGGGCCGGCCCAGGCCGTGTGGGGGACAGCGACAGCGAGTGTGAGGGGCGGGCAGCGGCCTCGGCGCGGGAAGGAGGCGGCTGCGGGCTCGTGGTGCCCCGCACGGACGGGGGTTTGCGGCGGGGAGTGGTCGCTGCCGCGGGACAGCGGCACAGGGGGCACAGGGGCCAGTCCGGGTGTCCCCGCGGGCTCTGGGGCTGCTCAGCGCAGTGCCGGCATGGAGAGCAAACAGCCCCGCTGCGCTCCGCGACGGGGCGGTGACAGGGTCACAGCGGGTGGCTTGTCCTGCCGGGCTGACACAATCCCTGGGAAATCCCGCTGGGATCTCCCTGCCCAGAGGAGGGGGGGACTGCACGTCCCCTTCCAGCCCAAAGCTTCTGTGGTTCCCTCCTCTGCCCCACCCCCGAGAGCATCTCAGAAATAATCTGCCTGAATCACGTCTCGGGGGGTCGGTGTGGCCGCTCCTTGCAGGCGGGTGTTGGTGCAGTCCATCCTTGCTCACACCCCGGGAGGGGTTTGCTGTGTGCCTGTGCGGGATGTGCCCCCGAGGCCTCCGAGTGCCGCTGGAATGGCATTAGCGTGCCATTAACGATGTCGTTCTCCTGAAGGGTCTCTTCTCCTGAAAAGCTCGGGGGATGGAAACGTTTTCCGTGCTGGTTTCAGTGTTCTCCTTTTCACCCATCAGCTGGAAATGTTTTCCATGTTGGTTTCAGAGTTCTTTCACCCAACATCTGGGAATGTTTTCCCTGTTTGTTTCAGTGTTTTCCCTTCTCCCATCAGCTGGGAATGTTTTCCGTGCTGGTTTCAGAGTTCTTTCACCCAGCATCTGGGAATGTTTTCCCTGTTTGTTTCAGTGTTTTCCCTTCTCCAGTCAGCTGGGAATGTTTTCCATGCTGGTTTCTGAGTTCTCTCTTCACCATCACTTGGGAATGTTCTCTGCGCTGGTTCCAGTGTTCTCTCTTCATCCATCACTTGGGAATGTTTTCCATGCTGGTTTCAGAGTTCTCTCTTCACCATCAGCTGGAAATGTTTTCCGTGCTGGTTTCAGTGTTCTTTTTTCACCCATCACTTGGGAATGTTCTCTGTGCTGGTTCCAGTGTTCTCTCTTCATCCATCACTTGGGAATGTTTTCCATGCTGGTTTCAGAGTTCTCTCTTCACCATCAGCTGCAGCAGCACACTGGGTTTCCCTGGATTCAATCTCAAGGCAGGTCAGACTCTTCCCAGAGCCTTCCCAGTGCTGCTTCCAGCCTGGGAATCCCAGCACAGGAAGGATGTGGAGCTGCTGGGGAGAGTCCAGGGGGTCAGAGGGGAGCTGGGAGAGCTGGGGTTGTTACCTGAGAGGAGAAGGTTTGGGGTGACCTCAGGGTCACTCCCAGTGCTTGCAGGGAGACAGATGGAGAGGGGCTATTCCCAAGGGCCTGGAGTGACAGGACAGGGGGGAATAGCTTCAAAGTGTCAGAGGGTGGCTTTAGGCTGGATATTGGGGTGAAATTCCTCCCTGTGAGGGTGGCAGGCCCTGGCACAGGGTGCCCAGAGCAGCTGTGGCTGCCCCTGGATCCCTGGGAGTGTCCAAGGCCAGGCTGGATGGGGCTGGGAGCACCCTGGGACAGTGGAAGTTGTTGGAACAAGATGATTTTTAATGTCCCTTCCAACCCAAACCATTCTGGGATTCTTGTCCTTCCTCACTGGGGTCACAGCCCTGCAGCAGAGCACTTAAACATGACAACAAAGGCTCTTTGTTGCCACCTCTCAAAGCCCAAGTGCCTCGTGCTGTCATTTAGAAAACCCAGAGTTATTTTGAGCCCTGAATTGTCCCTGGTGCTGTCAGCAGGGCCACGCTCAGAAACGTGCACCTTGCAGGTCACCTTGTGCTGCCAGCATTCCCCTGGAAGCTGTCATTCCCTCTGCACATCCTGCTGCCAGGCAATTGTGGGGACTCAGAGAAGCCACAGATGATTGCCTGGAATCCCAGGGGAGGGGAGCTGGGAAAGGTGACTGCCCCACTCCACAGCAGTTTTGTCATCTCACAGTGGCACTGCTTTTCAAAAGCCAGTGGAAGTTGTTGGAACAAGATGATTTTTAATGTCCCTTCCAACCCAAACCATTCTGGGATTCTTGTCCTTCCTCACTGGGGTCACAGCCCTGCAGCAGAGCACTTAAACATGACAACAAAGGCTCTTTGTTGCCACCTCTCAAAGCCCAAGTGCCTCGTGCTGTCATTTAGAAAACCCAGAGTTATTTTGAGCCCTGAATTGTCCCTGGTGCTGTCAGCAGGGCCACGCTCAGAAACGTGCACCTTGCAGGTCACCTTGTGCTGCCAGCATTCCCCTGGAAGCTGTCATTCCCTCTGCACATCCTGCTGCCAGGCAATTGTGGGGACTCAGAGAAGCCACAGATGATTGCCTGGAATCCCAGGGGAGGGGAGCTGGGAAAGGTGACTGCCCCACTCCACAGCAGTTTTGTCATCTCACAGTGGCACTGCTTTTCAAAAGCTCGAGGAAGAAAATGTTGGGGGTTCAAAGCTGTTGGATGTAAATGTCAGTAGTTTTTCTTCTCACTTCTGGATTGCTCTCACTCTGCAGCTGAAAACGTCATTTTTTTACCTCTAAGGTGAGTTTCTCCTGTGGAATTTCCAGCTGATGTTTGTTCAGCAGACAAAGAGGGATGGAGCAGATGGAAAAGCCACGTGAAGGACAGAGGGCTTTATGCACAGGGGAGTTCCAGAACTTCCAGAGCAGGAGGTCTGAATGGGTGTTTGGAAATGTCTGTCTGTGGATGGAGCTGAGCTCCCAAAGCGCTCTGGAAGTTTCAGCCTAAAGCCTTGGTTTAGCCTAAGACTAAACACCTTGTTCCTATCAAACTCCAGTTTGAGGATTTATTTTTTGATGCTAGATAGAGTAGTGACATGAGCCAAGTTTGAGCTATGAATCAACCAAGCTGTTGAGAGATAAAAGTTGGGGTTTTTTTTGGTTTTTTAAAGACTAATCCTGTAAGTCCCTATTTGTGACATTTAAACTTTATATAGAATACAAAAATTATGACATGCTTCAGTCAGATGCTGCTTATTGTACTCAAATCCTTTTGGTTGGTGGGTTTGAGGTAGTCTGGTCATGAAGAAGTGAAGTGGAAATTGTTAAGCAGGTGATTCTCAGCAAAGGGAGCTTTAGTGAAATCACTTTTGTTTAGAATTTTATATACCTTTATATCCTTGCCTGTAACAAGTCTAGGGGAAAGAAATTTTAATTCAAGATTAGCAACATGGCTTGCAATGAATGTGTGGCCCAAGTCTGAGTTTTTAAAATGTGATTTTGCAGTAATTAGTGGAAAAGCTGCCCTGTGACTAATTGTGCAGTGTAGGACACCTGCACATTCCTGCACGTTCAGGATTGTGATGCTGTGATGGGTAGCAGGCCTAGGAGACCTCTGCAAACAGCAATCTCTTCATTCATGAGCCAAGCTCTGCTTTGTTTTGCGTTCCAAACCCATCAAATGCCAGGTTCAGAGCGTGCACAGGGACACAGGGCAGAGACAGAGGCTGGGTCCCACTGGCCATGGGGGGATCCTGGTGCCAAAGACACTTCCAGCTGACTCTCAGTATCTCTCCAGGCAGCTCCAGGCCAGGCCTCCTTCCTGTGCTGCTCTGTGCCATGCCCAGATACGAAGGGCACAGTTATTATCTCCCAGCTACATTAGGCAGCTGCAGAGTGGAGTTGGCAGGAATTGCCTTTCGGCCTGGCCAGACGGTGTTTGGTGACACAGCAGAAAGGGGAAGTTGGCAAACAGCTGTTGGAGCAATCTCCTGCTCACAAACAGCTGGTTGCTCCTTCCCCTCCTGGCTGCCCTGGAGAGGTGTTTGAGAGGAGCTGTGGGTTTCTCACAGTCCTCGTGGGAGGGCAGAAGTGACAGGTACAGAAGTCACCTCCTGCAGCCTGGAATTGTCCTGGAAGAGCACCTGGGGTAAGGAGGTCTTGAGCTTGGCCTGTAATGCTGTGTCTGTACAGCACCAAATCTTCTGCCTTTGTGTTCTTTTCAAGTAATGTTTTGCTTTAATCCTGAATTTGAAATAGGACCTGTCAGATCTGGAGCTCAGAAATAAAACCTGTGACCCATCTCCTTGCTTCCCCTGTGCTCTCAAGCACCACTATTAGAAGTGAATGTAACTTTCTGACTGCTCATGTGCTCTGTTTTTCTCTTCTCTAACCAGAAGTCCAAGAAGGGAGCATGGACCAGCCCAGTGGAAGGAGTTTCATGCAAGTTCTGTGTGAGAAATACAGCCCTGAGAACTTCCCCTACCGCCGTGGGCCCGGCATGGGGGTGCATGTCCCAGCCACTCCACAGGGCTCACCCATGAAAGGTAAATTCTGATTTTCTGAGCATCTGGGGGGTGCTGGGAGGAATCAGCTGAAAGAGGAATCACCTTGGATTGCCCAGAAAAAGAACCATCACAATGTGTTTTTTATTGGAGAGTTGAGACTGGAATCTGACAATGGGAGAAAGTGACTGAACTGATTGTTTTAAAAATCCAAATTTCTCTACAGCATGACAGAATCAGAATTAGAGAATAGAAGAAAATAGAATAATTTGGGTTGGAAGGGACCTTCAAGATCACCAGGTTCCAGCCCTGTGAGGGGAAGATGGACCTAAGGCCCTGTGCAGTCTGTTTTGAGGGTTCAACTTTCCTTCAGACCACTGATGCTATTTTATTATTGGCTGCACAAATTAGAATAATTTGGGTTGAAAGGGACCTTCAAGATCACCAGGTTCCATCCCTGTGAGGGGAAGATGGACCTAAGGCCTGTGCAGTCTGTGTTTTGAGGGTTCAACTTTCCTTCAGACCACTGATGCTATTTTATTATTCTGGCTGCAGCAACAGATTTTGGCAGAGGTGGCTTAAAAATACATAAAATATCTAAATTTGAGGTTGGTTCCCATGCCACCAGCTTGCTTTGATGCCTGCAGGGACAGGAGCTCAATGTACACAGGAGGGGACATATTTCAGGCAGAGTGATGAGTTGTTGAATCTCTGCTTTTGTGCCAAGTGCCTCAGTTGAACTTGCAGTGTACTTTGTCTTCTCGAGGCACCAAATGCTTTGTGACCTAGTGGAGAATTCCCCTCTCCTGTGCTCCTGACCTTGCTGCCTGCAGGGAATTTAGCCAGGTGTGTGTCTGAAGCTCTGTGCTGCTCGTGGATGTCCTTGAGCCTCCCAGACTGCAGAATCTGTGTCACCATCTCCTCTGAACTAGATCCATGTGACACCTTTTAGTCTTCCCTCACGCTCTGATGTTGGCATTTAATTCTTGGTTTGTGCGGGTGGGACTGAGATTCACATTGATCCCATCAGAGCTGCCCCTTCTTTGTGTCACACATCCTGCCCATCATCATCTGTAGGAGTGATCCAAACTTCCATCAGGTCAATTTGTGTCATAACCAGCCCCAAAGGGGAAAATAGCCATGGAAATCAGCTGGATGAAGTTTCCAATAACTGGGTTTGACAGAGGAGAAAAAAGGGCCTGAGTTCAGCTGAGGATGCAGCACTGAAAATGAACAAGAACAGAAAAATGGCCTGATGGAATGTTCAGTCAGTGCCTTCTCTGCAGGTAAATTTACCTCTCTCCTGCTCACCTGAGCTGTTGGGGTGCTGAAAAGAGGCCACGTCTTAAAACGTGACTGAAACCTGACTTACAAGTGCTGCATTAGTAATTCCCAAAGTGCCACACTGTCCTTTAAAGAAACCAAACACTTCTGAGCCAGAAAACTTGGAAACCCAGATGACTGCAGGTGATTGTTTGCTGCCAGAATCCCTTTCTAGCTGTGCAGCTGTCAAGTATTAAGGAGAAAAGGGGCCACCTATTTAGGAAAAAGCTTGTGGTTGGATTTTAATAATTGTTTGCTGCTAGAATCTCTTTCTAGCTCACAGCTGTCAAGTGTTAAGGAGAAAAGGGGCCACCTATTTAGGAAAAAGCTTGTGGTTGGATTTTAATGGATTTTCCTGCTCCAGAGAGGTGGGAATCACGTTGTACATGAAGGGGTGTAAGACTGATGGCTTGCCTTGCCTCAACATGGTGGAAATTGTTTCGGACAAGAAACTCCCAGATTCTTGTCATGGTTTAGCCTTAGCACAGCAGGCTGGGATTGAGGTCCAAGTTCTTACTTGATGCTTTGAGTACATTTACCTGTCTGAGGAAGAGCTGGAGCAAAACCAAAGCAGAAATGGAAAGGCAGAGCAGAGACCATTTTTGAATGAATGCTGAATGCTCTACATTGAACCTTGGCAAGGGAAAGCTTAGAAAGGAAATGTTTAAATGCCTCCTAAGAAATGTTTAAATACCTCCCAAGAAATGTTTAAATACCTCCTAAGAAATGTTTAAATACCTCCTGGCTGTTACTAGGCCCAGGTGGGCTCAGGGCAAGAGGATAAGGGAGTCTGAGTGTGCAGCTGACACTCCCCTAGGCCTGTGTCCTATCTGCAGCAGCAGCTGCTGGGGAAGAGCAGAAGCTGTGCAAGGACTGATAGGAGACAAGCCATAAATGACAAAGGACAGGCCTGAAATACACAGAAACACATGGAAGAACTGAAGGGCACTGATAGGAGTGGTACTTCGTGTTTACAACCAAGCTTCAGGATGGTGTCGGTACAAAATCCGTGTTTAACCTGAAATCGGTGTCAATTCCGACATGACTGGTGGATTTCTCCTGCTGGCTGTACCATCCGTGTTTGGGGCTGGGCTCTGTGACTCCAGGGCAGTGCTGAGCACAGGCAGCTTGTGTTTTTCCCTGTGCCAGACCGCCTGAACCTGCCCAGTGTGCTGGTGCTCAACAGCTGTGGCATCACCTGTGCCGGGGACGAGAACGAGATCGCCGCCTTCTGCGCCCACGTCTTTGAGCTCGACCTCTCTGACAACAAACTGGAAGACTGGCACGAGGTAAAATGGTGATGGGCACCTCACTGGGTACCTTTCACAGCTATTACTGACTGCAAATGCGTTGCATTGATGAGAGTTCCATTTTTGTGGCTCCTTTCTCATCTCTGAAGGTGATGTTTATGTACTTTGACAGCAACTGAGCAATACATGTGATGAAATTAATCCAGTGTGGCACTTCACTCCTGGACCTTGTGACTTTCAGTCTTGGCCTGTGGGTGAAAAATCTGTATTTTTATTTTATTTCATCATGCAAAGCACTGGAACTGGCATTTCTAGCACCAAGAAGTTAGTGAGCAGTTTAGTTTTTAACAGAGTGGCAGTTGATTCCCAGCTTTGCCACTGTGATAAGGTGCAAGGTATTTATTCCCTCTCCACATTTGCTGCCTTATCTGCAGAACAGATTTAATAATATTTACCACAAAGGGTATTTCTGCAGCCTCATTAATTAATGCTAAATGCTGTTGTAAAATCCTTTGAAGTGCTTGGGTGAAATAATGCTCAATAAATGCAATGTAACAGGAGTGAAACAATCTCAATCCATTCAAGTGTCATTAAGATCCTCACTGGATTATGCTGTCCTTTTATGTTAGTGTTTATTGTTGAAAATATGTGGGAAAAAAACCAGGATATCATGGGTTTTTGTGCCATCAGATTGTCCTGTCTTTAAGCAGGGGGAATGCAGTGTTTGCAGTGTCCAGCCCAGTGGGGCTGACCTCATACCTGGTCATGCACTGGTCCCTCACAAGCTGCACATCTCACACCCTGCTCTGTGTTCAGTCTCCTCAGGCTGCCCTGGAACTGAAAGGCTCCTGTGTGTGCTGGCCCCTTCCTCTGAGCCAGGATTAGGTTTTCACAGCCCATCCACAGCAGATAAATATCTCCCCACCCCTAAAACCTGCCCGTGCTGGGGATTCCAGATCCCTGGTAGCCTATTCCCATGCTTAGCTAATAACCTCATAGGCTAAACTGTGTAATTTAAGTCTCCTGTGCTGCAATTTCAGCCAATTTCTGCCTGCCCTGTTCTCATCAGGCAGGAGGAGCATCCTCACTGTTCCTCATACAACAGCTTTTCATACCCACTAAGAAGAACTTTAATGCCTCCTTTCCTTATTTTAGTATAATACTGAACAAAAATACCCTTCTTCCAATCATCCATCATAAACCATTTTTTCCTAAATCCTTTTTGCTGGACTGATGTCATCCAGTTTGCCTTCTTAATTCCTGAGGTGCAGCACCCAAACCATGACATCACCTGAAGGAGGCGGGGAGTGAGGCAGACTCACTACACACTTGAGTTCATGAGACAATCCCCCTTTGCCATTTATTGACCTCTGTGTGCCATGGTGTGCCCATCCCAGAGCTTTGTGGAGTGGAGCTCTCCAGCCAGCTCTTCTCTGGCTCACAATTATTTTCTGCATTGATGCCTGCTGGTGTTGGAAGCTCTTCCCACTCAGTTCCCCAGTCAAGGAGGGAATTGGGGAGTGGCTGAGCTCTGTGGGAGCAGTGGGGAGCTGGACAAGTGCTCAGTGCTGGCCGTGGTGGCAGGAAAAGTGTCCATGGCCCCCTGTGAGCAAGGCTGGCTCTGGAACGTGCAGCTGCTCAGCCTTGAGGTGGATTTATGACCTCTCCCAAGAGACTGCCTTTCTCTTATCAAGCTGCTCCTACAGTGTAATTAAATGAACTCTTGAGGAGAATGAGCAATTAACCAATCCATCTAGATCAGGAGTGGCTGCAGTATGAATTACAGGTAGATATCCCTATGTTTGTCCCTATATCTCTGCTTTGTGATGATTCCACAGGGCCCCTTTTAGGAGGTGAGATATTATTGCCAGAGGTCTGATTACTGCCTGATACACATTTCTTTCTTTCTGGTTTTTTTTTTCTTCCCTCCCCACTTAGGTCAGTAAAATTGTGTCCAACGTCCCCCACCTGGAGTTTCTAAACCTGAGTTCCAACCCTCTCAGTTTGTCCGTTTTAGAGAGAAGTTGCGCTGGGTCTTTCGCTGGCGTCCGCAAACTTGTGCTCAACAACAGCAAAGCTTCCTGGGAAACAGTGCACACCATCCTGCAGGAATTACCTGAGTAAGCCTGGGAATCTGGGGTTTGCTGCACTCAGGTCAAGGCTGGGTTATGGGGTCGTGTGGTGAGGGGTGAGGGGGCTGTGAGGATGCAAACATCAGTAGAGAAAAAGGGATGTTTGCCTTTGGGAGTTTGGGAACTCCAGGTGAGTGCTTCACATTGTCCTAAAAACCAAACTTGGGTGGTGCTGCAAAGCCCAGGCCTTCTCTTCCTCCAAACCTAAATACCAGAGATGGGTAGTGACCCCAAAAATGTAGGAGGGTCACACTTCCCTCTGAGTCACTGTGCAGTGAATGGTGCAGGACATTCCTGTTAAATGGGAGGTACCTCTGAGGGTCTGGCCACTTGTCAAGGAATATTTCATCCTGTTTTTCTGTGTTGATTTCTGTGGTTTGGTCACGGGCCACCTTGGCATTGTGCTCCCATGGGTGTCCTCAGTGGCTTCATTTTGATGACAGATCCCTCCTTGTGTGGCTTTGTGAGCAGAGATGGTGACAGCAGAATGTCCTGCATGGCCAGTTTACACTTCTCTGGGATTGTGAGAGTTCAGTTGTCTGAAACTTAGTGGGACCTGTTCTTTCTTTATAGGGATCTGTTCTTTCTTTAATGGGAATCTTTGGCAGTGATGTGGGGAAAAAATCCTCATCAGCGTTGTATCAAAACCCCTTAATTTTAAATTAAGCTGAGAGCACTGGCAGCAGGTCCCAGTCACTGTTGGAGCTGGGTTGGTGGCTTGTTGGGCACAGAAGCAGAAGACAACCCCAACCAATCTGTTACACAATACTGGCAGAGACTCAGGGAGCACTAAAAAGGTTTTTTTAATCTCTGAAAATATGCATGGGAGCACAGATGAAATATTCTATGTGGAGTGCTCAAAGGCCTGCTCTGCACTGAGGTTCTCAGAGCTGTTACAGAAAGTTGTGTTAAAATAAAATAAAATTGGTGATGTGATCCTTTCTGCCCTGTGCAGCTTGGAGGAACTCTTCCTGTGCCTTAATGACTACGAAACAGTGTCTTGTTCTCCAGTTTGCTGTCAGTCTCTCAAGCTACTCCACATAACTGACAATAATCTTCAAGACTGGACTGAAATTCGAAAGTTGGGAATTATGTTTCCATCACTGGACACACTTATCCTGGCTAACAACAACCTCACCACCATTGAAGAGTCAGAAGATTCCCTGGCAAGGCTTTTCCCCAACCTAAGATCCATCAACTTGCACAAGTCAGGTGAGAGTCTGGAAGCTGGGACGGGTTTTGTTGCTCTGTCAGAGTCTCTCCTCTGCATGGATGACAAGCAATGAACTTGCCCATCTGTGGGATTTTCCTGCTGCTTTGGGTAGTCAGTCATTATCAAAGGATGAGTCAGAGCAGTGTGGACCAGTTAATCAAAATGAGCTGGGAAGGTTTTTTATGTTGGTAGTTTCCCTCTGTTTCCCATCCCTGCCTCAGGTACTCCTGGCTGGGGAAGGATAAATAAATGTCTGGCAGTGGAGGGGATGAAAGAATCCCATTTTCCCTTTATTCCCTGTTTTATCTCGGGTAAAATGAGGGCATGTGCAGGTGTGCAGTGTGGATCAGGCATCCCCCAGCAGAATCTGTGCTCAGTCATTACAGCCTCACAAGTGATGCTGGCAGCTGCTTTTACACTCCAGCCCCAGAGAATTTTCAGCCAACGCTCCAGAAAGAGAATGAGCAGTTGGAATATTGGGAAGAGCACCCTGTGCTGGCAGAGAAGGAGCTGCAGGGCAGCTCGTGGGGGCTGTGATGTGTTTGTGTATGACACATACACCAGGAATTCATCTGCAGGAGTGCTTCATGCACCAGCAGCTTTTGTTCTTTACAGCTTTATATGCTGTGCAAGTGCTGCTGAAGTGTCAGGCAGGTAGAAGGGACTTTATTAACATGCCCTACAATGTAAGCATCAAGGAATCCCTGTAATAAAAGCTTAACTAGAGGAGGAAAAGCCTGTTAAGCTGCATTTGAAAGCACTGTCTCACCGAGGAACAAGTGCTCTTCTGGTAAGTAGTTTTGCAGTTTTGATGCCAGGTGCTTAAGAAGTGTGGGCTCTGTCTTGCATTTTGATGTTTTGGGAGCTGAAAGTCAAATAGGAATCCCAAGGAGCTTGTTAAAACTTTTTTGGGGGTTTTAAAGAAAGCTGCTGCAGTTCTGGCAGGTGAGGACTCCAAGATGAGTTGTGTTGATCTCACCACAGAAGCATGGCTCTGCTGTGCTCAATCCTCAGCTTAGTTTTATTTTGCCCTCCCTGCCTTCTTTGTTATCCCAAATGTCAGGTCTTGAGGGGGCTGAAAACAAGTTAAAACATTTTTCCTTAAATGGCTGGATGGCTTCTGGGACTGTTTCACCACTGGGTTGTGAGCATAAATGGGACCCAAGGTGGTTGTGTATGTGAGGTAAAGCCATTTGATGGCTGTTTAGTGATGCCTAGAATGAAAGAAGTGCTGGTGGCTTCAACACTCTGAAGGCAGCATCCCTTTATAGACACAACATCACTGATGCTGGTCAGTCCCCAGCAGTGAGGCCAAAGGCTGAGTGGTCCATAAAAAAGCCATGGAGAGCATCCTTCTACACTTGGAAACAGCACGAAAATTTCAGCTTCTCTCTCTTGTAAGCAAATGTCGATTTTTTTTAGCAGCACATTGTGAGCAAAAAGCCAACTTCTCAAAGGAGCAGCAGTGACACTCTCCTGTCACATATGTTCTTTGGCTGTGTCTGATTATCTTGGATCCATGGTGTGTTTTCTGTGTTTGTTAACACAAATCTTTCCTCCTGAGCAGGTCTGCATTGCTGGGAAGACATTGACAAGTTAAATTCTTTCCCGAAGCTCGAGGAAGTGAAATTGCTGGGAATTCCTCTGCTGCAGTCTTACACCACCGAGGAACGCAGGAAGCTGCTAATAGCCAGGTCTGATGGTTTGTTCTGCTCAGCAGAAGCATGACAAGGCAAAGAAGGGGTGGGAGGAGGTGATCAGAGGAAGAAGCTGGCAGGAGATGAAGTTCTGTGCGAGTGCAGAAAGATTGGAGCTTGATTTGTTGGGTGGGAGCAGCTCATCAGAGGAAGAGGTTGGTAGGAGATGGAGTTCTGTGTGAATGCAGAAAGATTGGAGCTTCTTTGGTGGAAAAGTCAGAGAAGTGAAAATCTTAAATCTGCTCTGCTTCTCAGGGGATTTGGTGAGGCTCCTACAAACCTGTGCACATGTGAGGCATATCTGTAGTGAAATGAAAATGCCTAATTTTGGATGTTCTTGAAAATTACATGGAACATTCCCGCTCTCTCAAAGGGATCAAGGCCTGAGCTTCCTGGCAGGAATTGCCATGGTGTTAAAGCTGAGGCACTTGGACGTGCCAGCCTCTCTGGGCCCCCCTCCTGGCTGACTGTGGCTCTTGGTGTGTGCCTGCAGGTTGCCATCCATCACCAAGCTCAACGGCAGCATCGTGGCCGACGGCGAGCGGGAGGACTCGGAGCGCTTCTTCATCCGCTATTACATGGAGTTCCCCGAGGAGGAGGTCCCCTTCAGGTAGGAGTTCTCTGTCCTGCAGGGCACAGCAGGGACAGAAGGGTGGTGACTGGCCATGTGATGGGAAATATGTGCCAGTTGTTCCATGAAAAAAACATCCCTCACCTTCCTCCTGTCTCCTTCAATCTGTTTGGGCTGCAATTGTTGTGTTCTTGTTGTCTGGTGACATGTGGGGTCACTCCTGAGTCAGATTTGGTCTTTGAAGTGTGTCAAGTGCCATGAAACAACAGGACTGTTCAGTTCATGACCTTCATTGTTTCCTGGCCTCTCCCTCAGCTCCCCTCATAATCCACCTGTGTTTGGGAGTGCCCAAAGCCAGGACACATCGTGCTGTGCACTGCCAGGCCAGGGCATCTAATCCTCTGCACCATCTGGTGTGTGCAATGTGCCTGGCAATGGGAAGCTGTCCCCTCACTCTCAGGCCTGCAAATCACAAGTCTGATGGGTTTTCTTTGCCAAAAAAGTACATCCAATGATCCGTTCATCTTGGTAAACTAATGAACTTGGACAGATGCTGTTCAGTCTGGATCTTTTTTGTGCCAGCATCCACTTACTGCTTCTAATGGGCTGAGGAGGGATCATGGAGCATCAGACCACTGCCTTTACCTGCCCTCTGCCCTAAACCCTCACGTGCCTTTGGAGAGCAAAGCTTTATTATCCTTTTTTTACTGAAAAGGGGTAGGACAGGATTGTATGTGTGACTCTGAGGGCACAGATAGAGGTGGGGACACACTGAAGGTCACAGGTATGGCCTGGCATGGATGACAGAGGTGCAAATGGCATCTGCTCAGTGTTTTCCTCTGCTTAACTCTCATCTAAAATGCCTCTTGTTTTTCTGAAGCACTGGATATGTGACTTGCCAATCCAGTAAGGGGGTGGGAAGGCTGGAATGGGGAATGAGGGCATGGCATTTCGTGTGAATGTTAATAGGGTCAGTGATTATAATATTTGTTAAAAGCATGCTGGGGTCAGTTCAGAGTCAGAGAGCACTCATGCAGTCAGGGAGACAAGACAGCTGGTCCTTTTCCTGAGGACAAGTCCTGACTCAGCAAAGCTTTATTATCCTTTTTTTTTATTGAAAAAAGGTAGGACAGGAGAGTGTGTGTGACTCTGAGGGCACAGACAGAGGTGGGGACACACTGAAGGTCACAGGTATGGCCTGGCATGGATGACAGAGGTGCAAATGGCATCTGCTCAGTGTTTTCCTCTGCTTAACTCTCATCTAAAATGCCTCTTGTTTTTCTAAAGCACTGAATATGTGACTTGCCAATCCAGTAAGGGGGTGGGAAGGCTGGAATGGGGAATGAGGGCATGGCATTTCGTGTGAATGTTAATAGGGTCAGTGATTATAATATTTGTTAAAAGCATGCTGGGGTCAGTTCAGAGTCAGAGAGCACTCATGCAGTCAGGGAGACAAGACAGCTGGTCCTTTTCCTGAGGACAAGTCCTGACTTGTAATTTTTAGAGGGTCTTGAAGCGTAAAAATGGAAGGAAATATTGGAAGGGATAACAGCAGAGACAGAGAATGCAGGAGAGAGAAAGGGGAAGGGGAGGTGGGACTGTGAGCTCATGGTGCTGCTCCCAAAAGGGATTAATTTCCATAACATTTCATATTTCTTGTGTTTGGTGGTGACAGAATGTCAGTGATCCATATATTGCTGGGAAGGACACAGTGGGGTGCAGCTTTAGGCACCCATGATGCCTAGAACATGGATTTTGGGAGCAGGCTGTGAGTTACACATCACCAGACACCACTGGGATTGGTTTGCAGGTGGGATCTTATGTAAAAGATCACTGACATCTCACCCATCCTAGAAAACCAGGCTGATTTTGACCAACATGCCAGCTTTCTGCTAGAAAAATTACCTCCCCCTCAGATTTCTTACCCTTTAAACACTGGTACTGCCTTTCTCATGGTCAATGGCCTCTTTGTCCAAATCCCTTCATCTGTGCAGCGTTTCCAAGAGACTTCTGCAGCTACCAGGGATGGTTGTTCTGTCCTGGAGGACAGAACAGACTCTTTTCTAGTGAGGCTGCAGATGGCTCAGTGTCCCCAAGGCTGGGTTGCAGTTCCTGGACCCACAACCAGCATTCCTTCTCCAAAGGGAGAGCTGGCATTCCTTGCAGAGGGATTTTGGGTCTGTTTGTTGCTAAAGCTTCCCCTTCCTCGCTCCCAAATCTGGTGTGGTGGCTCCAAAAGTGGTTTGCAATTAGGAACTAATCAGGACACACATGTTGTGGCTGGGGTCTGACATCTGCATTGCAGTGCTGCCTGGAGCAGAGGGAGAACAACTTGAGCAGGGAAAACTTGCCAGTGGGAGCAGCCCCCCTCCAGACTGGCAAGGTGCAGCCTGTGATAAGCTCTGTCACCAGAACCCCCCTGCCTACTGCATTGCTGTCTGCAGCTGGAAGGGATCAGGCAGGCAGGGAAATGGAAGGAACAATTTATCTCAGTGGATGTCGTGGTTACAGGGAGCACAATCCAATATTGGCTGTCTTGTGGAGTGACGTCCTCGTGTCTGGGGGGTTTTAATGAGCCCTCTGCTTGTCTGCTCCACTGTTTATCTGCAGAGTATCACAGACACTTTCAGCCAGGCTCAGGTCTTCAGCAGCCTCAGCGTCTGCCAGGCTGCAAGGGGCGATTAGAAAAGTCTCCAGGGTGCCTATTATTGGGGTCCAAAATATCCATGTACCAATCTGCCTTGGTCCTGATTGATTTGAGCCAGTCACTCACACTCCCCACTTTCTTTGCAGCTCACATTCTTTCACATTCTTTCTTTGCAAAGCTCATTCTGCCCACCCTCAACAAAAGAAAATGTCACACAGCATTGCTTGACCCTCCACATATTTACAGCATATATTTGGATAATCATGGCTCTTTCATGGTGGTTCTCTCTCTCAGCTTGTCTGAAATTTGTCCCCCTCTTTATCTTCTCCCCACCGCCAGCCCAGTGTACTCTTGGTGCATGAATCATGGCAGTAATTGTGGCTGGCCCAGAAGTTGTTGCTGGTCTGCAGCAGCAGAGATGCTGAGAGTTAAAGGGATGTCCCAAAGGGGGCTGAGGGGTTGGAGCAGCAAGAGGTGGGTTCCCCTCTCCCTCTTTCCTGTCTGATGCTGCTGCTGGCAAATCCTTCCAGAGAAAGAGAAGCCCTCCCTACTGCTGGCACATTGGCTGGCATTTGCTCTGCCTGCGGGTGGGTTAAACGTGGGGAGTGTTGTTTTCTCTCAGCACTAATGGCTTTCCCAGGTAAACAGGGCTGCTCCCACCACCCTGGTGTCTGTGAGAGCAGGGCACCACATCCTGCCTGTGGATGCTCTGCTGGTGTCCGTGGGACTGGGGAAACCCTAGTGCCTTGTGGCCCTTACCTCAGTGCCCAGCACACAGAGGGGCTGCTGTTCTCCAGGAGCATTCCTGCCTCCAGCAGGACTCCCTGGGGTCACACAGCCTGCCAGATCCCATGGCTGCCCCGGGGGCTGGGACACCGCGCTCAGCTCCGCCTGGGATCAGGAACACAAAGGGCTTTCTGTGCCGGGGCTCTGAAATGTTACCTGTGCTCAGCAGCTCTCAGCCTTTGTCATCCCAGTCCCATTGTGTTCTGTGCTGCCATTCCTCCTCTTTCCCAGCCAGGCAGGGAGATCCAGCCTGGCCCGATGGGAGCGATACCAGGGGGGCGGGGGTGACACAGACTTTCCACTGCAGGGACCTTGGGAAGAGCACTCAGAGAACTTGGCTGCAAGGACAAGGTGACAAGTGGAGTGTGTGCCTCCGCTAGTAAAATTCCCATCTTGTTTTAGAGCAGGTGTGAAGGATCAGCTGGCATGAAGTGCCCTGTTTGTTATCAGCTCTCAAACTGTGCAGCAGCTCACCTTGTTTTGGTGATCTTGATGATCCTGTGCTCAGTGGAGTGTAAGATTTGGGACCTAGCTGGCCTTTGGGAAAACAGCAGGAATGTCTGATGATCAGTTAAGTCGTGAGGCCATAGATACTGGGAATCTAAACTGAAGGCTGTGTCCTTTTTGTGAGCACTGCCTTGGTTCTGGCACTCTTCAGTGAGGTGTTTTCACTGCAGCAGGAGGCGTAGAGTTGTGAGCACAGCGTCCTCTCTTTCTTCCAAATCCCACTGCAGCCACGGCTGGGATTTCTGAAACTGTAGGAGCCCAAACTGTGTTGTCAGGAAGCTGTTTTGAGACCAGTCAGCTCGAACATCTCAGGCTGGTGGTAATTTCACCTTCCTCTACAAGACACTTTTCCCTAGTGGGACACTGAGCTCACGTCAGTGCCACGGTGCAGTGTGGGGACAAAGTGACTGGAGTGCTTGGGCTTTCTGGGGCTTTTGGCTCGAATCAGGGTCAGTGTTGTCTCATGTGGGGAACACTCAGACCTGGGAAATGGGCCCTGACTGTACAACTGACCATTCTAACTTGAATTTTCCAGGTATCACGAGCTGGTCACCAAGTACGGGAAGCTGGAGCCCTTGGCGGTGGTGGATCTGCGGCCTCAGAGCAGCGCCAAGGTGGAGGTTCACTTCCAGGACAAGGTGGAGGAGATGTCCATCCGCCTCGACCAGACTGTGGCAGAGCTGAAGAAGCACTTAAAAACTGTGGTGCAGCTGTCAACAAGCAACATGCTGCTCTTCTACTTGGACCAGGAAGCTCCTTTTGGTCCCGAGGAGATGAAATACAGCTCGCGGGCGCTGCATTCCTACGGCATCCGGGATGGGGATAAAATTTACGTGGAGCCCAGAATGAAATAGCCTTTTTGCCCACACCCACACGCCCCCACACACCCACACACATGCATTGAGGAGTTTTTTGCAAGGTTTTTATTTCAGTTGGTTGGTTGAGGTTTGGTTGTGTTTCTGTAGCAGGTAATTTCTTAGCGCGGAGGAAGTGCCCTGATCTGAGAACCATGCCCACCATCCACTGCAGGTGACCTTGAGGTGACAATTGACTTCAGGACGTGTGTTTCAGTGTGGGCAATACCTTGATGTTTCCTTTGATGCTCCGGTATACTCGTGATTTGGCATGAATGGTCAGTTGTTCAAGCTAAACAATGCCAGGGTCCATAAGGGAGGAGACAGCTCGGTGCAGAATTTGACCTGTTGTTTTCTTTTCCTGAATTTTTTTGGTGTTTTGCTCCACCAGATCTCCCTTTGGCCTAGCTATCCAACTGTGGCTCGAGCTTGCTGTAGTATTTTCTTGCAGCTTGGTGCTGTCTCAACCTTTTGTTGTGCTCGAGTTCACAGGAAAGATCTCCATCAGTATTCTGCTTGATTCAGAGCTCAGGTACTTTAGTGCATCCACTTCACTCCACTGGTTTGCTTTCTGTGAGTGCACAACGTGGGGGAACGAAAAAGAACTTCCCAGAAAGAAACTTTCTTTTCAAAGTGCACGCTCTATATCCACCTGATTTTGGGGGCAAAAAAGAGGTTTTGGCTGCTGTACCCATCTCACATGGTGCCTGCAGCCTGTGGGGATAAAGGGTGTGTTGGAAAGTGAATTTTGGGAGGTGGTGGATGAGCGCTGCATTGGAAGGGCTTTTAGAACAACAGGTCAACAAGGGGTTGAAGAGCAGCTTCCCCTGTTGTCCATCCTGATGCTGAAGAGATCCTCCGTGCACTTCACCTTGTATCAGTGGGTGCTGCAAGTGGAATGGCTAAAATTCCTCTCCTGGGAGAGAGGAAGAGTCAAGTTGAAGTTTGTGTTTGTTGCTGTTGCACCAGTTCAAACCTAGCACTTTGCCCGGGTCCCTGCGTAGGGTCCGAACTTGGAGGATGTGTTGGCTCGGCTCAGCCTCTGGAAAAGGAGGGACAAAGCAGCTGGACTCAGCTTGGGAGTTCAGCAGGTTTCAAACAAAGCAGCTGGACCACCTTGAGAGTTCAGCAGGTTTCACTGGAAGCAGCTGGACTCAGCTTGGGAGTTCAGCAGGTTTCACTCAAAGAAAGCAGCTGGACTCAGCTTGAGAGTTCAGCAGGTTTCACTGGAAGCAGCTGGACTCACCTTGGAGTTCAGCAGGTTTCACTGGAAGCAGCTGGACTCACCTTGGAGTTCAGCAGGTTTCACTCTCTCTCTCTTGGCTTCCCCCACGCGCCCCTCGTAGGCATCGCGTGCTGCTGCTTCACGTAGTCCCTGTTTTCTACTGCAGAGCAGATTCCCCTGCCTGGTCAGTGAAATCCTCCTTCCTTTTCCTCTCTCTTGTTTCGCTTTCCTGTGTCTTCCCCTCTCCAAGTTCAAGACTTTCCCCGTTTCCTGGTTACAAGCAGCTGCTCAGCAGTTTTTTGGAGCTGTGCAGCGAGGGCTCTAGTTACACATGAACTCCTGACCTTCATTTTGAAATGCTCCCTTTATCCCCACGTGCACTTTCTTTCCCAGGATGCTTTTTCCCGCATCACCGAGCTCCTTTGGTATTCTTGGAGTTGTGTATTTCTCTTCACATTTTACCTGGATTGTGGGGTGGGATCATTGGGGAGGGAACAAAGTATTATTATCTCATAGTCTTCAGGTTTAGGATTTGGGGATTGTTCAGAGGGGATTAGTTCCTTATCCAAAGCAAGGGTTAAAATGGGAGGATTTAAAACAAGTTACTAATTTGTGCCTCATCCCCCTGCCAAAAATAGCAATTTCTTGGCCCCATTGAGACGAGCAGTAGGGAAGGGAGTGAGATTTTCCACAGGTAGCATAGATTTCCCATAGATCTGTGGTACCTGTAAACTAAACAGCAGGGAGATAGTGGCAGTATAACATAAAATGATGCTTTTATAAGCTAGAGCTTTACTGAAGATGTATTTTCCATTTGGGCAGTGAAAATAATTTGCTGCCTGATAGCAGAACCCTTAAGCCAACACTTCTGTATGATATATACATACCTACCAATAGGAAAAGTTGTGGTTAATAAGATATTTTGTTATAAAGCAAAGTTTTATGAAGATATGGTTGTTTAATATTAGAAGCCTATTTCAGCCCTTGACCTCCAGTGTAAGTTATCCCTGAGTGGCTGCAGAGTCTGAGGCAAGTGACCTGTGGGGATGCAAAAGTGTCTCTGACCCAATTCCCCAGAGCAGTAATTGCCTCTGTGGGTGTATTTATGGCATTGTACCTGCTGTTAGTGAGATGCTGTAACTCCTGACCAACTTCCTCAGCACAATTAAGAGTCTGGGTTTCAGAGAAGGGAATAAACAAAGGCCATTAAAGAGTGGAATGGGATGATAAAGAAGGGCCAAGTATGTGCTTTTAAGTTTGTTTGCCCACTAAAAATTGGGCTGTCCACAGAGGGATCAGTGCTGTCACCAGCTCAGAACTGGCAGTAAATCCTGCTTTCATTTGTGACAGACCTGGTGGCAACTGGAAGATGGAAAAAGAGAACACAGAGGGTTAACAGGTGCTGGGGATTTGGTGCTGACACCCAAACCTGCTCCCCTGGTCTGTTCAGGTGTGAAATCACCACCCTGCCACTTCTCCAGGAGAAGGTTTTTCTCAAGGCATTCACCTTGTGTGCAGATAGTGGAGCAGTCGTGGGGTAGAAACCAAAAGTCTTGGTTGGCTTCCCAAGGAGAAGGACTCACCCCCAAAACCAGAGAGGGTTTGTGTGTGCAGATGATCAGCTGTGGGAATGGGGACCAAACAGCACACAAGGATGTGGCAAAATACCCCAAACCACGGAACCTTGTGGGGAAGGGTCTTGTGTGTGTGCCACCCACCAGGGGACCATGTCCTGGGGAGAGAGGAGAAGGTTCTGAGTGGGGGAGGAGGTTTGGGTGCAGATGTGGCAGGAGGTTTGATTTAACCCTCTGCCATGTCAGGAGGGGCTGTGTCCAGGCATTGCCAGCGTGTGCCCTCTTCAGCTGAAGGTCCCTGGGTCTGTCACATCCGCTTGAGAAAACAAAATGGATGTGCAAGCTTCCCTGGCTGGTGTCCTACCTGAGGGCTGCTTTTCTTGTGTTTCTCCTGCTAGTTCATGCATCAAAGTTTGCCACGGGCAGCCTGCACAGCGGGCACAGCACCTGCTCCACGAGGACTTGGGTGACAGCTGTATACCAAAGTGTCCCACGGCTCCTGTGCCGAGTTTGAGGCTGTGCTGTGTGGTTTTGGAGATGTTCCTGTTCAATAGCCGTGGTTTTGGCCAGATGTTCCAGGCAGATCGAAGTTATGAATATGCACGGGGTGCTGGCTGGGATTTGTAGCCTCGTTTTTTGGGAGCTGCAGGCATGCTGGTGGCAGGTGTGACCCTGGTGGCGTGGAGGATGTGCTGCTGGGGACAGGCTCTCCCCGTGCCCTCTCCTGCTCGGGTCTGGAGTCCAACAGAGGAGCTGCAGCTCTGCCTCCTCTCTTGCCAGTGAGATCCTGTAGGTTCTGTTCCTGTGCAAGATTTGAGAATGCAAATGAGGTGCTTAAAGCAGCCCAGAGGCTAAAATATGTATTCCTGGCAGCTGTGCCTCCCTCGTTTGGATGTGGCATTTTTGTAGGCAGCAGAGAGACGCCTTCCCCAGAGCAACATTAGAGGGGCTTCAGCCATCTCGAGCCTTTGCCTCTGTGATTGCTTTTCTGCAGTTCCTGGAAACTTCAAATATAATTTAAACATGAAGATCTGTTCTTGCTCCCTGTTAATGTTGCATCCATATGTAATTTCAAAGAAGAAGAACTGTAAGTCCATCTGGTTTTTTATTCTGGTTTCTCTCCCAGGGGATAAACCTCCCGCTCCCACAATTTGCCTTTGGTTTGCTCGCAGACTTAGTGGTGGAATTCAGGCCAAAATAGGTCATTGGTTTGGATCAGTTCAATAAACTTATGTAAGTTTTTACACTAAAACCCCCAGTGTCCTGAGCTTTGCACTTCCTGTCCCCTGAAAGAAAAATATTCCCTGTTGTCACCCCAAAGGTGTGAGTGAAAACTGCTGGGATTTGTTTTTGTCCTGCTGATGGTTTTGTCTGTCCATGAGCTTGGGCACAGCCACCTCACCTGTGCAAGGAGAGGAGAAGTCACTTCCAGGAGAGCTGGAAGATCTGTTCCTCCTCTGTATTCCCCATGGCTGGGACTCATCCCCACTTCCAGGTGGGGAATAAAGCTCGAGCTCTCCTCAGAGGGACTGGCCTTGGGGTTAAAACAAATTTCACCATCATGTCCTGCACCAAATGACCCTGGGGCAGGCAGGAGGAGAGAGATGCTCCTCTGGATGGGAAAGAGCTCCTGGGCAAATCCTTTGGGCAAATCCATTGCCAGGGCATCTTCCATGGGCTGTGCCAGGGAGATGGGAACGAGACAAGGCACTGCCTGTGCCAAGGTCAAGCAGGCACAGAAGCCCTTGTGGCATCTTTGAATGCTTGTTTTCCCTCAAGGTAAGGCATGGGAGGAAGTTTTCTGCTAGAAGAATTAAGAAAAGAAGAAGTGTTTGGTTGTTCAGCTGTGATGTGTTCAGCACTGCATGATGGGAACATCTCTGCCAAAAGAAGAGAGGCTGGAAGACAAAATCTTCCCCAAAGAGTCAGTGAGACCTAATCAAACTTCATCAGTGTTCACTTGCCCAGACAAACAGGACCAGAATATTAAACTGACAGAGGGAAGCCTATTTTCACCAGTTTTCTCTGTGTTACAAAACAGAATGAGGAGAGTCAATTGATTTTCCTGGAGCTGGTTGTGTTTAAAATGTATGGGAGGGAAGGGAAGAACTGGGATACAGGCTGGAAGTAATCTGCCCCTGGAATATCAGTCAGTGCTGATATCCCTCTACCCTCCTAAAATAGCTGTTGGCTTAGAAAAGGGTAAAAATAAATTTAAAAATGAAAGATTCCTGCTAGCAAGGCCATGCTTGGAGGATGGAGGGAAAGCAAATTCTGGGATTTGCTGTGGAGGCAGCGAGCTGCCTGGTGCCCTGGTGTGCTAGGAGAGACTGCTGAGGTAAGAGACAGCTTTTTGGGGAGATCTTGCTGAACACACTGCCAGGAGCACCCAGGGAAAAAAAAGTCTGGGCTTCTTGTTGGGCTGCTGGTATTCCTGTCTCCTCTCTGTTCCTGACAAAGAGTGGGGAGGACAAGAGGAATTAAGACCTCCTAGCAGGGAAAATAGGGAATAAAAGGCCCCCACCCCAGATGTTAGAGGGAAAAATCAGCCACGCTCAGGCTGTTTTCCCACTGCTGGGGTTGGAGCAGTGCCTGTCTGAGCTGAGCCTGCTGCAGGATGAAAAATCAGCTCTGAGGTAGCTCTGCTGATGGATCCCTCACCCCTCAGCTGCTGCTCAGCTCTCCCTCTCATCCAAGATGGACATGAACCAACTCAAAGCAGTTGAAATCTTTTTTGGGGTGCAGATTGGACTCAAATGTAGAGCTGTGCTCAGCCCAGAATCCAGAGGCAGGAAAAATCCCTGTGGAAACTGCAGCTGTACGAGTGAAAATGAAAATAATGCTCACAGCAGTGAAGGTTCCCACCAGCACCAGAGAGGGTGGAAATGGGAACAGCAAGGAAACCTTCTGTGGGCTGGACTGGGTGAGTTTTTTGCTTTTCCACCTGTAAAAAAGCAGGACTTGGACGGCAAAGCAACTCCATTGAAACTCCAGGGCAGCGCCTTTGAACGGCGCTTTAAGCCTAGCACTGTTTAATGCTAATGCTGTAACTTTATATATATGGGCTTTTTCTTTTTTTTCCCCCTTTACACAAAGGAGGAAGGGGCTCAATTCTTCTGAGGGTTGGGTTTTCTGTTCCCTGAGCAGCAGAGCTGCGAGGCCAGCTCTGTCTCTCTGGCATTTCCATCTGAATCTGCCTGAAGGGGGTGAGCTTTTGGGGAAGAAAGAGGCTTCTCTCCCTCTCCAGGCCAGAATCTGATCTCCAGATTAGCCTGCTGGTTATCAACAGAGGAGCAACAGTTGTGATTGCAACTCAACACTGCTCCAGCCCTGGAAGAGCGTTGAGGAAAACAGAGTTTCCAATTGGGAGAGCAAAGGACTGAGCCATTGTTTCAGACATCAGCAATAACTGGCATGGCAGCACGGGCATGCATTCTCCACTGACATAGGATTTCGCCCTGCTCTACCAAGACTGGTCTAAAATTCCAGACCTGATTGCTCCTCTAGCCTACAAACAGGTTGGTGATTTCTTTTTTTCCATACCTAAAAAATTGTATTTTTGGATGGGATGTGTTCAGTAGCGCGTTCTTTGCTGTCTGCTCTGCTTTGCTCTTGTCCTTGCACTGCCACAGTCCCCACGGGTCACTTTCTGCTGGTCTCTGCTAATGAGACTCAGATTTACAATCTATACAAAATTCTGCCATTCTTCTCTCACCTTTCCAAGACAGGTGGAATGTGCTAAAACTTCTCCTTGGTGGAATGAACTTTTCCCCATGGAGAATGTGCTCGCATTGATGTGGGCGAAGATCTTTCCTTCCACTGTGCTCCAAACTCTCT
Source organism: Passer montanus (assembly GCF_014805655.1). Taxonomy (NCBI): domain Eukaryota; kingdom Metazoa; phylum Chordata; class Aves; order Passeriformes; family Passeridae; genus Passer; species Passer montanus. The sequence goes on from NW_024369596.1 coordinate 2,688,976, forward strand.
GAGTGATGTGGGATAAATGATGGGATGTTCCCCCTGTAATCCTGTGCTCTGTGGCATTAGGAGTTGGATCTGTAGATCCACATTTTCCATAAAAACAGATCCATGGGGAGAACACAAAGACGCTGGGTTTTGAGGGAGATTTTTAAAGCTGGCAAGGTGGGAATGCTGCTGTTGACACCCAGGCTGTACATAGCGCACACAAATGGTGTGGGGAGCTCCCACATCCTTCCCAGCACTCCTGGAGAATCCCAGACCTTGCTGGGAGCTCTCCCTGAGCCCTGCCCGTGCAGAACGAGCTCAATGAACAGGCGAAGAAATCAAAGCAGGTGTTTCAGCAATATTTTCTATTGGATTAATAACGAGTAACAAATTGCATTAGGCACAGAAGGAATTAGTGCTGGCAGAGGATTTCGTTTTCATTTTGTATCTTCACTCTCTCAGCCTCTCATTGATTGCTGCACAAGGAGCTGCCCAGCTGTGCAAATGTTTGTGCTCCCTCCTCGCTCATCCAGCCCCGAGTGATGGTTGTGGTGGCAGCCAGGGCACAGGATTAGCTGAAGTTGGAGCCCCTGGACCATGAGAGCTCATCACAGCCTGGAGCAGAACTGCTCCCCCTGGGCTCAGCCAGGAGTGGCCATCCCTGCTTTAAGCAGATCAGGAATTGCTCCTGAACAGGAGAATAAGGAGCCCACGGAGAGCTGTGGCTGTTCACAGCTCCCAGACATGAAATGAGCTCTTCCAGGTGTTCCTGGGCTTCCTTTGGCAGTGATTTGCTGCTATCACCAGGTGTTTCAGGGCTGCCTGGCAGGTGGGGGACCTCACCTGAAGCTCCACATGTCAGCAGCAGTCAGGCAGCTTCGGGAATCCCCTCAAGGATGACTTTTCCTACCAATGTGATGCATGGCTGGGTTTGTCTCCTTCCTGTAGGATGAACAAGAGATCATTCCTGGGAGCCTGGGTGGCCCTTTTGGTGATAACAGCACAGCAGCGAGGTGAGTATCTCCCAGCAGGAAAATATTCCCCAGCTGGGCTGTGCCCAGAGACCCCAGAGGGCTTGGAAAGTGACCCCAGAGGGCTTGGAAAATGACCCCAGAGGGCTTGGGGACCACCCCAGAGGGCTTTGGGAACACCCCCAGCTCCTTGGCTGGAGCAAGGACAAGAACCAGAGTGACCTGAGTGTTCCCCATGGGGAGGGAGGGACTGAGAATCCTGAAGGCTGCTTGTGTTTATAATTTTTATGGCTGTGTGTGCACCTGGAGCATTCCAGAGGAAGCAGGAGTTTGGAAAATCTCTGTGTTAGGGCTGCTGAGCAGGTATGGTAGTGTGGCACAGCTAAAGAGGAACTGAGGAATGTCTGCTGAGCCTCCTGTTTAAAAACAGAATAAAATCCATGTCCTGTAGCTGTACCTTGGCTGTGATAACTCATCAGGTGTGTAACAGCTGTGAAATTATTTATTTTACTGCCTGGCAGGAGGAATTTTGCTGTGGCCCTTTGGATATGTCTGTGGAAAGAGGGCTGTGGCTTGGACACCATCAGTGCCACCTCCCCAGTGTCCAACAAGGCACTCAGGGCACACAAATGTCTTAGGAAATCAGGATGCCAGTGGGTTAGGCCAGATTTCCCCTTATCTCCCTTTTCCCAGGGAAGTTTGGAGCCTGGGAAGGGTCAGTAGCGACTCCTTAATGCTCAGCATGGAGCATCCTCAGAGCTGGCATCACGGAGAGGCCCTTGTGTGCCCATGGGAACACAAAAGAGCCTGGAGGGCCCCCAGGAGCTCAGGGCAGGCTCCTGGGGATGGCAGCATGTCCTGAATCCAGGTGAACAGAGCTGGGATTGTTCCAAGCCCGGGGGCTCTGTCATCCCAGATTGGATGTCGTGAGGCTTTCCTGCATCAAAGAGGGGAGAAGGGGGAGGCAAACCCAGAAAAATCCCCGTTTGCTCTGTGAGGAGCTGGCTGGAGGAGCAGGACATGAAATGACAGCACAAATCTGGCTGGGACAAGAAGGGAAGGGTGCCCTGGGGCCTGAAGTGGCTGCTTGTGCCTCAAGCTGATGGATTTTAGGCTGGTGAAAAAAAAGCAGCAGGCTGAAACGTGTCAAAACCATCTTCTGAAGTACTTTTGGGAGAGACGGTTATGTTCGCTGGCAGTGCCTTTTAGCAGGAAAGTGAATTTAGCTGGGAAATGTCGGAGCAGCCGTGACCCCTCAGGCTGTCAGCCGGGCCAGGAGCAGGGCAGGAGGAAGGTGGGCACTGCCAGGAGAGGGAAAGAGGAAGGTGAAGGTGGGCACTGCAGGGGCAGGGCAGGAGGAAGGTGAAGGTGGGCACTGCCAGGAACGTGGCTCTGGGGGCTGGAATTGCTGCTGTTTGCCCCCCTGAGCACCTGACATGTGGACAGCCAGTCCTGCCTGTCCTGGAGCAGGGCATGGACCTGCTGTCCTGCTGTGAAGCCACGACTTAGGGGGTTTGGCTTGGTCACTGTCCCAGGGGAGGGAAAACTGCAGCTGTGGTGCAGCTTGTGGTCACTTTGCTGTGTCCTGACTAACCTGGGTGATGCTTTTCCTCCTGAGCCTGTCCTAAAGCCAGTCCCACTGCCAGCAGCTCTGCCCTGGCTCCAAGCACCCTTTGGCTGCTGATTTTGGGGTTTGGAGCTGTTCTCTCTGAAATCAGGACTGTCCGGACCCTGCCCTCAGGACTCTTCTCCCTCTCCTTGCAGCTCACACCATGGCAAGCCTCTATCCATACTGGCAGAACGACACCAAAACCCCCAAAGTTGATGATGGCAGCTCCCCTGAAATCAAGATCTCTGTGCCATTCATCTTTTTTGGAGCCCCATACAGAAGCATTTATGTAAGTGGAGAAAGCAGATCTTCCCTTCATCCTTTCCCTTGCCATTATTGGCTGCATTTTAAACATTCTCTGCCTGTCACCAGGAATTGGAAGATTTATTAGCAGCTACCTGACAAGTTCTTAGATTTCATGAACTGATAGGTTTTATGATTAAGAAAGTCAAAGGTGTATTTAATGGGATAATGTTCATAGGAAAGGAATCTAAAAGGCAATAAATTTTCCTTGTGGGTGATTAAATGGCACGGCGAAGCGAAGGGCTTGACACAAGGGACATTATTCCTGCTCCATGGCAAGAAACAAGAACATGCAGGACCTGCAGGGGGGGAAAGGGGCAGCGGTTTTGTGGGGGGCCCAGACAAGGACAGGCTGCTGCTGCTGCCAGGTGATGGCACAGCAAAAGCCTGGCTAAGGGGACACCAAGGCTGGGCTGAGAGGGGTCACCTGAGCTCACCTAAACCTCAGACAGGGCCTAAGTCAGCGTGACTGTGCCACATCCCAAGTTTTGTGGTCTCTGTGGGATCAGAAGAGACTCATCCATTCTCCAGCTGGTGTTTGTGCACAGCAGCGCTGGGAAAGCAGAATCCCATTCCAAACCCTGTTCTGGTGGGGGTTCCAGCACCCAGGGCAGCAGTGCCATTTGCTGCAGAAATGTTGTTTTGGGGAGCATCTTCAGCAGACTCTGGGGAGGCTGAGGTGGCACCTCCCAGCTCTGGGGGAGCCCCAGGATCAGCCACAGATGCCAAAGCCAAACGCAGTTTTGTCCGTGCAGCCACCTGTGCCCCCATCATCCACGTCCCTCAGTGCTGCAGGGCTGAGTAATCCCAAAAGCTGAGCAATCCTGGGAGCAGTGCCTCAGCAGATTTGGGTGCCATCCTGCTCTGATGGGTGCCTCCCCTGTAGAACACTATTTTGAAGAATTTTCAGCGTTTTGGGGCTTCCTGCACCAACTCATCAGCTGGATGAAGCTGAATCCTGCTCAGGCTGCTCACCCTGTCTGTGTCTAAACCCAAACCCTCTCTCCCCACACCTCCTGCCAAACCAGCCTCTCTGTGCTGACTTATTCACCAAAGCACCTTTGCTCAGACGCCGCGGGGGTCTCCACGCAGGTCAACAACAACGGGGTGATCTCCTTCAACGCCCTGGTCAGCCAGTTCACGCCCGAGGCCTTCCCGCTGGCCGACGGCCGCGCCTTCGTGGCGCCCTTCTGGGCCGACGCGCACAACGGCATCCGCGGCGAGATCTACTACCGGGAGAGCACGGAGCCCGAGCTGCTCCGCAGGGCCTCCGGGGACGTCCGCCGGCACTTCAGGGACATGGCCTCCTTCTCTGCCCGCTGGCTCTTCATCGTCACCTGGGAGGAGGTGACCTTCTACGGGGGCAGCAGCACGACGCCGGTGAGGGGTTACGCATGGGTGTATTTTGTGTCTTGTCCTGTCAAGAGGGGAGCTTTTTATTTTATGTCTTGTCCCCTCCAAAGAGGGGAAGTTTGGGGGTGCATGGAGGTGTTCTTCATCATCCGTGTGTGAAATTGAGGAGGTAACGTTCTAGAGGGGAAAGAAGCACAATGCCGGTGAGGGGCTTCTCGTGGGTGCATTTTATGTCTTGTCCTGTAAAGAGGGGAGTTTCTTTATTTTATGTCTTGCCCCCTCCAAAGAGGGGAAGTTTGGGGGGGCATGGAGGTGTTCTTCATCATCCGGGTGTGAAATTGAGGAGGTAACGTTCTAGAGGGGAAAGAAGCACAATGCCGGTGAGGGGCTTCTCGTGGGTGCATTTTATGTCTTGTCCCCTCCAAAGAGGGGAATTTTGGGGGCGTATGGAGGTGTTCTTTAAACTCTGAGTAAAATTGAGGAGTGACATTCTAGGGGGGAAGCAGCACAATGCTGGTGAGGGGCTTCTCGTGGGTGTATTTTATGTCTTGTCCTGTAAAGAAGGGAATTTCTTTATTTTATGTCTTGTCCCCTACAAAGAGAGGCGTTGATGGAAGTGATCTTCATCATCTGTATGTAAAATTGAGAAGGTGACGTTCTAGGGGGGAAGAAGCACAATGCTGGTGAGGGGCTTCTCATGAGTGTAATTTAAATCTTGTCCTGTAAAGAGGGGAGTTTCTTTATTTTATGTCTTGTTCCCCCCCAAAAAGCAGAATTAGGGGAATTTTGGGGGTATATGGGGGTGTTCTTCATCACCTGTATGTAAAATTGAGGAGGTAATGTTCTAGGGGGGAAGAAGCACAATGCTGGTGAGGGGCATCTCATGGGTGCATTTTATGTCCTGTCCTGTAAAGAGGGGAGTTTTTTATTTCTTGTCCTCTCCAAAGAGGGGCATTGATGGAAGTGTTCTTCATCATCTCTGAGTAAAACTGAGGAGGTGACATTCTAAAGGGGAAGCAGCACAACACTGGTAAGGGGCTTCTCATAGGTGTATTTTATGTCTCTCCTCTGTAAAGAGGGGAGGTTTTTTATTTTATGTCTTGTCCCCTCCAAAGAGGGGAATTTTGGGGGTTGATGGAGGAGTTCTTCACCATCTGTGTGTGAAATTGAGTGAGACACTTTGTGTTCCTGCTCCCCAGTTCCCTTCTGGGCCGAGGAGCACCACACTCATTTCATTTTTCCCCTGAGCCTTGCTCCCTTCTTTGAGATCTCCAGGGAAAGCATCTCCTCCTCAGTGTTTGCAGGATCTAAGCAAGGCTCTGACACCAATTAGGACTCTTTGGCTTGATCACAATGCACTTCTTGCATACAAATTCCTATGTTTCTGATGGCAGCTCCCTGCCTGCATGGGAGATTGATCACGCTGATCAGAGCCACACTAATGACTCGGCCGTGTCACACGGCCACCAATGTGTGAGCTGTATCTCACAGGAGGGGGATGGCGCTGGGATGTTTGTCAGGGCATGGACAGCTTTTAAATATCTGGTGAATTTGTGAGCTGTGGCTGCAGCTGATGTGGGGAGGTCTGTGCTTGGGGTGCACTGCTGGCAGGGGCTGTGCTTGGGGTGAATTACAATCAGAGGGGTAGCTGATGTGGGGAGGTCCGTGCTGCACTGCTGGCAGGGGCTGTGCTTGGGGTGAATTACAATCAGAGGGGTTTGGGTGGGAAAAGATCACCTCATTCCACCCCCTGCCGTGGGCAGGGACACCTTCCTCTAGACCAGGCTGCCCCAAGCCTCAAACAACCCATTCTTGAACAGCAAGTGAGGGATCCCAGCTACTGTCTGGGTTGTTCAGGATCAGCCTGTGTGCTGTGAGTGCCAAAACCCAGCTTCTCCTGTCTCGAGGAGTTGGCTCTGATAAACAGTTCAGCTCTTTTCCATTCCTTAGAGAAGCTTGAGATTTGATGCATATTTTTTTGCCAGTCCTGGCAGCACTTGCAGAAAAACCCCACATATATATATTTTTATATATATATTTTCAGACAGCAAGCAATATAGAGATTCGTGTATTGCCTGAAGAATTACATTTGCAACACAATGCAATTTATTTTGCTTTAGAGCAGCCTTCCTGCTCAGCAGCAGCCGGGGCTCGGGGTTGGCACAAGGAATAGCACCATGCAACTTAAGCAGGAATTTCATCGCAATGCAGAAAAACTGCAGAAAATTTGGGAATGTGGCCTCAGGGATGCTGCAGTTGCTGCCTGGAGATGTCACCTGAGCAAATTGGTTCATTTTCTGAGGGTTGGACAGAGAGGGTGCTCCATGGCCAGGAGCTCCAAAAAGGGGAATTTTGGGATTTGATGGAAGTGTCATGAGGAGAGAGGTGTGAGATTCACCTCCTGCCACCCTTCCAGAGGCTCCTGAGCAGAGCAGGGTTTGTTGCTGTGTGGAAAAGCTGCTGTGGCACTCTCCAAGTGGCACTGCCTTTATGTGTGACACGTTTGTGACCTCCCAGCACGGCAAAAGGTGAGCAAGAGGAAACCAGGAGTAGGAGAAAGAATGCCAGGGAAAGGATGAGGAGTGGAAGTGGCTCTGCTTTACTCCCTGCCCTGGTGTGAACTGTGCCATTTGCAGCTGCTCAGAGGCAGCTCTGCCCACACCTCTCTCTCTCTCCTGACAGCTCCCAGAGCTGCTTCGCCTCCGTGTTCCAGAGTTCTCCTGGCAGGGGCCTGGTTTCCTTGGCAGTGACATCCCCTGTGGCGTGCAGGCAGCTCTGGGCTCCCCTCTGAGGCATCCTCAGAGCAGGGGGTTTGCTCCAAGGGGATGGAATGTGGTGCCAAGTGACCCCCAGCCTTCCCCTTCCCCTTCCCCTTCCCCTTCCCCTTCCCCTTCCCCTTCCCAGCAGCCACCAACTGCTCTCAGGGCTCCTGGCAGGAGAAACCCTGATGCTTCCCACTGGGAGATGTTTGGATCCGTGGGTTTCACCTGGGAATTGTTTCTGTGGCTGCAGTTTCCTCCCCATTGTGCAGTGCCTAGGTGTCCAGGCTCCAAGGGTTGCTCTGCATTAATTAAAAGAGAGGCAGCCCCTGCTAAAATCCTGCTTGCTCAGAGGCAGGAGGAGCTGCTCTCAGGGCATGGTCAGAGGGCAGGGATGGGAAGGACAGGAAATGCAGGGAGCTGGGAGAAGGGGCTGACTGAGCTCCCAGTGCCCAGCTCTGCTGCTGGATCTGCAGGGATGGAGGGGATATCCCAAGGGAAGGAGCTCTTCTGTCCTTCTGCACAGCCCTAAAAGGGAAGATGGGCTCTTCCCACCTGGATCCTGGCTGGAGTTTGTGGGGCTGGAAATGCAGAGTCATTTCAAGTGAAAGGAAGAACACGAGCAGAGGATTTAGCAGGTGGGGAGGGGATTTGGCAGCCAGCAAAGTGCAGGATATACATGGCTGGCTTGGATGTAATCCACCCTCGGCAGCGTTGTAGGATATGAATGTGGAAGGGAACCAGGAAAGATAATGCAGGAATGAAGCTAAGACAGGGTAATGGGAGATAACAGATCACAAGCACCAAATCCTGCCCGCTGCTCCTTCCCCGGCAGCTTATTCTCATGCTGCCATCTATTGGTGCTCCCTTGGATCAGAGATGGTCCTCACACGCTCCCAGGTGGAGGAAGGAGCAGAATGGGAGCTGCTGGAGCAGTGGCAGCTATTTTGGGTGGTTTTGGGTCTCATTCCACTTCTGCTCCTCACTGTGAGGCTCACCCGGGCCAGACCTCAGTGTGGCAGAGGGGCAGGAGGAAAGCAGAGCCACCCGTGAAGGTGCCCGTGGTTTCCCACAGGTGAACACGTTCCAGGCTGTCCTGATCACAGACGGGGTGTCATCCTTTGCCTTGTTCAACTACCACGAAATCAGCTGGACCACGGGCACGGCCAGTGGAGGGGACCCCCTCACTGGTCTCGGCGGGGTGATGGCTCAGGTGAGGCTCTTGCTCCCGTATCCCCATCCCTGCTGAGCTCTTGGATGGCTGCCTATGGCTTTTGCAAAGCATCCATGCTTGCTCAGGCCACTGAGTCCCTCAGCATCGCCAGCACTGGCCTTGCACTCCTTGCTGGGATGAGCACTCCAAAATTTGGTGGTGGCAGCAGTGCCACAGCCAGTCCCTCTGCCTGAGGAAGGGGACATTGCTGCACAAGAAATGCAGGAATCCTGCACCCCCACATTGCTTTCTTACTTTATCTCTCCCTGCGTTGCTCTCTCACTCTATTTTGGCCACGCAGTTCACACACCCTTAGATCTACATACATATGTATCTATACAGACATAAATCTGTGAATACACTTCCCTTCTGCTTGTAGTGCCTGTTTAGCTTTTCATTCACATTCAGACTACCTGAAAACAGAAATTTAGACTACCTAAAACCAGAAATCTTCAGAAAGAGCTGTTAAAACTAAAGAAGATGTACTCAGGGGGAACAGAGAAGTGAGGAAACGCAGCATTGCTTTCCCATTGCCAAGATGGGTGATGGAATTTGCTCTCTCTCTGCTTTAGGCTGGCTTCAATGGTGGAAATCTCACCAACTTTTTCAGCATCCCAGGCTCCAGAACCCCAGATATTGTCAATATTGAGGAAACAACCAACGTAAATGTCCCTGGGCGCTGGGCTTTCAAAATAGATGGCAGAGAAATAGACCCGGCCAACGGCTGCAGCCTGAGAGGTAAGGGAGAAAAGAATTGCTTGTCCCCAAATTTTGGGGTGCAGTGCAGCAAAAGATGATGCTGTTGGGGTGCTGCATGATCTGTGCTTTAGCCAGGGTGTCCCCATGAGCTGCAGCTGCAGGGACAGAAACAGAAGAGAGGGTTCAGTCCTTGCACATCTCCGAGTTCCTGCGATAATTGGTGGCAACAGGAAAGACTCAGGGACAGCAATTTCCTCCTGCCCATAAATTAGAGAAGCTGATCTTGTGCCATTTCCCTTGTTTGTGCATGAGGAGCATCAGGTTCTGTAGGCAGGACAAATGTCATGTGTCTGCAGCAGTTACAGGGTCTGTGCCTGTCACTGACAGCGCGGGGCCATAAAGGGATTAATCAATGCACACACTGGCTGCACAGGGGCTCTGCTGCTGAAAGATTATTGCACTTCCATTTGACAAATAAAACTGTCAGGAGCATCCACTGTGCTCCAGGAGTCTTTCCAGCAAGAGAGGATTGTCATTTGCTGACAGACACTGGAGACATGTGGCTTCTTTATGTCCTAGTTTAGGACTACTCGAGGTCCATGAGATCCCAAGGCTCTTGCAGCTCCAGCAGAGTTTTGGGTCCAGCTGCTCCAGCATTTCCCAGCTGCTGACACCAGGAAGAAAGGCTGGATTTTGCAGAGAAGCTGGAAACCAGTCTCAGCTCTGCAGGTGACAAGAGGAGTTGGGAGTAGATCCCACCACTGGATTTAAATTTCACAGTGAATGGCCGATTGCCCCCAGGAGAGGAGATGCAGCACGAGGTGTTGGATCCAAATATCACCCCTTTCCCAAATTCCCCACACCAGGATGGTTGGAACGTGGGCCTTGCCAAGAGGAGACATTTGTTGCGAGGAAGCAGAAAAATAGCTCCTTTTTTTTTTTTTTTTTTGTAGGAGGCAGGGAAGAGAACAAAAAGTTTAGGAGAGGCAAACTCAAGCAGCGCACGGCAGAAGCCACGCGCCGGAGGAGTGTGAAAAATGCCCAGATGGAGGGGAGAGAAACCCTCACAGGGACTTGCCACCCTTCCTCTCCAGCCCTCTTCCTGCCTCTCCTGTCTCTCACCAGCCAAACCCGCTCCCTCTCTGCTGCTGTCTGGGGCTGTGAGATCACTCAGCACCCTGCTGGGGCTCGTGTGTGGGGTGGAAGTTGCTTATCAACAGCTCTTTGGTGTAGTAACTACTACGAGATCTTCCTGAATGGGAGTAAATTGCTCCTGGGGCTGCTGCTGACAGAGTGACTTTTTGACCAGCAGAGTTATGTGAACAAGGGAACCGTGGAAGTGAGAGCAAAGCTGGAGCATGGTAAAAGCGCAGCAAAAATGTTGGAAACTGCCTCCAAATGGGGCTTTTCCTTTGGAAAAACAGCACAAATGCCACAAATGCCTCTTGTGCCCTGCAATACTGAAGAAGAGCCAGAGTGGTGGGTGTCCAAAATGCGTGGAATAACCTTCAAGTTTTCCAGCCTGCTGTTGCAGCACTGACCCCGGATTTGTGACAGCACTCGCAGCATTCCAGGGGCTCGTGGCGTGGGCAGGACTCAAAGATGATGCACCACACATTAGAAATGAAACTTGGGATTTGCTGAGTGGCTCTTGCTAGGAGTTTGCACAAAGAAAACAGCTGAGAAGCCCAGCAGCAGGACACGGTGGTGGTGGTCTCCATCACAGGAGCAGCAGGCCCCCGGGGGTGCGCTCAGAGCGTGTTTCTGTTTCAAGAAGTGATGTAGCGTGGGTTTTTCCCTTTCTGTCTTTCTAGGCCAGTTTCTCCGTCAAGGGGAGATCTTTTGGGACAACGCCAACTGCACCACCAAGTGCCGCTGCCTGGACTTCAACAATGAGATCCTGTGCCAGGACATGGCTTGTGGCCCCTTCGAGGCGTGTGAGACGAAGAGCAAATTCTTCCAGTGCGTGCCGGTGGAGAGCAGCACCTGCGTGGTGTTCGGAGATCCACATTACCACACCTTCGACGGCTTCCTCTTTCACTTCCAGGGTTCCTGCTCCTACCTCCTCGCCAGGCAGTGCTGGCCAGGCTCCCAGCTGCCCTACTTCAACGTGGAGGCCAAGAATGAGAACCGAGGCGGCTCCTCCGTCTCCTGGCTGAGGGATATTTATGTGGAGGTCTACTCGCACAAGATTGTTCTCCCCAGGGGCGGATTTGGGAAGGCAAAGGTAAGAGCTCTGCTGGAAGGGGAGAACTTGCCAGGGCAGCTCCTCTGAGGTGGCAGCAGCCTGGAGAGTGTGGGATGGCACTTCTGGGCTTCGTGTGTCCTGGGGAATGGGCACAGGCTGTCCTGTCTGTCCCAGGGCGAGGGCTCTGCTGTTGCACGCGCTGGCTCAGCCGCCGGGTGCTGTCCCCGCAGGTGGACGACCTGGTGGTGTCCCTGCCCATCTCCTTGGAACTGGGCGCAATCAAGGTCTACCAAAGCGGGCTGTCCACTGCCCTGGAGACTGACTTTGGCCTGCTGGTGACCTACGATGGACAGCACTACGCCTCCGTGTCCGTGCCGGGCTCGTACATCAACGCCACGTGCGGGCTGTGCGGCAACTACAACAAAGACCCCGAGGACGACGTCCTGCGCTCAGATGGGAGGGTGGCCACGTCCGTGCCAGAGCTGGGCGAGAGCTGGCAGGTGCCACATCCCGAGCGCAGGTGCTCCACGGGCTGCCTGGAGAACTGCAGCCTCTGCGACGCCGCCACCGAGGCGCTGTATTTCACCCCCGAGTACTGCGGCTTCATCAACAAGAGCGGGGGGCCCCTCTGGGAGTGTGGCTCTGTCGTGGATCCCACTGCCTTCATCCACAGCTGCGTCTACGACCTCTGCAGCGCCAAGGACAATGGCACTGGTCTGTGCCAGGCCATCCAGGCGTACGCCACCGTGTGCCAGGCCCTGGGCATCTCGGTGGGAGAGTGGAGGAGCCAGACAGGATGTGGTGAGTGTTTGGGAGCAGGGGAGCAATGCCAGGGGTGTGCCCAGGAGTGCGTGACAGGAGAGGGAGGAAACCCAAGGGAGGGGATTGCCTGAAATGAAGGGAGTTGGGAGAGAACTGATTGGTACCTCCTCTCCATGGCATCACACCCTTGCTCCGGCAAAAGTGTGACACAAGTCAGGCATGACGTGGGAGCTCCACCTTGCTCTGGAAGTCATCTGCTGCCATGAGGAGGGTTGGAGGCTGGACTGGAATGGGAACTGGTTGGTCAGTGCACCATCCTTGTCGCCTTAAATAGCTGTGGGCGACTCAGTGGCTCTGGGGCTATTTTGGAGAAGCTCAGGACTGGGCAGGGAGGCCTGGGTGGGAAATGGAGGGGACAATCCTGCTATTGAGGGCTTCGTGGGTCACTCTGTGTTGTCTCTGCTGAGGTCAGTGAGAGGGTGGCACCTGAACTGTGCTGTAACATGGCCCTTCTGTTTGTCACCCTTCTGCGCCCACAGCGGCGGCCGTGCAGTGCCCGGAGCTCAGCCAGTACTCGGTGTGTGCCACCAGCTGCCCTGCCACCTGCTCCGACCTCACTGCCCCGCTGGCCTGCACCTCCCCCTGCACCGAGAGCTGCGAGTGCCCCGAGGGCCACGTCCTCAGCGCCGACCGCTGCGTCCCCGTCCAGGGCTGCGGCTGCGACGTGAACGGCCGCTACTACGCCGTCGGGGAGTCCTTCTGGGCATCACCAGACTGCACTGTGCAGTGCCACTGCGAGGCTGGCGGGGAGGCCAGGTGCTTCAACACCACCTGCCCCGAGGGAGAGATCTGCACCATCGAGAACGGCTACCGGGGGTGCTACCCAAAGCGGGAGACTGTGTGCTTGGTGGGGCAGGACCAGGTGCTGCAGACCTTTGATGGCATCACCTTCCCCTACCCGCTGGAACAGTCCTACACGCTGCTCAAGACCTGCCCAGAGAGGCCAGACTTCATTGAGGTGGACATCAACCAGAAGAAGGTCGGCTCTGCTCCCAACGGGCCGCGCGTCGTGCGGGTCCAGGCGGTCGGCCAAGAAGTGAAGATTGGAGGCACCAGGCTGTCAGACATTAAGGTAAAGGTGCTGCCCTGGGACGGGGTGGGAGGTGGTGGCTTGTGGTGTGATCCAGTGGAGATTATAGCTCTGTAGCTGTGGACACCACAGGAATACTTGAACCATCATGTGGAGGCCCTTTGGGTGCCTGTGAAGCTGTTGCCACAGCACTGCTCCTCCTGTTTGCTAAGGAGGTTTCCTGCCTCCTCCTTCTCCTGCAACTTGCTTTTCCCCTGGAAGAAAAATTGCTTTATGTGGGGCAAAACCCAAAGACACAGCTGTATGCCCTCACTCAGAGGAGGCTCTGGGCCCTGGAGGGTGGGTCTTTGTCAGGAAGTGTTTAACGTGCACATTGTGGTTGGGCAAAGCCACATCACCCTCCCTGGCCTCTCCACCTTGCTCCTTGCAGGTGAATGGTTATGACATGGAGCTGCCCTACTTCCACCCCTCTGGGCGCCTGGAAATCTACCGGACTGACAACAGCACCGTGATGGAGTCTGAGGGGCTCCTGGCCATCAGCTACTACGACTCCGGCCTCCTGGAGATCCGCCTCTCCACCTCCTACTTCAACTGCACCGGGGGCCTCTGCGGCCTCTTCAACGACAACGCCACCGACGAGTTCTGCCTGCCCAAGGGCAAGTTCACCGACAATCTGGAGCTCTTCCTGGAGAGCTGGACCACCTTCGACGAGATCTGCAACGGCGAGTGCGGGGACCTGCTCATGGCTTGCAACAACGACTCGGAGCTGCTCAAGTCCTACAGGAGCCGCTCCAGCTGCGGCATCATCAACGACCCCACCAACAGCTCCTTCCTGGAGTGCCACAGCGTGGTCAATGTCTCGGCCTACTACAGGACATGCCTCTTCCGCCTGTGCCAGAGCGGGGGCAACGTGTCAGAGCTGTGTGACTCGGTGGCACGCTACGCCAGCGCCTGCAAGAACGCCGACGTGGACATCGGCCAGTGGAGGAGCCACAGCTTCTGCCGTGAGTCCACCAAAGCTCTTCCTCACCCAGGGTGGGGAGAAGGGAGTTTGGAACCCACCAAACCCAGGCAGAGTGTTTTTGGTGGGGATCTGTGGGCATGCAGAGGCAGAGCAGCTTTTCGTGTGGGATGCTGGAATCACAGGCAGTGGTTTCTGGTGCCAGCAGAGAGAGATTTCCCAGGGAAGTGGTTTCAGGGTGGCATTTCAGGAGGAGCAGAAGTTTTATGGTGCGCTGTAGGAGCATTCTGGAGCTGCAGATGGTGTCTGGCGGTGCTGTACGCCACCACCAGAGGATAATTTGAATAACACTGGTTTTTAGCTGTTGCTGTAAACTTGCCATGGATGGGAGAACATTCATAACTCATAAGCAAATATGAAAATCCCAAGTGTGGCAGTAGATGGTGGGAAGGCTGTGCCTGTCTCTGCCTCAGGAGTTTCAGGGAGGTGTTTGTTTGGGAAATAACAGGAGGAGGTGATGTCTGGCACACAGCAGGACAGGGTTGAGATGTGAGGGGGGGCGATGGCTGAGAGGAGAAGGGGTTGCAAAGGGAATAGGATGAGCCAGTGGCCACAAGATGCTGAGACTGTTTCCCCTTTTGCCCTGAATCCATCACCACCCGCTTTTGCCTGTTCCTCACCCAACGCTGTCAGAGCTGGGGGGCTCAGGCTCTGTGTTTGCCAACCCTGCAGCTCTCTCCTGCCCGGAGAACAGCCACTTTGAGGAGTGCATGAGCTGCGTGGAGACCTGCGAGAGCCTGGCCTCGGGCCCCGTGTGCAGGGACACCTGCTCGGAGGGCTGCCAGTGCGACGAGGGCTTCGCCCTGCGCGGCACCCGCTGCATCCCCCGCCGCGAGTGCGGCTGCAACTTCGAGGGCCGGCAGCTGGCCACCAACCAGACCTTCTGGATGGACATCTCCTGCCACTTCCTGTGCTACTGCAACGGCTCGGACAACAGCGTGTACTGCGAGAATGTGTCCTGCAAGGACGACGAGTACTGCCTGGAGGAGAACGGCCTCTACTACTGCCACGCCCGCACCGATGCCTCCTGCATCATCTCGGGCTATGGGCACTACCTGACTTTTGATGGCTACTCCTTCGACTTCCAGAGCAGCTGTGAGCTGGTGCTGTGCACCACCATCTCCCGGCCCAGGGTGGAGCGCTCGGACACATTCCCAACGTTCACCGTCACGGCCAAGAACGAGGATCGGGACACCTCTCTGGCCCTGTGGGTGAAGCAGGTGGAAGTGGAGGTCTTTAATTACAAGATTGTTATCCACCGTGCCTACAAGTACACTGTGCTGGTGAGTGCAGGGCCATGAGGGCTGTGATTATTTCTGCAAGAGTAAAACCCTAGACATGAGGCTTTAGGGCTTACAAGGTTTTCTGGAGGTGAGATCATGCAGTGGGTGCTGCCAGGCACAGCTTTTGGAGAGGATTTCTGTTTTGGCTGGAGAGGGAAGCTCAGCGGGGACCTTTCTCTGGGAATGCCCAGCCACCCTCATTTGTGTCCTTCTGTAGAAGCTCCCACCATCATGCCCCCTCACAGTGTTTGCCTTGTTCCCTCCCTGCAGATCAACGATGAGCGTCTCTACCTGCCCCTGAAGCTGGGCCAGGGCAAAGTGAACATCTTTGCCTTCGGTTTCCACATCGTGGTGGAGACCGACTTCGGGCTGAAGGTGGTGTACGACTGGAAGACCTTCCTGTCTGTCACCATCCCACGGGCCTTCCAGAACCTCACCTATGGCCTCTGTGGCCGCTACAACGGCAACCCCGAGGACGACCTGGTGGCTGCAGGGGGGACACCGGCCACCAACATCAGTGACTTTGTGCAGAGCTGGGCCAAGCGGGATGCGTTCTGCCGCGTGGGCTGCGGCGACCGCTGCCCGGCCTGCGGCAAGGTGGAAGGATTCTGGAAGCCCCAGCAGCTCTGCAGCCTCATCCCCAGCCAGAGTGGTGTCTTTGCCAAGTGCCACAGCAAGATCAACCCCGGCTTCTTCTACAAGAACTGCCTCTTTGACACCTGTGTGGATGGGGGGGCCATGCAGACAGCCTGCAGCTGGCTGCAGAACTACGCCAGCACCTGCCAGACTCAGGGCATTGCCATCACTGGCTGGAGGAACTTCACCTCGTGCTGTAAGTGCCACCCTGCCTCCTGGTCCTTCTTTTTCTGGGGTTCCAAGGAGGGGGAGGCCAATGGCCTGGCAGCCAATCCCTCCCACGCTTGCTGGGTGAGGTGGGTGAAGTCTGGGACACTGTATTCTCCTGGAGTTGTCACAAACTGCATGTGGTACAGCAGGAGCAGGGATGGAAGTCTCAAGGTCAGAAGGTACAGGGATGGAAAAGGGTGAGCCTCAGGCTCAGAAGGGACATGGATGGAAAGAGGAAGCCTTAAGCTCAGAAGATATAGGGATGGAAAATGGAAAGCCCTGAGCTCAGAAGGTACAGGGATGGAAAAGGGTAAGCCTCAGGCTCAGAAGGTACATGGATGGAAAATAGAAAGCCCTAAGTTTAGAAGGGACAGGGATGGAAAATAGAAAGCCTCAAGCTCAGAAGGCATCAGCCATCCCCCCCACTGTTAACCAGGGATTATATCAGTCAGCTTCAATGCCAGCAGTGCATGTTGCTCTAATGAAGCTGCAGCCCCTTGTCAATAAGATGACGATGTGCTGTTCAATCAGGCTCCTGAGGATGGGCACCGCACGCATCCCTGGCAGCCAATCTGTCTGGCAAATCGGATGGGAAGTAATTGTCCTTGCTAACGAGACTGAAAATTAAATTTGTGTCGTTTTTCCCTTCTAACAAGCAAGCTCATGGCTCAGGGGCCCCGCTGTCACAGGGTGGTGAGGCCACAGACTGGCACACCATGCATGACAGGTCTGAATCAATCCCTGGTGGGGAGCCAGGTTGGTGGTGTCCATGGAGCTAATCTGTGTTGGTTTTGTCCCCTGCTCAGCTGTCAGCTGTCCCCCCAACAGCCACTACGAGAGCTGTGTGTCCCTGTGCCAGCCCCGATGTGCTGCCATCCGGCTGAAGAGCGACTGCAGCCACTACTGCGTGGAGGGCTGCCAGTGTGACCCTGGCTATGTCCTCAATGGCAAGAGCTGCATCCTGCCCCACAACTGTGGCTGCTACTCTGATGGCAAATACTACGAGGTACGCAGCTCTTGGAGCCGGCTCCCTTCCTGTGGATGACATTTCTGGGCAGAGTTTGAGTGGGGATAACAGTCAGGCTAGGCTGGTAGCAGAGATAGAGAGGAGAGGGATGTCCTTCCATGGTGTGCTGCATAGGGAGTCTTTCTATCCAAAAAAACATCATGCAGTTGTTGGGTGAAGGTGGCCTGGGTGTCAAGCACAGGAAGGAACTGGTGGAGGTGGGATGGAGAGAAGGTGGTGACTGGGAAGACTCTTTGATGAGTGCCAAAGTCCAGTATTTTATGATCACATTGTGCTAGGTATTCACACATCATAGATTTAGTATTTCACATGAAATTTGCTTTTTTGTAGCTACTGGATGTCACTGAGGAGTATGAAGCAGCAAAGTGCTGTGCTGATAGCACTGGTCATATCACAGTGACCTGTATTTTGTGCCAGTGAAACTGTCCTGTGTAAGGTGCCTTTGCTCCATGAGGAGCCAGTATTGGTGTAGTGTCACATGGTCTTCCTTGCAGATGGGTTGGTGGCTGGCAGAATGCAAGAAAGAGGCCAAGGGGGTATTAAACACTGTGGCTTTGTGTGTGCACAAGAGGTGAGGGAGGTTGTGGTGGCAGTGCAAACATGAGTGTGGGTAGCAGAGGTGTTGCAAGGCAGGTGCAAGCTGCCAGCGTGTTCTTTGCCCCCTTTCCTCTGCTTGTCGTGTGACAGAGGGGTGCAAGCCTTGTCTCAGACACCCTCTGGGCTGAAGGGCAGCCGGTGACGGGTCCCTCTTTCAGCCCAAGCAGCTCTTCTGGAGTGGGGACTGCACCCGGCGGTGCCGCTGCTTCCGGCGCAACCTGATCCAGTGCGACCCCCGGCACTGCAAGTCGGACGAGGAGTGCGCGCTGCGCAACGGCGTCCGCGGCTGCTTCAGCACCCGCAGCTCCTTCTGCCTGGCGGCCGGCGGCGGCGTCTTCCGCACCTTCGACGGCGCCTTCCTCCGCTTCCCCGCCAACTGCGCCTTCGTCCTCTCCACCATCTGCCAGAAGCTGCCCGACTTCTCCTTCCAGCTCATCATCAACTTCGACAAGTGGTCCTCGCCCAACCTCACCATCATCTCCCCCGTGTACTTCTACATCAACGAGGAGCAGATCCTCATCAGCGACAGGAACACTGTAAAGGTGAGGTCTTGTCTGAGTGGGGCTGGGAGGGGATAATGGGTGGCAGTCCAGGCTGCACAATGGTCTGCACAAAGACCCCAGACTACTGTCAATGTTTTCACAGATGGTGCAGTGGGAAGTGGCTGTGGAATCTTTTATGAGTGGCTCATGCCCACATCCATAGGCAGAGATATGGGAGGGACATCAGCTCTGTGTCCTTCTCTCACGCTAGGTGAACGGAAGCCTCGTGAGCATCCCCTTCGTCACAGGGCTGTCCACCAAGATCTTCAGCCAGGAGGGCTTCCTGGTCATCGACTCCAGCCCCGACATCCAGATCCGCTACAACGGCTTCAACGTCATCAAGATCACCATCGGGGAGCGGCTGCAGAACAAGGTGTGCGGCCTCTGCGGCAACTTCAACGGCGACCGCACCGACGACTACGCCACGCTGCGGGGCAAGCCGGCCGTCAGCAGCGTGGTGCTGGCACAGAGCTGGAAAACCAACGGCATGCAGAAGAGGTGAGTGGGCAGCCAGCCCTTTCCCACCAGCTGGGAGCGGGAATGGGAGCAGGGCTGGCCGTGAAAGGAGCCCCCACTACGTGTCCGATGCCCACAGCTGCAACGAGCTGCAGTACTCGCAATACGCCGCCTCCTGCGACAACGTCCAGATCCAGGAGCTGCAGAGTGACAGCTACTGCCTGAAGCTGACCGACATGAAAGGCTTCTTCCAGCCCTGCTACGGCCTCCTGGACCCGCTGCCCTTTTATGAGTCCTGCTTTCTGGATGGCTGCTACAACCACAAGAAGGTCCAGCTGTGCGGCTCGCTGGCTGCCTATGGAGAAGCCTGCCGGACCTTCGGCATCCTGGGCACCGACTGGATCGAGAAGGAGAATTGCTGTAAGAGAACTGGGGCTGCTCAGGTCGAGGGGAGCCGTGTCCCACTGGGGAGAGGGGCTAGAGGTGGCTGCCTCATGGTCTGAGGGTAAAGGTTGTGTTTGTGCTGTGTCTTGTGCTGTTTAGCAGGAGTGGTGGAAGATCCCTGCGTGGGCGCCGACTGCCCCAACCGCACCTGCGAGCTGGACAACGGCGGGGAGCTGTGCGGCTGCATCGAGCCCCCGCCCTATGGGAACAGTGAGTCCTCTGCTCCTGGCCCTATGGGAACAGTGAGTCCTCTGCTCCTGGCCCTATGGGAACAGTGAGTCCTCTGCTCCTGGCTGTGGGGTCAGTGCCGAGCTCCACCTTGGGCCATTATGCCACAGGGGCTTTGGGAAGGGATGTGCTGAGGGCTGTGACCTCTGCCAAGATGGGTTTTGCTGACCGTGCACAGTTCAGGAGGGGAGCAGAGAGCAGGGAACAGCTTTTCTGGGGTGCTCATTGTGGGCATCTCTGGTTTGGGAGCACTTTGAGCAGCAGAGATGTAAGATGGGCAGAGCACACCACAGGAGATGATTCCAGCCCATTTCTAGTGGATGAAAGAAGTGCCAAGGGGCCATTTGTGGTGGTCTGAAGTTGTGTCATCTCCTCCAGCCACCCACGACATCATTGATGCGGAGGTGACCTGCAAGGCTGCCCAAATGGAGGTGTCCATTTCAAAGTGCAAGCTGTTCCAGCTGGGCTTTGAGCGTGAGGGCGTGCGAGTCAATGACCGCCACTGCCCCGGCATCGAAGGGGAGGACTTCATCTCCTTCCAGATCAACAACACCAAAGGCAACTGTGGCAACTTGGTGCAGGTGAGCTGGGACATGGGCACACAGGGCTGGGAGTGTGGGACAGTTCACTGCAGCCCAGCTCAACTCCAGGGACAGAACAGTGCAATTGATGCTTGGGAGGTGCTTTAATGGGCTGGGGGTCAAGGAGAACACAGGAAGGTTTTGTAGAGTAAGGACGCAATTCCAAGCCCCACCATTCCATACCCTTTCTGGACAGAGGTGGAGGGGCAGCAGGTCCCTTGTCACACAGCTCATTTAGAGGTGCTCATTAGGAGCAGGGAAGTGGGAACAGCTGGAATTAAGCAGTGCCCTGTGTTCCCTCTGCAGTCCAACAGCACTCACATAGTGTACAAGAACACGGTGTGGATCGAGAGTGCCAACAACACGGGCAACATCATCACCCGGGACAGGACCATCAATGTGGAGTTCTCCTGTGCCTATGAGCTGGACATCAAGATCTCCCTGGACTCAGTTGTGCGGCCGATGCTCAGGTAGGAGCAGGGCCTGTTACACAGACGGGTGAGGCAGTGCTGGTTCTGAAGCCAGGCAACAATTTGGGGGTTCAAAACCTTTCCACCAACTGAGCCAGTGTTTCTTTGTCATTGTTAGTGTAATTAACCTGACGGTGCCGACACAGGAAGGGAGCTTCACCACCAAGATGGCTCTGTACAAGAACTCATCCTACAAGCACCCGTACCGGCAGGGCGAGGTGGTGCTCACCACCCGGGACGTGCTCTATGTGGGGGTCTTTGTGGTGGGGGCCGACTCCAACCACTTGATCCTGATGCTGAACAAGTGCTACGCCACCCCCTCGCGGGACAGCAACGACAAACTGCGCTACTTCATCATCGAGGGAGGGTGAGCTACCACGAGCCCCATTGGTTTTCATGGTGTCTGGAAGGGTGGTGGCATCAGCTGGGACAAGGACCTTTAGGCCAATGGGATGGTTGATCAAAATCTGGAAAGGGGGAGGAGCAGTGTTGTTAGATCAGGAGTTAATTTGCTTGGTGTAGACACAGCCAGAACCCCTGTGTGTGACAGAGTACCAGGTGCAGAGAGAAGCACTTTCCTTGTGTCCATGGTGCTGTGGACAACACCTAACTACAGGAGAAGGGGGATATGGATCATGCACAGGCATTTTGGGAAGTTGGAAACGCCAGAGAGAGGTGACAGAGGCAGGGCATGACACCCTTGTCCAGACAAGCCATGGCAGGGTCTAAGCACCTCACTGTGAGACCTGGGGTGAGGGGCCTTATGGGGACAGGGAGGGTCCCAGTCACAGGAGGGTGGTGCTGAGCATCAGTGCTTTGCACAGGTGCCAAAACATGAAGGACAACACCATTGGCATAGAGGAGAACGGGGTGTCCCTGACGTGTCGCTTCCACGTCACCGTCTTCAAGTTCATCGGGGACTACGACGAGGTTCACCTGCACTGCGCCGTGTCCCTCTGTGACTCCGAGAAATACTCCTGCAAAATCGTGAGTGGGGCGAGTGCAGAGGGAGGGGGTGCTTGGTTTGAAGGGCTCTTCCAGAGCGCAGTGAGCCCTGATGGTGTGGCATGGGACAGGTGACCAGAGGAGTAGCAGATGGGAGGGTTGTGTGTCCCTCTGGGCATGGGGAGGAGATGCTCTGTCACAGGCAGATCACCCTGGGACCTGTGGGAGCCTGTGGGAGCTGGGATCTGGGACAGGTGGAGGGGCACAGAGGGGGCCTGGGCAGAACTGAGGGTGACAGAGGTGGTGTTTATCCCCAAACAGAACTGCCCTCAGCACACGAGGATGGCCAGCGCCTTCGCCGAGGAGTCCAAGGAGCAGATCCTCTCAGTGGGGCCTATCCGGAGGAAGCGTAAGTGCGGGACCCCAGGGAAGGCTGGGGGGTTTGTCTGCCATCCCAGCCTCAAGCAGACAAGGATCAGGGATTGGGAGCATGGCTCAGGTGTCCCCCTTTTGCTGTTTGTGTCCAGGATCAGACTGGTGCGAGGACAACGGAGGCTGTGAGCAGATCTGCACGAGCCGGGCAGACGGGCCTTTGTGCAGCTGTGTGACAGGGACGCTGCAAGGGGACGGCAAGAGCTGCAGGGGCAAGTACCGGGGTCGGGGTGGGCACAGCAGGGAGCTGCCACCCCCAAACCGAGGGGCTGTGGGGTGAGCAGCATGGGGAAAGGGGCTGGGACGTGTGGCGTGCTGCAGACAGAAGGGGTGTGGAGGGCAGCGAGCCAGATGTGCCCTGTCCCTGTCACCTGAGGGCTGTGAGGGCACTGCTGGCAGGTTCAGAAGAGCTGGCAGGCAGCTCCAAGGGAGGTGATGCTGCCTGCATGGTACAGGGCAGGGTAGAGTAAATGCAGTGGTCTGGGAGCCCAGCAGTGAGGTCGGGCATTTGGGTGGGCACCAGCCTGGCATGATTTGAAGGGAATCTGTGTGGGAGGCACCCAGAACCCCAGCTCACATGGATTTTGTTGTGTTGGCAGCCTCCAGCTCTTCAGGGGAGCACCGTGCCCGAGTGACCCTCCTGCTGGCAGCCCAGCTGTGGCTGTGGCTGCGCTCGGCCCCGCGGCCCCTGACCTCGTAGGCGCGGCCCCGCCGCCCAGCCAAAAACTGTTCTCGCGTCAGCCTGAGTCTTTGTAGGGTAGGAGACAGCCCCCCCGCCGTGGCCACGCTGCTGCCCACCCGGCCATGCTGCGAGGAGGCAGAGGGATGTCACCTGAGAGAGGTGGGACGCGGACCCGACGGTGACATGCAGCCGGCACAGCGACGGCGAGACTGAGCGGGATGTTTGCCAGCAGCGATGTGGGACTGGGGTTTGGGGTTTTTTTTTTTACAGCTTTCCATCATTGATGTGGACTCAAGCAGGGGTTTTGCAGCTTTTTTCCCAGGCTCTCCCTTGTGGGGTGCACTGAAGGTGGCCCACGCCACTGTTGGCAGTGTGGGATGGGGTGGAGCACGTGCTGTCCCCTCAACATGGACAGCTCCCACTGTCCTTGGGAACTGCCACCAGGGTCTTATGAGCTCACAGACTCAGCCAGAGGTAGGTGTTGGGGCACAGAGCAGTGCATTGCCATCTCTGGATGACGTGACACCTTGGGACCGTGTCACCCTCTGACTCTCTGGAGCAGAGGTGGTGCTGAGGTTTGGTTCAGAGAGCCAAACTCATCCATGGGGCTCTGGAAATCTTGGCATTGTGCTGTGGTGGTGACAAGCTGGTGCCAATAATTGGAAAGAGGTGCTTTCTGGTGGGCAGGAACGAGAGTCAGAGGAAGGAGGGACAAAATTCCCTGCTGTGTTTGTGTGGTGTGCAAGGGTTGAGGGTCAGAGCAGGGTTGGGGTCTGCGGGCACAGGGCAGCATTGGGGTGCCTGGTGAAAGAGTGGGGAGCAGCCTTGGGTGCTGGTGGGTGCGGGGGGCTGTGTTGGTGTCTTGTTTTGTGTTTGTACTCTGTGAAACGGCTGCGTGGGAATAAAAAGTGTTGTAACCCTTCGTAAGCACCGGCTCCTGTCTGATGGGGGCGAGGAGCAGTGGGGCCTGGAAGGACACCAAGGCTGCAAAGAGTCCCAGGGAGGGTGGACAGGGAGTTTTGGGGTGCCAGGCAGGGGCACACCAGAGCTGAGGGCAGGGGTCTTGGCTGGAGTGTGGGTCTGACAGGTTTGCCATGGCATGGGCTGGGATGTAGGGCAGAAGGAGCAGAGGAGATTTGGGCTCTGGGGCAGGAGGGCAGCTGGTTCCTCTGCCTCAAGACAAGAGGTGGGTAACAGGATGTCATGGACTCTGCTCTGCTTGTTCTCTGCCTCCAATTCCCTCTCTGTCCCCTCTGTGTGTGTGTTAGCTTTGAGTTCTTTTCTTCACCCATCTTTTCTCCCTGTGATTGCCTCTCTGCTTTCTGCTGCCTCATTCCCCCCATCTCTATTCCTCTTTGCTCTCCTGTCTCTGCTCCCTCTGTCCTCACTCTCTGTCCTCTCTGTGCTTCTCTGCCATCCCTCTCCTGTCCCCTCTCTGCTCCCTCTCAGTGTCACTCTCAGCTCTCCAGTGTCACTCTGTCTCTCTGCCTGGGACTGTTTGCTCTTTGTGCCTCTTTGCCCTCTCTCTCCCATATTTTCTCTCTATCTCTGTGCCCTCTGCACCTCCCTCTTTGCTCTCCAGGTCTCCCATCTCCTCCTGCAGTCTCTCTTTGCCCCGGGCCATGTCTCACCCTTATCTCAGCGTTAATTAATGAACTGCTGAAGGACGGCAGCAGTGTGGGTGTGCTGCACCCGGGGAGCTGCCTGAGGGCTGCGGGGGGAGCCCCGAGGATGGAGAGCATCCCCGGGCACTGCAGGGCTGATGGTGCTGGGCAGGTGGGGAAACAACACGGGGGGTGGTGGGGAGCACCGCAAGGGCTGCTGGTTTTCATGGTTTTCTTTGGCTCTTAAAGGGTTCGGCAGATTGTGCAAAGAGCGATGGTGAGAGGAGTGTGGGATCACACTGACCACAGGGCTGACCACAGCCCTGACCACAGCCCTGACCACATCACTGACCACAGCCCTGACCACAGATTCATGGACTTAATTATCCTGGAATCACCTCAGTTTGGTTTGGAAGAGAAAGAGACCTAAAGCTCATCCCATCCCACCCCCTGCCAAGGCAGGGACACCTTCCACTGTCCCAGGTGGCTCCAAGCCCCATCCAGCCTGGCCTTGGGCACTTCCAGGGATCCAGATCTTCTCTGGGCACCCTGTGCCAGGGCCTGCCCACCCTCCCAGGGCAGAATTCCTTCCCAAAATCCCATCTAACTCTGCCAGCTTTCACCCCAAAGCAGAGCTGGCTTTTGCTACTTGAAATCCAGACTAGTAAAACTGATCCTGGGATATCAAACTCTCTTTGCTCTTAAGCTCTTCAGGATGTAATTTAGTGCTTCAAAACCAACCTGATCAGATGGAGAAGCAAAATTAGCAGCTGTCAGATGGCCTAGGGTAAATCTAACCATGGGGGCTCAATTGGGATGATGGAAATGTGACTCAAAGGCTTTCACATGCTACAGCTGTGTTTAAAAAGAAAAAAAAGAAAAAATGCCTTAAACCCACTATTCCAACTGCATATTTTCTTTTGCAGACTCCTGGCTGATTTAGCCCAAATTTATTAAAGAGTAATTAATTATTTGTGTATTAATGATAATTAAAACCAAACCCTGGGCAATGGGTGCTGTTAATGCTAGCAGTCCAATAAATTTGGTTTAAAGTTTCAAACACTGTTGGTGTCTTTTACATCCACCCAAGCTCTGCAGCTTCAGAGGGTGACGGGGTTGGGGGACAGAGGGAAACAGATTCAGCCAGAGGGGACAGAGCTGGAGAGCTCTGAGCTGCTCCAAATGCACAGGAATTCCATCAAAGGGGGCACAGGAGGAGCTGCCAAGCAGGGGAGCTTTGTCAGGAATAACTTTGTTCACTCTAAGGAACCCAAATGAGCAAGAGAAACCCCAAATTATTCATAACTGACATCAAATAAGCCCCAAAAAGATGCAAAGTGACCCCAAAGTGGGTGGAGAGAGCGAGTTTGACCTCAAGAAACCCTGATGACCTATAGGAACCCCTAGTTTTAATGGTTGACTTCTAGTAATATCAAAAGTGAGCTAAAGCAACCCCAAAATTTTCTGGGGAGAGTGAGTTTGACCTCAAGTAACCCCAAATTTTAATTGTGGCCCTCTAGCACCCCACAAAATGCTGAAAGTAATCCTAAAGTGCTCTTCATATAGTGAGTTTGACTTTAACAAACCCAAGCTAATTAAAATTGGGGGTTATTATATCATCTATACCTATCTATATATCTATAAATATATATCTATATATCTATAAATATATATCTATATAATCTATAAATATATATCTATAGATATAGATGTAGATATTTATATATATATACACATATATATATATTTCCCATATATATTTGAGAAATATTTTTTGAGACTGAGGGGTCAGCAGGGAAGAGGCCCAGGGTGCGCAGAATTCCCCAAAATTTCCCCAAATTCCCCAAAATTCCCCTCCGGTAGCGCTCGCAGGGACCCGAGGATCCACCCCGGAGCTCCGCCCCTCCCAGACCACGCCCAACTCCAGGCCACGCCTCCGACCACGCCCCAGCCAATGGCTACGCCCCATCCCCATGGCTCCGCCCCTTTCACCCGCTGACGTCACCGCCCGAGGTGGCGCGAGCTCTCCCTCCGGTGACGTCACGTGGCGCTACCGCTTGGCCCCGCCCCCGCGCCGCGCCGCTCCGGGACCCCGGGCAGGTAACGGGATCGGGGGTCGGGGTGCCGGGTTTGGGGGGCCGGGACGGGGCTCACGGAGCGGGGACACCCCCGGCAGGGCCCCCGCCGGCCGCCAGCGCCGCCCTGCCCTTCCCAGCCCCCCGCGCTTCCGTCCCCGCCGCCGCTGGCCGTGCCACCTGCGGCTCCGGGCACGGGGACCCCGCCTTGGGCACCCACCTGCCCGGGGAGTCCCGCAGGGCACGGGACGGAGCCCCGTGCGCTGCCCCAGAAGGGGTTTTGCACCCCAGACCCACACGCCGGTGTGGCCCGTCCCGCTGCCCGCTGTCCCGTGCCATAAGGCGACAAGGCATGGAATTTGGGGAGTCCCCACTCCTGCTTCACACCCGCAACCTGCTGGCCCAGATTTGCTCCCCAGCCCCGGCCACGGCGATCCAACCAGACGCACAGCATGCCAGCCCTGCCCACATCCTGGCGGGCACCCGATTCCCCGTGTCCCTGCGGCGCTGGGCAGGGACACCTCGGAGCACTCACAGCAACTCCCCTTCCCTGCAGGAGCCGCCATGGATCTGGTGCTGGAAGCCGCGGACCGGCACCTGCTGACCCCCTACGTGTACCCGGCGGGGTGGCCCGAGGGCGAGCCCTGCCGCCAGCTCCTCAGCCTTTTTGTCATCACCAACCTGGGCGCCCTCGCCCTCTACCTGCTCTTCGGCACCCTCAGCTACTACTTCATCTTCGACCACGAGCTCAAGAAACATCCCCAGTTCCTGGAGGTGGGTGTGCCTTGCTGACCCCTCACCCTGCGTGGCACTGTGCCCCTCGCCACCCCCTTGTCCATTCCAAATGTCACCTGCCAGCGTTGTGGCATGCTGTCACATCCACCCCTCTCCGCCTGCTGTTGCCCTTGGTCATCCCTGACCAGTAGCAAGTGCCACAGCCCACTGACCCCAGCACCCAGCCCTGCCCCAAGCACAGCTGGCCCCATATGAGCAGCACCATGGCACAGGTGCCACGACAAAGGGGTGGCCAACACGCCAGCCCTCCCAGCCTTATGGGGGGCACTGGGGCTCTCAAAATGTGCCCTGTGCCCCTGATCCCTCTTGCCATGCCCCATAGAACCAGGTGAGCCAGGAGATGTCCCCTGACCTCTCTTGCTACACCCCACAGAACCAGGTGGAGATGTCCCCTATGCCCCCTGACCCCTGTTGTCACACCTCACAGAACCAGGTGGAGATGTCCCCTTTGCCCCCTGACCCCTCTTGTCACACCCCACAGAACCAGCTGGAGATGTCCCCTGTGCCCCTGACCCCTCTTGTCACACCCCACAGAACCAGCTGGAGATGTCCCCTGTGCCCCTGACCCCTCTTGTCACACCCCACAGAACCAGCTGGAGATGTCCCCTGTGCCCCTGACCCCTCTTGTCACACCCCACAGAACCAGCTGGAGATGTCCCCTGTGCCCCTGACCCCTCTTGTCACACCCCACAGAACCAGCTGGAGATGTCCCCTGTGCCCCTGACCCCTGTTGTCACACCCCACAGAACCAGGTGAGCCGGGAGATCGCCTACGCCGTGCGCTCCCTGCCCTGGATCAGTGTCCCCACCGTGGCCCTGTTCTTCGCCGAGGTGCGGGGCTACAGCAAACTCTACGACAACATCGAGGACTCCCCGTATGGTGAGTGACCTCCTGGCACCCCCTGCCACAGCAGTGGCCTCTCCCCACCTGGGTCACCTCCCTCAGCCTCCATTTCTCCCGATGACAACCCTAGAAATCCTCCTGGGTACCTCCTGTCCCAGCCTGTCAGCCAGAAGCCCAGGCTCTCTGCAGAAGAGGCACCCAGGGTCGTGTTCCCCTGCTTGACACACTCCACCCTCCACAAGAGATCCTTCCCTTCCCTTCACTGGCACGGCTCCCAGTGAAACAGCACCTGACTCGCTTGCCCTGAGTCACAGGGCACAGCCTGGCACTCTCACCTCAATGGGGCAGACCCTGGCAAGACTCACATGTGTCTCCCACCACGAGGACCATTGTGGAGACCCTCACATCCTCCTGATGCCCACATGTGCCACCTCTAACGACCCTGTCCCCCCCCAGGCTGGTCTGGTGTCTTCCTCAGCATGCTGTCCTTCCTCTTCTTCACTGACATGGGCATCTACTGGATACACCGTGGTCTCCACCACAAGCTGTTTTACAAGGTATGGGACAGGACAGGAGGCTCTGGACAAGAGTCCTTGTCCTGCTCTGGTGACATTTCCAAGCTGCTCCTCCCAGGGGATGCATGCTCGGGTGGGAATGGCTGAACAAGGCATCACCATGTGATGGGAGCTGAGAGCCCTTTAGGGCACGTGTTCCCCTCTCAGTTTGGGTGGTGATGGCCCACACAGCATCCCTTGGGGCCATGAATCTGGCTGGGGGACCCTCTAGAAGGGCCCACCCCGACTGACACCCCCTGTCCCCGCAGCGCTTCCACAAGCCCCACCACCTGTGGAAGATCGCCACGCCCTTCGCCAGCCACGCCTTCCACCCCGTGGATGGCTTCATGCAGAGCCTGCCCTACCACATCTACCCCTTCCTGTTCCCCCTGCACAAAGTCACCTACCTGGGCCTCTACATCTTCGTCAACGTCTGGACCATCTCCATCCACGACGGCGACTACCGCGTGCCGCGGCTGCTGCGGCACGTCATCAACGGCTCTGCCCACCACACCGACCACCACCTGTACTTCGACTACAACTACGGGCAGTACTTCACCCTCTGGGACAAGATTGGGGGCTCTTACAAGAGCCCCACGTCCTTCGAGGGCAAAGGCCCCCACGATTACCTGCGCAAGCTCCGAGAGAAAGACTCGGTGGCGTCCAACGGCATCGGGGGCTCCAAGAAAGACCCGGGAGCATCCAACGGCGTCGTGGCCTCCAAGACTGAGTAGGCTTCCTCCAAGTGTGTCCCTTCTCTGGCTGGATCTGGTCCCATTCCTCACCAGCCACCCAAGACTGTTTCCCACGGACAAAGAGCCCCTGTCCCTGATGACGTGACCAGCGTGGGGTGATTTTTGGTGAGCGCGGCATCCAGCCTTGCTCCACACCACAGATCTGCCCTGGTTTCCCTACTGCTTCCCCTCCCAGCTCCCTTTGGATCTCTGCTAAGGTCCCTGCGCTGCTTTTAGTGCTGTGCTGCTGCTTTACAAGAAGAATAACATGGCACAAATAGAACAGTAACGTGGCACAAATTAATGTGACTCGCGTCAGGGTCTTTGTTCCACTGCTGCGCCCCTTTGTTGACGATTCCTTGTTCCCATCATGGTGTCCATCGGGACGAGCTGTATTTTGGAAAAAAACCCTACCTTTTGGAGGTGGTGTGGCTTCTTCTGATGGCTCCCTTGGTGGGACTCCTTGCACTCAACCTCCTTCCTCTTGCCCGGGGATGTCCCATGGAAACATCATGCCTGTAGGACAGAGGCAGGCTTTGAGTCTTGTGGGTCTCTCGAGCTCCCTGAGAGCACTGAGGGGGAAGGGAGGAGGACCAGGCTCCCAGATATGAGGGGAAGGGGCTTCTCCGCACTCAAAGGTTCGTGGCCAGCTTCCCCCTTAAGGGCCTGTGTGTTTCCTGCTGAAATCTGGTCACTCCATCTTTGGGGTGACCCATTTTCAATAAATCTCAATTGCCAACTTGCCTGTTTGGTCCCTTCTGCCTGACTCATGCAAAGTCTCCTGCGGCATCCTATTTCTGCCCTACAGCACCCATGAGGGACTTGGCACAGAGCCGTGCTGTGCTGGCAGCAAATTTGGGCCAAAACAGCAGAAGATGGGTAAAACACAGAGTGGCCAGAGCCACCTGCAGTGCCCCAAACCTCCTTAGGTGTCCCTGCACGGTGACACCTGTGCTTTCCCCCTCGCTGCTCCCCCCATTTCAGCAGTCCCTGGAGCCCTGCTGCCCTTCCTGGGGATGGAGCCCCTTCTGTGGTGACAGCCCCTCTGCTCCTCGCCCAGCCTCAGCTGTCCCCAGGCAGGGGGACACACCCTGCCACTCCTGTGGCACCTGTTGGGCACAAGGGACACCTGCCAGCACGGTCACGCTCTGCCTTCACCTTTTCACCAGCCCATCCCAAGTTGCTCTCCCCACGTGGACAGCACCCCTGACCCCAGTTTGCTGATTAACCTGGGGCCTGGGGTCAAGGCACAGCCCAGATCAAACACGGTGACAGCATCACTGATTGGCCGCCCTGATTCCCAATCTGCTCTTGGGAAAGGTTCTCATCACCCCATCCTCCCACCTTAGCCAAGCCTGGGCACCCCATCCTGGCAGCCTGGGGACAGACAGTGACCCTCACAGGGCAGGGCAGTCAAGTCCTAGGATGAAATTGCATCACTCTGGTGCCCAGTGCACCCTCCCACCCTTCTGCGTGGCATTCCCCCGGGATGGATCTGCAGCAGCCCAGCTCCGGGCACAGGGAATCGTGTCCTGCGGGTCACCCCCCTGCCAAGGCCACCGCGGTGGCCTTGGGGCTCGGTGGCACGGAGAGCAGCAGCTCTGGCTCCGGTCCCCTGGTGCTGCTGTTGCCACAAGATGGGGATGTTGCTCACCACAGCCAGCGCTGGAGCTGCACCTGCGTGGATGCCCTTCCTCCTCCTCCTCCTCCTCCTCGTTCCCCCAGCGTGGAGCAGGAGGGGCTCTCTTGGAGGACACACATGGGGTGTCCCTGCTCTGCTCCATGACCCCATTCCTCACGCTTTTCCTGGCATCAGAGCCGTTTCTGCTGATTTATCTGCAATAGCCTCCCCGACCCACCATTTCCTCCCCCCACACGATGCTCTGCCACTCACCAGGGCAGTGCACCCTTGCACCACACACTGAACATCCCCCTCACAGGAACCCCAGCACACCAAGTGACCCCTGGTGTGTGAATGCAGCCACTGGGTGCCTCTGACACAGCCCTGAGCCCTGCAGGAAGCCCTACAACCATCATCATCCTCTGAGGAAGGCTCTGAGGCCAGTGCCATGGGTCGTGTGGCGTCTTTGGCTCCTGGCATCGCTGTTCTGCTCCCTGATTCAGCTCCAGCAACAAGCAGTGGCTCCTTTAAGCAGCTTTGCTCTCTCTGTGAGGCTTTGTGGGAACGGCTGTTGCAGCCCCTCAGCCCCCAAACCCTCTGGGACCTCTAAAGCTGAGACAGGGAAAGGTCTCAGGGAAGAGGGGAAGGAAAGCAGGGGGCCAGGGGCTCCTCACCTTGCTCTTGGAGTTCACAGCTTTTGCTGCTGATGAAATCCAGATGGACCTTAAAATAAACTCTGCACTGTTCCCCTCTCCCCTTTACGGCTCTTTTCAAGAAACAAAAAAATACCTTGGCAAGGGAAACGTGTGCTTCCCTGCACAAAGAAAGAGCCACTCATCTGTGAGCATTACCAGGGCTGGGCTCACCCAAGAGCTGCTGGCTAAAGCTCTCTCCCTGTGCCCACCACAGGGAGCTCACAGGGGCACAGGGATCCTTCTTGCACCCTGTAAGAAGTGTGAAAAAAGAGCTGGAAGAGAGACAGCAAACCCCCCAAACACCATTTTCCTCCATTTAGCACCTCAGCAAAGGCAGTTCCTCATTTCCTCCTATTTCTTAGCCTATTCCTGTTGTAGTCTGAGCTTGCTTTACCTTTCTCCTAATCCTGTTCACAAAGAAATAAACACACTAACGATCAACCAACAGCAAAACCCACCACACTCACCAGCACATTAGTTAGAAAATCTCAAAATTAAAAACAAAATCTAAAATTAACAAACCAAAATCACTGCAATTCCTCATGTCCAGGTCCTTTTTGAGTCCTTCTCATCTGGCCCAGAGAGCAACTGGCTGCAGGGATTCCCACACAACAAAACTCCCTCACTGACTCTGCCCAGAGCCACGGTGACCTCCTGTCCTCCAGGGGCACATCACTCTGAGTCAAGACCTCTAAAAGCCTTATTAGGAGGGCTTATAATGGTATTGACCCGATAATTGAAATACACTAACTGGGTTTCTAGGTGAAAGCACCTCGGGGAAAGCTCTGGACAACGTTTCTGCTATTAAGGCAAGTGGAAAAAGGAGAAGCAAGACTGCCTTGGGGCTGTCCATGGGATTTACAGGCTCCCATTCCTTCACTGCTGGGCCACATCCATTTTCTTTGTTGGAAATGCTGGAATGAGAGGCAGAGGGGTTGAAGCCATCAGTGTGTTCTCAGTACCCTGGAGACACAAGAGGCCTCAGCCATTTCTTAGCAGCAAGATCATGCCTAAAAATCACTTCTGCAGGAGATGAGGCTTGGTTGGCTATGCAGGGACAGCACAGGAGTGATGCCAGTGGCCACAGCTCTGATTTATTGGGGCAGCTCCAAGTGCTCCCCTGGTCACTGTGCATCCCTTCAGAAAGCAATTTAGAGAGACAAGCTGGGGCTGAGCAAGAGGCACAGCTCACCTTTCCTGTCATCTCCCAGTGCCATTTGAATCTCCTGCCTCAAATCCCTGCTCCCCCTTCCCACCCTGCTCTGTAACACCCGGGACACACGCGAGCCCCAGGCAGGGATGGGATAAACTGCTTTCTGAAGGGATGGACAGTGACCAGGGGAGCAGCACCAGGGCAATCCCATGCCTGGGAGTCCAGCACTTTGAGCTGCACCAATAAATCAGAGTTGTGGGCACTGGCATCACTCCTGTGCTGTCCCTGCATAGCCAACCAAGCATCACCTCCTGCACTTTGGTGAGTTATGGGCATGTTGCCTGTGCCAAGTGTTCTGTGGGAAGCACACGGCCACTGGCACAGCTCAAACCCACCTGCCACGGGTGGGAGAGGTGGCAGAAGGCCCTGGACAGACCCTGAAGGTCTCTGGATTCCTACTCCCACCATGTCTTGCTCACCTTCCCAGCTCTGCCCAGGTAAAAAGAAGGCAGAAATTGAGAGATTTTCCACTGTCCCAGGTTGCTCCAAGGCCCATCCAACACAATTCCAGGGATGCAGGGGCAGCCACAGCTTCTCTGGGCACCCTGTGCCAGGGCCTCACCACCCTCACAGGGAGGAATTCCTTCCTAACATCCAACCTAACCCTACTCTTTGCTAGTTTGAAGCCTTTCCCCTTTGCCCTGTCACTCCACACGCTCCTGAACAGCCTCTTTACTTCAACACAGTTTCCTTTCATTCAGCTCCCTTCAAGTCGATTTCCGGCATTTCACAGAAATTAACTCGAACTCATTATTTCACCCCATCTCGACGCGAAGAGAGGGAGAGGGAGAAAAAGAAGAAGAGGAGAAAGAGCAGGGGAAAGGCGAGGGAGAGGAGATGCAGGGCTGAGGGGGGCCGAGATTAAGCCCATTTCACAGACATCCACCAGAACTTATTCCACCCCACCTCGCCGGGGAGCCGAGCATCCTCCGGAGGGGGCGAAAAACACGGAGAGGGAAGAAAAAGAGGAAGAGGGAAGAAAACAGCGAGAAGGAGCCGACAACAGAGGAGGGGGCCCGAGCATCCTCGCCCGCGGGGAGCGGCGGGGGGGCCCGCACGGCAGCGCTGCCCATGCACATTCTCTCCGGGCGGCGGCGCGGCTGCCGCTCCTCCCGGCCCCGCTCCGCTCCGCTCCGCTCCGCCCGGCCCCGGCGGCACGAACATGGCGACACGGAGCTCCGGCGGGGCCGGCCGTGCCTGCCCGCTCCCCCGGCGGCTCCTGGGGGCCGCCGCGCCGCGCCGCGCCCGCCCGAGCCCATCCAGGTGTACGGACAGGTGAGCCCGGCGTGGCATGGCATGGTATGGCATGGCACGGGGGGCACCGGCGCGGAGAGCGCCGCGCTCCGTCCATCCATCGCCCGCCGCTCCCCATCCTTCCCCGGGGGTCGCAGGGGTCGGGGCGTGGGGTGGCGGCTCCGTGGGGAGCAGGGGGTGTGCAGGCGCTGCGGGCTCGCCCCGCATCCCCGGCTGGCCGCTGGCACTCGCGGGCTCGTCCCCGGCGGGATGCGCTCCCGGAGGGAGCAGCCAAGGGCAGCCGGCGGGGATGGGGGCCGGGCATCGCCGGGAAGGGACGGACAGCGATTCCCTGCGGGAATGCTCGGGGGATGCTCGCCGTGAGCATCCCCGCGCTGGGGAGCCGGGCAGGGGGAGGTGACGCTGTTTGTGACACGGCTATTTGTGACACGGCTATTTGTGACACGGCTATTTGTGAGGCACCGCGTCCTTCCAGCCAGGAGGGCTCCCTGCGTGCCCGAGCCATCCTCCACTCATCCTCGGAAAAGAAGGGGAGCAGAGTTGCTCGCGGCAGGAAAGCGCAGAAACTGCTATTTCTGAAAGTATCCCTGCTCGGGCTCGATTCGCTGGCAAGTTTTGCTGCCAGGACCATGGAGGCTCCCCCTCACCCCTTCTTTTCCATCTCTTTTGGGTGGTGATGACAAATTACACTTTTGGCTGGGGAAAGCTTCAGCTTTTTAAAGGTTCTGCTTTATTTTTGATGTACCCACATGCTGTCTACACTTGGCTGCCCTACTTGATCCTCCTTGCTGACACTGCCTGTGTCCCCATCACGTGCCCAAAATGCTGTTGGGGGGGAGCAGCCCACAGAAGGACACTTGAGGAGAGGCTTTGAGCCTTGGGTGACATCTGCCTTTGCCTCCTTGGATAGTGCTTTCCCCCCAGGTGCTCTACAATTTCCCCTTTTTGCTACTTGTAGGATCAGAAGGAGCCAGTCACGAGGCAGGGCTGGCCCTGGAGCTGCTGGAGGGGCACATGCAGGGCTGGTGCTGCTCCTAAAGCCCTTCTGTTCCCTTGTTTAGGGAAAAGCTGTTCCTCCTCCCCTTGAAAATCTGCTTCGCCTCCTCTACCTCCTCAGTGTTTGGCTGTTTTTAGCATAACACAGCTACCCCATTTTAGAAGAAAACATGACACTTGTCTCTCATCCACGGCAAGACATTGGTGGCACTTTCCCTTCTGTCTCCCCGTGCCTTCCATCCAGCCAGGTCGAGAGCTGCTCTGGCAGGATTGTCCCTGTCACCTGCACACGGAGCTGCAGATCCAGGAGGGTGCAGTAACCCTGTCACTACCCAGAACAGGACTAATAGGAAGCAGTGGGAGTTCAACAGTTTGCCGCTGTTTGGGATTTTCTCATTGCCTCAAGCTTCCAGAAGGGATTTGCCTGGGGAATGGAGCTGCTCTCACTGGCAGCAGAGCACACTGCACCCGTTCCTTCCTCTGCTGTGGGGCAGGACACACAGATTTTACAGCCCAGGTGTGTCACCAGGAAGAGTTGCTCGGCACTAAACAACATTTCTGAGTTCTCCCGAGTGCTACAGCGCTTTAAATCAGGGCTCTGCCTGAATAAAAGGGACAAGAGGGAGCCCTGTGTGTCCTAGGCTGCGTTACAGATCTGACCACACAAGTTGCTAATGCCTGGGAAGCCGGAAAAGCTGTGCAGCTTTTCAGGGGTCTTGTGCCTGGTCACAAGCACCCAACAGTCCCCGTGACCCCCCTCCCCCAGCCCTCTGGCACTCCAGCACCAGCAGAAAACCGTGCAAAGCACTCCTCTCCCAGGGCCATCGGTGTAAGGGGCAGTGCTCGGAGCGAGCATCCTCGCGCCGTGTCACCGCAGTCCCTGATCTGGGGCACATCCCACCCCTGTGCCTTTGGCAGGTCACTTGGCCATATGCTACGCCCTGGCTCGTGCCCCAAAACTCCCTGCCCTTCCCTGGCGCCGTGACCCCCCTCCCCCAGCCCTGTGGCACTCCAGCACCAGCAGAAAACCGTGTAGTCAAAGCACTCCTCTCCCAGGGCCATCGGTGTAAGGGGCAGTGCTCGGAGCGAGCATCCTCGCGCCGTGTCACCGCAGTCCCTGATCTGGGGCACATCCCACCCCCGTGCCTTTGGCAGGTCACTTGGCCATATGCTATGCCCTGGCTCGTGCCCCAAAACTCCCTGCCCTTCCCTGGCTCTGTGCTGTGGTGCTGACCCAGGCTGGTGGGGCAGCTGAGAGCCCAGGCTCAGCTCAGGGGCTGGGGAAAGCAGGGTTTGCTGCTGGGGGGGTGATGTTATCGGGGAGCAGAGGGAGGGATGCACTGCTCTGTCTGGAACCGAGCAGGGGAAGAACATCCAAAGCCTTAGTAGCTCCTCGGGAGCCAAACACAGCTTACTCAGCAGCGTCAGGAGCAGGCTCAGAGCCCTCTTGCCTTGGACACCAAAGCACAAGCACAGGATGTTACTTGGATTTTTCATCTGGACCCTCACTGCTGATCACATCCTTGCTGGGCAGGCTGCAGCAGAACTTCCCAGGAGCATCACCAAATAGCAGGACCAGCAGCCTAACCCTCTTTGTGGCTTTTCCTTGATTTTTCTGACTCCGAAGCAGCAGCAATCAGGAGACCAAATGCCCAACTCGAGTCTGTCAGCTTTGAGACAGAGCAGGTTTTGTTCCCTTGCACAGCCCTCACCTCTGTGGGATTGTTGGTGAGGGTTACAATGGACAGACTGTTTCACCAGGCACTGACACGAGACAGGGCTTCTCTAGGATGCCACCAGCAGCAGAGAAGCATCCCCAGGGCAAGAAAACTTCACCCTCGGGGCCAGCAGGGCTCCCTGAACCCCTTCCACAAGCGTGGCACCTCACCCTGCCCTCCTGCTCCTGGCACGAGCTGCTGGCCTGCCACCCACCCTCCTGTCCCCTCCCAACCTTTGTGCTCCTGCCTGCACACCCCTGCTCAGACCTGGAAACGGGGCCTGGCCCAGGATTTGCCATTTCCATGGAACGTCCCCACATTCCCACATGAATTCCAGCTGCTGAGTGTGAACCAGCAACGAACACAGGAGAGAGCAGCAGCCACTCTGAGTGCCTGTGTGTGTGCTGGGCTGAAGAGTGACCATGGGGTGGGTGTGGAGAGACTGGTGTGCCATGGCTGTGCCACACAGTGAGGAAAACTGCTGGGCCAGGAGCCCAGATTGGGTCTGCTGGTGCTGAGGGGAGTTTTGAGAGCATTCACACTGCTAAAATATATCTAACCTTGACCTGCAGGCATCCCTTCCCCTTCTTTGGAAAAGGTTTTTCTAAAGCCACCCCCCAAAGCACACAGCCCACAAGAAATCTTTGCCTTAAACCACTCCAGGACAAAGGACATCTTCTCTGGGTGCTGGTGGCTCCTGTGGCAGCCACTTCCCCTCTCTGCTGTCACTGCAAGGCTGGAGCCTCTCCCTGTGCTCAGCCTGCATGTGGCTGTCACCTCTGTGCCTCCCTGTCCCCTGAACCAGTGTTAGTGCCTGCCCTAACATCATTTTTCTGTTCTCCTTCTGTGGGGAACTATTTCACTGCTCCCAACCTCTCTGTTTCCTGGTGATAACCCACCCTGCCTTTGAGGAAAACCGCCGAGTTTTCATCATTTCCAGACCATTCACTACGACCCGACCTCTTACCAGCCCACCCCTTGACCTTGACCCTGCCCACCCTTCTGCGCTGATGGAGACCTCAGATAATCCCCTCTGAAACGTGCAGAGCTGGCAGAGAGCCCTGCTGCTGCCAGGGAGGCAGAGATTGCTCTGCAGGGCGAGCTCGTGCGGCCCTGGGAGCGCAGACATCAGTCACGCCGCATCGCAGTTCAACCATACTTAATTTTGACCTACTTTGCCAGCCTGGCAGAGCCTTCCCACATCAGACTTTAACCTTCTGGAGGTGCCCTGGGTGGTGACGTGTCCCAGCTGCGTCCTTTTCCTCCTTCTTTGTGTCAGCAGGTCTTCCTCCCCATTGCTGGGTCTTTCATGGCCACCCTGAGAAGGTTTCCCTGCTCCTGGCATTTGCTTTTTGCCAGAGCTTGATCCCTGGAAGCCACACAGTTCCTGCTCCTGGCACCGTGGTGGCTGGGAGAGGTATTTGTGGTTTTTTTCATTGCTTTTCCCCTCCAGCAGATTCCTCACAGATCCTGTGAGCGCTGTGGTGTCCCAGGGGCATCGCTCAAGCTTTCCAGAGCTGCAATGCCAAGCTCATGGCACACTTTGGACCTCTTCTGCAGCCTTCTTCCTTCGTTATGGGGGAGTGAATTTCATCAGCACTTGCCAAATCTGCTGGGGAAGTCTCCATTCCCATCACATCCCTGCCCCTCTTGGAATTTAGGAGAACCCAGGGTTGTTTCTGGGGTTGTTTCTGGATTCCTGCCCTGACCCCAATCTTCCTACTCCCCTCCCTTTTCCATTCTCTGGAAACGACAGCTCAGGGAGAGCTCTCTTGGTGGTGGCAGAGAGAAAACAGCCCTGCAAGCAGATGATTTCAGTATTAACTAAATTAACACGGGGCCTGGCACTCTCCGAAATGAGTCACCCGTGTTTCATATCAATGATTTCAGACCCTGGCATTTTCAGTCCGAGCCACAGGCAGCGGCACGGCAGGCACAGGCTGTATTTTAAACTCTCCTGGCAGGGCTGGGAGCAGATGCTCGGGAGCGGAGCAGAAGGCGCGGTGACGGAGCTCCGGCGGGAGCGCGCGGGGAACGCGGCGTGCCGCGAGCAGGAGCCACCCGTGGCACTCTGGGGCCGGGCTCTTGCGTCAGCCCTGCCGGGGGGAGGACGGGCAACGGGCACGAAAGGCCTGGCACTTGTCCTCTGCAGCTTCCAGAGAGCTGGAACGAGGAGGAGCGCGGCCAGAGCACCTTCTCCTGCTCTGCCCTGAGCTATCCGGGCAGCAGCTTTGCTTCTCACCCCTTCTTCAGCCCCATCATCGTTCCACCAGCTGCTGGGATCAAAATATTTCACCCATTCCCCTTCTCCACGCATGTCCTGGCAGCTCTGAAACCGTGATGGCACCACTTGGATGGTTTCAGAGCCGCTCACAGAGGACCCTTGCTCTTCCCTTGCTCTTTGCCAGCCTCGCTTATCACACAGCAGTAATAACTTATTCACCATTCAGAAATCCCCTGGGAACTGCATTTGTTTGTAGGTCGCTTTGAGGACGGGAAGACACCCCGGTGATCCCTAGGAATCTTTGTTCAGCTCTGTTTTACAGCGCTGAGCCCCAGCCCTGAGCTGTCACAGCACATCACCTCCCGAGGAACCGCGAGCGCCCGGCTCGAGCTGCAGTGCCAGCCCCAGAGCTGGGGCATTAATCCTCAACAAAGCAAAACCAGGGACACACACAGCGAGCTCCCAAGCCTGCTGGGCACCTAGAGTAGCCCCCAGTGCTGTCCTGTCATTGGTCACTGCTGTTACAAGTCAGCCAGCACACGGTATTTCTGCTGGCAGCTCACCACAGCCAGCGGTGGGATTTCTGCACAGGGATGTGCTTCCCACACAGAGCAGGGGCTCCAAGGCTGGGATTTAGAGGGAAGGGCTTGAGAGCAGCTCCAGAGAGCTGTCCCTGCCAGTCACTCATCCCCTGGCCAGCCTGCACCACGCTGGAGCTTTCACATGTCACATGCCAGGGGTGAGCCACCTCCACAACCAAAATCCTTCTCCTAACTCCAAGTGTGGGCATGGGCAACTCAGAGGGATGAGGCAGGAAGGGAAGCTGGAAGTTTAGGTGCCAAAGAACATGGACAGGGCTCTTCTGCCAGCCCTGTGCACTCGAGGAGTCAGCACTGCACTCATCCAGGTCTCCTCAATTCTTGAGGAGGTCTCATCACTTCTCCAGGCTCAGCAGGGCGACACTTCCACCTCAGCCCCCAGAAATTCCCTCTGCCAGCCCAGCCTGGAGCTCTGAGCAGCTCGTACACACCCTCAGATGGCACCTCCTGGGGCTGTCCTCTTCCCATCCCATTCCTGCAGGGCATTCATTTGTTGGAAGATGCTGTTAACAGAGAAATACAGAGCAAAGCTAGAAACGTTGACTCCATTAACCACAGCTACAAGCAGCCTCTGCTATGTCTTGGCTCCACTTTTCCCCTCCTGGACTGCATTTGGCACCTTACATATTAGGAGGGCAAATTAGAATTTCATGCATATTTCATATACACTTAATCACTTGGCAAAGACCAAAACACTTCCCCATTAAGTGGAATTTATGCTAAATGCTGTTTCCATTAGGCACCAGTCGCTGCCTGTTCAGAGGTTACACCAGTTCCCCAGGCTTGTCCCCTGCTAGGGGAGGTGAGGACACTGTGACAGTGCCACAGCAGCAGGACAGGGTCCCCAACAGCAGCCTTATCCCAAAGCTATTCCACAATGGTTAATGGGACAGCAGCTGCTGTCTGTGGGGTTCTGTTTGGTGCTCCCCTGAGCCACTTGGGTCCCCACAGAGCTCTGAAGGGCTGCAAGGCAGCAAAAACCAAAAACGTGAGGCTCATAAACCCGAGCCACTGCTGTACAACCCCTTCCTGGGAGACTTAGAGCATCCTTGTGTTGCCTTCTCCTGCCTTACACCCTCCAGTAAGAGCTTCTCCAGTGGCTCCAAACCTTCCTGCTGAGCACTCCTCCCTCCTAGCAGGGAGACAAACCTTGCCTGTCTCCAGTTTGCCTTTATACAGGGACTCTGCCATCCCCAAACTGCCTGAGCTCGCCCTGCTCCTCAAGGGCCAGCAAAGCTCAGCTGGCTCCCCTGAACCCCAACAGGTTGCCCCTGGATTTTGGGTTTCACTTCACTTCCCAAGTCTCCAGAAAAGGGATCTTGCTGTCTGCTTTGTCTTGCAAGAAAAAAAGATAGAGGTTTACTGCTGAGGTTAAATCAAGGTGCAGATAGGAGTCTCCTCTGGTTTGCCTGCTTTTGAAACTCCAAGTGTCAGATTTCTTGTGCAAAGAAAAAAAAGAAAAAGAAAAGTACTATTAAAATTGACACTGAGGTAGTAACAAACCCCTTTTGACTGGGAGGATTGAAAGGGCCCAGCTCTGTGTTCTAACAGTGCCCAGCTCCAGCCCGGTCACTGAAAAAGCTGCACCCAAAATAACCAGCAGAGATGTGGGAGATTTAAAGGGGTTATTCTGCTTCCAGAGCAGGGGAGGGGGACGTGGAGTGCAGAGCTCAGTTCCACACCCCAGGCTGCCTGTCTGCTGTCTCAGAGTGCAGCAGCAATTCCTCCTCCTCCTCCGGCCTGCTTCCCTGCATCCTCAAACAGCGTCTCTTCCTTTTAATTTTTATTTTGTTTTCTTTTCCGGCGGGCACGCAGGGCTCCGGCTGCCTGGCTTTGTAGCTGCTGCCGATGATGCCTGACCTAAATCTGCGCCGCGTTCGTAGCCGGGAGCTCCGGCGGGGTTTGCCCGGTGGGGGGGTCCGTGCCCGGGCAGCCGGGGATGCTCCAGACCGGGGGGATGCTCGGACCCCGGGGGATGCTCGGGAGATGCTCGGACTCCGGGGGATGCTCCAGACCCGGGGGACGCTCCAGCCCCAGGGGATGCTCCAGACCCGGGGGATGCTCCAGACCCAGGGGATGCTCGGACCCCGGGGGATGCTGCAGCCCCCAAGGGATGCTCCAGCCCCAGGGGATGCTCCAGCCCCCAAGGGATGCTCCGGCCTGGGGGATGCTCGGACCCGGGGGATGCTCCAGCCCCCAAGGGATGCTCCAGCCCCCAAGGGATGCTCCGGCCTGGGGGATGCTCGGGCCCCGGAGCATTCTCCGGCCCGTCCGGCCCCCGGGGGATGCTCCAACCCCAGGAATGCTCCAGCCCCAGGGATGCTCCAACCCCAGGAATGCTCCAGCCCCAGGAATGCTCCAGCCCCAGGAACGCTCCGGCCGGAGTTGGGGTCGGTTCTCTTTCCTCTCCTGCGAGCCTATTGCATAAGAGGGATTTGAGGGCTTCAGCTTGGCTCTCCCTCCTCCTCCCCGCCCGTCTTCTTCCAGAATAAAGTCCTTGTTTTTCCAAGCGTTTGGCTTGCTGGAGGTTAAAGCAGCCCCTTCTTCCAGGCGGTGCTGCTCGCTGGTCCCGGGGTCAGCGAGAGCTGCAGGGTATCAAGCCTAAGAAGGGCTTATCCCTGTATTTTTACAGCTTCCCAAGGCCCCAGCTCCGGGCTTAGAGCCCCGGGATGAGCTGTGGCGTGCGAGGGCTCAGGCACGCACTCCTCGAGCAGAGCACCCCTCCACAGCTGGGCTGTCCCTGCTGGCTGCTGACAGCCACCGAGGCTTTGAGCTGAGCTGAGCCCTCAGCTCCCACCGTGCTGGGCTGCGAGAGCTTCCCCACAGAAAGCAGGGCTGTGCTGGCAGATACAGCACACACAGGAGAGTGCATGGCTCCCTGCGTGCTGGAATCACGGAATATCCTGAGCTGGAAGGGACCCAGCCCTTGGCCCTGCACACACACCCCAACAATCCCACCCTGTGCATCCCTGGGAGCACTGTCCAAATTATCCTGGAGCTCCTGGGGCTGTGCCCTGCACAGACACCCCATCAATCTCACCCTGTGCATCCCTGGGAGTGGTGTCCAAACACTCCTGGAGCTCCCGGGGCTGTGCCCTGCACAGACACCCCATTAATCCTACCCTGTGCATCCCTGGGAGCGCTGTCCACATTATCCTGGAGGTCCTGGGGCTGTGCCCTGCACAGACACCCCATCAATCCCACCCTGTGCATCCCTGGGAGCACTGTCCAAATACTCCTGGAGCTTCTGGAGCTGTGCCTATTCCCCAGGGAGCCCCCAGCACCCTCTGGGGGAAGAGCTTTCTCTGATATCCTCTAAACCTCCCCTGAAGCAGCTCAGGGCAGTCCCTCGAGTCCTGCCACTGGTCACCAGAGAGAAGGGATCAGTGCCTGGCCCTCTGTTTCTCTGTGGCCTCATCAGCCTGGATTTGAAAACACTTCCCAGTCCTTGGTTTGAGTTTCCATTCTCGTCACACCCTGAATCCTGTTGTCTGAGGAAGAATAAAGGGAAAACTTACCCTTTTAGGCACATTCTGCCAACGTGCTCAGGAGAGATGCTGCTTTGAATGAGCTTTCCCAGAATCTGGTTTTTCCAAGGAAGGGTGGCATGAGAGGATGTCTGCTGTCCCTGTGGGTGAGGCTGACTCAGGGTGTCCTTTTCCTTGCTGTTGCAGGTCAGCCTCAATGATTCCCACAATCAGATGGTCGTTCACTGGGCAGGAGAGAAGAGCAACGTGATTGTGGCCTTGGCCAGGGACAGCCTGTCCTTGCTGGGTCCCAAAAACAGCGATGTAAGTAACACACCCTGGCCCTCTCCAGGTGCACCTTCTGCTTCTGGGCCAGGCAGGGTGATGGTGGCT
This sequence comes from Passer montanus, assembly GCF_014805655.1. Taxonomy (NCBI): domain Eukaryota; kingdom Metazoa; phylum Chordata; class Aves; order Passeriformes; family Passeridae; genus Passer; species Passer montanus. The sequence goes on from NW_024369596.1 coordinate 2,732,241, forward strand.
GCTGAGCTACAGCCTGACTTGCTCTTGTGTCCTGAGAGACACAAAAAAGGCCCACAAGTTTGGGTTCGGAGGCACAAAAATATTAAATATCCTCTGTGCTGCCTCATGGGTTCAAGGCATGGTTGGGAAAATCTCAAATCTTTCCCTGCCTCATAGTTCACTGAGTTTTCACCAGATCTGTCAGAAGCGAGCTCAGAACTTTGTTCTTCTCATTGTGGGGCTTCTCCTTTGCAGGTTTACGTGTCCTATGACTATGGGAAGAGTTTTAAGAAGATTTCGGAGCGGTTCAGCTTCGATGGGGGGAACAGCAGCGAGGTGGCCATCGCCCAGTTCTACCACAGCCCGGCTGACAACAAGAGGGTGAGGGGGACGTGGCAGCTGGGCCTTTGTCCCTGCTGTCACAGGGAGCCTGGACACCCCTTGGGCTGTCCCTGGGGCAGAGGTGGCGTGTGCCAGGCACTTCTTGTGCCATGGTGACACTCAGAGTGTGGTGGGAGAGGGGCAAATTCTTCTCCTCCAAAGTTGGCCCTCACAAAGGCTCCCCTGGGATGTGCACCTTCATTGCTGCCAGGCTGAGCTCTGCTCTGACCTTCTCCCCTGTCTGTCCCTCCACTCCCAGTATATCTTTGTGGATGCCTTTGCCCCATACCTCTGGATCACCACCGACTTCTGCAACACCATCCAAGGCTTCTCCATCCCCTTCAGAGCAGCAGACCTCCTCCTGCACAGCAGGAACCCCAACCTCCTCTTGGGCTTCGACAGGTCTCACCCGAAAAAACAGGTGAGCACTTTGCTGAGGTGGGGAGCCAGCATCCTAGCCCTGCCCTGCTGTGATGTTCCTGTGGCCTCTCACAGGTGAGAGCCACTGTGCCTCATGCCAGGGCCACGTGGCTTCATGCTTTGGCCATTCAGGGAGCCTGATCTCACATGCAGAGCTGTCCAAATCTGCAGGACACTCCCTTCCCTGCAGTCTGTCCTGTTCTCTCCTCTGGAGAATGAGGATGCAATACCTGCAGGCTGCCTGTCTTATTTCCCTTCCTTCCCCCTCCATCCACGCTGCTCCCAGCCACATCCATCACCAGCTATCGTGGTCATAACTCACCACAGAGCACTGGCAGCTGAGGCAGGATGACCTCTGCAGTGTTTCATGTGGGCCTGTGGTTTGGCTTTGGGTCCTGAATAACAAATTGCTCCTTGAATACAAACACTATTTTTTCCCTCTGGAGCTGTTGGGTAAAGACTGAAAATAATTACAGCACCTTCAGATAGACACAGTGAGTAAAACCTGGAGGTGAAACAGTGGGGAATCCTTCTGGCAGAAGGCTAAAGGACATTTTTTTTTTTGCTGTTTGGGTTATCTATCATTAACAGAAAAGTTGCTCCTGTTGTTCCAGGAGCTGCCACATGAAAAGTCATAGGAGTAGTCATGGAATGGACACATTGGGTCTCTTGAAGGACTGGGTCTGTTTGTGTCCCAATCCTACTGGCATCTCTCACCTTTATTGTTACAGCTCTGGAAATCAGATGACTTTGGCCAGACCTGGATAATGATTCAGGAACACGTGAAGTCCTTTTCTTGGTATGTATTGCACCCAGCTCCTGTCTTCTCTCACTCCTCACTTCTTGCACTGGTTGCTGTGGGAAGCAAGAACCTGGGTACCAGGGTGTGCTCCAGCCCTGCTCCCCTCACCCTGCACTGTGGGCATGTGGCACAGCAGGGTGACAAGTGACAGCCATCCCACAGTGGCACCCAGGATGTTTTCCTTTCCCCTACCCCATCTCCTTGCCCCTGCTGCCTTCTTCCCCCGTCCCACCACGTCCCACCACATCCCCTGTCCTCCCCATCTCCTGTATTCTCTCACTCCTCACTTCTTGCACTGTTTGCAGCCCTATGGGAACCAAGAATCTGCCCTATGGGTACCAGGGTGTGCTGCAGCCCTGCTCCCCTCACCCTGCACTGTGGGCATGTGGCACAGCAGGGTGACAAGTCACAGCCACCCACAGTAGCACCCAGGGTGTTTTTCTTCCCCTTACCCCATCTCCTTGCCCCTGCTGCCTTCTTCCCCCGTCCCACCACATTCCCTGTGCTCCCCAGGGGGGTTGAGCCCTACGACAAGCCCAGCACGGTGTACATCGAGCGCCACGAGCCCTCGGGGGCCTCGACCGTCATCCGCAGCACAGACTTCTTCCAGAGCCGGGAGAACAAGGAGGTCATCCTGGAGGACGTGGAAGATTTCCAGCTCAGGGACAAATACATGTTTGCAACCAAGTCTGTGGTGAGCGACGCGCGAGGAGTTCGCTGCCGAGGGTGGATGTGGTGCAGAACCACAGCGGGAAAGAGCATCTGCCAGGGGTGGTGCTGCTCTCTGCTGCACCTCACACAGCCTTCAGACCTCTCTGGCTTGTCACAGAGGTGTCACCCAGCCTGCCAGCCCCTGTGGGCTCACAGCAGTGGCTGCCCGTGCCGCTCTCCCAGCGGTGTTTCCATACCCCTGCCTCGGGCAGGCTGGGCAGAAGTAGGTCAGCCTGCAGAGGGCTGGGACCCGGGAAAAAACACAGCATGGCTGGGAAGGACATCAGGGTGGGGGTGGCAGGGGAAGGGGGATGTGGCTCGGCAGCTCGGTGGTTAAAGGAGGCCGCTTGTCAGAGGAGATTACCATCAAATGTGGACCAGGTCCAAGCAGCCTAATGTGCTCCAGCCTGGAAAGAAAGCTGCATTTTCAGTCTGCTTGCCTAAGAAAAGAGGATATGGGTGAGCAAAAGTGGTCTTTTGGTCCCTCTGCAGCCAGTTCTTGGCCAAATTCAAACAAACCTGAAAGAAAGCAAGAAAATGTCTGTGCTTCCTCTGAGGGCCAGGCCTTTCTAGATCAGAAACAGCATCAGAGGGATGAAGTCCTGATCCTTCTAGAATGTAAGGAGCAGCTTTCTTTTCAGAAGACGCATTTCTCCCCTGCAGCTGCCATGGAGTGCTTTAAGAAGGAACCCTTTATTTAGGGGTGACTGCTGGCAGAACCAGGGAGGGTTTCCTAGGCATTTAGTGACAGATGTGTCACCTCCTGCCCCCTGAGCGGGCACAGCGGTGTCTGACAGAGGCAGGGAACATTTGCAGAGCAATTTCAGTTTCTCAGAAGTCTCCCTTGCAGGTAGTACAGCCTGTAACTCCCAGGGCCCGGCCCCTTGGCGCCGTGCCTGCTCTGTGGTTTGCAGGAGATTTTATCGAGGGCTCGGTGCTGGTGTAGGGTGAAACATTGGGGGTGGTTTGTGTCTCTGCAGAGAAGCCACCGAGCTCAGGGACAGCATACTGAAAGCATGAGGAGGGTTTGGGCACCATTTGGGGGTGATAGGGAGCTTTCACTGCTTGGGGACCAGCGGGCAGCACTCCCTGCTTCCTCCTGCAGCTGTAATGACTAAACATCAATAAAATCACCCGTATTCCACCCCACGGCAAGCACTGCTGGGAAACACCGAGACAGAGGGAGGCTGGCTGCTAGCCCCTCATTTGGGAATCACATCCCCAGGTCGGGAATGAGGCACTTGCCTCCAAGCCTGGCTGCAGCAGGGGCGGTGCTGGGGAAAGGACAGGCCCAGGGCTCTGACTTCTGCTCCTTTCCGTGGGAGGCACGGTTGCTTAGTGATACAGAGGCTGGGGAAAAAAGAAAAAAACAAGCCAAAAACCGGGCCGCTTATTTTTGGAGCCTAGATCTGGGTTTAGGTCCTCACCATTGGCATCCTGTATGAAATAGGTTGCCCCCAGATTTTTTTGCTTTCTCGGCTTCGCGCCGGCGCCTTTCGTTTTGCGCAAATCGGTAAAAATAGGAAGGAAAGGTCAGTGTGCTCTGAGGAGAAAGGAGGAATTAAACCCAGCCTCCTTACCCCCACCTGACTGCCCAGGAAGGACAGTTTGTCTCCCTGCTGAGGCCTGGCTGTGGCAATTTAAACCCTGAGTGGGGATCACTGCTCCCAGCATTGTGCGGCTGCCACGCTTTGCCCACGTGCAGGGAGGGGGAAGTCCCAAGCACTGGGTGATCCCAGTGCAGATGAGGGTGATTTTTTGGGGTGAGAGCCCCTCCTAACGTGTCCCTGTGCTCTGCACAGCGTTTGCTCGGCAGCTCACAGCCCCCCTCAGTCCAGCTCTGGGTCTCCTTCAACCGCAAGCCCATGCGGGTGGCACAGTTCGTTACCAAGCATCCAATTAAGGTAAGTGGTGCTTCCCGAGCAGCTTCCCAGCTCCCTGCCTTGCCAAGGACACCCTGCAGTGCCAGCAGCGGCTCCAGATGCTGCAGGAGAGGGAAGGGACCTCGTATGACCCTGCTGGGGGGGTGGCAGAGCAAAGGCTCATGTTGGGACGATCTCGTGGTTTACTCGATGGCGCCTGGACAGTCACTGGGGATGGGGGCTGGCAGCAAAGCCCAGACACCAGAGAGGGGCTGATCCCACTGCTCTGACTCTGCTTTTGGGGACTTTACCTCTTCCCATGGCATGGGGTGCACTGGCATGACCTGGAGCATCCAATTCTTGCAGGCTGAGGAAGCCCAGGGCACCACCAGGGCTTGAAAAGGGTCCCTGATGCATGAACCAGACATGCTGTGGTGTCCCCAGGCTGGTGGGGATGCAGGAGAAGCAAGTTTTGGTGCTTGGCAGAACAGTGGGGTGCACTCCCAGCCTCAGGGAGGTCCAGAGATCCAGCACGCATGGGCTTGGCCACCAATGCTGCTTCCAGGGGGCTTTGCAGGGTGGAAGATGGGGATCACTGTGGGGGGAACACAACAGAAAAAACAAAGTGGAGATTTTCCACCCGCTGAGTGGAAAAAATACAAAAAGATGGAAGCAAACTAAGAGGAAATCCAAACCTTCCCTGCGCGCACACACACACACAAAGCCCGTTCTTTGTGTCCCAAAGGAATATTACATTGCTGATGCCTCGGAGGACCAGGTGTTTGTGTGTGTCAGCCACGACAACAACCGCACCAACCTCTACATCTCGGAGGCTGAGGGCCTGAAGTTCTCCCTGTCTCTAGAAAATGTGCTCTACTACAGCCCAGGGGGAGCTGGCAGCGACACCTTGGTCAGGTAAGACAGGACTTACCATAGCAATGGTCCCCTGAACAGGGAATAATTAGCACTGACTCCATGATTGCAGAAGGCTGATCAATTGCTTTATTCTATTATACTATATTATACTATACTATACGTGTTAAGAAGCCCGTAACCCTTACCAACAGTCTGATACAGCTTTGACCTAATTGGTCAATCCATCCAAACACCATCCAGTGTCCAATTAAGAAACCACCCTTTGGTAAACAAATCTCCATAACGCTTTCCACGTGTGCACAACAACAGGTGCAGCAAGTGGAGATAGGAATTGTTTCTCATTCTTTTCTCTGAGCTTTCTCATAGGAGAATCCTGGGAGAGACCTGTCTCTCTGTTCAGAGGATATGTGATTACCACAAGCACTCACCCCATGGCAAATGAGAACATTGACCAAAATCCATGATTTCTGGCTGTGCCAGATCAACGCGTTACCTTTGCCTGCCAATCCCCCACATCCCCAGACTTACGGGAAGGGGTTCAATTTCCATTTTTCCAACCCCACAGGTACTTTGCCAACGAGCCCTTCGCGGATTTCCACCGCGTGGAAGGCGTGCGGGGCGTCTACATCGCCACAGAAAATCCTGGGAGAGACCATATCAGAGGATATGTGATTACCCACCCCATGGCAAATGAGAACATCAACCAAAATCCGCGATTTCTGGCTGTGCCAGATCAATACCTTACCTTTGCCTGCCAACCCCCCACATCCCCAGACTTATGGGAAGGGGTTCAATTTCCACTTTTCCGACCCCACAGGTACTTTGCCAACGAGCCCTTCGCGGATTTCCACCGCGTGGAAGGCGTGCGGGGCGTCTACATCGCCACGCTGATCAACGGCTCCTTCAGCGAGGAGAACATGCGCTCCGTCATCACCTTCGACAAGGGCGGCACCTGGGAGCTGCTCCAGCCCCCCACTCAGACCCGTTATGGGGAGCACATCGACTGCCAGGTACCATGAGGTGGTGGGAGAAGGAGAAGACCCCCAAAAGTGGCATTTGGGGATATGGTTTATTAATGGTGGGCTTGGTGATCTTAGAGAATGTGCGCTCCATCATCACCTTCGACAAGGGTGGCACCTGGGAGCTGCTCCAGTTCCCCACACACACCCGTTATGGGGAGCACATCGACTGCCAGGTACCACAGGGGGGTGGGAGAAGGAGAAGACCCCCAAAAGTGGCATTGGGGATGAGCTTTCTCACAAGAAAATCCTGGGAGAGACCATATCAGAGGATATGTGATTACCCACCCCATGGCAAATGAGAACATCAACCAAAATCCGCGATTTCTGGCTGTGCCAGATCAATACCTTACCTTTGCCTGCCAACCCCCCACATCCCCAGACTTATGGGAAGGGGTTCAATTTCCACTTTTCCGACCCCACAGGTACTTTGCCAACGAGCCCTTCGCAGATTTCCACCGCGTGGAAGGCGTGCGGGGCGTCTACATCGCCACGCTGATCAACGGCTCCTTCAGCGAGGAGAACATGCGCTCCGTCATCACCTTCGACAAGGGCGGCACCTGGGAGCTGCTCCAGCCCCCCACACAGACCCATTATGGGGAGCACATCGACTGCCAGGTACCATGGGGTGGTGGGACAAGGAGAAGACCCCCAAAAGTGGCATTTGGGATGTGGTTTATCACTGATTGGCTTGGTGATCTTGGGAATATGCACCCTGCCGTCATCACCTTTGACAAGGGTGGCACAGTTCCCCACACACACCCGTTATGGGGAGCACATCGACTGCCAGGTACCATGGGGTGGTGGGACAAGGAGAAGACCCCCAAATGTGGCATTGGGGATGTGATTTATTAGTGATGGTCTTGGTGATCTTGGAGGTGTTTTCACCCTACGAAAAGAGGTTGAAACAGCGATGCCACCACTAAGGAGTCCCTCCTGGCCTTTCCAAGCAGAGAGGGACTGGACTGGACAGCATGAGGGATGGACGTTAACCCTCTGTTCTGCTTTCCCAGCTGTCCCAGGGCTGCTCTCTCCACCTGGCCCAGCGCCTGAGCCAGCTGCTGAATTTCCAGCTGCGCAGGATGCCCATTCTCTCCAAGGAGTCAGCGCCAGGACTGATCATTGCCACTGGTACTGCTTTTCCCTTGGCTTGGGGGTGTTGTTGCCAGGCAGTATTTAGTTTGTACAAGCAGGTTATAAAATGCAATTAAATGGTGCATTTTGCTGTCCTTTCTCTGCTGCAGTCCCCATACAGTAATTACAGAATGAACATTTCACTGCAGCACAGAGATGTGAGAAACCTGCTCTGTTCTGATCCTCTTTCCTGATCCTCGTGAAGGGCTTCTTTAAGATTCAGAAATTCCTGTTTGTCTCGCTCTGTTACTGAAGAAAGCACACATTTTGTTTAATCATGTTTGTAGCCATGGGTTTTTCCCCCATCTGCTTTTAAAACTTGAAATAGTCCTTGAAATATTTGCTTTTGAAGGGATTAATTTATAGTGTGAAAAATCATCTCCTCAATCACAGATAAAAATAGTTTGGAGGTGTCTGGCTTCCTTTTAAGCAATCACTTTGCATTCGTCAAGAAGGATGATTTCTCCCATTCTCCCAGGCTCCGTTGGCAAGAACATGGCAAGGAAAACCAATGTTTATGTCTCAAGCAGTGCTGGAGCAAGGTGGAGAGAGGTAAGGCTGCTCTCACACCTGCCAGATCGGCCAGCGTGGTGGGGGAACAGGAAGAATTTTGGCAGCAGTATAGATGAGTTACATTAAAGGTGATTTCATGTGAATCCAAGAGCTGGAATGTGCTCAATGCCTTAAAACAAGGGAAAAAGGTTTTTAGGTGAAGAACCAGGCATGTGTTGGTTGGAGATGAACCTGTGGTGTGGATGGTGGATTCAGACACAGGAGAGCTCCCTCCTCTGTTTTTCCTTTCCACCTGGCAGGACTTTTCCTCAGCACGGGGCATTTGTTGTCTTTGAGATGGGACTGGCAGCCAGGACTTTGTGTGTGAGAGAGTTTGGAGAGGCTCTGGCTTCTTCCAGAGAATTGAATGCTGCCCTCGGTTTATGGGGAGTTTGCTGCTGTTTACTGAGTGGATGTTCTGGTCTGTGGCAGTGTTTGTGGTGTGCCTGTGCACTCTGCAGCCAGTGTGATGTGGTATTCCAACATCTGCAAGCTATTTAATCCTGGGAGCTGAGCTGCCTCCTCTCCCCGCCGAGTGTGAGCGGTCGGGGTGAGGTCTGGGCAGCTGCAGTGGGGCCGGGCACATGCCACAGGTCTGGCTGATGCCAAAGGTGGTTCAGAGGCTGCTCCTGGCTCCAAAACCCAGCTGGAGAGCAGCTGTGGGGACCCTGCAGCCAGGCAGGAACTGACAGATGGGGCAGGGTATCCAAAACCAGAGACTTTCAAGTGCCAAGCTCCACAGGTTTGCCTCGGAGTGCAGTTAAAACATTCTGAGGAAGTGCTGATCCAAAGCTCCTGACTGATCTTTGTATCATGAGCAGAGGTGCCAGCAGTGGAGCTGAAAAGCAGCAGCACCACTCCTTCTGCTCAGCTTTGGCCAGCAGCAGGCTGGGAGGCTCTGCAGATCACTGGGGTAATTTCACAGCCCAGAGAAGAAAGGAACAATGCACTCAGTGCCCTGTGAATGTCCCCAAGTGTGACAGCACGTCCTGTGAGCAGGATCTGGTATGGACACGCTCCTTGTTTGCATCCCAAGGTGCTCTGGGCTCCCTGGATGGGAAAGCAAAGCTGATTGTGTGCTGCAGGTGTAGGTGAGCGTGAGATCCAAGCTTCTTGCCATGGATGAATCGTCTCCAGGGCTTGTTTCTGCATGCCATGGCCCACTTTTCTCTGAACATTCACAAGACCTTCCACAGCCTGGGGCCAAACTTCTCTGCAGTCCTGGGATGGCCAAAAGTCACTGCTGGGTGTCAGGAAAGCCTCACAGAGGGGACAAATGACAGGAGGAGTGGTGGACTCTGGTTTTGTGTCATGGCAGTTCTTCCACTGATTCTTTCCCTGCACAGAGCACAGGAGGAGCAGAGCCCAGGGCTCAGGGCAGCTTTTACACACATCTCTTAGGGGAAATGGGCTGGCTATCCTCATCTGCAGATGGTGTCGCATAAATGCTTGAATCTCTGGTGCCACCAAACACTTGATTTGGCCAAGGCTGAAGCATTGGCTTGGCTCAGGCAGAGTTTCTGACAAAGCCATTTCCCTTCATTCAGCACAGCCCTGATCACCCCTCAGCACTGTCTCTCTTCCAGGCACTGTCTGGACCCCACTACTACACCTGGGGTGACCACGGTGGAATTCTGGTGGCCATCGCCCAAGGCACCGAGACCGACCAGCTCAAGTGAGTGTCAGGGCACAGGGACTGCCTCTGCTGCTTGGCTGGGGATGGCAGAGAATGCCCTACAGCAGGACATGCCCCTGGCATCTCTCCCAGTCCCCTTTTCTGTGCAGGTACAGCACAAACGAAGGGGAAACCTGGAAAGTGTTCACGTTCTCAGAGAAGCCGGTGTTTGTGTACGGCCTCCTGACCGAGCCTGGAGAGAAGAGCACCATATTCACCATCTTTGGCTCCTACAAGGAGAATGGCCACAGCTGGCTGATCCTGCAGATCAACACCACTGACGTGCTGGGTAAGGGGACGGGTGGCAGAGCCATCTCTGGGGTGTTGGAGAGAGGGCATCTCCTCATGCCCTGTCCCGAGCGTCTCACGTCCATGTGGACACAGCTGCTGAAGGCACTCATGTTCCCTGTGCTCTCCCTGAATTCCTTCCCTCCTCACTGAGGAATTTGTTGAAAAGGAAAAGAGAAAAAAAAAAAGAAATTCCTTCTGAAGGCTTGTGCCTATGAATGTTTTATAACCCATTTCAGCTTTGATTGCGAGGCAGCATTTTAATCAAAGCGCAGTTAAACCCAGCAGAGGAATTTGCTTGACTAAAATTTATCACCGATTCCCTTGACGTTTTGTTGGGAACAGATCTGTTTGGTAACCAGAACGACTTCATTCAGATTCCCTGTCACTGCCACGGAGCTGCCTGTTCCCTCCTGTCACCGCGTGCCGCCGCACGCTCCCAGCTGGAGCTCTCCTTGCCTTGCCTTCCCTGTGGGACAGGGCTGGGGCCTTGCTCTTTTTGGGGAATTTTGTGCCTGAGGAGGGTGGAGAGGGGAGGGAATCACAGAATGAACTAGGTGGGGAAAGACCTTTGGTTGGAAAAGCCCCAACACATCCTCATCACCTAAACCTGAGTGCCACGTCCAGTCTTGTTTTAAACACCTCCAGGGGTGGTGACTCCATCCCCTCCCTGGGCAGGTGATTCCAGCACCCAGTCACTCTTTCAGTGAAGAATTTTTCCCTGATGTCCAACCTAAACTTCCCTTGGCACAGCTTAAGGCTGTGTCCTCTCCTTCTGTCAGTGGTTGCCTGGGAGAAGAGACATTCCTGTGGTGTGGGGGTGGATGCCAGCACACCTGGCACTCCTGGGCACCCAGGGACATCAGCATCTCTCTGTCTTTAAACCTGAGGCTCTGCGAATGCACTTTTCTGCACCCCAACCTTGTTTCTGCTCTCAGGGGTCCCTTGCACAGAGAATGACTACAAGCTGTGGTCACCCTCGGACGAGCGAGGCAATGAATGTTTGCTGGGGCATAAAACCGTTTTCAAAAGGAGGACTCCTCATGCGACCTGCTTCAATGGGGAAGACTTTGACAGGCCTGTCATGGTCTCCAACTGCTCTTGTACGAGGGAGGACTTTGAATGGTAAAATACCAATTAATTTCTTCTAGTCTGGGTTTTAAATCCAAGATAAGTATCTGTGACCAATCGCTCTGAGTGAACAAACGTCCAATTTATGTAGCTCGGAATGTCGCTGCTTCATTTTATAGCAGAGAGGAAACCAAACAGACTGAAAACATCCTTTCATTAATAACAGGGCATGAGACTTAATTAATGTCTTTAGAGCCTTTTGGGAGCCTCTGAAAGGTTCCACGGAAGAGGGAAGTATTGTTAATCCATCACCTTCCAAATGATAATGGGTAATTTCCCATCACAGACAGAGATCCACTAAAAATCTTTGTGATTCTGTAGCCACAGGGTGCAGCTGGCCCTTTGACTGCAATTCCCACAATCCTGCCACTGCTTTCAGGATCAGGAAACACGCTCTGGCAAACTGATGCAAAGGTTTGGGGTTAGAAAGGGAACTGCTTTTTCAGGGCCTGGCCTTTCAGTGGAGCTCACACCAGGCTGCTCCTGTCTGATGCTGAGACCAAGTCTGGCTCACCACGAGCAGACTGAGAGCAGGGCTCAGAATTCAGCCCTGGGCTCCCTGCAAAATCCCACTGACAAAACCTCTCTCCCCCACAGTGTTTTCCAAAGAACAGCCGCACTGTAACTCCCATTTTGCCAGCAGGACCAGCCAAGAGACAGAGCAGTGACCCGAGCCAGCTCAGCAGCAGCACTGGGGCTTGCAGCCAGCTTTGCAGAGCACACTGCCTCAGCTCTGCCTCGCTCCTCACCTTCCCCAGCCTGCCCGGCCACTAGCAAAGCTGATTTGCAAAATGTTCTTGAAACATCCTGTCTGGATGGGAGATGTTCTGTGCAGCTAAATACTGATAATGAATGAAGGGTCACTTTGGGTTTTAAAAATTCTATGCAAAAACAGACTCAGGGTATAGCATGGCTGCATTTTTTGCTTTTCTCTGTCCCTCCCTACATCTGTCTTCTCCTTGCAGTGATTTTGGCTTCAAACTGAGTGATGACCTGTCCTTAGAAGTTTGTGTCCCTGACCCTGAGTTTGCTGGGAAGCCCTATGACCCACCAGTGCCTTGCCCTGTTGGCTCAACCTACAGGAAGACTCGAGGGTATGTGCTGTGCTTGGGAGGGCAACCTGATATTCCAAGTGCTGGAATTTATCTTACTGGTGATTAAAAAACCCCAAACAACCACAAAACCCACGAGAGTGGCAGCAAACGAACGGCACGTTAGGACGTACACGGCAATTAAACACCACAGCTTATTCTGGCCGCACGGGGTGGTTTGTTCACAGTTTTTCCATGGAATAAACTGCGTGGCTCTGTGTGTTGCAGCTACAGGAAGATCTCTGGGGACACTTGCACGGGTGGAGACATCGAGTCACGGCTGGAGGGGGAGCTGGTGCCGTGCCCGCTGGCGGGTGAGTGCGTGCAGGAGCTGCTCTGGGCACAAGGGCTCCATTCATAAAACCTTTGGCTGGTGCCTCAGGGGCCAGGCACAGAGTCCCAGAGGGCTCTCAGACAAAACCTGTGACACGGGAGCCTGGGTGGGTTACAAATCGCGCTCTCCCGTGCTGTGGGCAGAGCTTCTGAGGGTGCTGCTCAGGAGCAGGGTCTGCCCACAGTGCAGAGCCCTGTGAAGGCCTCAGGGGCAGGCTGCAAGCAGCAACCCCTTCATCCTGCTCACGTCCTTGCTGTAGCTGGCTTGAACCCAACCAGAAAGACAGGAATTAGATCAAAGACACCCCCATCCTTGGGAAGGTCCCCTTGGGAAGGTCCCACTCTGAGACAGCCACCATGTGCAGCTAAATGATGGCCTTTGGGGCCAGACCAGGGCACACCTTCATCCCTCACACCTCTGCCTGCCAGAATTCACCCCCCCCAATCCTTATTTTCTCTTCTGGAACATACAAGGCACTGTAGCAGTCCCGTGCCCCTGTGCTGCCAGAGTTATTTGCATTCTGCTCATTAGAGCTTTAATTTAATCTGCCGTCACGAGCTGCGTGATCAGCATTGCTGCTTGCTGCAGCTCCAGAGCCTCAGGCAGGGCAGGGGCTCATGGACGGGCTGGGGAGCTGAGCAGAGCAGCCAGACCCACCAGCAGCAGATTCCCCTGCACTGCCCTAAAATTTTTCAGCACGCCAAAGATGTTCCAGGTGCGGAGCAGCACGGGGAGGCATCCCCTGTGCTGGGACTCCTGCCAGCTCTGCACTCAGCTTTACTCCTGACACGTTATTCACCCCTCTGAGCCCTCTTGAGCTATTTGGAGAGCTGTGTTGGGCATGCTGAGAAGGGCCCTGCTGATTGCAAAGTAAACCTGCTGTCCCCACCGGGCCAGCCTTTGAAGTGCTGTGTTCCCAGAGATATCTGGGGATCCGTGCTGGCTCGCTCCATGGTAACACTTTCATGTACAGTATCTGTTTCATATCTCCCTATAATCTCATTAGGGATGCACAGCCAGAGTTACTTACTGACATTAGCTCTACTCATTAATAGCATTATTGGACTTGACTGGTGGTGGGATAATGCCCAGGAGACTTTGTCCTGGACCAGGATCCCATTACCTGGATTCGGCTCCATTGGGAAACAAAACCCACTCTGGGATATTTCCTGGGGGCCAGAGTCCCTGAGGATTTGCCAAGTTGCATCACTCCCACTCTTTCTAATGTTGTTTTTTTTTTATTTTGAGGAAGAGGAGATCAGTATTTTGTTTCTTATTGGCAGCACTAAAGTGGAAAGAAAGGGGTCAGGGCAGGTTCTGTGCCTCCTCCTCCTCCTCTTCCTCCTGGACCAGACAATGCCCACAGTGTGTGCCCAGCCCCACGTGAGGCTATTACCGCATTCCCATTAACCTAATCCCACTGAGACAAAAGCCCTTTCCCTCCCCGAGGTGCTAAACCAGGGGTGAAAAACACCTGCTGTTCCCTTTCTTTTGCCCCTCCAGTAGCCAAAAACGAGGCCGCTAGTTTAGGCCACTAAATAAGGCCCTGTTGTTGCAGAGGAGAACGAGTTCATTCTCTACGCCACCCGCTACTCCATCCACCGCTACGACCTGGCCTCGGGCGTCAGCGAGGAGCTGCCCCTGGCCGGGCTCAGGGGGGCTGTGGCCCTGGATTTTGACTACGAGCACAACTGCCTGTACTGGGCTGATGTCACTCTGGACATCATCCAGGTGAGTTGGGAGCAGGGAGGCATCCTGTGGCATCCACACCCTGAAATGCAAATGTTTGTCCTGGTGCTCCTCCCCTCCGAGCTGTCTGTCACCTGGCCTTCAGTCTTCAGGCAGTTCCTGGTCTTTTATTCAGTATTTTTTTTTGTTTTGTTTTTTTTCCCCAGCGTCTCTGTCTCAACGGCAGCTCTGGGCAGGAAATCATCATAAGCACTGGGCTGGAAACAGTGGAAGCTTTGGCTTTTGAGCCTCTCAGCCAGCTGCTCTACTGGGTCAACGCTGGGATTCCCAAAATCGAGGTACAGCTCTGCCCACCCGTGGCAGTGCATATTTTATTAAGGAGCAATAATTGCCTGCCACAGATTTTGTGTCACTTCAAGCAGTGCCAGTAGCAAACACACCTGTCCTGGGTTTGGTTTTGGGTCTAGGTTGCCAATCCAGATGGAGACCTGAGGCTCACCGTCCTCAACTCCTCGATACTGGAGCGACCCAGAGCCCTGGCTCTGGTTCCCCGAGATGGGTAAGAAAGGAAACATCACAAGTATTTCCCTGCTATTCCCAAGGGAAAACTGCTGCTCCGTCACCACTTCCTCCTCAGGGAGGACAGCTTGGCAGGGTGAAACTGGGGACAGGCACAGCACAGTCCTGCCCTGTGGAGCCCAATGTCACCGCTGCATCCCCAGCTAAGGCACAAAGTCCCTCAGAGCACAGATCACCAACTGTTAATTCCTTCCTACCCATACATATCCATTAGTAAATAACTTTTCCTGCCTGTAAAACTGGTCTGGTCACCGGGGAAAGCTGCAGTGATGCGTGAGAAATTGAGCTGTGCTCGAATTCAAGAGTTACATCTTTTTGGGGTTTGGCCTCGGCTGCAAATGTAAGCTCTGACAAACCAAAGCAGTTCATGGCAAGGTAACCTGCAGCTGCACTCCCACCACAGAGCTTGCAGCTCAAAAGCCTCTGTGCTGCTCATAAATCTGCTGGTGGTGTTCATTAGAATTGCAGAGCTCCCCGTTCAAAGGCATGTCGAGCGAGAGGCGCGGAATGTGAAGCATTCCAACCTCCGCCTCTCCTCACCCGCATCCTTTTGATGAGCTGCTCTGTGTGGATTTAGAGTAACCCCTCTGCCTGCTGCCAGGTTGATGTTCTGGACGGACTGGGGGGACTCCAGGGCTGGCATCTACAGAAGTGACATGGACGGGTCCCTGGCCGGGTGCATCGTCTCGGAGGGCGTGCGCTGGCCCAACGGCATTTCTGTGGATGACCACTGGATCTACTGGACTGAAGCCTACATGGACAGGATCGAGAGGGTGGATTTCAATGGGATGCAGAGATCTGTGATCCTGGACAGCCTCCCTCACCCCTATGCCATTGCTGTATTTAAGGTTTGTTTTCCCCGTTGTCAGTGTTTCTGTAGCATGCATGCTCTGAGGCTGGTCCTGGAGAGCATGAAGCACACTGAATTTGAAGGATAGGGATGTGATTTGGAGCAGGCATGACACTTTGTCTCTCTGCCTGCTTCCCTGAAACATTCCCACAAATCCCTGAAACGAGCAGGCAAGTGCAGTCCAATCCAAGACAACATTCCCAAGCAGCTGCACTGCAACGTTTGCCACAGCAGATCACTCTGTCACTCTCATTCCTGCTCAAATCCCACCTCAGGCCTTCCTCTTCCTCTCCCTGTGGGTTGGGGACACTTTTCACTCTCCACGTGCCCCCACATCCAGTATTTAGGGTGATTAGTGCAGGTAGCACTGATGAGCACGGCCCTGGTGGTGCCTCTGCTCACACTGAGAGCCAAGCCTGTGTTTCAGAATGAAATCTACTGGAACGACTGGTCACAGCTGAGTATTTTCAGAGCATCCAAAACCAGCGGCTCCAGGATGGAGATCTTGGTCGGCCGACTGAACGGGATCATGGATATGAAAATCTTTTACAGAGGAAAGACAACAGGTAATGATGCAGATGATCCTCCCTGGGATTTAGAAATGTGTTCACCCCCTATTTCCACAGGTTCCCAGCCCACTGGGCCATCCTGGCTTGCACATCCTAAATATATCCCAGTTCCTGCAGGGCTTGAGGCTTTCAGGAATGAGTTTCATGAGGGGTATATTCTGCTTTTGGCTGCCAGGACAGAGAGCTCATAGGACACTTGACTGTGGTGGCACCTCATAGTTTGTGTCAGATCCTGGCTTTTCCATCAGTGTTGTATGGACCAAAAAAACTGCAGGATTTCAGGGCTGCACCAACTTTGCCCTCCTTTAATCATCTGTCTGCATTGTGACAAGGCAGTGCTGACCCCCATGGGCTGTTTGTACCCATTTCCAGATGGGTACCACACCACTGAAGGGCTCTAGACTGGAAGGACAAGAGGCACTCTGGGGGTGTGACTGACATCCTTTGATAGACCTCCAAAGCCACTCGGATGAGTTGTGTCCCTTAAAGGCCAATCTTTCCCCCTTAAAGGCCCTCAAACTCCCTGGAGATGGCTCTGGGCTTTCCTAGGGGTGACCTCAGCACTCAGCCCTGCAGAGCTGGCTCCTGAGGGGGTCTGAACCGAAAGAAGGGACTCCAGTCCCTGGCAGTCCACTGGGACTCCCATGCCTCTGTCCTGGGGTGGCAGGTGACACTGGGACTCCTGTGTCTCCATGCTGGGGTGGCAGGTGACACTGGGACTCCCGTGCCTCTGCCCTGACTGTCCCCTTCCTCCTGCCCTGCTGCAGGGCAGAACGCCTGCATCACCAAGCCCTGCAGCCTGCTCTGCCTGCCCAGGTCCAACCACGGCCGCAGCTGCAGGTGCCCCGAGGGGGTGGCCAGCACGGTGCTGCCCAGCGGGGAGCTCAGGTGTGACTGTCCCCACGGCTACGCCATGAAGAACAACACCTGCATAAAGGAAGGTGAGGTTCCTGCCTGGCTCTTGCTGCTGCTCAGGGCTGGGGTGGCTTCTGCCATCACAAGGGGTCGGCGTGACCTGTGCTCTGTCGGGGAGGAGGGTGGCCCATTTCTGGAAGCACAGCCTCATGCCAGCTCATTTCTGCTGTCCCTCCTGCCCCAGAGAACACGTGCCTGCCCAACCAGTACAGGTGCTCCAACGGGAACTGCATCAACAGCATCTGGCAGTGTGACAATGACAATGACTGCGGGGACATGAGCGACGAGAGGAACTGCCGTGAGTGTGCTGCCCTGGTGGTGCTGGCCTGGCAGGGTCAGGTGTCTGCTGTGCTGGCACCTCAGCTGATGCTCCACACTCCTTCCACAGTCAGGGACAGCAAGAGGCTCTCTGGGAGTGTAACTCAGCCCTTTGGCAACTCCCAGAGCAAACTGGATGAGTTTTGTCCCAGCCCCCTTGACCAGATGAGGCGTGAGTGTCTAAAGTTTGGTGAGGCTGATGCCAACTGTCTCTTGCACTAATTGTCTTCTGAAGCTAATTGAGGGCACAGCCAGCGAGGAAAAGAGAGCAGACAGTGCTGACGCAGGCCTCTTGTTGAGATAATAAATCAAGTTCACACATTAAAGATGGGGGTCACCTTTTCCAGCAAAGGTAGGAGCTCCCAATGTGTGCAGGAGGGGCAGATGTTCCACAGCCTGAAGGGTTTGGGTTAGTGCACTGTGGAAAA
This sequence comes from Passer montanus, assembly GCF_014805655.1. Classification (NCBI taxonomy): domain Eukaryota; kingdom Metazoa; phylum Chordata; class Aves; order Passeriformes; family Passeridae; genus Passer; species Passer montanus. The sequence goes on from NW_024369596.1 coordinate 2,749,844, forward strand.
AGGACTGGGTTTGAGGTTAGGAATCACTGAAGGACCAGGAGAGAGACTGTTTATGCCCATTTTGTACCAATAAGGAACTTATTTCCCTGACAAAGTTGAGGTACCAGCCAGTGGAGTCCAAGTTTCAGTTCAGTGGCTCCAGCTGTGGGAAAACCTCTCCATTCCTTGGAGAGAGGTCACCAGCTTGGCACAGAGATGCTGCCTTGGATAGCAACACCCATGGCCAGCTTCCCCCCTGCTCTGGCTGCCTGTTCCAGCACGTGAGGTTTCAGTCCCCTCTGTAGGGGGAGAGCAGACAGCTCTACAACCTTGGCTTCAGGAGTTTCAGTCCTGATCCCCAGACACAAAACTGACCCCTGTGCGTTCTGCTTTACATGGAGTGCCTAAAAATGGCATTAAAATACAAGAGCAGGAATTCAGGTTGGACGGGCAGGATTCTGTCCCTGTCCCTCCACTTCCCTGCCCTCAGAAACCCTTTTCTAACCACCACCTTCTCCTCCTCCTCCTCCTCTCTCCATCAGCAACCACCGTGTGCGACACCGAGACCCAGTTCCGCTGCCAGGGCTCGGGGACCTGCATCCCCCTGTCCTACAAATGTGACCTGGAGGACGACTGTGGGGACAACAGCGACGAAAGCCACTGTGGTGAGTGCCCACACTCAGACCCCTGCCCTGGGCACGGGTGGGCAGCTGCTCTCCAGCGCTCTCTGTGCTGCTCAAGCTGCTCCTCCTCTGGATGCAGCTCAGGGGTGGTGTAGGGGAAGATCCCCCTGTTTGCCCAGGCTGTCTCCTCCTCATTTACTGGGGACTGGGAAATGGGGGACAGCATTTACAGGGTATTTGGGAATTAGGGACAGCACCATGGTGTACTGGGAAGTGAGGGACAGGAGAAGAGAGCGAGGCCGTGTGCTGGTCCTTCCCCTCGCCGTGTTCCAGCTGGGAGACTTCTGTGCCATTACTGTCCAGCTTTCCTGTCTGCTCCTTGGGTATTCCTGTGGCCTGCAGCCCAATATTCTGTTTGCAGAAGCTCACCAGTGCAGGAACGATGAGTTCAGCTGCAGCTCAGGGATGTGCATCCGTCTGTCCTGGATGTGTGACGGGGATAACGACTGCAGGGACTGGTCTGACGAAGCAAACTGCACTGGTGAGTGCTCAGGTGTTCCTCAAGAACCTCCTGCTGCTCCTACTTTTTACTTCCAGCCTGGGAGACATTAGCAGTGTCTTGTGCCTCAGTTTCCTTGCTTGTTAGAGCGCCTTAGGGTGATGTGATGCTCCAAATGCAAGGATTTCTTTCCCCCAGGCTCACTGGGAATTTGCTGGCAGCTCTGAGATGCTCACACAGTGACCCAGCTTGCTTTTTACCTGCAAGATTGCACCCACAGGCAAAGCTCTGTGGAATGGAAAACGGTTTTGTGCTGCTGAGCAGCCAAAGGGTTCCGTGCAAAAAGAGCTCCCGTGTTGCAGGGAGGCAGCAATCAGGCTGCTGGGCACTGGCAGCATTTCACAGCTTTCACTCTGTTTCCTTGCCATTAATTTGGTGCAGAAAACAGGCACGCTCTTTGCAGCTTCTCCACAGTCAGCTGATCTGAAAAAGAGCAGGTTTAGTTTGGGAAGTTTAGTTTGGCAGGTTTAGTCCTGCCCTGCCTCTGGCATTGCACCACAGGCTCAAAAACCTGAAGAGGGTGCCCTAAGCAGGGGGTCCCACATAGAAGACCCACTCTTGGTTTTAGTTACAACTGGTATTAAAGCAGCCTGGCTGGCAGAAATAACCTTGTTCCTACTTCATGCCTCCTGTGCAGCAAGACCTGTGAGCCTCACTGTGTGTTTGGAGCGGAAAGTCACAACACTCTGCCCTCCTCACCACCACAGTGATGTTCCTCAGCAGCCTCCTGAGGTTAACACCCACACAGAGCCTTTTTCTCATCAGAAAAAAACAACAGATAGCAGTGCATTGGCCTTTTCCACTAGAAACAATCAAGCAAAACTATCAACCAAACCAAAAACTCAGTGTTTGCACGAGAAGAAACTTCTCAGAGTAGGCAGAGCACCAGTTCCGTCAGTGAAAGAGACAAGATTGTATTTATCAAGCCATACATGGGATATTTCAAGATAAAAGCCGGGCATGAGGAGCCTGCAGGGACCAGGACAGCCCCTGGGAATGCTGGCAGCAGCCTGCAGCCTTTGGGACAGAGAGGGGCACCATCTGCTGTCCTGGGGCTCTGGTACAAGGATTTAAGAGATCCCTTTCAGGTTTTTGAGCTCCTCTTTGCTCACCCCTGTGGCATTTGCTGTGCCTGGAGCACCCGGGGCTGATCGTGGTCATTAGTATTCCATGAGTGTGGCTTTCTAAGAAGGTTTAATTTATATTGGTATCACTTATCTCTGGTATGAGTTTCTCCAGAGAGAATTACTACAGGAGAGGAGCCTACTTCAAAAAGCGTGTCGGGTTTGTAAAGCCCCAAGTTGGAATTATCTAAGAGGATCACAATTATTTGAGGAACATTCCGTCTGACTTCACCGGGCTGCAATTATTGCTCTTATCTAAAATAATTACATTTCATGCTGAATACCTAATAGAATATTACTGCCACCAGATTGTACTATTTCCAAATATCTGTGAGTGCATGTCACTCTCTAACCTAAAACTCAGGATCATGCCATTTAATTAAGTTGAACATGGCGTTTCTCAATAACTCTGAGTGCTCTCCAGCTTGAGGAGTAGGATTTGTCTCTGAAGTGACAACACAAACCAGGCTGCAACCCAGATACCCCACAGGCAGATATTTTCCTGACAGGAGCCTAAGGAAAACCCCCAGGGAGAATCGTATTTCTTGTTTGCTTTGGCAACATAGAAGAGCCTTGTTTGCCTTAATTAAAAGCTCTCTGACTCTGTCCTGCCCTGCACGGGGGACTCTGCAGCTCTGCCAAGCCTTGATTGATCTCGGTGACATTTTTCACCATCTCTGGCACGATGCCACCGCTGTCACCTCTGCCCACGCACCCCAAGGACTGAGATCAAAGGGAAAGAGGCTGCTGACTTTGGGGAGAGCTCTGGGAGATCTCTACCCTGGAAAAGCCATCCCTGAGGCACAGCAGGCTTGTGAGCAAGAGTGGAAAACTGGGACTCAAGGAATTCTCCTGCCTGGGCTCCATGGGGTGGTCGCTTGTGCTGGGACCTGCCCTGGTGGCAGATCCTGGGGCAGGGGAAGGAGCAGGGTGTGGTGGTGTGGGCTGATACTCTCAGCTCAGCGGGGGCACGGTGACAGCCCACGCTCAGGTGTCCCCCTGCTCTGGTTTCAGCAGTTTATCACACCTGTGAGGCCTCCAGCTTCCAGTGCCACAACGGCCACTGCATCCCGCAGCGCTGGGCGTGTGACGGCGACGCCGACTGCCAGGACGGCTCTGACGAGGACCCTGCCAGCTGTGGTAACGTGTCCTCTGTGTGTGTGGGGCTCTGCCAGGGGTGGGAGGGATTTCTGCACACCCACTGAGCTAAGCCAGCAGCAAACTCAGGGGAGAGCCCCCACCCCTCCAAAAGCAATCACAGCGCGGAGGCAACCGTGGCTTTTTTTAGCTAATTAAAACAGCTTTAACAAAACCCTGAAAAACACACAACAGCCACCCAATTCTGCATTTCAGAGAAGAAGTGCAACGGCTTCCAGTGCCCCAATGGCACCTGCATCCCCACCAGCAAACACTGCGACGGCGTCAACGACTGCTCCGACGCCTCGGACGAGCAGCACTGTGGTGGGTACCGGGCTCAGGGGGAGCTCTGGGGCCCAGCTCTGAGGGCTGGCAGCACTTCTGCTCTGCCCAAGCCAGAAATGGCAGTGAAGCCACTTCGCTCCACTGGGAGTAAAGCCCTGGGAGATAATGGGAAAGCTTTAGTGTGCAGTCACGGGCGCCCTGTGAAATCAGCAGGTCAGCAGAAGGGAGGACACTGCCAGGGAGGTGACCAAAACCCTCCTGGTGCCTGTGCCCACCCTGAGGGGTGATTTGGTGAGGGCAGCCTGTGCAGGGACACAGCTCAAACCAAGTCTGAGTTCCCAAGTTTGTCTGTGGAGCTCTCTGTATGTCCCCAAAATCCGCGTGCTGCGCTCAGGCCTGCGCAGACCCCAGCGGGTGACACTGCTGTTTGCAAGGACAGCAGAGGTGCCAGCCCTGTCCTCCTGTCCTCCTGTCCTGCCCCCATCCCTGCAGAGCCCCTGTGCACCCGCTACATGGATTTCGTGTGCAAGAACCGTCAGCAGTGCTTGTTCCACTCCATGGTGTGCGACGGCATCATCCAGTGCCGCGACGGCTCCGACGAGGACGCCAGCTATGCTGGGTGCTGTAAGTGTCACTCTGGGCACCTCTGCCCAGGCAGGGTGGCCACAGCATGAAAACAGCCCTGGGGACAGCCAGGCTACCAGGGATGCCAGCTCTCCTAAGAGGTGGCTCTAGACCTGCTTAGAAATCCGTGCTTTCCCCTGAGTGTGCTCTTCCTGCTCAAGCTTTCCTGAAGCCCTTGGGTTTTACACCAAACCTCTCCCTGCAGCCCAGGACCCTGAGTTCCACCGGACCTGTGACCAGTTCAGCTTCCAGTGCCAGAACGGGGTGTGCATCAGCCTGGTGTGGAAGTGTGACGGGATGGACGACTGCGGCGACTACTCTGACGAAGCAAACTGTGGTGAGCAGCACCCCCAGGGCCTCCTACAACTGCAGCTCCAGCTCCCTTTGCATTTCAGGAGCATGGAGTAGTGTCTTCCTCATGTTCTCACTCGTGTGTGCGTGTTTGTGTGAGTGTAGCACATCACAGCCTGTCCTACCTGGAGATCAGTGTCATTTCCCTCCCGCTGCAGGCAGGTGAAGTGAAGCACGCAGAAAACCTGGCACATCTTGTGCTTGACTAACTCCTCTGTGACCATATTTACTGCACAGACTCCCAGCCCTGAGCAGACAGGCAGTTTGCAGCCAAACCCAATATTTACCACTGTTCCCTGGGTGGCTGTAGGAGCTGTACCCAGCCAGGCGAGGCAGCCTCATTTCGGAGCTGCAGGGTTTGCTCCTCCATTTCTGCCATGCTCTGGTGGATTCTGCTCTGGTTCTGAGATCAGGGATGGTGTCTGGCCATGAAGAACACAGACAAAGCGGTGGTGGCAACAGAGTGAGGGCTGCAAGGAATGGGAATGCTGGGGATGAAGAGGAAGGAATGTGCCTGTGCTGCTCAGGGTGATGCTCTCTGAGGTGCTCCCACCTCTGAGCTGTGCTGAGGGCTGCTGAGGTGGCCCTGTGGCTCACAGGACTCTCCTCTCCTTGTCAGAAAACCCGACAGAAGCCCCGAACTGCTCCCGGTACTACCAGTTCCAGTGTGGGAACGGGCACTGCATCCCCAACCGCTGGAAGTGCGACGAGGAGAACGACTGCGGGGACTGGTCTGATGAGAAGGACTGCGAGGGTAAGGACACTGCTGAGCTGTGACACGGACATGGCAGGGACTGGGACATGCTGAAGGATCACTCTGCCTTCCCACTGCCCCCGTGGCTACAAAAATGCCCCATGAGTTGGCACTTCCATGCATCTTTGTATTTTTGGATATCCTGATTACAGACGCAATGCAGGTGAAAACACCGAGCTCGTGATGCCTCACCTGCCTCCCCCTCGGCCAGCAGGGAGCTTACGCGGGAGCAGGGAGCTCAGGCCAGCTCTCCCTGGTGTGTTTTTAGGATCTCCAGTCCATCCCATGACCACGCTGACGCCCCCGACGTGCCTGCCCAACCATTTCCGCTGCAACAGCGGCGCCTGCATCATGAACAGCTGGGTGTGTGACGGCTACAAGGACTGCTCTGACGGCTCTGACGAGGAGGCCTGTCCCACCACAAGTAAGCTCTCCTCTCCCTCACCCCTTCCCTTCTCCCAGATCACATCTGCAAGGAGCTCTGACCTTCCAGAGCCTGGCCAGGTTGCGGAGTTCATTTGTGGTGTAAAATGTCCCCTGGTGAAACAAATGGGCAGGAGATCTTTCTCCGGGGTCACCCTCCACCACTGCCACCAGCTGGGGCAGTGCCCCAGAGCAGGACATTCCCTGCAGAGCAGAGGCTTTTCCAGCCCTCTGCAGTCAGCAGAGAGGATGGCTGAGGCGTCATCCCCATCACCTGCTAGATGGAAGGAGATTGCCATCTAGTGGAGTCGGGACCTGGGGACAGCGCTGCTGGCTGCGGGTGGCGGTGCCAGCCCGGCTGTGCCTCGGTGCTTTCCTGCCTGTCCCTGTGTGTGTGTGCAGGAGCCAACGTGACAGCCACGTCCCCGGCGCTCCCGGGGCGCTGCAGCCGCTTCGAGTTCGAGTGCCAGCAGCTGCACAAGTGCATTCCCAACTGGAAGAGGTGTGATGGAGTGAGGGACTGCCAGGACGGCACCGACGAGAGGAACTGCCGTGAGTGTGGGCAGGGATGGGGTCACACCTGGAGCTTTCCCCTGGGAAGCCTCTGAGGAGGCTTTGATTGCTGGGGAAATCCCTGCAGGAAGAAACAAAATCCTTTACAGCAAACAGAAATCCTTTACAGAAAAAATTGTAAAAAGGATAAAAAGCCCATGGTGCTATTCCCATTAGACATCCAGTTGTTTTTTATGGGATGAGCTCCAGGTCCTTGTGAAGGAGACACCCCAGTGTCTGACACATCAGCCTGAGCTCCACCCCTGACCTGCAAACATTCCAGGGAACTTCCCTGCCTCGAGTCCTGAACTGTTCTGCCTCTTCCAGCTACTCCCAGCAGCCTGTCGTGCCCCAGTGGCTTCAGGTGTGAGGATGGGGAGGCCTGCATCCTGCTGACAGAGCGCTGTGATGGGTACCTGGACTGCTCCGACAGCAGTGATGAGAGGAACTGCACAGGTGAGCAGCAGCCCCCTCCCACCCCTCACCCCCTGCTCCCTGTCAGCACACAGACCTGCTCTCCTGGCTATGTGACCTTTCCCTCCCAACATCCTTGATTTATCTGCCTCTGCTCAGTTGTCCAAGCTGCCTCCTCACCCATTTATCACCAGCTGGGACAAACTTCCCAGCAGCTTCTACGCTGACAATTTGTCTTCCAGCAGCCTCAGACACAGGGAAAAAAGAATCATTTTAGGATGGATAAGAGCAAAGCTGTCTATTTTACACAGCCCACAGGTGAAATGAGTCTCCTGCTCTGCCCTCCTTTGCAAGGTGACCCTGGGGGATGCGGCACGTGCCCTGCTGCCATCCCTGGCTGTCCCTTGGTGGCCCTGTGGGGGCAGAGGGACAGAGCCCACCCTGGGCTGATAACAGGGATTGATCACTGCCTCCAGCCAGCCATGAGCTTCAGCAGCTCCCCCACCGAACTGCTGGGGGGGCTGGGCATCAATCAGGTTCAGTTCTTTAATTAAATATTGATTGGGAGAGGCTAGCAGGTTCAGGGGAGGGGGAAGGAGCTGCTGAGATGCGCAACTCAGCTGCTTCACCAAGGGAAAACCATCTCTTTTCCCTTGGAAAAATTGCCTTGCCATGCTGTCCACAGCCCCGTGTGCCTGCTGGATTTAATTCCAGTGTTTGGGGAAAGCAAAACAGCAGCAATTTGCCTCTGCTCTGCTTGGTTTCTGTGCAGCACCCCAGCAGAGCCAAACCACAGCAGTGGGATTTGGGCTCCAAAGAGAGAGGGATTTGGGCACACAGAGAGAGAGAGAGCTGGGAGGGGTCTGGTGGGAGCAGGGCATGGATTTGGGGCATTTCAGATCAGCACCTCCCACCCCCAGCCCTGCCAGGGCTGGGTTCTCAGTGCTTTAATCCCATAAATGCCTCTGTGAAGGTCAGGCTGTGGTTCAGCCACAGAGTTTGTGTCCAGGCAAGCCCCAAACTTGAATTACCAGCCTTTGCTTGGTCCTGCTGCTGAGCACAAGATGTGATAAGGGAAAACACACAAAGAAAGGCCCTGGGTGGTGACAGGGACAGCACAGACTGATCACAGCAGGAGAAGGGTGACAGTGAGCAGTTTGCACTCACACACTTCCAAAATTCCCAGTATTTCATCAACAGGCACACTTCATCTTTCCTTAGGGGAAAGGGGACTGATGCAGCATGGAGACATTTTGGGTAGAACTAAGAGCACCAGGGGTAAATCCCTGCTCTGAGCTGCCCCCTGTGAGCCCAGTCTGATAAATCACACATCTCATTTAAGTGCTGCAGACACCCCTTCAGTCAGTGCTGTTCCTGCCTCCCCTGCTGTTGGTGTTACAAACAAACTCTCCTGGGCACAGGGCTTGTTTCCCTGCAGTAAATTCACTTTTCCCATTCTCTGCTCAGATGACACAATCGTGTACAAGGTCCAGAACCTGCAGTGGACAGCTGATTTCTCTGGTGATGTCACCCTGACGTGGGCTCGGCCAAAAAGGATGTCCTCGACCTCCTGTGTCTACAACATCTACTACAGGTACATCATCCCTCCCCTGCTGTGGTAGCAGGTAAAGAGGACAAGCATGAGCACAGCTGTGCCTGTGTTTACTGCAGAGAACCACACAGAATCAGCCCTGAAACACTCACAGCTCCTTAATCAAGTTCTGCTTGGAAAATTTAATATTTGGTAGCAAAAGAGACACAACATAGGTGCACCCAGAGGGCATTTGGGACAAACTGCATTGGTTTCCTCCTTGACTCTGTACTCAGACAGTAAAGTTGTTATATTAATTTTTTTTTTGTCCACTTGGGTCTTGTCTTTGTGAGCATTAAGAGCAAGAACAAAGATAATAAATTTGAGCACAAGAGTTGTAGAAAAGGTCAAGGGCTTATAAATCACCAAGTCATGGTTAGTTCAGGCTTTCCAGTGGCATCTTTTCAAGACTGGTGCTGTGGCGTTACCAAAACGAGCAACAACCTTTTGAAATGTTTCCATTTTTCGGGACAAATCTCTGTGTCCTGTGCTAAAAAAGCCCACCTGACTGGAGGCGCGTGGCTCTGTCCCTCAGGATGGTCGGTGAGAGCATCTGGAAGATCCTGGAGACCCACAGCAACAAAACCAACGGCGTTTTGAAAGTCCTCAAGCCCGACTGCAGCTACCAGGTGAAGGTGCAGGTGCAGTGTCTGAGCCGGGTCTACAACACCAACGATTTCATCACGCTGCGGGCGCCCGAAGGACGTAAGCACAGCTGCTGCTCCCCCCAGTGCCCGCCAGATCTGTGGGGATTTGGGCTGTCCTGTGTTTGCAGGGAATGCCCCACGAAGGCAGGAATGATGTGTCTGACTCCATGTTCTCAGAAGGCTGATTTATTGCTTTATGATACTGTATTACGTTAAAGAATACTATACTAACTATACTAAAGAATACAGAAAAGATACTGAATGCTCAAAAGATAATAATGAAAACTTGTGACTCTTTTTAGAGTCTCAGCACAGCTTGGCACTGATTGGCCAATGAGCCAAAACAACTCACACCAGAACCCAATGAAACAATCACCTGTGGGTAAACAATCTCCAAACACATTCCAAAGCAGCACAACACAGGAGAAGCAAATGAGATAAGAATTGTTTTCCTTTTCTCTGAGGCTTCTCAGCTTCCCAGGAGAAAAATCCTGGGTGATGAAATTTTTTCAGAGAATGTGAATGCCACAGGGCTGAAAAGTAGAGATATCCCTGCTATGAGCAAAAAGAGTCTTTCCATGGGCTTGGGAATTAATCACAGAATCACCAGGTTGGAAGAGAGCTTCAAGATCATCAAATCCAGCCCAGCCCCAACACCTCAATGAAACCCTGGCACCCAGTGCCACACCCAGGCTTGTTTTAAACACATCCAGGGATGGTGACTGCACCACCTCCCTGGGCAGCCATTCCAGTACTGGAATTGTGCTGGACTGGGAGAAAGGGCCACCCACCCCTTTGTCCTGATTTTTCAGGGAGATGCTGCTTTTCTCTGGGCACACCACTGTGACTGGCACTAATATTTCTCTTTCTCTCACCAGTACCAGATGCTCCCCTCAACCTCCAGCTGTCCCTGAAGAAAGAAGCTGAGGGTGTGGTGATGGGCTGGTGGAGTCCCCCCGTGAACGCCCACGGCCTCATCCGGGAATTCATCGTGAGTGCTGCTGCCCCTGGGGGCTGAGCCCAGCTGGGTGGACACCAGCACACAGCCAGCTGCAGGGGGGTGGGCCTGGAATGGGATATTTTGGGGAGGAAATCTGCTGGGAGCATCAGGCAAGTTGGGAGAAGAAATGCTGTAGGCAGCACCACAGCCCTCGAGCTGTTAATTTCTCCCTGTCTGAGATGTCGTGCTTCTTTCTGCTGACATTTTGTCTCAGAGGGACCTGCTGGCCTGTGGTGTTTTTGAGCCCTCACGCCTTGTTTTGGTGCTCCTAGGTGGAATACAGCAGCAGTGGATCCAAGGAGTGGTCATCTCTCAGAACCACCAAGAACTACACGGAGATCAAGAACTTGCAGGTCAACACTCTCTACACAGTCAGAGTGAGTATTTCCAAAGCTCTTTCAGGGTATTTCCAAAGCTCCCTCTCAGGGTGAGTATTTCCAAAGCTCCCTCTCAGAGTCAGTTTTCCAAAGCTCCTTCTCAAAGTGAGTATTTCCAAATTTCCATCTCAGAGTGAGTATTTCCAAAGCTCGCTCTAAGTGAGCTTTCATTCCTGAGTGGTCTAGGTCCTGCACAGCCAAAACTTGCTAAAAAACATCTTCTTAAAAAAAATATCTTGTTCAAGTCCTGCCCTTTGATGCCAACCCACACCACCACTGCTAATGTCTGTAGTTCCAAGGCCCTTGATTTGCTCCTTTGTCCCAGAAGGCCAGGCTGGATTACAAAATCCTCCCTGCTAATTGCCCATTCCAATGTCACTGCAATTGCACTGGATGTGGGCCAGAGATAAATTTGGGCCTTGGTGTATCAGTGGGAAAAGAAGCAGATCTGCCTGTGGGGAATGTCTGCACGGGGGAGAGGCTGGGTAATTATAGACAGAAGTAATAAGAAGAGGAAATGAAAGTCTGCACAGTGAGCCCTGGGAAATGAGTGCTTTGCCATTGTCCATCCTCCTGAGTTTTTGGGAAGTTCACTGCGAGGGGGGATGAATCCTCTCTCCAAATCTGTGTTATCCTCACAGCTGGTTGGAGGCTTTCCTCCCATGGTATTCCTTCCCAGTGTAATCCATCCCTAGATAAATCTTTGGAAGTATTTCAGGGCTTGCATGTTCTTCCCTGGCGTGGTTCTCACCTACTTTATGGCCCGTGGAGTCCCCAGCTCCTTATCTCGATGGACTCCTCAAAGATCTCATCAGAGAGCAGTTATCTGCAAAGAGGCTGCACCTCCCTCCTCTTACATTCCTTTAATTGACTTTAAGCAGTCGGCTTTATCTCTGCATTAAGCATTTTATTGCCGAGTAATTAAGCCATTGTTTGCTTCCAAGTCCTTTTCCCAGGAGCCCCGCCAGGTCTGTAACCTTGCTCTCACCTCCCCTCTCTGTTTGCACTGTAAAATGTTGCTCATGCTCCCTCTCCCTCTCCTTTCCAAAGGTTGCTGCAGTAACCAGCCGAGGGGTGGGAAACTGGAGTGAATCCAAGTCCATAACCACGGTCAAAGGCAAAGGTAAATGTTGTTGTTTGGGTCAGCTCAGAGAAGGTGACAACGAGGCAGAGGAGCAGCCTGAAACATCAGCAGCATCCAGAGCCACCTCCCGGGCCTTTATTCTCCCTGCTGAGCCTTTCACAGCTTTGCTGTTAAAAGTGACCTGTAAAAAGTGACTTTTTCACTCATCCTGAGCTGCCTCAGAGTTGAGCGGCATCTCTGGAGGGGTCACTGCCTCTTCCTCTGAGCACAGGCCTGTGGTGTGCTGCCCTGGAACTGAGCAGGAGCCTGTCCCCTCTCTCCCAGGCTGCAGACAGATTCCCTCAGACTTTTGTAGGCCAAATTCTGCCTCCAGATAGATGAGAAATTACCAACTCCATCACTCTCACTCTAAAAGGATGCTGGCTCATCCTTCTCCCTCTTAGGTCATAAATATTGTGGCTCCTCCTGCAGGTTTAGACCATAAACAACCACAGCTCCCAAGCACTATCACAACATCACAGTCTAAGAGCAGATAAATTCAAACAGCACAGTAAATCATTTCCTTCCCAACCTGTTTTTTGGTGTTTTGGTTTCTTTTTAAGAAAAGCCTTTTGAAGTCGTTTGTATTCATGCCAAGTTTTTCATCCAAACTCATGTCCCTGCATCAAAATTGTCTGCTAATTTGTCAGATGAAAGAAGGGAAAGAAAACACCAGGCTCCTCAAAGTGCAGGATTCAGATCATGTGAATTACCTGATGGTTAGAAAAACAGAGGTAGAAAGAACAGAAACAGCTCTGACTTCAGGTTTTGCATGAGTGCTTGGCACCGATAGCTCCTGCCCTCCCTCAGCAGCTCCTGGGATGGGAGCTCACCCTGCTGAGTTCAGAGGGAAATCCCTTTGCCCAGACCCCTCCAGCTCCAGCCTGCACTGTGCCAGGCACAGATAAAGCAGCTTTTAGGTGCTGGAGTTAAAAATTATGTCAGTGTCTTTGAGGGGGACATGTCTTAGGCAAGGTTGGGGCGTCCTGTTCTGGGAGCTGGGTGTCAACACAAAAAGCTGTATTTTATCTGTCCCCTCTCAAGAAGTATTTTTATTTCTCTGTGCTGTACTGACAGGTCTTTTCTCTCTTTCCTCCCAGTCATTCCTCCCCCTGTCATCCACATTGAGAGCTACAGTGAGGACTCCATAAGTTTCAGCCTAAAAATGACCACGAATATCAAGGTCAGAGTTTTTCCCTTTCCATCCGAGCTGGGTAAATGGTGAATAGTGGCTGGGAGAAGCTGTCACCCACTGAAGCATTGCAATTACCAGTTATTTCCTGCCAAATCATTTCTTCCTGCTCCCAACCTGCCCCGGGGCTTTTAATTGGGATGGAAAATACAATGCAAGGACTGTCAGGGGTCTGACAGTAACCCTGGTTCCCTGTGTGCATCAGCTGAGCTGCTGACTCTGTGTCCTTGGGCTTGACAGGTCAGTGGCTACGTGGTCAACATCTACTGGACATTCGATACCCACAGGCAGGAAAAAAGGACTCTGGTCATAGAAGGAGAAAAGTCCATCCAAAAAGGTAAATTCTGCTCAAAATACGAAGCTTTGCTTTGGTCGACACCAAGCAGAAGGATTTATGAGAGGTTATAGGATTATTTTATTTCTTTTTTGCTACTAGTAGTTCTGTTTAAACAATCCTGTTTAAATCTGGACAGGACAAAGCAGCAAATTCTCTGTTCTGAGGACCTGGGGATTTCAAGCAGATTTGGGATTTACCCCCAGAGCTGCACTAGTCCCTTCTCATCACATGGGGTTTTGTTTGTTGTTCCATTTTTAATCTGCCAAAGGGAGTAGAAGCAGAACAAGGATTTCTTGGGCTTGCACACAGCACATGTCCCTGTTAATCACATTTCTGGTCTGGGAAAATTTCAGTGTGGATATGTGAAATGATCCAGGCACAGAAAAGCACAGGCTGGGTTGGGTTCCAGAGTCTCAGGTGCTTCTGTATAAAGGAAATCACTGCAAAGTCATGAAAGTACAGCCCAGGAGAGGCAGGCTCCTGCCTGTTTGTGATGCTGACCCTTCCCTCGAGCTCCCACCCTGTCCTTGCCATGCTTTGCCTCCCCTAACAATGCCCCCTTCTCTTCTTGCTCAGTGGCCAATTTGACAGCACACACCCCCTATGAAATTTCTGCTTGGGCTAAGACGGAGCTGGGTGACAGCCCCCTGTCCTTTGTGCATGTGGTGACCAGTGGCACCAGGCCGGTGTCCCCAAGCCTCAAGGCCAAGGCCATCAACCAGACAGCCGTGGAATGCAGCTGGACTGGCCCCAGGAATGTGGTAAGGCACCAGCCCTTCCCTCAGCAGCCCCCCTGCAGCACACAAAACCCCTGAAATCAGGATAATTTGTTTGGGTTGAACTCCAAGGCCCTGAAAATTTTGGGGATAATGAGGGAAAGAACCTTTTGAACAGAAGCAAAGCAAGGCTTCTTGTTTGTTTGTTGCAGTGAGGAGTGGCTCAAACACAGAGAGAACAATGCTCCAGCAGCCTTTGATTCACCTGCTGTTACCTGAGCTGAGCTCAGGGGTTTTGGGTTGGGAGTTCAAAGGAAAGTGGGCAGATTGAACTTGGCCAAGACAGAGGGAAAAGCAGGAAAAAGGGTCCAGAGGAAAAGGGTCTTTGCTTCACGCCCCTAAAAAGTGACAGCCAGTGGGAAATGGATTTGTAGAAAATTCTCAAAGTCTGAGACAAGTCTATTTCCTAATTATAACACATTATAAGTGTTTCTTAACCTATCAACTTTTACCACACCATACTACAAATACCTTAAAACCAATAATCTAAAATTACCCCTCGTAAATCCTACTACAGTACATCTTCCACAGCTGTATTTCTCCAAAGTATCTAGTCTTATTTACTAAACCATCCTTTAAAACTTGTTCCCAGTTCCATTTCTCTCTCAACAATATCTGTTTCTAGCTCCATTTCTCTCTCAACCATATCCATCCTATCCCATGACATTTCTAAGTGAACATTTCTCCAAAGTGTCTAGTCTTATTTATAAAACCATCCCTTAAAACTTGTTTCTAGTTCAATTTCTTTCTCAACAATATCTGTTTCTAGCTCCATTTCTCTCTCAACCATATCCATCCTATCCCATGACATTTCTAAGTCAACATTTCTCCAAAGTATCTAGTCTTATTTACAAAACCATCCCTTAAACTTGTTTCTAGTTCGATTTCTTTCTCAACAATATCTGTTTCTAGCTCCATTTCTCTCTCAACCATATCCATCCTATCCCATGACATTTCTAAGTGAACATTTCTCCAAAGTGTCTAGTCTTATTTATAAAACCATCCCTTAAAACTTGTTTCTAGTTCAATTTCTTTCTCAACAATATCTGTTTCTAGTTCCATTTCTCTCTCAACAATCTGTTTCTAGCTCAATTTCTGTCTCAATAATATTTGTTTCTAGTTCCATTTCTGTCTCAACAATATTTGTTTCTAGCTCCATTTCTTTCTCAACAATATCTGTTTCTAGCTCCATTTCTCTCTCAAACATATCCATCCTACCCCATGACATTTCTAAGTCAGCATTTCTTATCTCAAAGTTTACACGCAGATACGCACCACGTAAACCTTCTGTCAGACTTTGAGCACTTTCTACAAATCCATTTCCCACAGCAGCCAGGGGATGCTGTGGGCCGTGCCAATCCCTGCTGTGCTTTTCCTCCTCAGGTTTATGGAATTTTCTACGCCACGTCCTTCCTGGAGCTGTACAGGAGCCCCCACAGCAGCACCACCAGCGCCCACAACGCCACGGTGCTGGTGCAGCGCGACGAGCAGTACCTGTTCCTGGTGGGCTCCCCTCCTCCTCCTCCCTCTGCCCAGCCCCCTGGCTCCACCAGGACGCTGCCCTGACCTCTGTGCCTCCCTCCCAGGTGCGGGTGGTGTCTCCCTACCAAGGGCCCCCCTCTGACTACGTGGTGGTGAAGATGATCCCGGATAACCGGCTGCCGCCGCGGCACCTGCACGCCGTGCGCACCGGGAAGACGTTCGCCGTCATCAAGTGGGAATCGCCCTACGACTCACCCGACCAGGACATGGTAATGCCTCGCAGAGCCTCCTCCTGGCCCTGTGCACTCAAAATCCTGCCTCAAACACAGTTCATCACCTTTCTTCTGCTGGAGAAAGCCCGAGGTCAGATCTATGCACCGCATAAGATCGTCATCGAAGTGTTGACATCTCCAACGTCTTCATTTCCTCCCTGCTGGCCATTAGCTCAGGAGTGTAACATTTAAAAAGAGCCAGGTCTGGGATATCTGTTCTGACCAAGTCTAAAACCAGCCCTGGGCATGTGCCAAAATGCCTTTTTGGGCTTTGGCTCTGCCCAGGAGGGCAAGGCTGGGCCTGGGCTCTGCCTCCTGCCTCAACAAAGCCCAGCTCTGTTCTCTACCCCACCTCGCTCCATTGAAGGCCAGTCATTTTCTCAGCAAGCTTTCCCCTCCCATTCTGCTCCAGAGACTTTAACAGCAAAGGTTTGGAGGTATAAACCTTCCCAGCAGAGCTGGAAACTCTGACAGGGCAGGGGTTTCTGTTGCATCCTTGTGATTCACTGAGAAATACAACCTGAGCTTTTCCTCCTGCTCTCATCTGTTCCACTAACTGCATTTTCTGTATCAGTAAATGCTGATTTGGGGCAGAGATCCAGAAAGAGGCTTGGGATTTTGCTCCCCAGGCTTTCTATAAAGCTCAGCCCTGTTTTAAAGCAAATTTTACCTGCCCTATCTAATGTCCTAGTACTGTTTAGCTGAAATTCTGCAAGAAAATCAGATTTTTTCCATCCATTTCCTCCTCCTCCAGCTCTATGCTGTGGCAGTTAAGGATTTGGTGAGGAAAACAGATAAAATCTACAAAGTGAAAAGCCGGAACAGCACGGTGGAGTACACCATAAAGAAGCTGGAGCCAGGAGGGAAATACCACGTGATTGTCCAGCTGGGAAACATGAGCAAGGAATCCAGCATGAAGATCAGCACAGGTGAGGGACACACCACCCACCCTGAGCTGCCTGGAGCTGCAGAAATGTTCCTGCAGCTCTTGGTCCTCTCCCACAGGCAAAGCCCAATTTTGGGAGGCCTCCCAGGGGAGGTGGTTACACCCCCAAATAACAGCAGTGGAGAGGAAGCTTCTCAAGTGATGTCCAGTGCTTTCCTCCTGCTGGAGGTGGGAAAGACACCAGTTTGGCTGTGTACACATCACCAAGTGCCATTACAGCCCTACCAGTGAAAAATTCCTCCCAGCTTCCACACCATGGCATCCTCTCCTCCAGCACGTCCCTTTTCCAAGCAGAACATTGTGCTGATCCCTAGAAAACCCCACTAACTTTGAGAATTTACTCCGTTTGTGTAAGAGGAAAGTGCCACCAGTGCTACAACCTCACCTACTGCCACTTTTTCCCATTTGCAGTCCCCCTGTCTGCACCGGACGCCTTAAAAATCATCACTGAAAACGACCATATTCTGCTTTTTTGGAAGAGTTTGGCGTTGAAGGAAAGTAATTTCAATGAAAGCCGGGTAAGTTTTGCTGTGCCTCCTGTCCTACAGAAAATCCTGGAGCAGCGTCAGTGCAAGGCTCCTTTCACAGGCTCTGAAATCCATCCTGTCCTTGGTGAGCCCTCTAGAAGGGCTCACTAAAATTCATGTCATGGCTGAGGCTCTGAGGCTGATAGATCCAATCAGTCACCTTTTAGGAACATAATTAGCCTGCTAGAAAAGGACAGTTGTCCCCTGTGTGAAAGGACTGAGAATAGGACACTGCCCTGCCATGCCAGGAAGTCTGAAAGTTGTCATTTTTCAGACTTGGATAGAAAATCTGTGAAATGTTTTCTGTCAGAGTATGGGCAGGGAAAAAACTGCACCAAGAAAGCCCTCACTCTCCTGGACTCTGTGCTGGGGGGGGTGCTAAGGACAGAGTGGACCAGACAAACCAAACCAGAGTCATTTAGGTTGGAAAACACCTCCAAGACTGGGTCCAAGCTGTGCCTGATCCCCACCTTGTCCCCAGCCCAGAGCACTGAGTGCCACCTCCAGTTTTTCCTGAGCACCCCCAGGGATGGGGACTCCCTAGGCAGCCCTTGCAATGTTTAACAACCCTTTTAGTGAAGAAATCCTTCCTGATGTCCAACCTGAGCCTCCCCTGGCACAGCTCGAGGCCGTGTCCTCTCATCCTGTCACTTGGCAGAAGAGAAACCTCTCCTCCCTGAACTGGCCAAGGTCAGTGCACACCAGCAGGGCTTCCTGGAGGAGGCTCCACATTGCTCCCTCCCAGCTCACAGCCCAGCAGGGTTCATCAAAGCCACATCCAGGAGGAAAACCAAATTTCCAAGTCCTTTTGGAAGGAGCAAACCCGCCCTCTGCAGCCAAATGACTTGGAGTTTGTGTTTCCCTCAGGGCTACGAGATTCACATGTTTGACAGCTTGATGAACATCACAGCCTACCTGGGCAACACCACAGAGAACTTCTTCAAGGTGTCCAACCTGAAGATAGGCCACAACTACTCGTTCAGCGTGCAGGCCCGGTGCCTGTACGGGGGGCAGATGTGTGGGGAGCCAGCCACGCTTCTCTACGACGAGCTGGGAACGGGTGAGTCCCTATTTCCTCCTCATCCTCCTTAAAAAACATTCAAGGAAGCCTCGTAAATTCTTTAGGGATGTGTCGCCCTGTTCTTCTAAGTTCATCTCTGATGTTTATGTTCTTGTAATGGAGTTTCTCATGCACTTTTATGTAAATAATGATTGTTTTTATATTCCTCTCCGGAGGAGGAGAAATTTGATGGACTGCTGGTTTGTCCAGTGTCATTGGTGAGGTGGCAATTTCATCCTCCAATCCACTGTCACTTCTAAAAGTCTATAAATATTGGAGTCAGGAAATAAACTTCCCTTCTTTTCCCTTCTCCTTACCTTGGAGTTCCAGTGGCCGTGTTGTTTTATTGCAACAAGGAATGTGCTAAAGCAGCACTTGTGTCCCTCCCTCACCAGGTAAAGACCCCTCGGCCACCAAATCGGGCCAGGCCACGGACGTGGCTGCCATCGTGGTGCCCGTGCTGTTCCTGCTGCTGGTGACCCTGGGCATTGGCTTCGTGGTGCTCTACATGAGGCACAGGAGGCTCCAGAGCAGCTTCACTGCCTTCGCCAACAGCCACTACAGCTCCCGCCTGGGCTCGGCCATCTTCTCCTCGGGGGATGATCTGGGTACGTGGCCCTGGTGGCATCTGGGGACAGCGCTGGGGGTGTGACACTGGGGCAAGAATTAATTCTTTATCTTGGTTTGGGCCACTCTGGCAGCACTGTCTCTGTGGATTTGATCATAGAGTACAAATCATAGAATTACAGTGCCGTTAAACATGGAAACGATCTTCAAGATCATCAAGTGCCAAAAGTTTTATCAACCACATATTTTGATCAAATTAAACCACTCCTTCCAATGTAAATCACTTAAAAACACATTGAGGATGTGAAATCAGGGCAAGAATTAATTCTTTATCTTGGTTTGGGCCACTCTGGCAGCACAATCTATGGATTTGATCATAGAGTACAAGTCATAGAATTACAGAGTCGTTAAACATGGAAAAGATTTTCAAGATCATCAAGTGCCAAAAGTTTTATCAACCACATATTTTGATCAAATTAAACCACTCCTTCCAATGTAAATCACTTAAAAACACATTGAGGATGTGAAATCAGGGCAAGAATTAATTCTTCTATCATGGTTTGGGTCACTTTGGCATCACAGTCTCTATGGATTTGATCTCAGAGTGCAAATCATAAAATTACAGAGTCATTAAACATGGAGAAGATCTTTAAGGTCAAGCCCAACTGGTGAAAGTTTTCCCAACTAAACATTTTTATAAAATTAAACCTCTCTTTCCAATGTAAATTACTTAAAAACACATTGATGATGTGAAATCAGGGCAAGAATTAATTCTTTTATCATGGTTTGGGCCACTCTGGCATCACAGTCTCTATGGGCTTGAACTCAGAGTACAAATCACAGAATTATGGGGTTGTTAAGCTTGAAAAGACCTTCAAGACCATCAAGTCCAACCCCCAAAATTTTCCCGACCAATATTTTTATCAAATTAAACCCCTCCTTCCAATGCAAATCACTTAAAAACAGATTTTAAAATGCTGAGGATAAAACCCAGATTTTTTAAGTGCCCCCTCTCAGCTCTGTTTTGGGTTTGTTTTCCAGGAGACGAGGACGACGAGGCCCCAATGATAACTGGATTTTCAGACGACGTCCCCATGGTCATCGCCTGAAGCGCATTTCTGACTGTACAAAACCAAATGGTGTAAATATTTTATTTGATAAAAATAGTTGATTGTTTATTTTAAAAATGCACTTTGAGTTGCAATACGTTATTTTTATATGGGCCAAAAAAAGAAAAAAACAATAATAATTTTAAGAATACACTTTGTAGTAATCAACTGTGAATTGCAGACTAGGTTGGTTGAGTAACAAATTGCTTTGATTTAACATTAATTTAGTCTTACAAGGCTATGCTTGCTGGGCATGCTTTTAAGTCTGTGAGATATTTTCCGTTGACTAAATTGGCTACTCATTTTATTTTTCTAAGACAAGAATAAATTTATTTAAAAAAAGAAAAATTCAGGAGATTATATATGTAGAGAGAGATAATATAGTCCCTGAAGGTTTTGCTTTTACTTTAGGACAAAAAAAAATCCTTTGGACTTTGTTTTATATGAAAGTATTTTTGTTGTGTTAATTTATTGGGAAATCTGCTGAGGAACAGATTTCCAGAGTCGTCAGACATTGTACACATTCTTGTGTAGAACATGTGCCACTTTATCTTGCAAGGCAGTCGTATCTTGGCATCCCCATCGTTGTCCTTGCCATGATAATAAAAACCCTCATTTTCACAGAGTTTTTCTCCCTTTTAAAGACCCAATCTTTGAGCAATCTTTAAGTACAGCAGCACTTTTTTTTTTTTTAGGGGTGACTTTTAGCTTCCTGCTGCTGTGGGAAGTCAGAAATATCCCCACATCAAGATGTGCTGCCCAAACTCTTAATTAGTTAATCTGGAGTTTACAACCTGGCTTAATTAATCTGGAGCTTACAACCACCACATCACTGGAACAAAAAATTGCCACATGCACCTTAAAACTCATTTTCCAGGTATTTTTAGGATACCCCTCCTCCATGGAGTTTCCCTCAGATGCCAGCACGGTGGTGGGACGGAAGGGGGAATCTCCAGTGTGTGCAAATCCAGATTTTCCACACTAACACGGAGCAGTAATTACTGAAAATTTAAATTAATTTAGCCCACAGCAGGGATTTGATGCTCCCTCATTGGAATTTCCTAAAAGCAGCTGTAGTTTTACCTGCAGCTTTGGAAAAAATATAAATATACACACATATATACATGTTATTTTCTCATCTCACATTCCCAGCAGACACAATACTGGCTGCAGAGCCAAATGCAAAGAGTCTGCTTGCCACTGTTTGGAGCTTTGATTTTGTGACAGCAAAATGTGAATTTCACCAAAAAAATGTGAACCTCACCACTACCTGCCAACCCAGGGGCACGACAGGAGAGGATGTTCAGGGCTCTCCCCTGGCTGTGCTCGATATATGCAAAACTTCTCACCAGGAAATGCAGCACACTGTCTTGTCACACTGTTTTTGTGAAAAACAAAGGTATTTTTGCTGTGTAAATTAAGTTATAATTGCAGTCTTCCTACAGATGAAACGAGAGAGGCCAGCTATGTTTTGATACATGACTGATCCGTTTAATTTCACAATAGAAAAATGTATTAAGAAAAGTCTGGATGGTTTGATACTCTAGAGAAATACTGACTCTATTTTCAATTACTGCTGTTAGCATTCCCGGTGACAGATTTTTTTTTCCTCCCCACCAAAGCTGGGACCAAACTAGAATCAGATTTTTATAAGTAGCAGCAAGCTCGCAGAGTTGCAATATTTTTACCCTGTCAGTGGATCAGGTGCTGTTCAGGAGTTGAACTTTTGAGGAAGATCAACCCAGCACACACAGCTCCATTTGCCTGGAGTTACAGCTACAGAGAGAGACCAGACATGACCCAGAGGCTAAACCAGCCTCAAAAACAGAAATCAAAAGATTTTATGCAGGAGAGGAAGCCTAAAAACAGAGATAAGGAGTATTTAACCCCTTCTTCAGAAAGTAAATTTTTTTAGCACAGATAACTGAAAATTACAATGTAGCATCCCAAAATCTGGTGCCTCTCTGGTGAGGGCTAGGATTGGTTAAATTCTGATATTTTACTCCCCCAGGGTAAATCCTGCTGCAGTAAAATGAGCAGAATTTAGAGTCTAGCCCATCTCTGCCCAGCCAGATGCCAAGGGGGACCCTTGTAACCACTTTATATCCTGCAGAAATCCCTTGGCTGGAGATTTCCTAGCATCACCTGGGGGACAGCTCACTCCTGGCCACTCTGAAAGGCTCCTGGCTTGGGGACACTCGTGCAGAGCAAAGCATTTTGTACCCAAAACCCAACACTTTTGGTTAAATCTAACTCCCAAACACAGCATGGGCAGAGCAGAGCCCTCTGTGGAGCCACCCCTGCGTGCCCAGGGGTTTGGGGACACTGCAGAGCCCTTGTGGGGACAGCACTGTCACTCAGAGCTGTCCCCAACCCTCCACTGCAAAAATCACCACTGTGCTCTCAGCAAAGCAACTTTCACAGGGCTAGTGTATTTTATATATAGAGATAGAGGAGTCTGGGCTCCAGGTGGGGAGCACCCGGCGCAGTTCTGGGGTAAATTGTATATTTTTATGAACTTTTGAAGCACGGAATCTTGTTCACGGAGACATACAGGGGGTGGGAGGGTTCTGCTGTAAATATGGTACGTGGATGTGGATGTATATTTCGTTCTGGTTTCGTTTCAGTAGCCTTATGTGACGTGACATGACTCGCTACCCTAAATTTCGGGAGGTGATTTGAGTTTGCTTTATAGGAACCCAGTAAAATGTTTGGATCTGTATGGAAAACAAAAAAAGGGTATGGAAAATACCCTGGTTAGGAGGAACTTCCAGCAGTTAATTTGTGTTTGCACCCGTTTCAGAGGCCCATGAGTACTCTCAAGTCCATTTGAACAAAAGACTAAGGTTGAACACGAAAATCTGCTGAGGTTTTGGACCATGAGGCTTCTTTTGCTTTGGCTCAGGCTTTTTGTGAGGTTTTCTTTTTTTGTGTTGGGGGTTTGGTTTTTACAAGAAAGGACAAGGAGGTACCATTTCCCAGGCTGGAGACCTATTAAAGGTCAATAAAAGGCTCTTTTCAGTCTGAACAAACCCCATCTGTGGGTTGCCAGCCCTGTGAAATCTCCCTGAACCCAGCGAGAGCAGAGCCCATGCAGGAGCTGGAGCAGGAGCTGCCAGCCTCCCTGGGGTTTGGCTGGGGGCCTGTACCCCAGGAAAACTGCAGGAGGGTTCAGAGAGGGGTGAAATTTGGGGAGAAAACCCCTGCCTGCAGATATTTCATGTGCAGAAGAGCTGGCTCTCCCTGCCCTAACCTGCTCCAGGTGCTCCCACCTTGACACAGCCTCAGCCCCGGAAAAGTCTCTTTTCCTTGGACACAGATCAAGTTGTGGAGATGTTGGGAGCTCGGAGGCAGCTGGGAAGGGGAGGGGAGAGCAGAGAGGCAGAGCTGGCTGCCAGCATCCACGTCTTGTGGAGCTTCGTGTTTGATGGTCACCACGTAATTTCACTCCTCCTGTTCCCAGAGGCACCAAAACTCTCACATTACCCACCTGGGAACCCCCAGAACTCTCCCTGAGCACAATTCCCATTCCTGGCAGGGCAGAGCTCAGTGTGAGCATCTCCATGCTTGGAATCAGAGTAAATTTAATGACAAACTTCACCCACTCGCTGATGGAAAAGCAAAATTTTTTCAGCAAAAAAAAAAAAACCTCCACCTTTTCTGAAGCAGCTTTCAAGTCTCCTTCAAATATCACCTACTCGCTGATGGAAAAGCAAAATGTCATTTTTTCAGTAAAAAAAAAACCCTCCACCTTTTCTGAAGCAGCTTTCAAGTCTCCTTCAAATGAACTTGAGAAGGGAAATGGTGCAATAACTCAGCTACTCTTGGACCCCAAGAGCATCTTTGTTCCTGAAAATAGCTGCAACATTCTAATTAATCCTTACAAACCTGCATCAGTCCACAAGCAGCCAGCCTCTAATAGAGGTAGTGTCACCTTTGAATCAGGTTCTTTAAGTGAAGTTTAATGTAATTCTATTTAAATTGCTATTCTGTGTCCTTTATTTGTTTGGTTGTTTTGGTTTTTTTTCATTCATTGATTTTTGCTATGTATTATTGCACAATTTTGAAGGAATTTTTGTCTGTCCATTTTTTTCCCCCACTTAATGATAATAATAAAAAATGGATTGGGTAAACAAAACAGTTTCTGGTTCCTGAAGTTGTTATCCAGCATTTGTGTGTCTAGTGCAGGAAAAAGGAGATTTTTTTTTTTTTCTGAACATGATTTTGTTTCACAAAACCAAACAGGGTTTCAGAATCACTGAATGGTTTGGGTTGGAAGGGACATTAAGAATTATTTAATTTCTACCCCCTGCCATGGGCAGGGACACCTTCCACTATCCCAGGTTGCTCCAACTCCCATCCAGCCTGGCCTTGGGCACTTCCAGGGATCCAGGAGCAGCCACAGCTGCTCTGGGCACCCTGTGCCAGGGCCTGCCCACCCTCACAGGGAGGAATTTCTCCCTGATATCCACTCTAACCCTGCCCTGTGTCAGTCTGAAGCTGTTCCCATCCCGGGAGAACAGCAGTGACAGGACAAGGGCAGGGAGAATCAGGAAAATTGAGCTCCGTGCAGATGCTGGGAGGTGCCACCCTCATTCCTAACGCAGTCACGTCTGCCTGTCCCTTCCCTCAAGGTCACCAACACCCCCAGACACCAAATACCCTTTCCAACCTGTCCAAGCTTCACCTCCAGCATTGCACAGCACACCTCAGGTGTGATTTTCCATGCCTCAAACCCATTTCCACGACAATCCCACCCCTGCACGGGGCGTGTGCAGGAACACCCCGCACCCGAGCAGCCCAAATCCAGCAGGATTTCTGCTGGCAGGGAGGGTAATGAGCAGGCAGCAGCCTCCTCACACGTCCTCATTTCCCAGCCCAGATAATTGGAAAGGCAACATGTGATCTTGGTGGACATAATTGAGGCGTGCAGCATCTTAAGTGTTGCACTTCATTAACATTTAGCTTAAGGCAACGTTAACAAACAGTCGTTCCTTCCTCCCTGGGTCGTGAATGAAGCTGATTTTTTTTTTCCCTAGTGCTGCTGGAATAGATTGTTCCCCCCGGGAGGTACAAGCAGTGTCACCCCATTCCCAGGCACCTGCTTTCTGCTGGAGGAACCGACGTGACTCTGAAGCCTCAGCGCTGCCACTGAGAAAACTTTAATGGGATAAAAGTTTGCCTCCTCTCCTAGCAAAACCTGCAGGTTTCCATGGATAGGGAGCATTTCCACCCTAAGCTTTTACTGCCTATAACATTTTTCCCCACTGTGATGAGAACCCATCAAAGAGGAAGATTGCAGTTCCTGGAGGAGTTTTGGATGGAGCACAAGGCACAATCCCATCCAAGAGCTGGATCCTGGTCCCCTCACTCTGCCACTCCTGAAAATTCACCTCTTTCTCCCAAACAACATCAGGGGCTGCTTATTCCTGCAACCACAGGGAGAAGATGTGGATCCTGCCTGCAGGAGCAAGGAAATACAGCAAAAATTCCCTTCCCACCACGGGTTAAGCTTTGCACAGAGTCGATGGGCTCTGATGTTGAGAGCAGCTGAAGTTCTGGCTCACTGCACCCCTCTGAGCAAGCACTCCCAGTGCTTGTGCCAGACTCCTGAACGATTGTGTTTAGCCTTTCTCAGCTGGAAAGATGAAACAACCGAGGATATTTCACAGCAGAACGCAAGCTGGATTTTGGGATGGAGGAGCCAAGAGCTCCCAGATAGCCCAGCCGAAGGAAGGAAGGAAGAGAAGGTCTGTGGGAAGGAAAGATTCATGCTAACCATCAACATCTTGGCTCCTACCACGGACCTCCCAACCTGCCAAGTGTGGGATGCAAGAAAAATGGCATCTTCCAGGATGTGAGGTTCACTTCTTTCTTGTAAATTCTAGGCATCCAGAAGCACTCAACCTCAAACTCTCAGAGCTGGGCTGACACCATGCCCAGCAGATTTTCCCTCCCCTG
This sequence comes from Passer montanus, assembly GCF_014805655.1. NCBI lineage: Eukaryota > Metazoa > Chordata > Aves > Passeriformes > Passeridae > Passer > Passer montanus. The sequence continues at coordinate 2,775,636 of NW_024369596.1, forward strand.
GCTCTGCAGACCTGGGATTGATTTAGGGAGCAGACCTGACCTCTTGTTTTTCAGAGCACCTGCGTGGGGTTGTGCTGGAAAGAATCCCAGGGTGATGGAGGGTCATAAAAAAGGAGCTAGACAGTTTGGGAAAGAAGGAAAGACAATGAGCAGGAGGTCATGAAATTCATCCTGAAGCTACAACCTGACACTGGCTGCACAGGAGAGGAATGTTCTAGAGTGCAGGACCTGAGGCAGAGATGGACAAGAAGCAACATTCACATCACCAAGTCTCTCATCTCCAGGCTGGCCTGACCAAAAGAGAAGGCTTATTTTCCCTGGATCCTTCTGTAGCTGGTGAGGGAAGCAGATGCCATCCAAGAAGGAATCTGGAACCTGAATGGAGGTTTGGGGCTTGAGTGAGCCCTTCTCAATCACTTTTGTGCACTGGGAGAATGGCTGCCTGTGCATTTTGTATCTCCCCAAGCCTGAGAGAGATTCCAAAGGGTAACGAGAAGAGGCTGGAGGTTCCTCCTGGCCTGGGCTCTGTGTAACAGCAGGCAGGATTCATCCCTGCCCAAGCTGAGAGGGTCACTCCAGGCCTCGTCTGCAGCCAAGATGAGGCACAGCAGTTCAGAGAGTGCTTCCCTCATCCTAAAATAGGTCAGACTCTCTTTGCTATAATGGGAACTCAACGGCGACTGCCTCACGCCGAGCCTTGGGACTGTAAGACACCACAGCCTACGTGAAACGAATCCCAAACCCGAGTTCTGGGTGAGAACATCCCCGCTGCAGCCAGGCAGCTCCTGGAGCACACACACCCCGCAGGCTGGAGAGGAGCCCTGGCCAAACATCTCCTCTTTGTTAGCACCCCTGCTCCAGCTCCAGCTCCTCTCCCAACACCCTCCCTGCACCCCCTTGCAGGCTGCTGGCCCCTGTGGGGTGAGCCTGGCTCTGAAGTGACACAGCTTTCCTTCCCCCCTGCCAGGGCTTTCTCGGGATCCCTCAGAAAGCCAGGAGCAGGAGCCTGGAGGCCAAATCCCAGTGCTGTGTTCAGTCACGGGACCAGCTTGGTTTCCTGTCCAGCTCCACTTTGCAGTAGCTGTGTGGAACCCACAGCCAGCCTGTCTCTGTCCCCTGAAAATTACCACGGCAGACTCAGAGCTGGTGAAGACAATAGCGTGTTTGGCTCATTCTTCTGCATCAACACCATTTCCAAATGTACTTTTCCCTCCTAAACTTATTTAACCTCGCAACCAAGAGCCACAAGGATGGCGAGCTGTTTGTTCCAAGCCCAGATCTCCCGGGAGAGCAGGCACAAAGAATAGAAGGCAGCCTGGAGAGATGGGAAGAGGGAAAATCCAGAGCGGGATTCGAACGCGCCGCCCTTGGAGACCGTGCCAGTGACCTGCTAAGGGTCCAGCCACCATAAATAAAGAGGCTGCTTTTATTGTCTGGCCAAGCAGGGTAATGCCTGAGCCGCTTCCAGCGGGTGGGGCCGCGGCCGGCCCCGCTGCTCTGCTCTGAGACAAACCAGATGTCGCACGCCTGTGCTGAGGGTGACTCCTGCTGCAGCCCCTCCTCGCCCGCCACGGATCAGGGGATGGGTAGTGCCCCTCCCAAACCCCCAGAACCGGAGCCAAAAACTTCTGCCGTGGTGGTGGTGAATCCTAAGCGAGGGGCGAGAGTGACAAGGGGTGAAAAAGCCATGGGGTGACAAAGCCATGGGGCAACAAAGCCATTGGGTGACAGAGCCAAGGGGTGACAATGCTGTGGGGTGACAAAGCCATGGGGTGATAATCCCAAGGGATGACAATGCCATAGGGCGAAAAAACCATGGGGCAACAAAGCCAAGGGGTGACAATGCCATAGGGCGACAAAACCATGGGGAAACAAAGACATGGGGTGACAATCCCAAGGAGTCACAGTGCCACGGGGCGACAAAGCCATGAGGCAATAAAGCCATGGGGTGATAATTCCAAGGGGTGACAATCCCAAGGGGTGACAGACCCATGGGGCAACAGTGTCATGGGGCAACAAAGCCAAGGGGTGACAATCCCAAGGGGTGACAATGCCATAGGGCAACAAAGTTGTGGGGCGACAATGCCATGGGGGGACAATGCCAAGGGGTGGCAAAGCCAAGGGGTGGCAAAGCCAAGGGGTGGCAATGCCATGAGGCAACAGCATCAAAGAGTAGAAAAACCAAGGGGTGGCAAAGCCATGGGGTGACAGTGCCATGGGGCAACAAAGCCCTGGGACAACAATGCCAAAGGGTGAGGTGGCAAAGCCAAGGGGTTGCAAAGCCATGGGGCAACAACGTCAAAGGGTGACAATGCCCAGGGGTGGCAAAACCAAGGGGTGGCAAAGCCAAGGGGTGGCAGTGCCATGGGGCAACAAAGCCCTGGGACAACAATGCCAAAGGGTGACAAAGCCATGGGGCGACAAATCCAAGGGGTGACAATGCCATGGGGGGACAGTGCAAGGGGTGACAATGCCCAAGGGCACAGCCCAAAACCTGCAGCGATTAAAACACCGCGTTCCTCTCCCTCTGCACAGCCCCACCAGCTGCTCTGCACTGGTCCTAAAACCCCCCAAGCCAGACCCCAGATACACTTATGGGAGGGTAGAGCTGAGAAGCAGCTGTGTGACAGAACCGAAAATTCACTTTTTAACCTGTTTTTTTGGCCGGTTCAGTCCAAAGCGAGCAGTTCCCAGCTGGCCCTACTGCCACCCATGTGCAGTAGATGGCAGCAGAAGCTTTAGTCACTGGCCACCAAACTCAAAAGGAGCCCTCCTCCTCCTCCCCCCACCTTTTTTTTTTTTTTTTTTTTTTTTTTTACTTTTTGGCCCCGGTGGCCTCAAAAATTATTAGTTCCAGATGAGCTCCCGCCATTGTAATAGTCCATTTAACCCGATCCACTCTGGGCAGAGTCAGTGCAAGTTCAAATGCAGCATTTTCACGTGTAAACCACACATCAGAGACATTTTTTCCGCGCGGCTCTGGGCACTCCTCGTGCAGCAGAAAAGGGGAAATGCAGAAGGTTAAACCTCACACACACGGCCCCGGCCGTGGGCAACAATGGCACTTTGTCAAGGCAGCGCTGCCAGAGCGGGGCTGAACTTCTGAATTGAACCAGGAACCTCAGCACTGCTTCTCCCTTTGAAGATTAGCACTAATAAGCCAAACCAGTGGGTATTTTGTTTTATAAGGAAAGAGCATTTCAAGTCACGTACGCTGCTATTGTTGGACACAAAACATGTTCTGTCTCTGCCTGTGGTGACTCCAGCGACTGCTCCATGCTTGTCTTTTGCTGGGATTACCTTTATTTTTATATTATATTAAATTTACCTCCCACCATCTCTCATGCCTGTTAAAACTGACAGTGTTTCCCAGGGCTAACTCCACATACATAGTTAAAAAACCCCATTTTATTACCATATTATTTTATTATCATATTCAAATTTTACGCCTTTTTTGGATGAAGTATTAAGAAACAATAATCAAAACTACCAGATTTCCCTCCTACTGGAAAAACAGGCGCATCTCATATAAACAAGCTCCATGTAAGAGGTGCATTAAATGATTTGTTTCTGGTAAACAAAGACAGCTCTAACACAACACATGGAAAATTTCATGTTGTTTGCTTTTGTAATTCACTGTACACACAGCCTTTAATCTGAGGATCTCCGAGCACTCTGCACAGTTTAATTAAGGCCCACAACTGCCATGTTGGGGAAGTACATTAAGCACTGTTATGCTGATTCTTTACAGATGGGCAGGCTCAGGGGCTGAGTTGTGTGCTCCAAATTTCCCTCTCCCCATCCTGGATGGGTCCTCAAAGCTTTTCCATGTGGCCTTCCCAACGACAACCAGAGAAAATAGCTGAACTTTAAACCCTAACCAAACAAGAAAACCTGCATTCATCCAGGGCTGAGCCTTCCAATGACGTGTTGTACCTGCAAAGCATCTGACTGCATTCCCACTCCCTCACTTCTGGTGGAAAACCGTGTTTTCTGCCATGTGGATCAGCACAGGGCCGGGGTAATTCTGTGATTCTGCCTTAAATACCCCCCTCACCAGCCTGCCTGCAGTGGGTTAAACCCCAAACCCATGTACCGACGTGACCCCAACATCGGGTCAGGAGCCAGACCCTGTCCCAAACTGAGACCTGCCGGGCCCCAGCTCGTCTGTTTTGCTGCAGAGCTGGGAAGAAGAACATCCCAGCATCTTGGCTCCCAAACCCCCATTTTTCCACGGTATTCTCTCCGGCGGGATCTGTATGGAAACCGCTCGCAGTGCCGAAGCCACGGGACAAATGAATGGGAATTCACCCTGCCAGTGATATCCATCATGAGACACAAGGCTGCACAGGGGAGGGGCACGCTGAGCCCTAACCAGCTGCACATGTACAGTGTCTGCCTCGTCCAGCCCCTGGCCTCGGGCACTGAACAGTTGCTAAACCCTGGGAGAGGGATCGGGAGCAGCCGGGTCACCCCCTGCTCGCGGCTGGTGCCCTCACACCTCAGCCACTCGAGGCCACCACTTCCTCGCTGGCCTTGGGAATGGGCAAGCAACCAGCTTTGGCCAGGGGATGAATAGGTGCTGAAGTCATTCAGCTTTTCCCAACATTGTTCCAGCTTTGGCTGCGGAGCAGTTCTCCATCTCTCCCTTTTCCGTGTTCCTTCCCCCTCTCCTCTGCGAGCTCCTTTGTTCTCGTGTTTACAGCGGCATCGATTTGCTGTCAGAAAGCAACATGGCCTTGAAGTTTCTGTGCACACAGCCCAAAGCCAGCCCCTGGAACCTGCCCCTCTCACACCCCGACTCCCTCCACGGGCTCACTCGGCGTTTCAGATGTCACTGCCCCTTCCTGCTCCTCTCCAACCCGCTGGGGACAGTGGGGGCACAAACCATGGCCCCACGCAGAGCCCAGGGAAACACCTGGGCAGGACCAGCTCCTCCTGCTCCTCTTTCCCATCAGCTCAGACATCTCAAAGGTTTCGGTCACGTTTTCCTCCTGTGATTTGAGAAAATCCCCTCCCTGCTGCCGGAACAAAAGTCTGGGTTGGTTGTGCAGAGTAAGCAGCCCCAGGACTGCTGTCCTCGCTGTGTTTGCAGAGTGGATAGAAAACATGAAAGGACAGGGCATAAACCATTTCTCCCCTGCTCTACCAAGATGAAATCCAGCTTCTGGGTCTCTCCTAAAGAGCTGAGGCATTGCTGCCTGCCTTGCTAATGCTTCAAACCATGGGACCATGGGCTCCATCTCACCTCACGAGGGCACCTGGGGGAAAACCTGCCAGCGGTCTCCATGCTGGCTGCTGCACCAATTTCCATGACCTGTTAAGAATTCCCTGCCTGTCTCAGCTTCCAGCAAGTGTTGCTCCAGGTTTTAGAGCAGCAGCCCTCTGCTCAGCTGTATTTATTGCCACCTCACAACCCTCCAGCCAAACCTCTCACGGCCATTCCCCTGGCACGTGGTTAACTCAAGTCCCCTCAGTGTCTTCTCAGAGGGCTGAAGCCCCCGTTTTCACGTGGTTCCAGTTTCTAGATCCCCTCTCTTTTCCAAGCTCCATTGCTTTTACCTGCTTTTGTTCAGCTCTCTCATGAAAGGAGGGGTTGGAAGGGGTGACAGGTCTGTAAATATATCGGATTGTCTCTGGGAGAAAAAAGGTAGAGCAGAAAGAGTGATGGATACACTCCTTGCACTTGGGACAGATGAAGGAAGATGGCAGATAATTGCTCTTTATTGTGCCCCGGGTTCACCTTAAGATGAAGGAAGTGATAAGATTTCAATTAATGTCATTTAAGATTCCCTGCAAGCTGTCCTGTTCCTTTCTTGGCTTCTTTCCTCCTCTGAAACTGTGGTCCTCAATGCTGCTTTTGTAACCCCACGGGAGCTCCCTAAATGGGCCACATCCTCACCTGGTGAGCACTGTCAGGGCTTCACCGACAGCAGTGGAGCAATGCTAATTTAGACCAGATGCCAATCCCCCTGCAGCCCCGCTCTGGATTTATTGTAGGGCAGGATAGATAACATACTTCATTATACAAAGCAGGGATCGTTTTCCAGCTTGCCCAAGAATGAACCGAGGAGCTTTTCTAATCAGCTTAAACTGATCAAGATATCCAGGCATGGAAAGCCTGATATGATATCCAGGTTTCTGTGTAAGGCACCTAATGCTGAGCTCTCCTACTTTCCCGAGTAACTGCACCAAATTCCTTGGGATTGCTTCCCTGAAAAAGGAGAATGCAGAGAGCTGCAGCCCAGGGAGCTGGCACCCTGTTGAATAACACACTGGGACAGAGAGACACCTTCACTAGATATTGGTTCTTTTAAAGGAAAAAAAAATTTTAAAAAATATACTGCATGAAGGTGCTGGTGAGATTTTGCATACCAGAAACATCTGAATTTTGATCTCATTTTACCTAAAGCCAGAAGAAAGCACTGAATCACCAAGGTATCCCAGAACAAGCCCCAACATCTTGAAAACGTTCACACTGATCCCTTCAGATTTTCAAAATGTCTCCTTACAAATATCTGCTGGCACGCAGTCACAACATCCTCCTTTCTGACTGCGCCGCTTCGGAATACAGCAGAATTTCCATGCAAAGAACAACGCCTGGCTTCCACAGACTTCCTAATTCAAATAAATTATATGTATGCATTTATGGCTACAAACAGCATTGAACCCCCCCCGACAAACATCCAGCAAAGCAGTGCAAGCAGCTGAAATTCTCTGCCCCCCCTGCAGATACACTAATGTTTATTGTACCCAAGAGCATCCATTTTCGCTCCTCTTCTATATATACACGCATGACGTTTCCATATGTTCTGCAGCTCAGCTCCCTGGTAACATCCCACCCTCCAGGGGAGGGGGAGAGCCTGGGAGCAGGGGGGGAACTCAGCGAGAGACCCCGGGTCGGGCGGGAGCAGGGTGGGGAAGGAGAGAGGAGCTGAGATTTTGTGCTTCCTCCTCCTCCTCCTCCTCCTCGAGCACCTGAACCCAGCCCGCTGCTGCCACGACAGAGATGCCACAGCAAACACTGATTTTCCTGCCCGTGCCCTGAAGCATAAAACCTTCTCCTGCTCCTTTTCTTTTTGGTTTTTTTTACAATAGCCATTCCCAAGGTGTGAAATCTGCGGGAGGGGCTGGGGGGCAGGTTGGGGAGGGGGTGCTGCATCTGTGAATATGATTACAGGTTTAAAACGTGTGAAGTCTTTTCAGATTTAATGAACCAGAATGCGACTTTCATTTTGGCTGTGCATATTTTGAACCCTAATATATGTTTATTTAGTCTAATTAATTGCCTTTTTTTTTAATTTTCCCCCTCTGAAAGATACCTGCTCAGCTCTCCCAAGTATTTTTCAGTACCCACACACAACAAAGGCTGTTCCTCTGCAATGCACGGGCTGAGACCTCCTCCTTCCTGGGCTCTGCACGGGAGGAGGAGGCTGATTTGAGAAGGAAACACTGCTCTCCAACAGATTAGAAAGTCATTTTCCCCTCCTGGGTCGATACTGAGGCGCTGCATTTACCTGATGTGGTTTGAGCAGGTGCTGTGGCTGCAGACGGAAAAGTCAGACAGAGATGTGGGATTAAGGAGAGGCAGGAACAGTGTGAATGCTGCCCAAGTGACCTCCTCGGAGAAAGGCAGCGATTTACATTTGTCCTCTGTGATTTCAGTCCTCCAGCTCAAGGCAGGAAAATAATATGGCAAAATAAACCAGGAGGAGGAAGTCCTTGAGTGGCAGCAACAGATACCAGCATGCAACAACCCACTGAGCCACAAGTCTTTGAGGAGCAGGGAGCACAGGCTGGCAGCTTGGAGACGGAAAAGCTGGCACAGCCATGAGGGAAATCCTTCCCAGCAGCTCCAAGACAAAGGGCAGTGCCAGCCAGAGCCAGGGCAGGGGACGGGAATGCTCAGCCGAGGCATAAGGTGATTAAATGGGTGATGTTGTACAGAGCACACAGAGAGCCTTCCATCTGGTGACCTTCCTCTGACTGCCTTTGTCCTGCCAGCTACCTGCTCAAACCCTTTATTTATTTATTTATTTATTTATTTATTTATTTATTTCTCTTTTCCCTCATGCTCTGAACATCATGCAGCAGACAAAACCTCAGGTCCTCATCACGAATCCATCCTGCTCACGTGATCACCATTGATCACAGATAGGAAATCTGCCTGCACTGATGGACAGGGTGATCCATAAACCCCCCCAACCAGGGGAAAGCTGCTGACCTGCAGTGAATATCTGCAAGGCCACATCCCTCCTCTGCTCCCTGCAGACCAGCGGCTCAAACCTGAAACCCTCATCGGGCAGTTTCTGATCACATTTTCCTGCCCTCGAAACCCTTCACCCCAAACATCAAACAGGATTTTTTTTTTTTTTTCTCCCTCTACTACGAAAAGTTTTTCAGGACAGGAAAACGGTTTCCTGTCCAGACCAGACACCGGCTTCCTGCAGATCATGTAATCCTACGCCCCTATTTGTAAAATGAAGATGATCGATTGCCTTTGTCTCCTCTACTCAAACGTCCAAGCTGTGGTCCTTAAAACAGCCACGTGACCAGGCATAACTCTGCCCTGATCTCACACAGCACTGCAGTCAGGCTCATAAATAATGGCAGAGTTACGAAAGTAGGATTTACAGTAATGCGTCAGAGCCCAGGATGACAAAATCGCCTGGGTTTATTCTGAATTTACATGAGAATAAACAAGGCCAGACTTTTGCCCTCATTCCTCAGAAGGACCCCAGGTTGTGTGTCTGTGTTCCATCTCCTCACCCCCACAGCCTCTTACGTGGAATTACATTTATTTTAACGTAAGGAACTTGGAAATTGAAGTTTCCCCTGGCCATGCGGTTCCATGGGCTCTGCCCGGAGGTGGCTGTGGGTGATGGATGGGGATGTGGGGAGGGTTTTGCTCCATGACTGGGCCAGAGCAAGCTTTGGGCTGTCCCTACACATCCACGTGCACCCCAACAGCAACAGAACACCCAGCACACCTCACCCTCTGCAGAAATCCATCTAAACTCACCAAAACCAGCTCTGCTTTGGCAGGACAGAGAAATGAAAGGGTTAACTGGCTGCTTTAGGGATGAGCTCTGGTTACACAGAGAAAAATTAAAAAAAAATAAAATTTGGACACGGGCCACGAATGGAAATGCTCTGAAGAGTGGAGTTGGTGAGGTCAGACCTGGTGCTTCTGGTAGGAAAGAAATGGTGGAGCCAAGAGCCATGCTCCAGTGGAGGAGGGAGCTGTGCTGGGTGGGATGGGGCAGCTTCCTTCCATCCCACAGCCCTGACACCTCCTCAGCCACCCGAGGCATCTAGCATGAGCTGCTGCTGGCCCACTTGGCACCTGCTGCCTTTTCAGAGGGTGATTCCAGCACGTGGAGCTCCCAGGAGATGCTCCAGACTCACGAGGAGAGCTGGGAGTCACTGCTCTGACCCTGCACCCCACAGGGATTCATGCAATCCACCACCAACCTTCAGACCCCCAAAATCCCATAATTTTAACTGAGATTTGAACCATTTTTAATGGTTACCTGTGCCACCTACCCCTGGGGCACACCCAGCTGTGACAAAACACCCCAGAGGTGGCCACAGAGGGAATCCATGAGCCACGGGAGGCAATCCCTGTGTCCCCACATGGGCTGGGGCTCCTGGCTGACAAGGGACAGCCTGGGATGACTTTCCAGGAACAGCAACGAGTAGGAGGAGATGACAGGAAGAGGCAGCAGCCCCAGGAGGTTGGAGAGGGAGCTCCATCCCTCTCGGAGGTGGGCTGTGGCTGCTGGCGAGCAGAGGGATGGATTTGGTGGCCCAGGAGGTGCTTTGCTGGGGGGTTATGTAAGGAAAACCCATCCCTGCTGCGGCAGCACGGTGACAGCAGAGGGTTCAGGAGGCAAAGCTGCTGAGTTGGCTGCTGCTCTGTCACTGCTGACAGCCCAAACAGGGACAGCCTTGCAGGCAGGGCCTGCGACAGCGGGTCCTGCTCTGCTGTGCTCTCAGAAACCGATATTTCTGCTCAGAGGGCTCTGCACACAGCATCATCCTGGTGGGTTTCCTCCAGGGCTGGGAAATGGGCTTTCCCAGCAGCTGCTCTTCCATCTCCTCCCTCCTGCATGGAATGGTTGGGGTCAGAATAGACCTTAAACATGGAATGGTTGGGGTTGGAAATGACACTAAACTTGGAATGGTTTGGGTTGGAAAGGACCTCAAACATGGAATGGTTTGGGTCAGAAAGGACCTCAAACATGGAACGGTTTGGGTTGGAAAGGAGCTTAAACTTGGAATGGTTTGGGTTGGAAATTACACTAAATTTGGAATGGCTGGTGTTGGAAAGGACCTCAAACATGGAATGTTGGGGTGAGAAAGGACCTCAAACATGGAATGGTTTGGGTGGGAAAGGACCTCTAACATGGAATGTTGGTGTCAGAAAGGACCTTAAACATGGAATGGCTTGGGTTGGAAAGGACCTCAAACTTGGAACGGTTTGGGTCAGAAAGGACCTAAAACTTGGGATGGTTGAGGTTGGAAAGGAGCTTGACCATGGATTGGCTTGGGTCAGAACATCACTGTCCATCATGGAGTGGCTGCAGCACAGCGATATCTTCCCTTTGCATTGGGAAAACTTAATGGGATTCACGGCAGCGATCACAGACTCGCAGAGGAGGGATGGGGCAGGACCAGGGATAGCCCAGCATTCCCGGGATGGCTCATGATTCCCGCGGATATCTCTCGATTCCCAGGATATCTCAGCATTACTGGGGATGTCTCACGATTCGCTCAGATATCTCACGATTCTGGGGCCATCTCACGATTCCCGGACTATCTCACGATTCCCGGTTCATCTCACGATTCCCGGGCCATCTCACGATTCCCGGGCTATCTCACGATTCCCGGTTCATCTCACGATTCCCGGGCTATCTCACGATTCCCAGGCTATCTCTCGATTCCCGGTTCATGTCACGATTCCCGGTTCATCTCTCGATTCCCGGTTCATCTCTCGATTCCCGGTTCATCTCTCGATTCCCGGGCCATCTCTCGATTCCCGGTTCATGTCACGATTCCCGGTTCATCTCGACATATCCCGGGATGGGGGCGGACCCGGGGCGCGCCTCGCCCCGCCCCCTCCCTCCTCCTCGCCCTCCCATTGGCCGGCGGGGCGCGGCCTCAGCCAATCAGCGCGCGCCTTCCCCGCCACGCCCTGGCAACAGGGGCGGCCGCCGGCGGGTTCATCTGAGGTGCGGCGGCGGCGGCGGCGGAACCGGGCCCGGCCCCGAGGGCCCCTGACCGGGCCCCGAGCGCTCCAGCCCGGCCCCGAGGGCCCCTGACCGGGCCCCGAGTGCCCCTGACCGGCCCCTGAGCGTCCCGGCCCCCGGGGCACCGCCGGGCGGGCCCCCCGAGCGCCTCCCGGCCTCCCCCGTGCGATAAACCCGGCCCCGGCATCGCCCGCCCGGCGCTCCGATGTGCTTGGTTCTGTCACATCCCCGTCCTGCGGTGATTGGTGGATATTCGGGATGCTGTATTTGATATCGTTCCGTATTTAATACACTTATACATTTATATATTTAATGCCCTTACATCATCAATATACTCATATATTGAATATACTTATATCTTAATATACTTATATACTCAGTATACATAAACATTGAATATACTTACACACTGACTATACTTAAACACTGAATATACTGGCATATTCAATATAATTATATGCCGAATATAATTATATATTTCATACACTTATATAATCGATATACTATATATTGAGTATACATAAACATTAAATCTACCTATACATTGAATATATTTAAACACCGAATATACTGACATACTCAATATAATTATATACTCAATATACTTATATATTTAATGGACTTATAGAATCAATATACTTTTATATTGAATATATTTATGTATTGAGTATACTAATACATTGAATGTACTTAAACACCGAATATACTGACATATTCAATATAATTATATACTCAATATACTTATATATTTAATGGACTTATAGAATCAATATACTTTTATATTGAATATATTTATGTATTGAGTATACTAATACATTGAATGTACTTAAACACCGAATATACTGACATATTCAATATAATTATATACTCAATATACTTATATATTTAATGGACTTATAGAATCAATATACTTTTATATTGAATATATTTATATATTCAATATACTTATATATTGAGTATACTTATACATTGAGTATACTTATACATTGAATGTACTTAAACACTGAATATACTGACATATTTAATGTAGTTATATACTCAATATACTTATATTGAATACACTTATATAATCAATAGACATCTATATTGAATATATTTATACATTCAATATCCTTACATACTCAATATCCTTATATATTGAATACACCCCAGAAAAATAAAATTATATGTATTTATATATATATATTTAATATACAGATGCAGCCTGCTGAGGTTGCAGAGCGAGAGAAAAGCTGAAATCCGTCGCCAAAAAGGTTTTAGAAGAGGTTGCACGCTGCCTTTCCCATGTCAAGATCAAACCCCTCTGCTCGCTCTCCTCCTCGCTATCATTTTTAATTAATGAAGGCAGCAATGCCTGCGGATACGGAACCGGGGAGAGAACGCCCTCCCCATCCCTCTGCTGTATTTCCTTTAAGGAAAAAAAAAATAAAAATGGCAGGGAATGACAATAAAATCATAATCTGCGAAGATTGTAATGGTGCCACGGCTCCAGGTGGCTGAGCACAACATTTTGGGGTTTTTTTTGGGTTGTGGACGGCGGGGACGAGGGGGTTACGGCTCGGGGCTGCTCCCTGTGATTTGTGTAAAACATTTTAGCGCACCGGAAAGCAGACAGCGGAGAAAATCCAATTCCAGATGATTCAAAAGGCACAAAGACAATGGGAGAAAAGGACCAAGTTCAGCTCATTTAAATGCTGTTAATTGTTCATTCCCATAGTGAGACGGTTTCTTCTGCAAATGAGAGAACAAACCCTTTAACGCTGGGTTAGTTTTTTGGGTTTTTTTAAAATTATTATTTTATTAGCACTGTGCCAGGACTGAAGTAAACCCAAATAATCTTAATCACCGAATAGTCCTCGCTGTTTTATGGCTTTTTTTTTAAAGAAAGAGGGAGAAGAAAAAAGAAGGAAAGCCGCAGATAAGTGGCACAAAGAGCCGGAGCGAGGTTGGGAGTCACTGCAATCCGCGCCCAGACCTCTTGGAGGTCTCGAGCACCGCTAGAAACCCTCAAATGAGGGGGGAAAAAAATTTAATAAAACCAACCAAACCCTTCGGAGAGGGAACAAAGTTCCATTTACTGCTCGCCGGTGAGGGCTGCGAGGGGGTGGCCGCACCTCCAGTTCTGCTGGATTGAAAGATAAATAACGGGGTATTTCTCTTTAAAGACAAATAACGGGATATTTCTCTTTAAAGATAAATAACGGGATATTTCTCTTTAAAGATAAATAACGGGGTATTTCTCTTTAAAGATAAATAACGGGGTATTTCTCTTTAAAGGCAAATAACGGGGTATTTCTCTTTAAAGGCAAATAACGGGATATTTCTCTTTAAAGGCAAATAACGGGATATTTCTCTTTATCCCGTCATTTATTCCTTTCCCAGGCTCGGGGTGCAGCGGGTGCTGCTGAATTTTGGGCTCCCGGCAGCGCTGGGCGCTGCCAGGGGAGGTCGGAGGCTCTGGCGAGCTGCCCTCGCCCCTCGAAGCCGTGGCTATAAAAGGCGAGAGGAGGGAGGGAATTAAAAAAAGGGGTTCGAGAAGGAGAAGCAGCGCCCGGATAAATGCAGCACGCTCGGGGGAGGCACAAACGCAGCTGAAGCCGGCAGGGCACGCAGAGCTGGCTCTGATCCCTCCCTCTCCCGGGCTGAAAACCCCCGAGATGCTCGCAGGGATGCGGGTGAGGATCCTCCTCCTACCTCGGCAGCCGTGCCCTGTGTCTGTCCCACCTGCGGGCTGCAGATCCCGCAAAAAGGGATTGAGTTCCCTGCCTTTTGTGCCTCGGGGTGGGCTCTGCAGAGCGGGGTGGCAGCGCTGCTCTTCCCCGGCAGCACAAAAATGCAGGCGAGGAAAAGCGTTTTTTCTGCGGGAAGCAGAAAAATCTGCATCCGTGCTTGGGAAGTGCGGAGGGAAACCAGCCCAGCTTGGCAATTCCTTGCCCTCACACCTCGTAGCTGGGCTCCCAGAGGAATTCCTGGGCCCTGCTCTTGGACCAGCTGAGGGACAGGAGTAAGGGATGAGGACTGTCCCCAGAAAAGACCCCAAAAACGCCAGCACTGTATTTTCCCTGCTCTTTTCCTACTTCATGCTGCCTTTTGGTGTGGCACAGGCTCTTCCCTTCCTAGACTGACAACAGCCTGGCTGGATGTGCAAGGAAAGGGCGTTTCCCAAGCAGGAATGGCACTGGGAGTGAGGAGCAGGATCCCAGCCCCATCCCCACTGCACTGCTGCCAGGATCAGCATCCCAGCATGTCCAGGCTATAGCAGAGGTCAAGACTCCAGCTCTTCTCTAAGGACCTGGCCACTTCCTTTAATTTTCCATCCTTCAATTCCCACAAAATGGAAATACATTCAATATTTGCAAATCCCAGGCCTCTCCGAGGAACTGCTGTCGTTAAGGGCTCCACACATCACGGGGAAAACATTTGTTTTTGCCATTAGGAGAGCCAGTCCCCCTCAAACTGCGAGGCAACATCTCTGTTGTGTGTGCCTGACAGTGTTCCTGCCCTGCTCCAAAGCACGCCGAGGGAAAAACGGGAGCCTTTCACTCCATTTCAATGGACTTTGGAACAGGCCCCTCATGCAATATGCATTCACTCATATAGTGCTGGCAGAAAAGGCTCCTGAATGAGACAAAATATCTAATCAGCTGCATTTACCCCGTGCTTCAGTCCCCCACCTGCACCAGGATTATATTTGAGAGCGTGCAAACTGTACCAGAGTTTCCTCTATAGCATCAATCACCACATTATGCTGCCACATTTTGCACTGGTGAGGGAAAGCAGTTTGTAATTTGAGGCAGCTTCGAGTTAGGAAGCAACTGATTACAGCACGAGAAGTTTGTGGCTCCCCAGAATATCCCAAACCCCACGGCTGGTGGGGGGGTTTGAGTGGTGCAGCTTTGAAATGGCTGCTCTGCCTCGTCCTGGAGGCAGGGAAATATTCCAGGGAGAGCTGCGGTGGATTTGGAGATCCTTATCAATGGAAATGTCATCCCCAGTATTTATGTCCCGTTTCTTGGGAGTGGATTTGTGCTTTTTAAAAATCTTCAGTCCTATGGGGGAGGTATTTTTTGTTTTAATTTTGAGGTGAGACACAGATCTGAGCAACAAAGCAGAGCTGGAGGTATTTGGGAGAGCTGCAAGCTTGGGATTTTTCCAGGCAGAAATGACATTCTCTCCATGACGAAACCAGCACAATTTGAGGAAAAGTTTGGTGTCAAACCTAAGCAGAGTTTTGTGCTTCTGTTTCCATTCCATGTTTTCCACTCTGACCTTGACAGAGAGTACGTTTATTAAATTTGTGGACAGCACAGAGCTGGGAGAGCCCCGCCAGCATGGTAAGGTCAGAATTAGCCTTCAAAATTATCAGGATAAATTGAGAAATCGTCTGAAATAACTGGCTGAAATCCAACAGGGGTAAAAGTACGGGATATTGGACAGAGGCAGGAATATTCCAAAGCAGAAATAAGAGCCAGGGTGCTGGTGAGCTGCGCAGGGAGGGACCCAGCAGTGGCTGAGGAGTGGGGCTGAGCCTGCAGGGTTTCTGTTCTGCTCCTGACGAAGAGGATGGGGCTGGCAGGAAGGTGGGAAAGGTTCTCACCTCCTGGGAACGTGATGGGCCAGGGAGGCTGGGTGTGACACAGTGCACAGTGGTAAATTCAAATTTAAGCAAAGGTTTGGTGCCAGCGTGGAAGTTGGGGAAATTCATCCTTCCCTCAACCAAATCTTGTCTGTCTTTGCTCGTTGGGTGCTTTTTTTTTTTTTTTTTTCCCACAAAAGAGCTAAGAAAAGCCAAGACTGTGACAAACTACAGAGAAATTCCCTTTCCATGTCAAGACAGAAGGCTCCAGTAGCTTTGTCCTCACTGGGAATTCAGTGATCCTGAGTTTAGATCCCTTTGTGCCTCCTGAAATTCCTCTCTGCTGCTCCTGAGCTGATCCAGACCATTGCCAACCTCCTGCTGGAGAGCTGTGCAAAGGTGTGGGGATCCCCTCCCTGCAGGAGTCATTTCCCTCATGGAAATTGGGATAATTGCAATTTTACAGGTGCTGCTCGAAAAATGCTCAAAGAGACAGAGTGCTGTCAAAAAAAAAAAAGAAAAATAATTTAAAAAATTCAACCCCAAAGCTGCATTTGCTGGGGGTTAAAGCATCTTCTGGCCCTTGCAGGGTTGATGAATATTTTTTCTACCATGCCACCAACTCTGCAGATGATTTTGGGCTTTTCTCACCCCCATTTCCCTCAGAGGAGACACCACAGCACCAGTGCTTAATGAGAAAGGCACCCTGGGAGTGCAGGGTCTGATCCTTCCCCATCACTGATTATCCTCATTTAACAGCAGATCACCTCAGCATTTCTGCTTCCTCCTCTGCAGGGTAAAACCCCATCATAAACACTCAAAGCTTTCTTTTCCCTGGCAGGTTCAGACAGCATTTTAGGATTTTTTAGGTAATCCTAAAAAATCAGGGATGCCACATCCAGGAGGGCAGGGACTGCTTCCCTCTGCCTTTTTTTCTAAGGAAAATTTGTGCTGCCCCAACACGAGGCCTTTGTGGGCATTGGTACTGCAGAAATAAAGCACAAAAATGGCAAATTCCTGATAAATTCAACCAAGTATCCAAGAGCTGCACTCCCACATCCCTGCTCCACGAGCACTCGAATGGCTTTGGGGGCCAAATTAATGTGAAATCTGTTTTTTCTCAAGGCATCACCATCACCTCCGAAGTGAAATACCACGAGGAGATCATAAATGTGTCCTTGAGGTGTAAAAGAAAGGCAGTGAAAAAAATATGAGCACAAATAAAACCACTGGCTCAGGCTGCACACTCTGAATATTGATATATTTTTTTTTTTCCAAAATAGTGTCTTCCTTTGAGGCTGAAGGATATATTGCTTTATGGATAACTGTTAACCTGTCACTGAGTGGTAAAAGTGATCATAACTTGGGGGCTAGTCTCTTCCACAGAACATTTTAATAAAAATAACAATAATATCAATAATAATAATAATAATAATAATAATAATAATAATAATAATAATAATAATAATAATAATAAATAGGAATCACTGGCAGTTTTCCCAGGGAAATCCTGCCACTTTGCCCAGGGAGGATTCACACCCAGCCTGTGCACCTGGATTTTTTGGGCACGCTGAGTTCCAGCACTTCTGGAATTGTGGCCACCTCCAACCTGTGGCAGCCACAGCTGAGCTGGAACTCAGGTTCTCCGAGCCAAAAATGACTCCAAGTCAATTTTGTGGGGACACTCTGGTGTTTCCCAGCTTGGAATATCCTTGTTTCTCCCAGAGGCTGGGCTCAGCAAAGCTGGCGTGTGATTTCTGGTGTCTCAGCTCTGCTCTGCTTGGAGCCAGGAGGGTTTAAATCACTTATCCAACAACTCTGGCTGAGAATCACAAAATAAACTGGACTGACTTCCCCTCCTGTTGTGTTAGACCTGTTAAAAATGACAGAGATTTTCCCCCCTTTTTAAAATCAGCCTTGCTTGGGGTTGCTTTTATTGCTGTTTCCCACCCAGAACCTTGTTTGGGGTTGGAAGCCCAAACTGCCCCTGCCTCTCCACCCCTGTCCCTTTGTGCCTGTGCAGGGGAAGATCAGACAGCTTTAATGGCAAATTAATCATCATTATCATAATAGATTCTGTCCATAGGTTCACATTCCAAATGATTCCGAGGGCTGTGCTCCTCCTGAAGTCTCTGCTCCTTGTTTTATGCACAAGCCCTGGCATAGGGAGAGCCAGGAGCACAAAAAGCACAAAATCCTCAAGATTAAATCCTGCAAAGTCCACGTGGACAGAAGCATTGCCCACTCTGGGATTTCTCCCTGAAGGAAGCAAAAGACAACCCAAAATATTGAATTCTGTGCACAAAATCCTCAAGATAAACTCCACGTGGACAGAAGCAGGAAGCATTGCCCACCCTGGGGTTTGTCCCTGGGGGAGGCAAAACAAACCCCAAAATTTTGAATTCTGTGCACGAAATCCTCAAGATAAACTCCATGTGGACAGAAGCATTGCCCACCCTGGGATTTCTCCAGAGGGAGACAAAAGACACCCCAAAATTTTGAATTCTGTGCACGAAATCCTCAAGATAAACTCCACGTGGACAGAAGCATTGCCCACTCTGGGATTTCTCCCTGAGGGAGGCAAAATAAACCCAAAATGTTGAATTCTGTGCACAAAATCTTCAAGGTTAACTCCTGCAAACTCCATGTGGACAGAAGCATTGCCCACCCTGGGATTTCTCCCTGATGGAGGCAAAATAAACCCAAATATGCCAAATTCTGTGCACAAACTCCTTAAGATAAACTCCACGTGGACAAAAGCATTGCCCACCCTGGGATTTCTCCCTGAGGGAGGCAAAATAACCCCCAAAATGTTGAATTCTGCACCTAAATTCCCATCTGGGTGGGTGCAAACAGGGGAGTGACCACTGAGCTGGGCAGAGCTGGGACAACTCTTGAAGGAAAAAATCGGGACTTTTTTTTTTTTTTTTGCTGCTTTTTCTCACAGAACGAAGCAAAAAAAAAAAAAAAAGAAAAAACCCAACCAAAAACCAACCAACTGCCTGTCCTGGCTGCTGTGCCAGAGCCTGCCCCGAGTTTGTGTGTCCCCAGCATTCATTAGTGATTACATGCCCCCCGAACACCTGCGAGAGCAGCTCATAAAGCACGCATTCATGGGCCCTGGCAGCACCAGCCTGGGAACTGCAGCCTACAGGGCCACACTCATTGTATCTCCAGATAAAAACATTCTCTCACCGAGCCCTCTGAAAATAGAAGCTGGCTGAGATTTCAGTTCGGCACCACGGGGTATTTAAGAAAAAAAAAAAAATCGAATAAAATAAAATAAAAAGAAGGGTTACTTCACTTTTAAAGTCAGTTAAGTGCATGGCTGGGGTGCTGGTGGTGCAGCAGGGACAAATCACAGGGTCCCCAAGTGTTTCCTTGCTGGAGCATCTGGCAGCAATGCCATTCCATCCCTGGCACTTCCCATTTATCCCCGTCCTGCCACAGCAGCTCTGAGAGGGGCTGCAGTGTTGGGTGGGCAGCAGAGAAAGGCACTGCCTTCAGGGGTCCCACTGGAAATATCAAAACACCCAAACAAAATAAAAAGATCATTAAAAGAAAGGAAAAAAAAATAAAGAAAGCACCTACAGCACTGAAATAGAAAGGTAGGGATGGTGGCAGTGAAATGTTAGAGCACAATGGTGCCTCACGTCGGGGCTGGGTGCTGCCAGGGCTGGCTCCAAACGCGTCCCCAGGTGTGGGCTGGGCACCAAAATGCTGCCAGGACCTCCAGGTGCTCGCAGGGCACCCTCAGAGCAAACACAAATCACGCTGGGGACACAGGGAATGTCACTGCCAGGGATTTTAATACGCCACAAAGAAGCTCAACTTTGAGATCTGGGGTAAATACAGCACCCTGAGCCCTGGGATGTGCCCCTGTCCCCAGCCCAGAGAGGCTGGGAGTAACACAAAATGCTGGAGCTCAGGCTCTGTGTGAATTTTCCCTGCTTAACCTCCTACCCTCTGCAGAAAAACGAGGATGAGGAATTGTTCCCTGCAGCCTCTGTCACAGGAACAGGGAGGAACTCTGCTGAAATGCCTCTCTTTGCTGCTGGGGTGAAGGAGGGGCTGCCAAAAGAGCTGGTGGCACTGCTCAAGGCTGCAAAAAGAGCAGAGGTGACAGCGAGGGACACCTGGGTGTGTCACTGGGATGGAGCTGGGCTCCTGCAGCACTGCTCACTCCTCAGCAACAGCCGAGGAAGGCGACCCAGCACAGGTGAACACATCTTTTGGGTGGAGCACGCCTCTGCTGGCTTATCCAGAACCTCTGTCAGGTGTCAGGTCCTTCCAGATCCAGGGTAAACCCTAAAGCTGGCAAAGGATTCACAGAATGACTGGGTTGGAAGAGATTTTAAAGATCATCGAGTGCAACTCATGCCCTAAAATCTCTAAACTAAACCAGCACATCCAGCACAAACCTCATTTCCTAACTCAGATCCTCCCCTCCCACCACAAAACTGCCACCTGCCAAAAATCTGGGAGATCCAGCTGAGAAGTGCCCCTGTGTTGAGTCCCAGGCTGACAGGAGATGTTTCAACATTTATGATTCTCGAGGATACGTCGAAAACAACTGCATTTTTAAAAACCTGTTCAAAGATTCGCTTGACACAGATTTCCCAAGCAGCCAACCTGGGGTTCACCTCATGTAAATTTTATTCCCCTAAAAAATTAAATGTCTGGTCTGAAGCAGCTCTTTAAACTCCTCTCCGAGCAGTGGAGAGGCATCGCTGCCTCCAGAGGGTTGCTTCTCCCACCCTAAATCCCCTAACCACAGGATCAGAGCAGGAAGCAGCATGGAAACACGTCAGGAGCATTGCAGTTAAACCCCCATTCAGGAGCAGCACCAGGGAGATTTTCGTGGCTGCACAGAGGGCAGAAAAGCTCATTTTTCACCTCAAAAGGGAGAGGAAAGCCAAGGCAATGTGTTTCTGGAGCAGTGAGTGGTGGAGTGAAACCATCCCAGTTAATTCTCCTCTGCTTTCCAGGAGGACCCACTGAGCTGGGAGCTGCAGCTGGAGCCAGGGAGATGCTGCAATGTCCCAGCCTCTGCTCACGTGGCCTCTTCCCAAGCCACCCCCAGACCATCCCAGCCCTTCCAGGCTCTTCTGCACATTCCCCAGAGCCCCAGACTGTGGGGGAACAGAGCCAGAGGCACCCTGCCAGGCTGGCAGCAAACACCAACCTTTGGGGTCACCTTTGGGTGTCCACACCATCCTTTGGGATCACCTCTGGTTCCACATCTGCCTTTGGGATCACCTCTGGGTCCATACCCAGCCTTTGGGGTCACCTTTGGGTGTCCACACCAGCCTTTGGGGTCACCTCTGTGTGTCCACACCAACCTTTGGAGTCACCTCTGGGTCCATACCAGCCTTTGGGGTCACCTCTGGGTCCATACCCAGCCTTTGGGGTCACCTTTGGGTGTCCACACCATCCTTTGGGGTCATCTCTGGCTCCACACCCCGGATCCCCGAGGCTTGGCCTTTGGGATTGTCTCTGTAACTCTGAGGGTTTGGGAAAAGGTGGTTGGGAAGCTGGAGGAGGACACCAGGCACAGGGAGCTGCATTTCAAAGTCCTTTTGTAGGGTGGGGAGGAAGAACCCAGGAGCTCCAGTCACAGAGGTGCAGACTCCAAGATCAGTGCCTTACATCCCACAGCCCGAGCTGCCTCAAAATCCCACCATTTCCACTCTTTTGCTGTTCAGGAAAGTGAAGAAAATACCATCTTCTTTCAAAGAAGGAGAAAAAGGAAAGGAAAATATGCAGCAAACTCTCCTGTGTGTGTTTTTTGACTTAGTAATATCTGTAGCCAATTTTCCCAAGAGACACAAACAAACACATGCAGAGCCGGAATATCAATGAGGGCTTTTTTAGAGCAGGCACATTAAAATGCAAAACAGGAGATAATGAGATAAAGCAGCAGCTTACAGGTTCCTTAATTCCAGATTTTGAAAGTGAAGTAGCTGGAGGAAGGGAACTGTTGGAGGGCTTGGCTGGAGGGCAGCTCGTGGGGCTGAGGAGTGGCTGAGGGTGGGAGAGAGGAGCAGGGACAGGAGGGGGGATCAGAGAGGCAGGAGAGAGCATTTCTAGCTGTGAGGGTGAGCTCTCCTCTGAGGGATGCTGTTCTGCACCTGAGCCCTGAGTTTGGAGGGGCAGGAGCAGCACAGGGGGTTGGGAAGGGGGAGAGGAAGCTCAGAGAGTGGGGAACCCTCACACCCCACATCTCCCCCAGGCTGGGCAGGGATGTGTTCCTGTTGGTTTGGGGAGAGAAGCCCGTGCCTGAACTGAGGTGCAAATGAGACCGTGTGATGGCAACATCCAGGGTTTATCAGCGTGGGTTTTATTGAACAAGAAATGTCAAAAAGAGAGAAGGAAAGAAACAGGAAGGGGGTCTCAGAGAGGGAGAAAGAGAGCAGAAGAGAATCTGTTGGGACTAGATGATCTTTGAGGTCCTTCCCAAACTAAACAATTCTAGAGGATGTTCATTTTACCTTGGTATTACTGTAATAATAACAATAATAATAATAATAGTAATTTGCTAGTCTCACAACTTCCACTACTACATCTCCCCGAAATGTGTCACTCCCCAGACCATTCCTCACTGTTCAACACAATCTGCAGCCCGTAAAAATCCCTCTGGCATAGGAGGGGACCCCAAGAAGGGGGCAGAGCACCCTCCTGCACCCACCCTGTGGGGCGGTGGGTGAATTTGGCTCTGGCACAAGCCCCAGCTCAGCTGACAATGCAGCAGCAGCCTCAGAGGCTTTCCTGGACTCAAACCAGCCATGCTGAGCAGCAGAAAGGTGGTTTTGTTCCTCCTTTCAGAGCTGCAGCCCCTCTGAATAACAGCCCCATGTTTTCCCACCCGCAGCCCCGTAGGTGACACTGGAAAATTCGGGGTCACCTCGAGGAGGTGACATTTTGGATGCCGGTGCCAGAAAGATCATGAAAGGAAAATGAAAAGAAGAATGAATGAGAGGAAATGGAGAGAGGGGGAAAGTATAAGAAAGAGCCATTATTTAACCAGACCTGGCCAAGGGTAAAGGTTTTAATTCTTTCCAAGTGCCATATGTGGTTGCCTGTGGGGGAAAGGCAAAGCCATATTTATCTGACTGAACCAATAATTCATATCTGTTTCAGAAGCCGACTTTGGTGGATTGTAGATCTACAGCTGTTCCTAGTCTAGGTCCAGACTTTCCCGGTGGGAATCACTGTAGCAACACGTCTGACTTATAGGATTCATATGGAGGGGGACAGGAGACCCAGAACTGTAAATTCAAACCGTGTGTACATTACTTCTACGTATTCAATTCAAAAGCATTTAGGGCTTTTCAAAACACTCCTTTCACTACAGGAAAACTCCCCCACACTCACAATTTAAAGGAAACAGATCTTTCATGTTTACCCTTCCTGTTTCTTGTAGGAGGTCTTGAAATAAAGGTAAGAATGCAAAGCCGTTTTATATTTTTCCAATAAAATTTGGAGCAGTTGCCC
Source organism: Passer montanus (assembly GCF_014805655.1). NCBI lineage: Eukaryota > Metazoa > Chordata > Aves > Passeriformes > Passeridae > Passer > Passer montanus. The sequence continues at coordinate 2,798,958 of NW_024369596.1, forward strand.
TGGTGGACGTGTGTGTGTGTGTGTGTGTGGAGGGGGATGGTGGATATGTTACTGGGGAATAAATCACGGTGTCAGGATTAAACAAAGAAGGCTCAAGAAATACTTTGACTTTCCGTTGCTTTGCTAAAGACTGCTCAAGATTATGTCTCTCCTCAAGTTTGTTTTTTGACACACAGGCCCCTCACAGCTTAAGAACCATCAGAGAGTAATACAAGAATGGTTTTTAGTTCATTTTCACAGGAGAAACTTTAGCATTTTCTTTTACCTGCTTGAGGAACACCCCTCTTTCTCCCTGGGGACACAGAGCTGGTCACCTGGAGGTGGCCAGGGATGCATCTCCCATGTTTTATGGATGATCTGACCCAGACCCAAACACAGAGATGGGGAAAGGAGATCCCCACCCAAACCTCATCCAGCTGGAAATATCAGGAAGGAGCATGCACCAAGGAAGAGCAAATTTCCCTCAGGGATGTGGAGCTGAATCCATGGCACAGCCCTAAGATATCCCCCTCTGGACAAAATGGTTCTAGCAAAGGGCCAAAGCACTGAAAGTGACTTTTCTAACAGGTTTTGTCTCTTTATTGGTCACAGCAGCAAGCCAGGTGCTTCACAGCTACTGCAGGAGTCTGAGTTAGGCACAGAAACCCAGAATGGTTTGGGTTGGAAAAGAGCATTAAAGATCATCTCATCCCAGCCCCTTTCCATGGGCAGGGACACCTTCCTCTATCCCAGGTGGCTCCAAGGCCTGTCCAACCTGGCCTTGGACCCTTCCAGGGATGGGGAGTCCACAACTCTCTGGTCAACACATTCCAAGGCCTCTCCACCCTCAGAGGGAAAAATTTCCTTCCACTATCCCACCCATCCCTGCCCTCTGGCAGTGGAAGCCATTCCCTGTGTCCAGTCCTTCCATCCCTCATCCCAAGTCCCTCTCCAGCAATCCTGGAGCCCCTTTGAGCCTGCAAAGAGCTCTAAGATCTCTCCAGACCTTCTCCTCTCCAGGCTGGACACCCCCAGCACCCAGTCTGCCATTCCCCCCCTCCTCCCTGTGGATGGGTGCTGGGAGGGAGATGGATTTGGTTTTTCTGCCTGGGGATCCCGAGGGGAAGGTGCAGAGGGGAGCTGCTCTCAGCCCTGGGCTGCTGTGTTTCCTGGGCATTTGATCTCAGTTTTGTTTGCTTTCTGTCTCTCTGCCTGTGTCATGTATAATGTATGATTGCCATGTAAGCTCTCCTTGCTCACCGCGCCAAGGAAAATAAAGAGTTTGGAGCCCTGAGTTAATCTGTGCTCTGTGCCTTGGAAAAGAATCACTGCTGGACTCTTCACGGGGCCAGGACACGGCAGAAACCTCTCCAAACCAGGGATTCTGTGTTCCTTTTACACCTTCAGCCCATCTGCTCTTCCCTGCTCCCTTCCCTTGCTCAGTCAGCACTGAGGGCTCAGTGTGCCCCAAAGAACAGGAGGTGGAGAAGGATGGAGACACCTCCTCAAACCCCACAGCCCAAACCCTCAGCCAGACCCCTCAGAACAACACAGAGAAAATTTTTTTCTCCTTCTAACACATGAACTGGTGGGGTTTTTTTCCTCCACTGCACTCTGGAGCACAAAGCCTGGCCAGAGGAAGGACAATTTCCCACCTGGAGCACCCAGGGCACTGCCAAGAGTGAGGTTCATGTCAGGGGAATTTTAAGCCCATTGCAGTTCTGATCCAGCTGTCAAATCTCTGCTTGCTGTAACATCACTTGTGTGCAGGTTTTGACCCTGTTTCTACACAGGATTTACTCAAAGCCATGTGAGAGTGCTGCTCTTCTCCTGGAAGCAAATGTCTGAGCATGGAACATATTGGGCTCATTGATATTGATGATACCAATGCTTGTAACAGGGGCATGGAACCCACAACTGCAGCAGGCTCAGCCCAGATCTTCACTTTGTCTGGGCAGGATGAACTTCAGCAATTCAGGGAGCATCCAGCACTTGGAAGGATCCGTAAAATTTTGGCTGCAACAGTCCTTAGCTATGGATTCATATTTTCTGTAACTGATCTTAGCGTGTCCCCTTGCAAATGTCAATGACGAGCTGCTGCTTGATGTTAATAACTTTTTATTTGCATCTCAGCAAGGGCCTGCTCAGATGCTCAGGCTCAGCTGAGTGCTGGGACACCTCCCTATTTCAGGACCCTCCAAAAGCCAAAATCTTTTGGTGCTCTTAACCCAGGGGGTGAACGGTGGTAGAAGAAGCAGGGGGAAAACTTTTAACTGAGTTTTTGGCAAGAAAAAAGCCCTGTTCCATTCCCTAAAAGAGGTTTTCATGGAGAATGCAGTCATTTCAAGCCCTGCTCTCAAAGGCCTTATTGGTAAATTGGAGCTGACAGAAAACTGCTTCTCTCTGAATTTCCCTGGCTGAGGTGTCACGTTGTGCTGGGTGATAGATGGGACAGACAGTGACAATTCACAGCCACTCCTGGCTGATTCCAAAGGCTTTCCTGCCTCTCCTTGGGGTGGCAGGAGGGAAAAGCCCAGCCAAGGCAGAGCTGGGAACAGCAGCTCTCAGCTCCCACACCAGGCTGCAGGTCCGGGACCACACACAATTCCCAGGATCAAATCACCCATCTCTCATGGGATGCTGCAGAGAGGGACCAGAGGTAGGAGCTAATGAGTCCAACCACACCGTGGGCCCCTGAAAATCTGTTTTACACCAGTTTTGGAGGCATATTTGAGGATATTTTAAGAATAAGAGGCAATGCTGTGTGGAAAATCGCCTGCTCTGGGTGTGGCTTCCACCTCACCTGAGCCAAAAACGGGGAGCCCTCTCCTTAAACACTCTTCTCTCTGCACAGAAACCCTCAAAAGCTGCCAGCTCCCTCTTCCCACCCTTCCCTCTCTGTTTCACCTTTGCTAAATGCACTCTAGCAATATTTTATTGTGTTTGGGGTCTGGAGTTTAGAGATCTCCATGGATCTCCTCCTCCTCCAGCAATTTTACACACAAAATGCTGGCAGAGGGCTGGAAAGATCACCTTTGTGTTCTTGAGAGGGAGGTTTCTACAGGGTGGGAATCAAATCACAGCAGCCAGCATCTGTCCCTCGTGTTGAACCTGGAGAGAGACCCCCTAAAATCCCCGTGGAGGGTTTCAAACTGGTCCCACTGGGCATACTGGACCCAAAAGTGCAGCAGCCTGGCATCAATGCCACCTCCTTCTTCATTTTTAGGGATTTCCTCACTTCTCCCAGGTCTGCTGCCCTAAAAGCCCCGTGCAGAGGATCTGCCCCAGAGTGCCCACAGTCCTACAGCCTTAGGAACCATGCTGCAAATTCAAAAAAAAAGGGATTAAATGGTTTCCTTTCCCTCCCTGGGCTCAGCTATTCCCCACCCCCCTCCAAGGCTGGCCCTGGAAGGGGTTTTTGCCTTTTCTCAGGTGATGGGGGAGGGATCCAGCGCTGGACCCAGAGGCCCCAAACCCTGCTCTGACTTTGCTGCCTGAAGCACAGAGCTCTCAGAAAACACAGATGAAAGGGAAGCTGGGGGAGGGCTCCAGACTGGGAGAAACAACCCTCGTGGCAGGTCCTTTGGCAGGGGTCAGGCTGCAGGACACAGAGGAGATATATTAAAAGGGGAAGCTGAAGGAATCTAAATAATCAGGCTCCCCACTGGATAATGCCTTGACAAGAGGAGATGGTGAGGGAGCCAAGGAAAACTGACTCGCACAGAGGGGCAGAAAAGTAAAAACTCCCTGCACAGAGGGGCTGGGGCTGGCCACGGAGACCTGGGAGGCACAGGGGGAAGGGCTGAAAGCTGGAAGGAAATTAAATAATAGCCTGAAATTCCCAGGTGAAGAACAATGGAATTGAAAACAGAAAGGCCCCGAGAGATAAACAAACCAGGAGGGAGAGGCCAAGCGTGGAGAGGGAGACCTGGGGGCTGGATTCTGCACCCTGTCCTGCCGCCCCTCCTGCGCTGGAAGGGGGTGCAGCCCTGCCAGGCACCCCACAAGATTAGGGGAGACCCCAAGTGCCTGCCCTGAAAGTTCTTATAACCTAAACCAGCCAAACCCCACGAACAATATCAGTTATCCCCATTTATCTGAGGCACAGAGAGATTAAACCCAATTCCCATGCCCTGAAAGGATCTTTTGCTCTCTGTTTTTTTCCTAAAAAGACTTTTCAGAGGATAAAAATGTCCCACTTTCACTGGGGAAAGGCAGCACAGCCCCATGGAGAGTTTGCTGCGAGACAAGGAATTAAATCCATGCTTGAGGATCCCAGGGAAGATCCCTGGAGGTGGGATTTCATGGAATATCCAGCAGGAAACAACCTGGGAGACAGAAATCCATGGAACAGCTCTGAATAACTTCTGACACAGGTGCTACAAACTGCTGGAGCCTCGCTGGCTGTGACAGATGTGTTTTGATTGAGGACATGGGCCTTGGAGGGTGGGAAATTATTGACTTGGAACCAAACAGCAGATTTTTTTTTTGTTTTGTTTTCTTTTTTGGCAATTCTGTTGCGTTTTAAAAATTCATGGGCAAGCCCTGAAAGCACTTTACCAATAAGCATTAATATTCCCAGAGGAGAAACTGAGGCTTGGGGACTGGGAGTTGCTGCACCACGATGCAAGAACAAGGCAAAGAAGGCAGAGAGCTTCCACAGGGTTTCCTTCCACAGCATCCACACAGTGTCCTGCTGGAATTTACCCACTGCACTCATTCTGAACCTGCCCACTCTGGTAAATTCTCTACAAGTGGAAAAACACAGGAAGTAAAGAGGAAAATCTGAATTTTCAGCTCCAACTGAAAATTGTTCCCTAATATTGAATCCCCTTTCACACCCTGCATTCTTCCAGCACCAGCCCAGTTTGTGTTCAAAAGCCTTTTCTATTTCCTTTTCCAGTGCCACATGCTGCTGTGTCAACATAATCCAGGGTCTTCCTAAACAAAGGAATGTGTGTCTAGAAACCATCCACAGGGGATGACGGCCAGAACCCCGCCAGCAGGGAAAAAAAAGAGGTCCCACACTCCTTTTTATGGCACAGCTTAAAAACTGGGAGTAGGCAGCACCTAAAACCAGGTGCTGATGCAGGATGGGGGAGGCCTGACACCCTGGAGGCTCCTCCATGAGCCCAAGGATTATCCCTGCAGAGAGGAGTTCGTTTTTGTCCTTCTCTGTGCCCTTCAGGTAGGTTTGAGCAGCTAAAGGTGTGCAAGGATGGGTTTGAGTTCCCCCTGTGCCCACCAACCGCAGCCACAAAGAACCAGGAGAATTCATTCTTGTCCTTCTCTGTGCCCCTCAGGCAGGAATGAGCAGCTAAAGGTGTGCAGGGATGGGTTTGAGTTCCCCCTGTGCCCACCAACCGCAGCCACAAAGAACCAGGAGAGTCAGGAGACCCCGCTCTGCTCCCAGCCCTGCTCCCACCTTGTCATTCCATCTTGGCCAAGGCACTTCCTCTGCCTTGTTGACTGAACTCAAGCTGGTTCTGAGGCTGCAGCCAAGAAGGTTTTCATCAGAAAATATGGTTCAGAGGGGAACATATGACCTGCAGCTGAGCTCTGTCGGGGTGTGAGACCATTGGATTGCACAGTGGCATGCCAGACCTCCTCATTTCCATGTAGGATTGATTCAGAGCACTGCCAAGGATCTGCAGGAAGCATATGCATTTGTTTAACATGGTGGGAGCACCAGGAGGAAGCTCAGGAAACATCGAGCCTTGTTGCAAGAAATGCTGCCCCTGGAAGCTCAGGAGAACGGCCCAGGCTGAGCCAGGAGGGAGTTTTTTTATCCCTGTGGGACATTGTAAAGGAGAAGTGAAGCCAAAATCAGCATCCCTGACAACAAGGTGACCCCACCTTGTCTGCCACTGGAGATCCCAGCCCAGCAGAAGGGTGAGGATGTGCCTCCTACCCAGGCAGTGCCCTCTCCATCTGCACTTTTACTTTCTATAGTTCTCTTTCTTTAAGTCCAGCATGGCTTTTAAATGACACAGACGACCTCTGGGCTGGAATCTTGGAGCAATTTGCCTCTGTCAGGAGAGCAAGGGAAGCCTCTTCACCCTGCTCAGACCCGCCAGACTTCCCTCGCGAGGACTTGGCCCCTTCATTTAGAAGAAATCCTAAATATTTGTTTTAATTGCAAAATGGATCCTCATAAACCAGCAGGCCTGTGTGCTATCAGGCTTTGGATTGCATCAAGCCTGGCATGTGGGCTCATGAGGCAGATGGTCAGGGAAAAGCACCTTGGCACAGCCTTCCCTGGCATGTCTCAGACAAAGGGCTGCACCGGGGACCAGGATTTTATCTTTCATCGCCCTTTTCCAAAGGCTGCATCCAGCAGGGTGCTAAGCTTCTGTCAGTCTCTGTCAGCCCTTCACTCCCAATGTCTTTCTCCCCACAGTCTGGCTGCTGGGGGAGTGAGGTCTCTTGGCAAAAGCCAAGCCTGGGTCTGTTTTCTGAGCCGCCTGCACGGCCGCGTCTCCAGCTCTGTCTGCACCCCCAGCCCCTTCCCAGCTCCCTTCCCTGCAGGTTTTCCTGCCTCCATCCAAAGAGCACACCCCTCAAAACTCACACTGGCACGAGTGGTGAACCCTGGCTGACTCTGATCCCAAATTCAGCATTTTAGGATTCCCCAAAGGAACGTTTCTCGCTTGTTGCTGGGGACAGTGGTGGGGTCCAGCAGTGGGGCAGCTCTGCTCCTGCAGGGAAGGGGAATGCCCTCCCCAGGAATTCCAGATGTTTTCCTCTCCCTCAAAGCCCCAGAAACGAGCTGCTGCTGTTCCACACCTCCCATGGAGGGCTTGTCTGGCAGCCTGGAGCAGGAGCACTGCTGATGATTTGAGGATTGGCTTCCTGTGAGCACAGCCTGGGCAACCTGGCCTTGGCTCAGCACATGAACATTTTGCCTTCATTTAAACTCTGTGAGGGATGAGCTGAGAAAAAAAAAACAAACCTGGATTCCTATGGGTGCAAGTGATATTCCTCCCTGTCCTCCCTAATAGCTGCTCACATAAACTCCAGTCTAAAACGACACCAGCAACCTTTTTATGCCTCCTTATGGCCAGCATGGCCAATTTAGCCCATTTTAGGAGATCCAGCATGGATGGCACAAACACAGGCTGGTAAAATTCTAGCATTTAAGAGTATTAATTTAGCCCGGCACATTAAGTCCACAAATCTTTCTGCCAATTATTTTGGATAATTGTAACTATCACCACAAACAGTTTGAGATGTACAGGATCTGCAATTATCTGTGTTTCCCCCCCACTGTAAATGAAAGGGATAAGGAGTAGAACCATCAGGGAACAACTTAAAGCTTCTATTTGCTGCTGGGAACATCTGAACCGTTTCTCTGACACCTCCAAAAATTGATTAAAGGGAAAGGGGATGGATGAAGGGAGATTTATTTACAAACAGACTGAAAAGGAGGCCTGGAAACTGGGGGAAGACATGATGGAAAAAGGCTGAAAAATGGGGAAAAAAAGGGAAAGAAAGGAAAAATGATGAAGAACACGAATGTTCACAGCCCAGTTTGGGCTTTGGCTCTGAAAGGTCCGGGGGAGGGTGCAGACAGCGATGGGCACCCTGCTCCGGGGCCAGCTGGTGCCAGGTGCCCTCTGCCCCCAGAGCAGGGACATTGCCCAGCCCGGGAGGAGCCAGGCTGAGCAGATCCAGCCGGGAATGCCACTAGAGGGCCCCTGGGCCAGCAGAATGCGCTCGCCCGGGGCTGGGACCTGGCCACCATCCTTTGAGCCACACAGGTGACCTTCCACAGGGTGGCCCTTCCTTCCAGCAGCGCCATCATCGCTGTCACCCCGGGCTGATGGAGGCTCCGAGGGGAAAACGCTCCTTGCTCAGGCTCCAGAGCTGCTCTGGAGGGCTCCATCCAGCCCCACATCCAGCCCCCAGCCTGTTTAACATCCAATAAGTCAAGCACAGCCTGGAGAAGTCTGATTTCCAAGCCAGAGCAGCATCTTGCACCCATTCGAAATGTCCATTTGGAAATTCAGTGTGAATAACACAAACACAAGACAGATGCTGCCACTTACCCAAATGTCTTGGAGGAACAAATGGGAGGCGAATTTGAAAGCAAATGAAGCAACCAGATTGTAGCTCTTAAGTGGACTCTGTGCTACAGCAAGGGGAAAACTTGGCAGGGAGGGACTCAGTGCTCACCACTTTGCTTGATCTACATAAACCATAAGTGCACGTGGAGCTGTTCGCTCTGAGGCTGAAGACTTAATCAAAAGCAGGTGAAAAAATCCCTTTTTTTTGGACCACGGTGCCTCTACAGGGAGAGCTCAGCCCAAAAACCACTGCCAGGGGCTGTGCTGGGTCAGCACAGGTCCAGTGGCAGCTGCTGCAGGATGAGCAGCAGCAGCAGCAGGTGCACGGGGAGATTTTGGCCGCAAAACCCTGATTTCACCCAACACCGCTGCTCGGGGATGCTCCCTGTGGGAACAGCAGGAAAACGGGGTGGGAACGCGGGTAAAAAGGTGGGAATGGTGGTTCTGTGTGCCACCCAGACACTGAGCATTCACTGGGAGAGCACATTTCGTGCAGCTGGCGTTGTGTCAGACTAGACTGGCTTCGTGCAGGAAATACTGAGCACTTGGGCGCTCGGAGCGAGCGCTGGGAAGGCGTCCAAGATTGTGCTTCACATCTGCTCCTGCGAAGCCACTGCGAGCCCTGTTTGAGCGTGTGGGGTAAACAACAGCAGCCCCAGCAGAACACAAGCACAAGCAAACGTGGGGGTGCTCCGGGGGCCCCCAGCCAGAACCTTTGGGAAAAGCAGAGGAGCTTTGTCCTGGCACAGGCAGCTCGGTCACCACAGGAAATTGCCCCAGCAGAGGCAAGGAAAGGTGCAACTTGAAGTTCAAATGTCAGCAGTGTAAGTTCTGACATCAGTGAAATGCTGGAGTTTAATCCATGTCCAGTACCTTGCACCCATCTTCTTAAAAATTATATTTTTCTTTTAGCAATCTGAATCTATTCCTAGAAAAATAAACCAAAAAATCTACTGTGAGCCCTGTTTGGGCATGCGGGGTAAACAACAGCAGCCCCAGCAGAACACAAATGTTGGGGTGATCCATCCAGAACTCTTGGAAAAGGGAGAGGAGCCTTGTCCTGGCACAAAATATTGCCCCAGCACAGGCAAGGAAAGGTGCAAGGTAAAGTTCAAATATCAGCAATTTAAGTCCTGACATCAGTGAAATGCTGCAGTTGAATCCATGTCAGTACCTTTCACCATCTTCCTAAAAATCATCATTTCCTTCAGCAGTCTGAATTTATTCCTAAGAAAGCAAAACAAAAGCCATGGATGCAGAATCCCATCCACCTTTCTGTTGCTTTTCCTCGTCACCTCCATAGAGCACAAGCCTGTTAAATGCTTCCATTGCTGCTGTTGGCACCAATAAATCTAAATTTTCAAGCTTGGCAAAGCCAGCTAAACAACTGGCATAGAGATAAATGATTCCTCTAAGGTAATGTACAACTCTCATTACCCCAGGACTTCTTGGGTTTTTTTAATCAATCCCCCCAATACTGGTTTGAAAATCCTGGAAAAAACACAGCTTTCTCCCCCAGCAATAAAGGTAGCAGATTTCCCTGTGGATTCTCAGTTTTTTCCATTAGAAAATTCCCTGTGATATGGCAGCTTTCCCCCAAACTGGGAGCAAAATGGGAGCTGGAAAAATGCAGCTTCCCCAAGGAGCCTGGAGAAGAAACTCCTCAGCAGCCAGCACCCCCTCCAACCATCCAATAAATGGCATTCAGCTCAAACTCTCCAACACTGCAAGGGAACAGGAGAACAAAGGGATTTGAAGCGTGGATTAGATCATTCCAAATGGTCTCAGCATTGGTGGTTTGGGGGTTTTCTTTTTTTTTTTTCTCCTCTCCCTCAAGCCGTGTGGCAAAGGCTGGATTTGAACCTTTGAGGACAATGTTTTGACACAAATATTTAAGCTATTTAAAATAAGTAATAACCTTCAGTTACCTTCAAGAGTATTATATTAAAAACAGAGAATGGGATTAAAACAGATTAGCTCCCAACGTTTCTTAATGTGGCAAACAGCATCAATCAGATCACATCAACGTGAGCTGACAGCTCAGGGAAATCCAGAGGAGCAGATTCCCTCAGAAAAATGAGATATTTGATCAATTCTTGTAAATTCTTTTTTTCTGAGCTGTTAGAAACTGCATTGACTTCATAAAAATGTAATGACAGCTCAGCCTTTGCTTAGCATAACATCCTGAAAGTGCCTGAGAACATTGAATTAAGGCGCCCCGGCAGCGCCGCGTGCGATCCAGGAGTAAATGCTGCTGTCAATTTGCTCTCCAAACGCTGCTGCCCATCGATTTCCCTCTCGGGGAAATCAGGGAAATGCCTGCCTTGCAATCCCAGCTCTCCATGCTGCTTTTACTGGGGCACAGCCCTGGTGGCATCCATCAAGCCACGAGGTGTGAAGTGAGGGGTGAGGCAGCACGAGAGCCAGAGTTTAAGGATGCAGAAATTCTCTTTCACCTGCCCTCGCTCTGACCCTGCCCAAGGGAGCTGCTCCGTCCCTGGGAGTGTCCAAGGGCAGCTTGGATGGGGTTTGGAGCCTCCTGGGGGAGTGGAAGTTGTCCCTGCCCATGGAAAGGGGGTTGGAATGAGATGATCTTCAATGTTCTTTTCCAACCCAAACCATTCTGGGTTTCTGGGAAGGTGTCCCTGCCCATGGAAGGAGGTAGAACAGAATGATCTTTAAGGTCCTTTCCAACTCAAAACTGCTTTTTTGTCACCTGTCCCCCACTGGACGTGTCTGCTGGTCCTTAATTTCCCATCCCAGGAAGAGCTGGGCAACCGCCCTGATGAGTTTTCCTTATATTTTGTTGGATTCCTAGAAATGACTCCAGGCAGAATTCCAGCCAGTTTTCTTTCTTTTCCTCATGTTTCGGAGTCATCTGGAAAAGGAAGAGTTACAGACTTGTGTTTAATTTGTAAATCAGTCACCACAGGGTCAGGTGGGATTTTTGGGAAGGAATTCCTGCCTGGGAAGGAGGGCAGACCCTGGCACAGGGTGCCCAGAGCAGCTGTGGCTGCCCCTGGATCCCAGGCAGGGTTGGAGCACCCTGGGATAGTGGAAGAAGCCCCTGCCCATGGAATTAGATGGACTTCACCATCTCTTCCAACCCAAACCAGCCTCTGAGCCTGCATTTACCCCATGGGAAGAGCACCAGAAGGAATTGGGTGAGAGCAGCCACGGGAGCAGGGTGGCAGTGCCACGGGAGCGGGGTGGCAGTGCCACGGGAGAAGGGTGGCAGTGCCACTGTCACACGAGGGACCTGGGCTCCATTTGTGCTGCAGATCCAGCCAAGCTCCCGCTCTCCAGCGCAATCAAATCAAGCATGAAGGAAGCAGAGCCTGGTGCTTAAAATGGCATTATCCGAGCGCTCCGTGGGAACCGCCGCCCAAATCCCTCCGCATTAACTTGGCGTAATCTTGGAGAAATCTCTTCCCGACTGTTTTGAAATAAATCCTGTTAAATTCTGCAGGGAATTGGCCTTATCTCTCCACACCTGTGTGGGGTTTTTTTCCCTACCTTTTCCCCCAGTGCCTGGACAAAAGGGAGTGGGTCTGTGTGTGGCAGTGTGTGTGTGTGTGTGTCTGAGAGGAGCTAAAGAGACAATTATCTTCCGCTGAAAATAAACATCATGAAACTATAGATGCCTAATTTTTGCACCTGGAAGATCCTCTTACAGCTATTCACTGCTAATCACTCTTAGCTAATAAATGAATAGAATAACTAATGTGATTAGAGTAATTTGCCTATTCATCAGGAATATTAAATGAATTGAATATTTTGTATTTGACTCGTCTCTCTCAGCATTTCCCCGATCCTGTAATTAGCCCCTTGTCTGTTCCTGTGGCAAAAACACCACGTGGCCTTTGGAATGGGACACTTGGGCTCGTTCTGCATCCCTGGACAGATGGACACCTGCTTTTATAGCCATACTTTCATGCTAGAATTAAATAATCCCACTGCAAAAGGCTCTGGACACGTAGGGGGAAGGAAGTCAGGGCAGAAAAGAAGGATAAAACTCTTGATTTGGAGCAAGAAAGAGATTTCACAGAGCAGCCACTCCTGGTCACCTCAGAGGTCACCCTAAGGGGTGACATCAGGGAGGTGGAGGTGGCAGAGGAGCTGCTCCTTGGCTGTCAGCATTGCTTAGGAAGTTGTCCAGGAAATTCTTGGCCACGGTGGCTCCTTTCTTTATTTTCCAGTTGGGAACGTGACAGCTCTCTGAAGCCATCCAGGTGAACTCCCAGACCTGTTAATACACGCTGGGATGGTGGCTGTTATATTTAAATCTTGCTGAGGAGTCAGGAGGAAGCTGAACTATGCAAATGATGGTATAAAATAACCAGTGGGCAGATATTCAAATAAGGATTTCACATATATACATAAAGGGAAAAAAAATGCAGATCTAGGATGGAGTTTTCCGTATCTATACAAGGTTTTTGAGAGAGGAGACAGCAAAGATTTAGAAAATTAATGCTGGTCCTTGTCTGCTTCTAGAAACTAATGGGGATATGCAGAACAACAGAGAAAAGATGCATTAATAAAATTGCCAAAGATCATCTGTCACTTCCTCTTGGTAAGAAGCCAAAGCATTTTTTAAAATGCATTTGCACTTAACCAGAATGATATCATAATCTTCCTTAGTCATATCTTTTCCTGCCTTCCTGCTACTCCACAAAGCAGACAGCGAGGTTTGCAGGAGACAAATTCAAAACGCTGCATTAAAATTAAAAAGGGAAGAGGCTGCACGGGAAAGCTGCACAAACAGAATCACCTTGAGCTAAACCTTGAGCAAGAAACACACGGGGCACGTTCGGAGCAGGGAAGGAAATTAGGAGGAGAAAACAATGAATTATTGAAGGCTTCAGGGTTCTCCAGTCTGGGTAGATCTAAAATCAAGATGTCACACAACCTTTTCAGGGTCTGTTGCTGTGTTTTGTTGGAGTGAGGCAGATGTGAGGTGGTTTTAATGTCTGGAAGGGCATAATTAGGGTTTTATTTGGGTTTCACCTCCCCTCTTTCACAGCTAACCCCACACAGAAACAAGTCTCGTCTTCACATTTATTTGGATTTTTTGGGGTTTTTGTTTGTTTGTTTGTTTCTGGTTTTGTGGGTTTTTTTTGGTTTTTTTTTTTTTTGTTTTTTCTTTTTTTAATATAACTGCAAAGAAAGCCCAGACCTGCAGGACCTAAAATGTGAATATCACTGGAATTCTGCATCAGCCTTCATCCTTATTAATTATGCCATAAATCTCCACCTGAACTCCCAGATGTCCCCGTGCTGAAGCGAGCTCTGGATTCCTGCTTCAGAGCTGATCTATTGTGTATCACACACAGCTACCTGGAGAACATCCTTCAAGGCAGAGACGAGGCAAAGTCTCTTCTAAATTCCCTTTCATATCTTGTTACACAACAAAATTTCTTTCCCAGCTACCCACAGCTCCTCACCATTATTTTTCTGCCTTCCTGCTTAGACCTGGAGTTTTCACAGTGAACCTGAAACTAGTTTCACAGATTTATTTAGGTATTTTTAACACTCCCCCCGCCCTTAATTTCTCCTTTCAGATTGATTTCAGACAGCAAGAGTGTAAACCACTTTGATTCCTGGGTTGTTGGGAGAAAAATGCTATATGAATGAATAAGTTATAATAATAATAATACATTACAGTGATAATGATGGATGTGTTTTAAACAAAGCCTCTGGCTGCCAGTGTGGAGGAGCTATGGAAAAATCAAAGATAATCTTGCATGAGGAGAATTGTAATGAGAAAGACCTGGAATATTTTATCTCTGAACTGCTCCTATCAGGCTTGTCCCAGTTTGACTTGAAGAGTGTGGCAGGTCTGGAGCTAAATTTATGCCCAGGTGCTGTGCTGGGAGGGAGGGGTTGGATCCAGCCTGGGGTCACTGCCAGCCCCGTGGGCTCCGAGCCCCAACCCCAGCGTGGGGCAGGAGCCCGTGGTGCTCACACACACACACACAGAGCCCGTTTCATCCTCAAAGCCTCTGCCAGGCAGCCAGATGAAAGCAGAAAAAGAGATTAAAAGGCTCGCCCCAGCCACCCAACAGGTCACTGGCAGGGCTGGGAGGAGCTCTCCCACTGGCACGGCACGGTCTGCAGGAGAAAGATGCCCTGGCAGGGCTGTCCCGCTGCTGGGGAAGGGCAGGTTCAGCTCCATTCAGCTCATTTCTGTAGAAAAATCGAGATTTTGGGTCAAACTCGGTGCCCGCAGAATGCAATAGGTTAAACCAACAGGAATGCTCTGAATAAAACCTCCTGATTTTCATAAATAATGAGATTTTTAGAGGAAGGGCTTCATGATTTATCTTAGTGGGGATAAATCCTTTTCAGTTTTATCCCACCAGCTGTTTATCAAAGTATCACCTCTAACACAAGCAGAAATTGGGCTGGAATGACAATCCATAATTTCTTTCAGCATGTGCACCTGTACAGCTGTTGAGGAGAGCTCCTCAATCACGGGGATTTTGGAAGTACAACAGAGGCACCGAGGCCAAGACAGAAATCTTTTCTACTCCAGTTTCAATCCCAAGAGCTGCCAGACCTCGGGATGCTAAAGAGCTGAGGAATATCCTTTAGAAAATATAAGGCAGGATAATGTAATGTGTCCAAATTCCAGCAGCATCCCCAGATCTGGGTGACTGCAAAGCCTCTTCAGCCACACTAAATATAAGACACAAAAGCAGCAGAGCCTTGCAAGCTCCCTAAAATGCTTTGGAGGCTCCACAATCCTCAGCCTGTGCAAATCCCTGGTGTGCAAGGCTGGGTCTTGGGGGTCTCTGGGGCTGGGGGGATTTACTCCTGCCCACTGATTTGAAGGTGTGCTGAGCCAACATCCCGATTTCCTGCGCTGCCTAAATCTCCCCACCCTCAGGACAGCTCCTAGGACAGACCCTGAGAAAGTAATCTCATGATTTATGAGGTTTTCTAACAATGGCAATAAGCAAGGCAGCGTTTTAAGCAGCTAACTGAATTGGGATGTGGGCTGGGTGGTTTTTTTTTTTTTGCTTTTTCCACAGCACAATGTGGATCTATTTAGCCCTTACAGCTTGAATTTCAGCCTTTCTTTGCCCATGAGAAAGCCTGGTAAATGGGATTTGGGCTAGGAGCTATAGGGGAGAATATCTTTTAATTAACCAGGAGGGTGGCTCAGGGAAGATCTAGCACTGCCTCTGAGCTGAGTTTCCAGCTCCACTGCGATACTGCGAGGCACAAATTGAGGCAGAACAAATCAAATTCCCAATGGCTCTGATTTTCCTGGGGTTGTGGAGGACAGGGATGACTGCTCTGTCCCTCACCTTGCCATTCCCACCTGAGCAGCTCAGGTGATGGAAATCCACATGGATTTTTCTCCCCCTGAGCTCAGGGGAGCCCTGTTTCCCTTTTCAAGGCGAGGCAATCAAACCTCTCATTGCGCTGCTGGTAGGGAAATATTTATCCATGAGAACACAGCGAGTTTTCCTCTGTCCAGAAAGCACAAACTGGGCACAGCTCCTGCCCTTTCTGCCCCAGCAGCGTGGCTGGGGGCTCCTGCAGAGCAGGGAGGTCACTCTGAGCTCACCTCAGTCCTGTGCCACCTGCAAGACACGAGAGGTCACGGCGTGACCAAAGGCAGAGCAGGATTTGCACCCACAAAACGTTCAAACTCTGAGGAGATTGGAACAGAAGCAAAACCTTTGAGGAGCAGCTGAAAAGACACAAGCTCAGGATAGGACAGCACAGAGCAGCCCTGCTGGGAACTCTCACCTTGTTAAAGTCTGAGTGAAGCAAAAACGAGGCACAGCTCCAAGAGAAACCAAATTTCCCCAGCACCAGCAGCCAGGGAATGGCTGTGCCTGCTCCTGGGATGGACCCAGGGATGGAGCCCAGCCCAAAACCTGCATCCTGATACCCCCACACTGCATGCAGGGCTGGCCCACACCCAGAGCATCCCTCCCGTGGCCCCTGTGCCTCGCCAAGTCCCGCCGTGTTTCGCTGGACAAGGCATGCGAGTTAAATTTACATTTTATTTGAACAATGTTTCATCTTGTTCCTGCGCCTCTCCGCTGGCGATGAGGCAGTGAGAAGCTGATGAAATTTATTCCTGCTCTTGCTGCCACGCTGTATAAATAAAGGGGAAGGAATAAAATACTTCTCCAACAGGAAGTGTGAAGGCTTTAATGCTTTGTTTAAATATGCAGTTGAGAGATTTTGTTTATCACGCAGCATCTGTATGTGCCTACAGCTGAAATTCGCTCCCTAAAATTAAAAGGTCTCATTTTGCATGCATTTTTTACCTGTGTCACACCACCAAACCTGGTGGATTTACACTTAAATCTATGCTGGGTAAGAATCTCTCCCAAAAAATGCCCAGAAATATCATGGCTACTGTATTCATGTATCTCAGGTACTGCGAACTCTGGCTGGCTGCATTTCCCAAGAATAATTGGTGTATACACACACCCTGGGAGATTTATATTCCCCTGCATCTTGGGCTATATACAATATGATTTAAATGGCACAGGCACTGGAGAAAGTGGACAGTAAAGCGTACAGTATTTGAAAATAAACATAAAGCAAAATGGTTTGACAACCTATTTCACTTAAAATGTAAATGGTGAACATTCAGGGCGTGATTTACAACCTTTTTAAAAGCACAAATGTTTTTTCTTTTTGGCCCCCTCGCTCAGATGCCACAAATCAGGAGAATTCTTTGCAGCATCAAGAAATCCCCCGTGGTGGGTTGGCTCCTTTTGGTTGCTATCCTAAGGAATAGACATGGATCCCCCAGATCAGTTTTCCTGCCTCTCCTTTTGTTTTTCCCTCTGGTGTCCTGACTTGAAATGTGGCTTTATTGTGAATTTTGGGCTGTAGGCTCTCGGAGAGAGAGGAGGGAGAGGAAGGGGATGCAATGTGAGAGGAGCTTGTTGCTCATTTTTGCAGCCTCTTGCCCAAGGGTAACACCTTTAGGCTAGGTTAAGGTTTCCATGCCTTCAGTCCCGGCTGTGTCACTGCTCCCATCACAGGGGCACTGTGGGAATCCCTAAATTCCCTCATTCCTGCTGCTCCTGGAGTCACTGACCCAGGACAGCATCAAGCTATGCTCAGTTTCCTTTCCGGTGTCCCTCCTAAGCTGTCCCTGCTGTATTCCAAAATCACCCTGTGCTGGTGCCATCCCTGCACCACCTTTCCACCCTCCCTCCTCCTCACCACCACCAGCACAGAAAAGCAGAGAGAACTCACCCTGCACTGGCTCTGCTCCCAGCCAAGCACAGGGAAGAGACCTGAGATGTTTTTTCAGGATTGAGCCACTTTTATTCCCAGATCACAGAATATTTGGAGCTGGAGGTGATGTCTTGAGAGGCTGCCTGGAGCAGAGGCTGGGCAGAGTTAAAGGAATAAAGCAGGGATTTATGAAAAGGCTTTCAAGGGACACACCTTGGGCAGTACAAGACCCTGGCTAAGGCTACACCCCAGATGGACTCCTGGTCACGAGTTTTCACACTTTTATAAGTTTTGGTCCGTTTCCATATTGGGTTCATTGTCCAGTTCCAGCTCCAGGTGATGCAGTCCCATCCTCCCAGGTTGCTCTCCTCCATTCCCTGTTGTTTGCACTTTTTGGGGCTGAAGCTGCAGCAGTTCTGGGGCTGGAAAAGGATTGTTCTGTGTGCCTGAGCTGTGAGGAGAACTGCTGACACTTGATGTGTGTTCAGAGTTATTCACCAATGCAGTGCAGAGTGTGGAAAATATGAAAGTTCAAACTTAAGGCATCAGAAGGGTCCAACTCTTTAAGGGGATGATCCACAACAGCTGGGCAAGAACTGACTGGAAATCAAGCTCCAAAGCATCAACAGGGTCTTGTGCCCCAGAGGCATCATCTGCTGAGCCCCACAAGGCACAAATCCATGAAACCAGATCTCCAGGAAATCAGGGAAGGGAAGGGAAGGGAAGGGAAGGGAAGGGAAGGGAAGGGAAGGGAAGGGAAGGGAAGGGAAGGGAAGGGAAGGGAAGGGAAGGGAAGGGAAGGGAAGGGAAGGGAAGGGAAGGGAAGGGAAGGGAAGGGAAGGGAAGGGAAGGGAAGGGAAGGGAAGGGAAGGGAAGGGAAGGGAAGGGAAGGGAAGGGAAGGGAAGGGAAGGGAAGGGAAGGGAAGGGATCTTCTTCTGCGTAGAGAAGAGGAGGAGACCACCCCACCAAAGTGGTCCTTGTCCATGGCACCAGTACATTCCAGTCTCGAACCACAGCTACACCACAGGGGTGGCCCAAAACCAGTTCCCAGCACCTCCTGTCCCTTTCCCAAGGCTCTGGGATGCAGGACGCTGCTCTGAGCATCTGTTCAGGGTGCAGGGCTGGCTCACGGAGGGCTCTGCAGCACCTGAGCCCACCCTGGAGCCTCCGCCCTCCTCCCCAAGTTCCCACCGCACCATCCAGCCCTTCAATCTTTAATAACCATCCTTTCCTTCACTCTGAGCACACGAGGGTGAGCACATCTCCCCAGATCAAACCGAATCCTTAATTGAAGCAGCTGTTAATAAGGGTTAAATCTGCAGGCTGCATGGCCCCTCCGCTGCCGTCCCTGCTCTCACAATCAATGGAGCGGGAAGCCTGAAGGGTGTCCATTTTGAAAAGCCATAATGAATCATTTTTCCTTAGCAAATCTGGCAAACTTCAATCCTGGTTCCTGCAGCCTCCTTTTCACATGTCCAAGCCCTCTGTGACACATCAAATTTAATGAGACTGCACAGACCTCAAATAAGGCACTGTAGCACTGCTGGGATACTTTATTAAGGAGGATCAGACAGAATGTGTTTGCTGTTTAAGAGCCTTTAAAGGCAAATTACACTTCTTTTTGGGGGGATGAGAGCCTCCCATTTTTGTTCAGTCTCTGGCCCTCCTCAAACACATCCTGCAGGCCAATTCAAACACAGAGTGAAGGTTTCTGCAAACAGGGAAAGCAGCAAAATTGGCAGCGGGGGCTGAGAGACCAGCGAGGCTCGATTGAAGGTTGTGGGGTAGGACACAGACAAAGGAACGTGTTATTTCACCAAATAATAATAATAATAATAATAATAATAATAATAATAATAATAATAATAATAATAATAATCTGCCTCTGACAAGCTGTGCAAGGGAACACTCCACCCTGCTAGCAGGTGCTGCCCTGCTAGGTCCAGGGAAAGGCCAAATTAACCCTCTCTGGCTGGTGGAGAGGTGGGGAAAACTTTCTAGAAAGATCATAAAATCCTAGAATGGTTTGGGTTGGAAGGGATCTTAAAGCCCATCCAGTCTCAGCCCTCAAAATGATGATGTGAGATATGTGCTGAGCCATCCTTGGGGAAAAACTGGGGCAGCCCATGAAGAACAGGGGAAATGAAACATTATTTTTATTTTAATGTCCATATAGATAAAAATAATCAGGGAACCAGGCAGAGTTGAGTCTGCAGACTCCAGATTTTGGGGCAAGGGAGACTCTTTGGTTTTGCTTGTGGATGCTGTAAGAGGTGCAAGGTGAAATCCTGGATGACTTCAGGAGCTTTTTCCAGCCACAGCCAGCTCAAGTTCTGTCCTTGCAGACTTTTTTTCCCTTGGAAAACCCCATTCTGTGCAAGGACTCAGCGCTGTAACTTTGGAGGCTGCAGCAGTCTCGTGGCTTAGCAACCTCCTGCTTAATTCCGAGCATCTCTTTTGAGATCATCGTGTTCAGCTCCTCTGTGTCCACCTCTGGCCACGTCCAGCTCTGAAAAGAGCTGTAATTTATTTCAGCAAGTGCCCAGGCTGCTGGACAAGGCAGCAGAAAGGCAAAATGTCTCTCTCAGCATATGGATTCCAACCTAATTGGGGTTTATAGGGAAATACAAAAATTGGACTGGCTTCCAGAGAGCTCTCAGGAGTGCCTAAAGAAGACAGCCTGTGTCTCAGAAGATTTTTATGTGACTACAGGAACAATGATAACATTTTTACCTTATTGGAGTAAGGACCCAGCCTTCCAAAAAGCGCAGTGAGAAATGAAATAATTTACACATCACAAATGCTTTGGTTGCAGGATAAATGTAGAAATGTTTCCTGTGTCAGGACAACTGAGGCACAATCTGTGGAAGGTTAAATTTGACTTTTCTTCTCCATCTTTGGCTGTCTGAGGAGGTTTGGGGCTTGGCACAGTGAACTCAGTGGCCATTTGGATCCAGGTCACATTTTCTGTGAGCCACCTGCATTTGGAGTCACAGGAAGAGTGTGGTTAATGGATCACTCTAATGACATCAGTTCTGATCCATCTCTAATTAAGGGCTCTGCCAGGAATACAGTCAAGCAATTCTAATGGCCCAGAGGAAAAATTGTGAAGTCAGGTAATGAAATTTGCTTATTAGACAAAATGGGAAGAAGGAGTGCAGGGGCACAGAAATCAATAGGGAGAGCAGGGCAGCAGCATTTGCACAGCCCTGCTCATGGACAGAGCCCAGCTAATGAAGCTCAGGGCTCACAAGGGGGATAACAAAACCCTGCCCTGCTCCCAGCCCTGAGGATGTTCACCTGGAAAAGGTCCAGTTTATGTGAACTTCTAAACAGTTTGTTCCACGCTGCAGCTTCCTCAGCTGGAGCATTTCGTCACTGCTGGGTTTGTGTGACTCCCAGGGCTGTCAGAGACAGCTCCATGCCTCCTTCCAGAGCCTCTTCCCTTCCAGATATTCCCAGGATGGTGACACGACACTCCAGGATGGACAAAAGCAGGGTCGCACCTGGAGCCTGGAAACTTCTTGGATAAATGTCATAATGGTCCCCATTAGATCCCAATAATGGTTGTGGCATAAATATCTCTGGAAAATTATTCACCTATGAAATTTTTATCCCAGGAACTGGGATATCCCAGGAACCTCCAGTGGAAGGTGCCCCTGCCCATGGCAGGGGTTGGAATGAAAGGATCTTTGAGTTCCTTCCCAACACAAACCATTCTGGGATTCTGTGATTAGCACAGAGAAGATGCAGGTAAAAAAAAAAAAACAAAAACAGAGAGAAGCGTGGATGCTGCCAAAAAATGAAAACCTATTTATTCTGTGGTGATCTACAGAGTGCTGGGGAGGGAAATATTTATAGGTGGGATAGTTCCATCTCCAAACCCTTCACTTGCAGGCTGGTAGGAGAGGAACGGAGCCTGGTGGCTTTTTGTTTGGTTGGTTTTTTGAGGGGTTTTAAATATTTTTTTTTAAGGGGAAAAGTTAACCGAAGTTTATGAGCTTGAGCTGTGGAGCAGAGCCTTTTGTGTCTGGCTTGCCCACATAATTGCACTCCCCCCTCCTCTCACCCGGTGGCAAAGGAATGTAGGTGGAATGTCTTTACACGGAGAGCGGCTCACGCAGGGACTGCACAATGAGGGGAAGAAACAGGAGCCAATCTAAGTAAAGGATCAGGCAAGGAAAATAATATTGGGCTGTCTGCTACCACGTCTAACCCCGTGAAATGCCTCCATGAATCCCCTGCTTCCTTCTGCCTTAAAATGTCCTCCTCCTTCCCAGAGAGGTTCAGGGCACATATCTTGTTTCAGTCTCCTTTTTAACACTTTGCTTTTCCCCCCTCTCCTTTCATCCTGCTGCCGCAGATATATTTACTGGCAACGGAAAAAATCAATAAAGGAGAAGGAAATGACTTGGCAGCGTTCCGAAGTGTTAAAATAATTCTCATCTCATCGAGCCCCATTGTTTTTAAACAATATTGCCGGCTCAGGAGCTCGGCGTCGATTTTCAGAAGCAACTGGTGATTTTTGGGGAGGTTCTGGGTTTTTTTGGGGTGTCTTTAAAAGGACAAGTTTGGCACAGCCACGTGGGAAACACAGAGGCTTTTCCACCACGCTCCTGAATTTATCTGTCCCTTGAGGGATCCCACCCCAGGAGTTTAATTTGGGGGCATATTTAAGTAAAACAGCCCTAAGAAAGGCTGGACATCCCATAAACTATCCCAGCTGCCTTTCAGCAGAGAAAACTGGGAATGATATTAGCAACCAACAGCCTGAACCAGGTGCATTCCAATCTGTCAATCCCTCGCGTGAGTTATTGCTCCTTAAATACAGACTTTCTGTCCCAGCAGTGAAATATTCTGGCACGTGCTGTGCAAGAACATGGAGATCTGACCTTCACACTGAGCTGCTCCTTGTAAGCTGGAATCTCTCCTGGATTTCTGGTTTTTTCCCCCACATTTTTGAGGTGTATTTTGGAAAATCAGAAGGAGGGCTCAAAACGTTGAGATGCTCAAAGATCCTCTCAGTTCCCACACAAAATATTTCCTCCCCAGCTCCAACTAAAATCTGAACTCCATTTCTATTTTGACTTTTTTTAAAAAAAGTATTCTTGCTATGCAAAAATGGAAGTGAAAAGTAATTTCCAAAAGGAAAACTGGAGCATTTAATTTGGAAGAGGATGGGAAGCACACCTCCACTTCAGGAATGCTCCATCTTAAGTTGAAACAGAGTCAATAAATTAGGGCTTTTCCCAAAACAATGTTTTTCACAGGGAGGCAACAGCTTAAATGAAAAGCATCCCTTTATCAATATTTTAGTGACTTAATGTTCACAATATTTTTCAATATTTTCAATATTTCAATATTATTCAATATTTTATCAATATTTTAGTGACTTAATGTTCAGAAATTAAGGGTTTTCAGCTTCCACTTCATTGCAGGAGAACAAGAGCACATTTTGCACACCTGGAAAATATCAGAATTTTCCCTTTTTTCCCCTTTTAGATCCAGAGATTCCCTTTCAGACCTAAAGATCCCTTTTAAGCTTAGAAATCCCCTTTTAGGCCTAGAAATCCCCTTTTGGACTTAGAGATCCTTTTTTAGACCCAGAGATCCCCTTTCAGACCTAGCTGAACCCCTTTTAAACCTAGAATTCCCTTTTTAGACCCAGGGAACCATTTATAGACCCAGAAATCCCCTTTCAGACCTAGCTGAACCCCTTTTAAACCTAGAATTCCCTTTTCAGACCCAGAGATTCCCCTTTCAGATCCAGCTGAACCCTTTTTAAACCTCAAATTCCCCTTTTAGACCCAGGGACCCCTCTTTAAACACTCGCACACCAATCCCATCCCCTCCAAGAGCGTTTTTTATCCGAGAATCATCAGCACCAACAATCAGGAGATTATTCAGATGGGAAAAAAACCTCTGCCAAAGTCCAGGTGTGCCCATGCCCAGAGCCCTGAGCCCGCTCCAGCTGAGAGCAGCCGCTCTCCTCCACCATCCCAGCTTTTATTCCTGCTGGGAACGTCAGGGAGGGAATTCTCTGCCGCTCCCCAAACGTGCATAAACCCCCCAGAAACGTGCACCTCTGTGCCTTGGAGGTCCTGGGGAGAGGCCCCTGCGTGTGTCAGGCTGAGAGGAATGAATTTTTTGGGGTGGGAAACATCTGCCTTTCTCTGGGGTTTGCGCTCATTGTGGGGCCCATTGTGCGCGCACGGGCACAAAAATGGGGGAATCAATAAAGCAGGAAAGCCTCGGTTGTTGGATCAAATGCCAGCCATATCTAATGCCTCCAGGATGCCTCTGGAGCCCACCAGGTCCTGCTTGTTTGATGCCTTCCTTTCCTGGCTATCCCAAAAGGAAAAACCCAAGATATTAACTTTCCTGTACAGAAAAGGCCTGTGGGAACGTGGAGCTGGGGAGGAACTTCAGCTTGGCCAAGCTCAGCGTGTCTGTGGGGTAAAGGAGAGTCCAGTGGGGGCACCAGAGGGGTGGGATCCCACATTCCCACCCCAAAGGCAACACCAGCACCCCATAAGGGGATGAAGTTTCTGTGCTGCATCACAGCAACACCCAGATGGAAGCAAAACCCAAATTCTCCACTGGGGAAACCGCATCCATCAGGACAAAACAGGGATAATTCCCAACTCATTGAAAAGCAGCCTCAGAGCAGGGAAGGGATTGAAAGGATTTTGGGAATCCTGGCATTGTGCCACCAGTGCTGGGCACGGCCACCCAGTGCCCAGGTCAGCCTTTCTCCCATGCAAGCTGGCACCAGGGGAAGGAGCTGCCTTTAAACCAGCACCAGCCTCTGGCAGAGGGGCTCAGAGCACAAAAATGATGATGGGATTAGGGGGAAAAAAAACCATACAAAACAAAATTAAAAATCACACCTCGCTTCACATTGGAAATTGGACTCGGCCGCAGCGCTGTGTTCAGAGAAAACCTCTTTAAATGCAACCCATTGTGCAGGGAAATTCTCCCTGGAATCTGGGTTTCCAGACAGCTCCCCACGCTCCTGAAATCCCCTGGAAAACTGAGGAAAAAGCAACGTCCTGGCAGGTCTGGCTGTGGTATGTGAATTTTTTGGGACAAGTCTCTGCAAGAGCTGTGAGAGCTGCAGAGACAAAAGCCCTGGCAGAGGGTGGCACAGGCAATCCCCTCCCAGCTCCTCTCAAGTGGTGCCTGAGAAGGCAAAAACAGCAAAAACACCAACATGAATCTCTGGAGATTCATTTTGGTTTTTCCTCTCCCCCAAAAGACATGTGCAGCTTCCGAGTGGCAGGCAAAGGGAAGCCAGTGCTGCTTTTTTTTTTGGTGTTTCCCTCCTTTCTCTTCATTTCCGCGTCCCAGTAGCAAAAGGGGAAATTGAGGGGACAAACACAACTGAGTTTGCACTGAAGGGGAAGCAATAAAACCTTCCTATATGCAATAACAACCTCTGCCACTCCTAAATATCTCCCAACTGCCAGAAATAAAGACAGTGGAAAAGGTTGGGTTGGTTTTTTTTTTTGTGCTCACCCATGATAAAATGTAGTTTTCCTCCTCACAGATTTAGAATCAAGTAAAAATGGGAGTGAAAATAACAAAACTTCTGTACCTTCTGCTACTGAATGAGAAATTCTTCTTTAACCTTATCCAGCAAACTCCATGGGATCATTCAGGTCGAAAAAGACCTTTAAAATCATCCAATCCAATCACCAGCCAGCCTCTGAAATAATAAAAACCTTTCAAATATTCTTCTTCTTCTTTTCTTCTTTCTCATTTTCCTTGGGTTAATGGCATTTGTTGGGAAACAACTGCACATCAAGGGTGAAAAGGGAGATTTTATTCTGTGCCTGAAGTTTGTAGGACAGATTTAGGGGAAAAGGAGATTTTATGCTGTGCCTGCAGTTTGAAGCACAGATTTTGGGATCTGGGGACTCTGCCATGCAACGTGGGCACTGCAGGGTGACAAACAGGCACTGCCATCCTGTGGGAGAGTGTCCCTGCAGGTGTTTAGGAGGACACACCCCTGGAGGTCTGATTTCATGGAATCACGGAATATCCTGAGTGAGAAGGGACCCACAAAGGTCATCCAGAACATCTCCTGGCCCTTCCCTATCCCAAAAATCCCACCCTGTCCCTGAGAGCATTGTCCTGCAGCTCTGGCAGCCTCGGTGCCCATTCCCAGGGGGAGCTGCTCAGTGCCTGACACCCTCTGGGGGAAAAATCTTGTCCTAAAATTTAACAAAACCTCCCCTGACACAGCTCCAGTTGTTCCCCAGGTCCTGTCCCTGGTCACAGATTGGATTTGTGTCCTTGGCCTTTCGGGGCTTCACATCCCAATCCTTCAGAGGGAAAGCACAGTGAGGTGAACTCTCATTTCTCCTTGGAGAGAACAAGGGTGAGGCATTCCTAAAGGGAAAGGGGGCAGGAGAATGTGGGACTGAAAAAAAAAACCCCAAACTGAGTCATTTGGGGGTGTAAAACCTTCCCAAAACACCCTCCAACAGCAGGCTGTGCTTTCCACGCTGTCAGGCCGCAGTGCTGAGCTGGGGGAGCCCTTTGGAAAGGGGCTGTTCCTGTGTGAAAATCCAGTTGTGAGGGGCCGGGAGGCACAGCTGGACACAGCTGCACACAGCTGCGGGCTGGCACTGGAGCTGCACATTGCTGCAGTCAGCTCTGGCATGTGCACAGGAGGCCCCGCGAGGGGAAGTGCAGTTTGCTCCTGGGTGAGCCGGGCCACATCCACCTTCTGCCACAGCTCCTCGCTTCAGCCTCCTTCCTCCCCTTCCTTTCTGTACTTTTTTTTCTGGATTTCATGCAGAAAAATCCTCCCTTTTGACCCCTTTCTGCTGGCAAATGTCCAAGTGCTTCAAGCATCCGATGGGACTCTCAGTATCACCACAGGCTGGGGTGGATAAATCCTACAGCTCTCAGAAATTCAGAGGGGAAGAGCTCCTGCTCCCCCACCTTTTCATGCTTCCAAACCAGTTCCAAAAGGGGGACAAGCTGCTACTCCCCCAACTTTTCCATGCTTCCAAACCTTTCCCTACTCTGAAACCAGTCCCAAAAGGGGGAAAATGCTGCAACCCAAAACCTTGCTCCCCAAACATGTCCATGCTCTCAAACCTTTTCATGCTTCCAAACCAGTCCCAAAAGGGGGAAAATGCTGCTGCTCCCCAAACTTTTCCATGTTCTCAAACCTTTCCATGCTCCCCAACCTTTCCATGCTTCCAAACAGCCCCAGAAAGTGGAGAATGCTGCTGCTTTTCCAGCCTTCCCATACTCCCAAACCAGTCCCCAAATGCTGCATCTGTTCTGTCTTCCTAATCTTTGTGATATACGTAAACTCACAGATATAACAGTGCTTGGAAGGGTTTTTGTATTTATATGAGAGGTGAAGTCCCCAGCAGAGCAGGGAAATGAGGGTGAAGGCAGATTAGGATCTGGCCCGCCATGTGGAACAGCAATATTTGTGCAAAATATTCACTTTTTGTCCCTGAGAAAGCAGCAAACCCTCAGGAAGTGGCATCTTGTGGGCATTTACTTTTTTAGGAAGCATGCAAGATGCCCATTGGTCGTTTGCACAGGTGACAAACCCCCAAAAAATCAGCTTTCCTTCACTATGAGTGACCAGCTATCCATCACCAACATACCTGAGGCGTACCTGATGACCAAGAGGTCTTTAACAAGCACCCAACAAACCCTAATTTGCTCCAAAATGGCTCTGCTGGCCAACAAAGCCTCATTCAGCCACTTGCTAGGGGGGTAACGAGGGCTGAGCTAGAACAGAGGCTGGACGGAGTTACAGAATAAAGCAGGGATTTATTCAAAGGATCTGCTCCATGGATGCACCTTGGGCAGCACAAGAGCCCAGCCAGGGCTGCACCCAAGATGAACCCAAATGGCCCCAAAATGAACCCAAGATGAACCCAAATGGTCCCAAAATGCACGAGCGCTGCCGGGGTCTCTCCCTGGGCTCAGCTCTGCTCCATGTGCACATTGCAGTTCAGTGTCCAACCCCAGCTGCAGCCCCTGCAGTCCCATCCTGCTTGTTTTTCTCTCTCCAGCCCACGGGGTTTGTGCTCCTGGGCTGAGATTGGGATCATTTGTCCTTGGTGCCCAGCTGGAGCAGGAATTGTTTTGTCTCCCTGCTCTGTGCAGAGCTCACCATCCCCTGATGTGAACCCAGACCCACACACCAAAGCAGAACAGACCCTGAAAAATAGAAAAGCTCAAACCTGAGGCATCACAGTGAACAGTAAAAAACCAAAATAAATGTATTTGAGTGCTGGCTTCTGGCCAGATCTCGGAGTCAGTAAATGGGGAAGCAGTGTGGGCTGGCTAAAGGGGCTGTTTGAACTCTGCCCACTGACAAGGTGATGCTTCCGTGGAGATGCCGGTGGGGGAAACGAGGAGCAGGAACAGCAGCAGATCCAGGCAGAGCCCTGGCTCCCTGCTGAAGGCAGCACCAGAAGCTCAGAGGTAAAGGAAAGGAACTCACCAGGCTGACATTTGAAGGGTTAACGGGGTTTAAGCTTTGATCTCCCAAGAAAACACGCTGAAAACGTAGCCCAAGGCGTGCTCACCATTTTGTTTGCCTGTAAAACAATGCAATTTGATTTTTGTTGGCTTGTTGTTTTTAAGTGGAACCTCATGGGTGTTCTGTTGAATTCAGCCCACAAAAGCAATTTGTGTCATTTTAATGCAGCTCCTGTGCTAGAAATGTTTGTTTTTAAATGCAAGTTTTATTGTTTTCATTGTTGGCACATTAAAAGCTCGATCAATAAGAAAAGCAATTTGTGATGTCGCCCTTCTAAATTCCAGCCTTATCTACCCCATAAATTGGGGCAAATTTGAAAGTGAGGCATAACACGAGCTCATTCTTTTGGGATATGAAAAGAATAATTCCAGATCTTCTCTGCTTTGACCCGTCCCTATCCATCATCTGTCTTAATATTTCCAGGAGAGTCAGGCTGAGGCACAGCTCTGGGACAGAGGATGGAGCAGAGCATTCTTTGATTTGTCACTGTGGTAGTAATATTTTAGTGCAGGCATCATTTTTAAAATGGAAGAGAAACCTTCTTTCTGCAGGAAACATCCAAATCTTGACCAGATATGAAGTGTTTGGGCACAGATTAAAAAATTCTCCCCAAAATGGGGACAACTCCCACAAAAAGGGGCAGAACCCAAAGCCTGCCCTCAGCTCTGTCTCCTGATCTGCTACTGGCTTTCCATTTAGCCTTGCACAATTCCTTCTACCTCTCAGGGCCTCCTTTTCCCACCTTTACCCAGGGGACAGCACTACAATGGGTTTCTTGCTCTTTGATATTTGAAACATGCTCAGAGATTCCTCAGATGGGGGCGGGAGAAAGAAATCATTATTGTTATATTTTTATAGCCCGTTTCTCCCTGCAGGGTCCCGGAGGTATTTTAAAGTCTCCATAGTCTTGGGCAAGAAGAAGCAAAGAACAATCAGAGTAAATTTGCGGGAACAGGAGCAGGACATGGATGATCCTTGTGGATCCCTCCCAGCTCAGGATATTCTGTGATTCTCTGGCTGATCACTGGATGTGGAGCTGCCACTTTCATTTCCCCCCAAACATCCCCTTCTGATCTCATTTTCCCTTAAAGAGGTTGCCATTACAAGCAGGAACAGGGATAGTGTCAGGTATGACTCTGCACGCCTTCACACCTCATGAAATCCCATCCAGAATGGTAAAATTAATGAGGAAAACTGCCTACTGCAGCAATTTCTGAAATAGCTGTAAATGTTTTATTGCCCAAACATATGCAACAGCAACTTTAGCAAACATGCTCCAGCGAGTGTGGTGGAGAAAGGCCACAACAGGATTTTTGGAGAAGCAGACAGCCACGGCCAGACTCTATTTCTAAATAAATTGGCATTAATCAGCTGATGACTGCACAGCTTCCTGTAGCAAACCACGCTCAGCAAAGACATTCCTGCTGTATCTCCTCAGTTTCCTGATAACGCCACCAGATTGGCATTTGTCAAAACAATAAATGAGCTGAAAATGTGCCACAGGGGCTGCTTGGTGCCTCAAAATCCAACTGGGTTTGGGTTGGCACCCCAGTAAAGTCTTCAGGGAAATGGACACTTGCTCAGAGGTCACACCAGCAGTGGGATTATTTCATTGGGTCAAAGATGCTTCTGCTTGAGGAATGAAAGAGAAGTGACTGCCTGGTAAATGTGGGGGGTCTGGACCAGCCCACAGCAGGAGGGGCTCCATCCCAGCCCCATGGCTGCAAAGGCAGGGCCATTTGTCCACCCTGTCTGCCCAGGGCCACTCCACCCAGGCAGGGAAGGACACCCTTCAAATGTTCCCAAAATGTCCCAAATCATCCCCAAACTCACAGCTGGTTACTGTCCCAAGGAGCCACAGGGAAGGACACTGAAGAGCCACGGGAAGGACTTGAAGGTCAGGCAAGAGCCCCAAACCAGCCTGGTGGCCTTGGTGGCCATCACCTCCCACGTGCTGCCAGCCCACGAGGGCCCCACAGCAGCGACAAAGTGCCAGGGTGGATTTGAAAAGCCCTCGAGAGTCACTCACTGGGGGAGCAGAGGGGAAAAAACAGGGCTGAAGTGACCCCTCTACACCTTGTAAATAAGATTTGTGTCCCAGGGGTGCAGAGCACCAGGAGCTCCCCGTTTACCCAGCCCAGGGTGCTCACAGGTTTGGCATCTTGCAAGCTCAGCTCAGAGCTGCAGAACTTATTCCTTAGAGCAGCAAGTAGCTGGGGATAACTCATCTGTATGCTGGAAGTGGCTCCCAGAAAACATTTGCTAAATAATTTAGGAACAAAACCCAGAGATGATAATAAAAAAAACCCCAAGAAGTTTGCTCCCAGATGATCAGCAAATACAAAACAGCAATAAGTCTGTCAAATGAACTCACCTAGTGCTACTCTCATATTCCCTACCATCCTCCCAATCCTGATTCTCCTCTGATTCAGCAGCTTTCCTCCTTTTGGCATTTCTGGCTGGCAGGGCTGGATGTACTTGGTTAGAATTCAATACCACGAGGGGGTTTAGTAACTGAAAGCTGCCTTTTTTCTTTTTTTTTTTTCCCTTTCTTCCCTTGTTTCCCTCCTCCCTTCAGCAGCTCACAGGAGGTAAACAAAAGTTTAGAAGGGTGCCCTGCACGATTAAGGTCTGTCAAGTATAAACTGCTTCAGCCCTCCTCAGGTTCCACCAGTAAAAGTCAAAAGCTCCTTTTACATTCTCCAATTAAATTAAAAGAGGAAAAATGAAACTGCTGTTTGAAATCTCTGGGTCAGCTGAAAAATATGAGAGCAGAGCCCTTGCCAGGGTGCTGCAACATCCAGTAGGAGCCTGCCCCAGGTGCTGTGCACAAGCACATTGCCTGAGACAGGTCTGGACTCTCATGGTAATCTCTAAATGAAGTAAAGAAAGGAAGAAGAGAATGAGACCAAGAAAGGAGCACCAAGCTGGAATTCACTTGCTGGCCCTCCTCCAAGCCAAGGCTCGTTCTGTGTGTTACTTTGGAGATCAATGTCACACAGGGGCCTCCAGCCAGACCCTGCTCTCCTTGGAGGGACAGCCACGGCCATGGTCCCCTCTGGAACCATCCCTCCTCCAACATCATCCTCAAACGCAGTTTTCAGGATCACTGCAAAGAGGGGAGAGAAATATTAACAGCGAGGAGACAGATGGTGCCATAATAAAATCCCCTCTCTCTCTCTCTTCTTACTTTTCTCTGTTGCTTTTGCTTTTCAGGACAGCTCCCCCAAAAGCAGATCGTGCTTGCACTCCACATGTTCATTTTGAGCCTGCTAGATGATCCAAAGGAAGGGCTGAAAACCTTTCAGAGCTGATGGCACTAATCTGATGACCTGACGAAGCTCAAATCAAGAACCAGTTACTAGGAAATAAAGACAAACCATGGCTGCACTCCAAAAGAACTCATAAATCTGAACATCTCCTGCTTGCTCTCCTGTAACAGCTCTAATATTTCTTCTGCTTTTACCTTGTGAAGGCTGTTCATTATTGCTTTCACCTCTTAGCCTCTCTCAGGATGTCAGCTCCATCTGCCACCACATACCTGGAGTGAATCTCAGCAAGCCCAGCTCAGGTGCTCTCTTCTCCCTCCTGCTGAATTCTCATACTTGACACGACCCTTCAGAATGCACAGAATACTTTTTTTTTCAATCAGCGTGCTGCAGTCTCCTCACCTCTTGACTTTTTTTCCCCCTCTGCCTCTCCATCCCCAATCACTGTCTGCTCGCCCTCCATTTCATTCTTACCTCGGAATTACTGACAGTGACACAGAGGATGATGATGCCTCATTTTGCTTAGTAATGGTTTTGCTGAACATCTCAGCCTCCACTTCAGCTGGCACATTAGCAACCAGAGAACAAACTCTAATTGTTTTGACACTTTAGCACTTGCCAACGCTGAGCACAGGTAGGGCTGAAGCTGCAGCACTCAGCTCTGCTTCGAGGAGCAGAGAATTCCAGCCTTTGTTGACTCGTGCTTGGCTTCTCCCGTACAAATGTTTTCTGAACTCCTTTCATCTTTCCCTCGCTGCTGCTGAGCATGTCATTTTCCATTCCCTGTTATTCAACAGCCTTTATATTCACACGCAGCCCAATTTTCTGCCAATATCATCTTTTCATTTATGTCAACTGGATTACATGTTGCTCCTACCTGCCTCCGAGTTACCGCTCATTTTCTGTGTCAGGTGAACTTATCTCACAGCACACAGAGCGGGTTTTATTCCACAATTGCATTCCTTTATGCCTTCAAATTGCTTGCCACAGAGCAGGCTGTAATTCTCCTCTGGTGTAAAGCTCATCAAGACAAAATAGAAAGATGGGAGCTGGCACTGAGGGTTCTGGTCAGCCGCTCCTCCAGCACGAGCCTTTCTCCAGGAATTAGAGGAGCAGACATCGCTGAGGAGGATTCTAACACTTGTGGGATGAATAACCTGTCAGTAGGTGAGGCTTTCTCTCTTGTCACATTAATTAGCAGTCATCTCCTTCCTTTAAACATAATCCTTCCAAGACTCCCAGCCTTATTTATTTTTTTTTCCTTGCAGTTGGGTGTTCTCCCTCCAGGCTCGGGGCTGGCGTCAGTAGATGGCACTGTGACATTCACTCTTCCAGCTTCCTTTTTGTTCAGCCCACGAGCAGAGCTTTGAGTTTTTACTAAATTTTTGTGTGTGTGTGTGTATTATAATTAGTTTTTGTTTATGCAAGGTTCTGGAGTCCTTCGGGAGCAAACTGTGGAAGCAGGGAGATAATTTGCTTTTCTGCCTTCGCCCCGCTCTCTGATTGAGGTCAGTTCTTGAGCCAGAAGCAGTCTCTGGGTACCAGTCACTGAGGTGATGCTGAGATTCCTACAAGGAGGGATTATCCTGCAGATTATTCCAGCACTCTCGCTCCAAGGCTGGCACACCAGACTAGCCAGGGCAATTAAAGTGGGTGTGCAGGGGCAGTGCCCTCCAGCAGCTCAACCCCCTGTGCCCAGCTCTTTTTGCCTCCTGGCAGCAGATCCGTGGTGCTGTCCTTGGGAGAGGACTCTGTGCTCCAAAGAATGGCACACACAAGTGGAAACCCGTCCTTTGGTTGAATTCCTAATGTTGGGAACCCAAGCTACAATCCAGGACTCATTAGCAATCCCTGAAATCCAAAATCTGCTTATTGGCAGAGATCTTGACTGGGGTTAGCTCAACACATCCAAAACCTGTGGAATGTCAAGACAAAAAGGACTCAAAAAAGAATAAAATTCAGTGCCAAAATATGAAATGAAAAGCCTCCCAACTGGCTTAGTCTACACCATCAGTGTCAGATGCGTCAAGGTATTTGCTTTCTCTTTGGAGAGAGAAAATAACAAACATTGTTATGTTTTATCCATGCTTAACTTAAGATTCTTGATCTGATGATACCTGGAAACCTCAGTGAAGGCACAAAGCCCTGTTGAGCTAAGTGCTTTTCAAATAGGAGATAATAAATGGATTTAGATGAAGATGCTATCAACTGATTTCACAAAAATCCTTCTCTTAAAAAAAAAAAAAAAAGCTGAATATTTACCAAGTTTTTTACTAAGGCACCTTTAAAATTTTCTTGCATTTCCCCCTCTGTTTTAAACAGCAAGTTCACCCCTCCCTTTTAAATTCTGGTAATGATTTAGCAATGAGCAACATTTCATAGATGCAAAAAGACAGCAGCAAATGAGGGATAGGAGAATGATAAAAAATTTACCACAAAAAAGAGAAGTGTTAGCATAAACATCTCTTGTAAATATAAACATGTGCCCATGGATTCAGTCACACACATGCACAGAGTGCATCTCAGTGTACAAAATGTCCTTTTGACCTCCTAGGATGAAGTGTCCTTAGCAAGAATTACAATTATCATCAAAGGTTGATTAGCAAGTGTCAGATTGACAAGGAGTCATCAGCAAATATAAATATAGGTCCTGGAAGGAATAGAAAGCCTTTGTGGGAGCTGATAGCGTCTTCCAGCACTGAACCTTGATGTTCTACTTCTCCATGACTTTATTTTTACTCCAAGGATGTCAGAGGGAGGAGAACAGCTCAGTGGGCTTTAATATCTCCTGTAAAACATATTCCTCAGAGTGTGACTGACCAGTTGTAACACCCCTGAGACAAGGGCAAGTCAGGAAAAAAGTTGTGAGTTACTTCAGGGAGGATTTTTGACATCAGAGACCCCCGAAATGTAGCAGGGGAATTATTTTCCTTTAATATGCTTACAGCTAAAGGATTGGCTTCCATTCAACAAATAGAAGTGTTAGTGCTTCGAGCCTGCATGCCTGGCATTCCTGCAGTAATACAATTCTGTATTAAAATCTATTCCAGTTGCTTGATTTATGAAAATGGTTCAAACGTGCTGCACTCGTACCCAGCTCATTGGATCAAAAGAGAGGAAAAATAAAAAATAAAAGAGAATTAATTTTCATACAGAAAGAAAAGGCAAGAGAGAGAGAGAGAACATGCTGTTGTCCCTGTCTCAGAAGTGGAGCTTTAGTCCTTATAAAAGTTGCCTGTATCCAAAATGTGACAATTTTATTTCAGAAGGTGACGACGTTTTAAGAATTTGTTGCAACTTGTGGACAAAGCCGCGGTTGATTCGCTCTCCAGCATTCCCTGGATTTTGTAATATGTCAATACATCATGTTAATGCAAGTTTTTAAAAAGGGGGAAGAGAAAGCAAAAGCTCCCTTCCTTTTTAAGTATGAGTAATCTATCCAAATCCTACTGAGACACACAAAGGAACGCCGGCAATTTTCCCTTTCATAAAATGCGGACTTTCTTTAAATACTTCCTCCCTACATTTTCAAAGCGGGGCTGTATGAAATGAAGGGGAAATGACACCCTTCCCCATTGAAAAGGAGATTATGTAAAACTGCCTGGAGAAGCCAGCCGTGTTAATGCAAATACAAGTATGATCTTATTCATAAGTTGCCATTGTGCTGGCAGAACATGCCTTAGCTCTATGTGTCCACCTCCAGCTCTGGGTGAAGAGGAAAACCCTTTTCTTTCAGGATCTGCACTGCCCCTGGTTTGCAAATAAATATGAAACCCCAAAGATCACTTTAAAGAAGTGGAGGGCTCGGTTTGCCATTGTGCTGAGCACTCGATGCCACTTGAAGTTAATGAGAGCAGTCAGCAGCCCTGACAATGAGGCACGGCCAGGATTTTGTGTGCCCAAAGGTGCTGGGGACACTCAGGGCTCCTTCCCTGCTCCTGTGCTGGCAGCCACAGCCCTGAGTGGGGACAGTCTGGCCCTAGGAAGGGTTTGGAAAAGTCAAACCCACTGATGGCATTGGGCAAAGCTCTGAGTGGGGATATCCTGGCTCTAGGAAGGGTTTG
Organism: Passer montanus; assembly: GCF_014805655.1. NCBI lineage: Eukaryota > Metazoa > Chordata > Aves > Passeriformes > Passeridae > Passer > Passer montanus. The sequence continues at coordinate 2,834,081 of NW_024369596.1, forward strand.
GAAAGGTCAAACCCACTGATGGCATTGGGCAAAGCTCTGAGTGGGGATATCCTGGTCCTAGGAATGGTTTGGAAAAGTCAAACCCACTGATGGCATTGGGCAAAGCACTGAATGGGGATATCCTGGCTCTAGGAATGGTTTGGAAAAGTCAAACCCACCAATGGCATTGACACAGCACTGAGTGGGGATATCCTGGCTCTAGGAAGGGTTTGAGAGAGTCAAACCTACTGATGGCATTGACACAACCCTGACTGGGGACAGCCTGGTCCTAGGAAGGGTTTGGAAAACTCAAACCCACTGATGGCATTGGACAAAGCACTGAGTGGGGACAGCCTGGTGCTAGGAAGGTTTTGGAAAAGTCAAATCTGCTGAGTGCATTGGGCAAAGCTCTGAGTGAGGATATCCTGGCTATAGGAAGGGTTTGATAGAGTCAAAGCCACAGATGGCATTGACACAGCCCTGACTGGGGACAGCCTGGTCCTAGGAAGGGTTTGGAAAAGTCAAACCCACTGATTGCTTTGGGCAAAGCTCTGAGTGGGGATATCCTGGCTCTAGGAAGGGTTTGATAGAGTCAAAGCCACAGATGGCATTGACACAGCCCCTCCTTCTGCAGCTGGAGAAGTGCAGGTGATTCCCAGCCTCTCCCAACACCCTCAGGACGCCCTGCATCGGTGCCTTATTAAAAATATTCAAATCATGGACTCATTAATGCTGGACAAACCTCTGAGATCACAAACCCAGCCTTAATTCATATCCTAGGCCAGGAATGTGGGATCAAAGCATAAATTCACCCCAGACCAAATCCGAGACCAAGTGATGCCTCAGAAGAAAACAAAGAAGGAAAAGTTGTCATTGCAAAGCTCTGAAGTCCAATCAAAGCCCAGCTTGTTGTTGAAAAAAATCAAGATATAGGTACTTGAGCTTGGCCTTTTGAAAGGAAATAATATTGCATGGAATAAAGGAAGTGGGATGCCCTCAGCCACCAAAAAGGAAAATAAATCGAAGGTGGCTGGAGAAGCTGCAGTGCTGCAAACAGACCCAGAACGTGACCCCTCCTTGCCCAAAGTGCCCTTAAGGCATTTTATCCCTGTGTGGGAACAAGAAAAGTCAACCCTGGTGCATTTTTAAAGCAACTTCACGTGGGAGCTGAGCCTCCTTCTTCTGTCATCCAATTTTAATCTGCTTTCCATGGAAACTTTCGGTGGTGTGAGGAAGCCCAAGGCCTTGGCTGTGTGTATTTAACTTTGGGCTGCTAAAGAAGGTCTAATTAATCTTCATTATGAGTGGCTTTTGAAATAGATGCCTCCATTGAGTGCCCTTCCTGTGCAGCTCCAGTCCAGAGGAGTTTCTGGCTCAGCCTGCAGGACCCTGGGGTCTTATCATAGGAAGGGCTGTTCAGTATTTGATGGAGAAATGATTACAAAACTCTTCCTACCCCGTTCCACATGTATATGGCAGCTGTTACCAGTCAAACTGTATTTATTTGTTTGCTAGCTAAATGTAGAAAATGGCCAGGCTACCCCCAAAATCCTCATTTTAAAATTATCAGTACTTCTTCCAAGCAGAAAAGTTTGATTCCCCCAAAAACTGCAGCAGAGATAATTCCCTTATTTAAAAATAAGAGTAATACCAGGTCATTTGATAGAAAAAAAAAAAAAATCTACCTGTTTTAATTCCTGGGGGGTTAGTTTTGGTTATTTAGGGTTGTTTTTATTTAAGTAATACCTCAAAAAATATAACAGGAATTTACTGTTTGCATCACAATCTGAGCTAGTTTTAAGAAAACATTCAAACTACAGGGCTTTTTAAGCTAAAATAACCCAAAAATTAATGTATTTTAGCAGTGGCAGTGCAAAGACCTTCAGATCTTGCTTGGTTCAGCAGTCAGGGGCCAAACCCAACCTGTGGTTGAAGGTCTGGCCTTTTGGAAATGTGCAAAACATCATAAACCCCAACATGGTGGAAATTCTGATTTTCAGGCATTTAATTACTTTGCTTTTTAGATCCATTTCCATTGGATAGAGGCACATTAGATCATTGCCCAAAATCTTTATCTGAGGGGTCACATTTCCAAGTGTTTCTCTACTGCAAGGACTCAACCATGACATGCATCAACACCCAAAAAAAAGAGGTGATGTGGGGAGAAGCCGACTAAATTTAGGGATTTGCTCTTTTTTTATTTACTATTTTGACAGAATCGGGGGGAAAAGCAAGTTAACTTCCTCTCCTCCTCCCAGCCAGTTTTATTCTTTAATCTCTCCAAAGAATTATTAAATCTTTTAAAAGATCAAACACTCGGATCCTTCACAAAGGTTGTCACAATGAATTCATTTGCAGAGCTTTCATCCCTCCTTCCCCACTGTGCTGAAATAATGTTGACTATTTTTCGCTGTCTCCCTGGCTTGCTGCAAAGACCCAGTGGCAGAGGTTGTTGCAAGGACTCAATCTCCCACTCTTTTCCCACCTGGCACTGAAATATCCCCAGGAATTAAAAATGCAGGTGGTGGGACCTTGCTGTGGCTGTGCTGTCCAAAAACGAGCTCAGAAAAGGAGCTTTTCAAAAGGAGCTTTGTGACAGTGCAGAGCAGGGAAAGGGAATAGCAGGGATCCCCAAAAAGGGAGGGGGATCCCCAAAACCAGAGTGTAATCCCCAAAAAGGGAGCATGATCCCCAAAAACAGAGGGTAATCCCCAAAAAGGGAGGGGGATCCCCAAAAAAAGGAGGGTAATCCCCAAAAAGGGAGCATGATCCCCAAAAACAGAGGGTAATCCCCAAAAAGGGAGCATGATCCCCAAAAACAGAGGATAATCCTCAAAAACAGAGGGTAATCCCCAAAAAATGGAGGGTAATCCCCAAAAAGGGTGGGGCATTCCCAAAACCAGAGGGTAATCCCCAAAAAATGGAGGGGGATCCCCAAAAAGGGAAGGGGATCCCCAAAATTTCCATTTTTAAGGAGTGCTACTCTTGGTTTAAGAGAGCAGATCTGATTTTTTTTGCTTGGTAGCCCAATTAGAACCAATCAGTGCTGCGCAGAACATCAGATTTCTTTGGTTTAATTAGAGATATCTCAATTAACAAACACACACGCCACAAAACACAACCAAAGACCACAGATTTCTAGAAGCAACTACAAAAATCCAAGAAAAAATCCACACATTTCTAGACGTAACTACAAAAATCTAAGAAAAAGTCCACAGACTTCTAGAAAGAACTACAAAATTCCAAGAAATTAAACAATGTTGCTGTCTAATAACCACACCAACAAATTCATTCACTGCTGACTTGATTATTGTGAAATTGCTACTTTAACAATGCTTATTATTAATTTCATGGAGCCATTTCATGGAAGTCTTGATTTCTTGTGTCTCTACCCCCAGAAAACATTGATTTTATCACAATCCCAGAGGCTTTGCTTCCCCGAAGGTGAATTTGCTCAGGAACTGCACCTCCACGGGGAGATTAAAAGTCATTTTTTCCTAAATCTTTCAGCTGATAGTGAAGAATGGAGTTGTGAGAGGCAACAGCTCCCACGAAATCCTGGAGTCACAGAAACACTCCTTAGGAATCAGTCTCCTTAGGGAAAGGGAATAGCAGGGATCCCCAAAAAGGGAGGGGGATCCCCAAAAAAAGGAGGGTAATCCCCAAAAAGGGAGCATGATCCCCAAAAACAGAGGGTGATCCCCAAAAACAGAGGGTAATCCCCAAAAAGGGAGCATGATCCCCAAAAACAGAGGATAATCCTCAAAAACAGAGGGTAATCCCCAAAAAATGGAGGGTAATCCCCAAAAAGGGTGGGGCATTCCCAAAACCAGAGGGTAATCCCCAAAAAATGGAGGGGGATCCCCAAAAAGGGAGGGGGATCCCCAAAATTTCCATTTTTAAGGAGTGCTACTCTTGGTTTAAGAGAGCAGATCTGATTTTTTTTGCTTGGTAGCCCAATTAGAACCAATCAGTGCTGCGCAGAACATCAGATTTCTTTGGTTTAATTAGAGATATCTCAATTAACAAACACACACGCCACAAAACACAACCAAAGACCACAGATTTCTAGAAGCAACTACAAAAATCCAAGAAAAAATCCACACATTTCTAGACGTAACTACAAAAATCTAAGAAAAAGTCCACAGACTTCTAGAAAGAACTACAAAATTCCAAGAAATTAAACAATGTTGCGAAGACCACAGATTTCTAGAAGTAACTACAAAAATCCAAGAAAAAATCCAGACTTCTAGAAAGAACTACAAAATTCCAAGAAATTAAACAATGTTGCTGTCTAATAACCACACCAACAAATTCATTCACTGCTGACTTGATTATTGTGAAATTGCTACTTTAACAATGCTTATTATTAATTTCATGGAGCCATTTCATGGAAGTCTTGATTTCTTGTGTCTCTACCCCCAGAAAACATTGATTTTATCACAATCCCAGAGGCTTTGCTTCCCCGAAGGTGAATTTGCTCAGGAACTGCACCTCCACGGGGAGATTAAAAGTCATTTTTTCCTAAATCTTTCAGCTGATAGTGAAGAATGGAGTTGTGAGAGGCAACAGCTCCCACGAAATCCTGGAGTCACAGAAACACTCCTTAGGAATCAGTCTCCTTCAGCTGCTCAGAGAAATCCTGCTAAGTCAACCTTTCAGTCAAAATTTAGAGCACAACAGCTCCTGAATGATAATTTTTTACTGATTTTCTCAGAGACCCAGCGCAGAAGAGTCAGAAAAGCCAACAAGGTGAATTTCCAGCTCATTGTCTTTGGCCAAAGGTGCAAACTGAGCTCCTTTCCTGCCCAGACTGCAGCTCTCTGCTTTCCCTGTCCCAGAGCTGGATGGGGCTGTGTTTTGGCTGCTCCTCCCTGGATTTTTGCTGCTCTTCCCTGGATTTTTGCTGCTCCCAGCAGCTGTGGGCAACTGTTTCCTGCCCACCATCTGCCCAGCCTGGATCGTTCTCTGTCTCACGCTGTGCCCCAGCAAAGACCCCGCTCCAAGCTGGGGAAATTGGCATCTGCAGCCCAGGGACCTTTGGAGGACAAACAGCTCCTGCTTCTGCCCAGGCAGGTCAAATCTCAATGCCAAGATCCAAAAGTTTCTGGATTTTTAAATTTTTTTGCAGCCCTCCTTCACCTGGCTGTAAATAAAGCGGTTTTTGAGGTGTGTTGTGCTCACGGGGAGCTCAAATCTTGTTGTTGTCTCCATTTCCAGCCCTGCTTTGTCATCCACATCCTCCTGCTTCCCTGGAATTCCCATCTGCATTCATCTTCCATTCCAAAATAACCTTTTTTAACAGCATTTTACTTGAAAATAAAAAAACCCACCAAGGGCAAGAGCTGAATTATAGCATTGGGGTATATAAGAATTCATATTATAATACATATTATTATATAATATCAGAATTCATTATAAGACATTATATTACTGAATATATATTCAATATTGAATATATATAGAATATAAGACATTATATTATTATATAAGAATTCATTATAATACTATATTATTGAATATTGAATATATATTGAATATGGAATATATATATATTCAATAGATGTTATATTATTATATAAGAATTCATTATAAGACTATATTATTGAATATTGAATATATATTGAATATGGAATATATATATATTCAATATAAGATATTATATTATTATATAAAAATTCATTATAAGACATTATATTATTATATAATATAAGAATTCATTATAAGACATTATATTCTTGAATATTGAACATACGTGTAAATATATTGAATATATATCTATTGAATACTGAAGGAGAGACCTGATCTAAGCAGGAAGAAAATGAACCAAAGATGGCAACAATAAAAGTTGGAGAAGAGAGAAATGTTGGTGTTTTAAGGAAAAAGAAGATAAATAAAACACCTATTTCTTTTTAAAGAGCAGTGAGACATTTTTCTCTCATCTGGAGCTGAGCACAGATCTCCCTCTCCACAACACCATCATCATTTTTCTCCCCAAAACTTTTTAATTTTACACCTAATTTTTAATTTTAAATTTAACTTTTTAATTTTACACCTAACTTTTTAATTTTACACCTAAAATCAACTAATTTTGGGAGCTGGAAGAGCTTTGCAAAGCAGCAGAAGTTCAGGGAACTCGACTTCAGCTCCAAACTCATCCTCCCAGAGTCCCCAGCCAGAAAAAGGAGCCTTGGGAATGATTTACCTCCCAGCTCAACCCATGCTCAAGCATTCCCAGAATTTGGGACCCTGACATAAATCAGCTGCAGGCATCCAGCAAATTGGATGTGATGCTGCAGAACTGGAACTTCAAGTTGCAATTCCCATCCATTTAAGGGCTGGCTCCAATTTTGTTAAATTAATTTTAGTGCTTTTTTTTTTTTTCTCAACACCACTTTTTTTTTTTTTTTCCTTCCTAATCCTGGTGCTGTAATGAGGCTGGGATGGAATATTTATGGATTATATAATATGTGCTGATATTTAAGGTTTCATACATTATCTGGCCAGGATTAAGGTTAATTAAGAGACTGCAAAAGAGGAAAGAAAGGAAAGAGATGAGGCTTTAAATGCCTAAAAAATCACATTTTCATTACATCCCACCCTCAATTCTGATTAAACAGTGATTTTACCATTGATGAATGGTGGAATTAAAGCCCAGAGATTGCTGTGCCCTCCGTGCAGGCAAGGAAAGTTATTTTCCCCGTGTCCCTCTGCCCTCCCCAGGTGCTGGCAGCAGCTGTAAACCTGATGCCACAAAACTGCCATCAATCATCCTGGCTGGCAGCTCCTGCAGCAGCTTGGGCAGAGCCAGGCAGGGCTGGGGGCTCTGCAGGCACCCAAATCTCCACAGGATGCAGAATTTTCGGCACCCAAGACGTTCCTCTGACTGCCCTGGAGGACTCGAGACCCTGGCACAGAGTCAAAACCACCTGATTTTAGCCCATGGAACAAACCACCAACTTGGTGTGAAGATGTACAAGCCACAAAAGTGTGAGTAGAATGATAGTTCATTTGTCACAGGGTAAAAAAGTAAAATTTTAGAGTTTTAAAATGGGAGTTCCAGGAGAAAGATAGAAAAATCTGGGCGTGGTCTGTCCTTCTTCTCCTTCTTCTTGGCCTCCATCTTCTGTGTGATGGTGGCACTTTAGTTCAGAGTAGACACAGACTGTCTAACAGAGGGGATAGGTATTGGAAAGTTATTGTAAATAAAGTAGTAATTTATACTAAACAGGTAGTTTTTAGTGTAAAATGTTACCACCACCCCAGTGTGCCACGAACCCACCTGCCTGACAGAACCTCAGCAGGTAAGGAAAACAGAAGTTATAAATAAAGAAAAATAAACAACCTTGAAAAACCAGAGCCAAGGAATCCTGACTTCTTCTTTGGTCACAGGGCTGGGAAAAAGAGACTTTCTAACACCTCGGGGTCACCTGCACCTCAGAGATTCCGACACACAATTGCCTGGGTGAGCAGCAGCTGTTCCAGAGGAGGAGCCCCCAGCCCTTTCCATCTGAAAATTCCAGTGCTTCCATCCCAGAATTGACTCAAACGATCCAGGACCAAGATATTTGATGTATTGGTACCACTTTCCCTGGCTGTGCTCAGACTGGACCAATCCTACAGGAATTATCAACAACAATAAGGTGATAAAATCACCCTTTTTGGGGAAAAACCAGCCCCAGAGAGGTGGGTGGTGACCCCAAAACCTGACACAGTGACACCGTGGGCGGGACATCCACCCTGAAGCTCATCTTGACCTGCCCTGCCCCTTAAAAAGGACAGAAAATCATGGATTAAGCTTGGAAAAAATGTCTAAAATCGAGTCCAACCAGCACCACCAAACTCTGTCCTCGGGTGCCACAGCCACACATTTTTTAACCCTTCCAATGCTGGTGACTCCACCACTCCCATTCCAAAGCTTTGCAACCCTTCCCATGAAATATTTGTCCTGCTATCCTAAAATACAATATCCTAATACAATAAAATATCTTAATATTTGTCCTAATATCTGCTCTAAACCTCCCTTGGGAGCTTTCCAGGCAAACCTTTCCATGCTGTGGGTGCCAGGGAGGAGTTCAGAAGCTGGGAAAAGATGGATAATAATGCCCAGCCCAGGGAAGGAGCAGCATCCTGAGCTCTGCTGCTGCTCTCTGGGTGGTTTTTTGGTTTTTCATTTGTTTGGTGTTTGTTTGGGGTTTTTTTGTTTTATTTTTTTTTTCCTGGGTATTTACTGCTTAATGCAAAATGCAAAAGCTGTCCCAAATCCATGCATTTATTGTTAATGGCACTTGAAGTCAAAAGCACCCTGATTCATTTAGTGGGGAATAATCATTTAGTGTATTAGCTAATCTATTTATCAATATCAAGTCAATTATTACGAGGCATGGAGAGGGGCTGGTAATTACACAATGTAAACAGAAAGGATGGGGTGGGGGAGTAATTCTATTTACTCATAATTCCAAATATTGGAAAACAGTGGCTGCAGAGCACGGAGCCCACCTTAAAGAAACAGGAGCATAAAAATCTCCCCAAATGAGGATTTTGTGATCAATATTTTTAGCCATTAAAATATTTAGAGTTGTAATAATTTTTTTTTTAATATTACTGCCTGTATGAGCCTGAAAAAAAAATGAAGTAGTTATAAATATCAACTAGGATTCTGAATATCCCAGAGTTGAGATCCTTCTGACACATCCTTGAATTCAAAATTTAACCCCATTTATGTAATTTATAATAGAAATTATCCCCAGATATTTTCATCTCTGTGTTTACAAGGATGACCAAGCAAAAATCATCTTTGTGGAGAAGCAGAGATAAAACCACCAAAACAATGCATGGGTAGGCTAAGAATTCACTAGAATATAGATTATCATTGCCATCAGCCAAGTGAAGAAGTAAAATAAATCTAATCCGATTTCATGATTCTTTTAATTTAACAATTTATATTGAATAATTTCTCTCTGAGTTGTGCTGTGAATATATTTTTTGTGTTGCAAAAATTTAAGTGCCAGTAATTGCTGCAGTCTCCGAAGGACCCTGCCCTTGATGTCTGACACAGCATAACCCCCCCAAAAAATGAAATACATTTGGCATTTCCACATTTTTTTCTAAGCCCCAAATCCACCAAACTGAGCAGTGATGCTGGGTTAGTTTGGTTGGTTTTTTTTAAACATCTGAATCGAATAATTTCACTTTTTAATCCAGTCCCATGTCTACCTTCCTGATGACTCTGCCAATTAACAGAGTACATCAATATATAATAAATAAATATATACATATATATATTATTTACTTCATCAATATTAACAAATCATTCACTTCATCAATATTAAAGCTCCCAAGAACTGCAATTGCCTGATTTCCAATAATTTGTAGCATCATATTGAGGTCATCCACTCCATGCTAGAGTTCCAAACAGCGAGGGAGTTTCTTGGCCTGAACCTTTTAAAAAGTGATCTGCACTAAGAATAGCCCAACATTAGAGTGCACTCAATTTTTAATGGAGTTACAACAAAAAAAACCCCCAATCTATTCATAGTTTTTATGGCTTCAGCACTCCCATCTCTCCTGCCTTCTGCTGCCTTGCCATGCATAATAAATAATTATGGGATATAATAAAATAGTTATTATATATTATAATATATACAATAATAAATGATATATTCATAATTTATTTTATTATTTTAGATAATAGAATCTATAATATATTATTATATTAGATATCATCTATTATATAATAGACATTATATTATATATTCATTCTTTATTTGAAATAAATATTATAATAGTCTATTGTATAATATGAAATATATTCTATATAATACATATACTATGATATATTATATATTATATATGATTAATATAGAATATAGAATTATGGGCATCCATAGGACACAGGAAAATATTGGCAAGTTTCATTTTTATTTAGGAACTGGAGATGGGTTTGGCTTTTCTAAGTCTTTTTTCCCACTAATTAATGCCCCACACCCAGGACACCAGAACTTCTTTATTAACATTTTTCTAGGAAAAAAATCTGTGCAGGCAGCAGCAAAATTCTGGGTATTTTGCATTTAAATTCTCCTAACCAGGCATTGTCTCAGGTGTGGGACTGGTAATTGTGGATGCCGATGAAGGAAATCAAGAAATAAGGATAAAGAAAGGAAATAAAAAGTCCATCAAGGAAATGATGAAGACTTTCACCTCACAAATTTTCATGTGCATCCACATTTACTGGCACATCCTCCTCCAAATGCCACATTTCATCTTAAAATCATCTAAACTCTCATTTTTGGTGATGTCATAGGGTGATGAATTTGAAATAATTATCCAAATAATTATTTGAATCAATAATTAATTGATTTAATAAATTAAAATCAACATTTGATTTAATCAGTTTGGGACAAATCACAACTGGCTAATCCTTGAACAACGTGAGATCTGACTCTTGCATTGTTAGGTTTTTTTTTTCCTCCTAGTTGGTTTTTTAAATTGAAAAAACCCAATTTGGGGATAAACCTGCACAGAGCAGCATTTTACACACAGTGAAATAGAGCAGGGAAGCTTTGGCACCGAGTTCCTCTTTAAAAAAAAAATAAAAATTAAAGTTGGTAAAGCTTTGGAAAAAAAAAACACTTTTTCTTTCTAGCTCAGCATCATCCAGAAGTGGAAAGGGGAAAATTTCACAGTAGGCAGAGAATTCACCCCAATAAATTGATGTAGGAATGAACCAGTGGCTCCTGTCACCCTCCAACCCAAAAGTCACCAGAGAAAATTTCCAGCAAAACCAGAATGCACCCAAGAGCACCAAGAATTAATCTTGAAGCTTTAATTTGATTCTTTTGACTTTGTCCTTTCCAATGGTCACAGAACAGGAATTGAAAAAAAAAAAATTTAGATGCTGCACAAAAAAATGGTGGAAAAAAGAGATTTTTGCCTCAATTCTCCTTTAAATCCTCATCACCCTCCTGGCAGGGCTGAGGTGAAATGGGGATTTCATGAAAAACCCCAATCCATGTGGGGATTTCATCAAAAACCCGAGAGCAGGAGATGCTGAAAGGCCCAAGTCTGTCCCTCCTGCAGCCCCTGCACGGAGGGGAAATGGTGGGGTTAAGAAAATAAAGTTCTCTCCCAGTAAGGCAGCCACATAATGAATACAGCATTATTATGCAGAAGGCCTCTTGAGACAGGGCCTAAAAAATTCCACTGAAAAAGGAAACACCTGTTGGAATATTAACTAGGACAAAGTCAAGCAAGGAGAAAGAGGATAGGTGGCCAAGAGGTTGGAAAATCCAAGAGGAAATGTTGGAGGGATTTTTATTTATTTTTTTTAAAGAGTGTGATATTGGTAATATTTGATTTTTAGCACAGAAAACTGCCTTCTCTTCATGCAAGGACCTAGAGGCAACAGAAAAGACAAAATAAAGCAAATATTGAGCAAATTGTCTTGGTTTACTAAGAGCAGAATTGTGTTGGGCATCTTTAAATTGTGCATAATAATCGAGTACCTGCAGAAGCTGATGGGTTCCAGGTATTGGAAACCACTTACAGCTCCTGCTAAAGAAAGAATAAAGAATGAAAGAATAGTATTAAATTTAAAAAAATATTATGAAATATTTTAAAGAAAAATCTCAAAATCTGTTTTGGCCAGGGGAAGTTTCCTATTGAGCTGAGCTCACCATTTTTACAGGTTTGCAAAGATTTAATACACTTCAAGAATAAATTCCATTTCCCTTTTGCACAATCCCCACGTTCCTTGGAGAATTCCAGCATCTTTCCCTGGCTCTGCCTGGGAGCTGAGGCAGAGTGAGTGAGACCAGCACCACTCTGGGCAAGGAGAATTTCACTGTGGAAAACCCTCACAGAGAAAACAGAATTTAGAAAGGCCCAGCACAGTTTTGATCCCAAGGCTGCACCCTAAAAAAATAAATTAATTTAAAAAAAATCCCACTGTGGCCTCTGTTGCACATCCCACTGCCAGGGCTGCAAAACCCCAAATCCAAACCATTTAGGGCTTGGTTTTTTTCTTTAGGAAGGTGACCAAAGCTCATATTTTGCAATATTTGCTGCCTAATTGGAAGATGCACCATCAGGCAGCCCTGTCTTCAGCTGAATACCCAATTCAGGAGGATTTAACACAGGTTTGAGAGCACTATAAAGCAAATGAGCACTTACACCACGCTAGGAAACATGATCCTTACTTGTAGTGCACTTGTAAGCATTTTTTTTCCCCTCCTATACTTTTATTTTAAAGGCAATAACCTTTCTTTCCCTATAATACACTGGAGGAGTATCTCAATCCTCTCGTAAAAGTCCCTGCAGAGCATGAAAATAACGTGTTGCAAAGGTTTAAACTCGACACTTTGAGGAGGGGCTGAGCTCTGCAGGGCTCAGCTCTCCAGCGCACACGGAGGGAAGGCTGGGATGCAGAGCCCGAGCATGGGATGCCCATTCCCAGAATTTCAGCCTCTGGAATGGGCTGGGTGCAGGAAATAACCACGAGAGATGTGAAGCACAAAGCTCTTTTAGCCAGGCAGCCATTTGAAGGAGGAGAAGAGAAAGGAGGGGAGGAAATAAAATATAAATAAATAAATAAATAAATAAATAAATAAATAAATAGATAAATCCCAGCCACTTACAAGGATCAGCTTAGCAAAAAAACAAACAAAAAAAAAAAAAAAAAGCCAACAAACAACAACAAAAAACCACCAAAAACAACAAAAAATAAAAACAACAAAAAATAAAAACAAAAAAAAAGACCAGGTCAGCTGAGCCCCTGCAGCACAGCCAGGATGTCTGAGCAGCATCTCCGTGCTCGGAGCAGATCGATTCTGCACAGACACCAGAAATGAGCAGGCAGGCAGCCCCAGCCCTGCTGACAGCGAGAAAATTAAAAACCCTCCGCGAGGTACCACACTCAGGAAGAACTTTGGAGGTGCTGTTACATAACAACTGCTCTGGGTTTGTTGTTGGTGCCAATAAAAATCAAAATAAACCCCCCCGGCTCTGCCTCCTGCCCTACTCTCCAAGAAAGCACCCCCCTGCTCGGGGTGCTCGTATTTTACACTCGGCTCATCCCTTTTATAACGAGCTTGGCTTTATCCTGATTACCTGGAAAGCACATCAGAGCCAGCCCGGGAATCCTTAACCCTTCCCGTGCCGCCTCCAGCCCGCAGCCTGCTCTTGGTTCCTTCCCCTCGGGCTTTTCCTCCCTGGAAAATCTAGGTGGCCGCTCCCAGAGAGGTGGGGATGCTCAAAACCACGCCAGGTTGGTTTTTGGTTTTTTGTGGTTTTTTTTTTTTTTGGGTTTTTTTTGGGGTGGTTTTTTTTTTGGGGGGTTTTTTTTGGGCTTTTTGTTTGTTTGTTTGGTTGGTTTTGTGGGGTTTTTTTTGTTTTGGTTTTGGTTTTTTTGTTGTTTTTGTTTGTTTGGTTGGTTGGTTTTTTTTTCCCCTGCTGTTTTCACACTGCCAGGGAGAATTTTAGCTAAGGAGAGAGCAGGAGTGTGGGTGGTGGTGGTGATGAAGGGGAGAGGCACCAACAGCCCCAAAAGGGGTTCCAGCAAATCCTTAGACATCAAAGACATCCCTGGCCACGGCAGCAGGTTGGATATGGATGATTTTGGAGGTCCTTTCCATCCCAAACCAGTGTGGGATTGTGGGATCACAGAATTCCTGTTGTCCTGTCAGCCCAGCAGCGCTGTGGGTGCCGCCCTGCTGTGACAATACCTGTTCCCCTCCTGGGGTTTATTCATCCAGGCAATAAAATCTCCAGCAGGAATCACCTCCTCACCATGCATTTATCAGAAATATACCCAGAAAGGGTGGGGAATTATCCCAACTGCTGCCTATAAGTCTGTTTTTGCATTTAAAAAAAGGCCAAACCTGAATAAAACACAATTTCATATTTTGTAAGTAGTTGAAATAACAGTAAAACTTCAGTTGGAGGTTGTGTGGGAAAAAACAACAACAAAACCAGAAAATTAAAAATCCTCTGCAAGGTACCACACTCAAAAAGAACTTTGGAGGTGCTATTACATAACAACAGCTATAGGTTTATTATTGGTACCAATAATATTAAAAATAAAATTGACACAGGCAAGACAGTGGCTTGGTGGCATTTCCATGCCTCCACATCCATCTCAAACTCTCCCATCTAGATTTAAAATAGGAAATCTAAACTTTGCAAAGCAAATCTTTGGATGGTGGAATGCCTTTTAAAACCCAGAACATTCAACATGAACTTGAACCTGGCAGGGAGGAAGAGTCGTGCACAGCGAGAGCGTAATTTTAGAAAAATCCAAAATACCTTGGCAAATTGAAATTTAGCCAGGACATGAGCACAGCTCGCTAAAAGAGAGCTGTGGGCTCTCAAAGGAGGCCCAGATCTTTCCCTTTTGCAAAATCCAGGGAGCCAGACCTTTAGATTCCCCATTCCATGGTGAGAACGCAGGAGAGGAACAAGAAAGTCACGTGGCTCCGCTGAGGAACGCTGTGTTCTTCTCCATGTGACTACAAGCAAATTATTTAGTCACTTGGTGACTGTTTTCTCCATCTGTGGAAGAGAATAATATTGAATGCTCACTTTGCCCACACAGCATTACTAAAAACTCCTTTAAAAGGTGGATTTTTGAGCCTGGCATCACCATCAGGAGCTTCCTCCTGCCCGGACCTTCATGCAAAGCAATACCTTTGGGAGAGTCAGGGGTTCTTTCCCCAGCTTTGGCAAATTTGAATTATGGGTTAATTAATTTTTATTTTCAGAATGCCACAGGAAAAGGCACTGCAGAGATGGAAAGTCATTTTTGCAGTGCTGAGATGAGGCCAAGGGAAACAGATTTGGATCAGAACATATAAAGCTCTGAGCTTGGATCTCTCATAATGGTAATTAATGAACGAGACTGCAAACATTTGTTTTGCAGGCCAAATTATATTACCTTGATATGAAATGCCTGAAGTAATTTCAAAGCAAAATATTTGAGTAAATCTGTCAGTGAACCCCGAAAATTGAATTTAATCTCCTGAGTTGTTCTGGGCACTGGGCTCTTCCTGCACAGCTTTTACTGTTACAATCTTGATCGAGGCACTTGGAGGTGAGAAACTGAGCTCGATAATTCACACCCCGAGCACAAGGCAGTGCTGAGCCCGAGCCCTGGCTGTGAATGACACCTGGAGCCACCAAACCTCATCCGAGGCTGGCGGGAAGGAAGGAAAAGCGTAGCCCCAAATTTCTCTTGACAGAGAAAAGCAAGGCACAACCCTTCCCAAGAACATTCTTACCTCATTGGCTGTGCCTATGTTTGTGCAAAAGCAGAATGCAATATGGAAATAATTTACCCACAGTGATGATGTTTTGTTTGTGTGTGTGTCAGGAATATTGCCTGACAGTCACAGATTCTGGGCAGGTGTGTGCAGGGTTGATTGCTTGGCAGGTTCAGTTTTAGATGTATTGAATAATATTCTATAATAAAGTAATTAATTAGCCTTCTGATGTCAGTGGAGTCAGATGCATCATTCCTTCCTGCACAGGGCACCCCACAAATACAACAGAAAATAGGAAAGGGAGAGGAAAAGGATGGGAATCCACTGCAGCCAGCAGCCTGAGCCTGCTCAGGTGCCCCTGCGGCAGGTGGAGGGAGGATCCATCACCAAACCATGGATTGTTGGTGCAAACAGCCCGGCTGGCTCATTAAATCTCTGCTCATTAAATCTCAGATTAACGGGGGACAGCATGAGCTAGATCCCCCAGGAGCAAGGGCAAAACATCCCGGAGTTTCATTTGGGTTTCCCCCCAACCCTCTCACAGTGCTGGGCAGCAGAGGGAATTCTGGAATCCTGAGGCAGCCACGCATTCCTGCTGGCCCCTCCGAGGCCTTGGGGACACTGTCACCTCTGTCACCTCTGCACTGCCACCCCTCTTGGGCTCCAATCCCTGGAGAACAGCACTGCCCTTCAGGTGCTGCCTGGCACCAAAGGGCTGAGATGGATTCTTGCTCTTTTTCATTTCCCTGAGCTGACAGACAGCACTTGTCAACTGCAGTCAAGGGGGAAAAAAGAAATAGCTCAAAACCTGCTACTGTTCTGTTACATATTGCATGTTCTCCATGCAGCAGGGGAGTCCCAGTCCTAGAAAATTCTTGCTTTGAATTAGGAAAAAAAATTGTTGTAAAAGCCACACCTGGTTCTCACAGAGTCCACAGAGTGAATTTGGGGAACTCAGTGGCATGAGAGGTTTCAAAGGCCATTGATACAAAGGAATTTTAAGTGCATGTACATTAATAAATAGAAGAAAGGCCCACCTGAGCTGGCAAACACGAGAACTCAGGTCACCAGAAGTTAATGCCACGTTCTGGAGAGCTGTGAAGGCGTTGCTCGCATTCTCCTGGAGCTCTGAGCATCAGCTAAGGTCTGGAAATTGATGAAAAGGACCTTGAACCAAACACAGCAAACTGATTTTATACACAAACCCCATAGGTGTTTCATCCAGCTCCTGCAAAGCCTAGAACTGAACCTGGGTTAAATCCAACCAAGTCCTGACTCAGTTTTGCCCTTCCCTTTTCTCCTCCCCTTTTCCTACCCCGCTGGGCTTGATTTCAAAAATGCATCTGAATCTTTTCTCCTTTTTGAGGGAGCAAGATGGGTCCTGAGTGAGAAGCAAACCTTAAATAAACAAACCTTGCTGCTGAGGGAGCCAAGATCAATGATCGGGAATTTCATTTCTTTTTCCATACCCTTCAAGGCATTCTCCTGGAGCTCTGAGCCTGCCTTGGACCTTGGAGCCATCCAAACCTCAGGAATCCTCAGCTTCTGCCATGGAATCAGAGTCCTGATCCCTTAAACCCCTTCCCCTCTCCCATGGCAAGGAGGAAGGATCACTAATAGGGCTGGTGAGTAATTAGTCATTAAGCCCCATATCCCATTAAGAGCTGCCAAGAGCAGATGCCAAGGGAAGGGTGGGAGAGGAGCCTCAGGGCACATTGATATCCCCCAGTACTCCCCTCTGCCTTTCAGTGACAAGGAAATGCCTCCAAGGGGTGCCAGAGCATGGGACCAGGCTCTGTTCAGTGTGACAGGACGAGGAGCAGTGGCATAAGATAAAACACAACGAGTTCCACCTCAACACCATCCCTGGATGTGGCACTGGGTGCCAGGGTTCAGTTGAGGGGTTGGAGCTGGGTTGGACTCGATGATCTCGAAGGTCTCTTCAACCTGGTGATTCTGTGAATTCTGTGGACACCAGGAAGGAGCTCTTCCCATGGAGGTGGCAGAGCCCTGGAAGAGCTGCCCAGGGAGGCTGTGGAGTGTCCCTCTCTGGAGACATCCCCAAACTACCTGGACACATTCCTGGGTCCCCTGCCTGGCCATGGGGGTTGGTCTGAGTGATCTCCAGAATCCCTTCCAACCCCAGCTCTTCTGTCACCCAAGGATTTTGGGCCAGCAATGGGATCTTTGTCCCTGGACTGTCATTCCCTTCCTTCCCAGCAAACCTTTAACCCCCCGTGCACCTCCCCTGCCTTAAAGTGAATAATGGGGTGGATGAGCCAGGCAACATCTTGCCCATATATATTCCCAAAAAAAAAAAAAACCTTTATTTCCTGCAGAGATAAGAATATCTCCCATCTTTATAAGTTCCACATTGCAATCAATGTGGTCTGCATTTAAAAAGCACACACAAACATGCATCCATCCATCTATAGGCTGTGCGTGTTCCCATCCATACCATCCAGACAGAATATTTTGCCACACTCTGCAGGATTAAGTGCACATTGCCACGGAGAAATAAATAAATAAACAACCAGCAATTTCTCAATTTCTCCCTGCTGTGTGGCAGTGGTGAAAATTGCTTGGAAAATAGGGAACTATTATAAATATTCTATATATAACCACACATTGTGGAGGGAAAGGGGTGGGGGGGAAAGGAGAGAAGGTTGGTGTGTTTGAAAAATGGGAACACAAAGGAGGGCATAGAAACCTACCCAGCCATTTCCACCTCGGTGCTATTTATAGCTGCAGCGTTGGGAGGTGTTTGTTTAAAGGGGCACTGGAGGGGCACGGAGGGACCAAGCCCTCCTTGAAGGAGGCACGCAAACAATATTCCCCTGGCAAAGGAAAGGAGAACTCGTCTGGCCTGAAAAATCATGGTTCTTCTTGCTTTTTTTGCTTTTTTTCCCCCCCTCTCTTTTTCAGAATTGCAGTTTTAAATTGTGTTTGCGTCCTCGTTAACACTTTTGTTCCTCTAGCCTGGGGAGGTGGCTCGCTGGGTTTGGGGTCGGGCCCCAAACTGAAAAGAGAAGAAAGAGGGAAATTAGCAATCATTTCTGCCACCACCCTTCCCAAATTTCCCTTCTTTACAGCAGGCATTGGCAAGGGGAATAAAATTTCAAAATGTTCTGGTTAACTCCACAGTTGGTCGAAAGTAAAAATGAAAAATATTCGCCTGAGCGCTGCCAATTCTGCTGAGAATGTATTTAGTTTTGAAATTCAGTAGAAATATTGAAATAATTGGGATGAAAAATCCAACGAGCTCCTCAGAGAATCCTTTGCTTCTGAAGGGTTAGAGTAGGAACCCCTGAAGAGCTCTCCATTGTTCCCTAGTGAGATGCCATATGGAGTAGGAGGGGTGGGAACTCGAGGGAAGAGTTATGACAATGAAAACAAAAACATAACTAAAAGAAAGGAAGTTCTGTGTTCTCTGCGGGGACATGGCTGAGGACTCACCAGCCCAGCCACAAGACATTCCTGCTGCTCCAGCAGGGCATGGGGAGGATGGCAACAGCACGGGAGGGTTCTCTCCGGGCTGGTGTTCACAGGAACTGGAGGCCAGCGGGTGAAGGAGCGTCCCCGGAGGCTCCGTGGGCTCTGCCATGCTCCAGTCAGCACTTCCAGCTCAGCCCCACTGGCCAGACAAGTTCTGGATGTTTGGATTCACCACAGGGAGCTGTGGCTGCCCCGTGAGAAGGAGAAGATGTTGTCCCACACTGCTGCTCTGGGGAGATGTTGGATGGGGATCGGGGTTTGTGTACGTGGCTGTGAAAATCCTGCAGTGGGTTGGGCAGGGTGGGACCTTAAAATCCATTTTTTTGGATTTTAAGGCAGAGACACCTTCTGCTAGGCAGGCTGGCTTTGAACACCCAGCCTGGCCATGGGATGGGAATATTGGGGCTGCAGTGAAGGGAATATCTGCTCCGTGCTGTCCTGGAGTCTGCAGGGATGGCAGCCACCAAGGTGTTCCCTGCTAAGGCCACTCTGTGGAGCCTGTCACCCATTCCCAGCTGTGCTGCCCCTTCCCCTGGTGGCTGGAGTGCAGGTCCAGCCCAGCAACTCCTCCAGATGTGCTCCCAGTCCTCCTGGCTCTGGCAGGAACCACGTCAGCCGTGGAAACACCCGTTCCCCTCTGGAGAGCTGTGGTATCCACATTCCCTGAACAGAGGGAGACGTCATTCTCTCTCCCAGGATTTTTCCTGGGAAAGGCAGTGAGAAACTTCAGAGAAGAAAACAATTCTTATCTCTACTCTCTGCTCCTGTTGTTTGGCACCTGTGGAATGTGTTATGGAGATTGTTCACCCAAAGTGATTTGGGTATTGGGCACTGGTGAGGATTGTTCTGTTTCCTTGGCCAGTTGGGTCAAAGCTGTGTCCTGAGTGTCTCAGACAGTCACTGAATTCTCTTTAGTATCTTTTGTATAGTATGGTATCTCTTTGGTATAGTTTTAACACAGTCTTTATTAGTGTAATAGGGTATAATTTTAATAAAGCAATTGTTCAGCATCCTGCATCACGGAGTCAGAGCAGGTTATTCCCTGGCTGGGGGATGCATCTCCCACACGGCTGTGGCCACCTCAGCTCCCTGGGAGGAGCCTTTCTGTGGAAATTGCCACTGGTGGTTGTTCTAACAAGCTCAGAAAGCCTCTCTGGGAGCGGGCTGGGGGCTCAGCCTGGCTGCATCCCGAGCAGAGAGGGAGGGGATGCTCCGGGAGCCTCCCCAGGGCTGTTTATTGAGGCCACCGGGCCGCTCATCCCAGCAGCCCCGTTTGCCTCCTCCCCAGGGGCTCTCTGACACACAAAAGCTGCCCTGCTCCAGCTCCCAGACCTGGAAACGCAGCAAAGTCATGCCCACGGCCAGGGGAAGGAGTCGCAGCAGCCTGAAGAGCTTTTACAGCCCAGTGCAGCTCGCCGCCCTGGCACAAACAATGCTCATGTCTGTAAAAAAACTGGACAGAAACAGCAGCTATCAGATTCTGTGCTTAATTATATGTTTTAATTGTTTAGCTGCAGGGGCATTTGGCAGTCGTTAATACTCGCTCACCAAAAAAAAAAATAAAATAAACTTGAAAGAAGTTGAATCGACCTGAGAAAATAAAATATCATCCAACGAAATGCTTGATATATTGTTACTTTGATAAGTTCAAACAAGTGTGACTCACTATACAACCATTCTATCAATTCTGAACAAAAAACTGCATGGGATTATTATGCTTTTAATCCAAAGAGCTGGGTATTTGGAATTCCTCAAGCCCTTTGTGGTGTCATATTAGCTAGGCCAGTCTCTCATGAAAAGAATGTATTGTTGAATAGAGTTGAGTCCGGATCTCTGCTCCATTGGGTTGATAAAATGGCAGTTGATTTAAAAAGAACCAGCTTGTCTGGAGAAAGGATTAGCAGATTAAGAGACTGCATGTAATTTTTTTTTATGTAATGTAAAGTTACATTTCATAACTAAAAGGGATTAATTAAAACGTTAATAGAAGAAGAGATGTTATTTTTCCAGGGACAAATGCCTCACCACACATATGAACGTTCACTTTAGTTGCTGCTGCCTCGACAGTAGGAAACGAAATGCTATTCTCTGTGAGCAAGAGTTGACACAGAAAAGAGAGACAAGAGGTTTGTGTGGTGGCTCAGCATTTTATTTTCCTGTTGCACTCATCTGGGTTTCAAAACAGAACAAAATTTCCCTGTGCAGCTAGCTATAAATATAAATATATATATAAATATCCACACACACATACATGCTTATTTATCCCACTTGAAGAATGCAGCAAAACTCTTTTGCCTGACATATTTTCTGCTAACATGATGCTTTTCTTCCCTTCTTTCTGTGTTTTGTGCCTGCTTTTGAGTCAGGGATCAGATTCTGCTCCCTGCATGTGCATTTTCAGTGATTTAATAACGATTTTGCACCCGGGGAAGGTGGCCAGGACTGTCCCCGTGCTCTGTCCTGTGGTTTGCAGCAAAGTTGGCCATAAAAGCCCTACCTGAGCCCAGCTTTAGCACTGTTTATATGGAAAAGTTCAAAGTAAATCCCACCAGGAGGAGGTGGCAAGAAGCTGTCAAATTTACTGCCTGTGTCACCAAGTCCCAGCTTGTCTGAAACCCCTGGGCCGGGGCTTTGCTGTTTTGTTCTGCTTTCTTTTCTTCCCTGGGGATGAATTTTTGGCCGCTGAATTTTGGGCTCCCCAGGTTTTCTTTGACGCTTTTGTGAAGGGATCCAGGGCCACTGAGGAGAGCTGGGCTGAGCCCCTGCCCTGGGATGAGGCACCTGCCAGGGCTAAGGGGTTTTAGGGGCAAAGCACCACAGGTGCCCTGCCCTGGGACCCCCAGCCCTGCCCCAGGGCACCTCTTCTCTCCCCTGCCCCCCATCCCAGCTGAAGATGAGCTTCCTCTCAATTAAAAATTAATAATTTTTTCAAAACTCCTACCATAAATCAAAATTCTTCCTTATTTTCAGTGCTTCTCCTCCTATGCAAATTGTGCAGGAGTCTCATCCTCCCTATTAAGGAGCACCACAAATAATCTTTTCTTAGTTCTAGCACCTAAATCTACCTGTGCAATAAATTTTAATTGAGTGTAATAAACTTGTTTCATTACTGCCCCCAACACCTGTGTACAGCTGTGCATTGATGATGCCATATTTGCAGAGAGGAGGAATTTCATTTCACTCTTAAATTCCCCTTCCTTTCACAAAAATTCAGATAACATGGCAATAAACCATCATAAAAAAAACTACAGGCCGTAATAAAAACTACGTGTTGAAATATTTATTTAAGCCAATGCCAAACCTATTTTGAAGTGATAACAAAGTTGAGTTGTTTTATTTTTTTTTGTGTGTGTGTGTGTGTGCCTATCTCCTCCTGGATCACAAGGGAAAACCTTTAATGAGGAATTTTCTTCCCTCCCCTTTCCTCAGCCACTATTTAAACTATGCCCTGAAGTAGGAGGGTTGCTGCTGGTTCTTTGCTAAGAATAGCATCCCACCCATTTCACTGCAGATGTTTCCATTCACTGTACAAATGTTCAATGAATTTTTCAATCCCACCAGATTCCTGGCCTCAACCATGTCAAGAGACAAAGAGCTCCACAGGTTTTTGTCAACTGTACAAAACCCGCTTCTTTCTAAGCTTTTTCAATGTACTGCAATTCACCTTCCCTGCTCCTTTTATTATTTACTCCTATGTTCTCCCATCTGAACAATCTCTTTCAAGAAATTATTCTTTTGAGCACTTTTGCAGGCCTCTAATTATTCCTGTTGTCCATCTCCCAGCTGTTTCTATTTATTCCCTGGCCCCCTTGCTTAGGAGTGACCCATATCACAGGACACTGATATAATATCTTATATTTTCAATATCATGTTCCATAGGAGTTGGTGGGTTTTTCCTACCACTTCACTGGTGTTTTTTTAGCCACTGCTGCAGCCTGAACAGTGATACCATTGAACTGCTCGCTCACAGACCTCTTTTTTCCCCCCCTTTGGCAATAACTTAGACAGATATGGGCTGTCCAAATATTCTTTTGAAGAGTTCCCTCGGAGTTGCCAGCTGGGAATTTCCACCCAGCCCCTCAAGATTTCCCTTTGACTATGCAGGGTTCCATTAAAATCATTCAGAATCCCTTTTTCTGTCTTATTTTTCACTTTTCCTGCCTTATTTTTCACTTTTCCTGCCTTACTTTTCACTTTTCCTGCCTTATTTCTCCACTTTCCCAACTCAGGAGTAAACACATCCAAGCAACTACAAACCCCTGGGCACAGCAGTGATTTTTGAGTTGGCAAAGGAATATTTCCTCCCATCTTGGGGTGCTGTAGGGATGGGAAGGGCTTTTTCCTCCCACCTAAACCACATCAGGGCTTTACCAGTCAGCCCTTGGCTCCTGGGCTTCCTCAGCACCCCTCGCCAGGGACTTTATCCCAAAACTTTCTGGTGTCCATGTAAATTCTGCCACCCAGTCCTGGTGTGATGACCTGCTCCCAGAGATGTGATTTCCCCTCCAGGAGCTGTTTTGTCTCACACCCAGGAGTTCTTTTCCTCAAGTCTATTTTCAATAACCTCCTCCTTCAGCTTTGCCCAATACTTAATTAAGCCTTGCTGATTTGCAGCGTGCAGGGGGAACATCTCCAAAGGGGCAGGTTTCTTATGGAGCAGCTGATTTGAGCAGGATTATCACTTTTTTTTCCCCTTTTCCTCCTGTCAATAGCTCAGTCACATCTTTCCCAATCACAGGTGTGTGCTCAAAGCTCCGTCAGTGCTTCCCTGGAGGAGTTAACAGGGAGATATAGCATTTATTTCTCTGCAATATTGTGCTTTTCCTGAAGTGTTCTTCAAGCCTCCCTCAAGTGCAACAACTCTTTTCCCTCCCAGGCCTGCTGTTCTGGCAAATCTATAAATTCTCTGTGAGTTGTTTGCATCTCTCTGTGCTCTTCAAATCCCCCCTTACCCTTCCTAATTTCCAGCTTGTGCTTAAGCCAGTATTGTTTATATCCCACTCTGCTGACGCCACTGGGGTTGGTTTTTTTCCACTTTCTGCTGATATTTGTCCCATGAAAAGCACAGTCTGATGGATTATTCCCCCTTTTCTAAAGTGCTGCTGAAGCAGAAGGCAGGGATGGCCGAGGGGATCAACAACACACAAAATTGCCTGGCACAAGCCACGTTTGAGGAGCAACAGTACAAATTGGTGGCTTATTCTTAATTAGATTGGCCCTGCCTTTATCACATCACCTGTAGGAGTCAGATTTCTCCCATCTTGGAGCTGGAATAACAGCAGTAACCTCAGGGTTAAAGCTTTCTGCAGCTCCACAGAGCCCCAAGATAAGAATTCAGCATATCCTTGTATCATTTTATGCAAGCCAGACAAGGTGATTTATAAGTTATTCTCCCCGAGCTTCAATTAATTTCACTTAGGACATTTTCACAGTTGTACAATAAATGTTTAAATTAAGACATTTCCCTGCTCCCCACCCTGCTGTGGAATGGAACTGAATATTAACTGGTTATTGGGTGCCATTCATGGCCTGTGCAATTACAGATAAGAACATCGATCTGGCAGAAAAACAAATTGGCTCTTAAAAGAGGGTGGTTGGGATCTGACAGGTTAAGATGATTAGGCATCCCTCTAATGGATTCTGGATATTACTCCTGGCTACAGGCAGGAAGCAGACATCCACCCCACTGCTGGGTACCAGGCACTTCCCTGCCCTCAGCCAGCAAACCCAGCTGGAAAATTACCTGCAGCTTTCCAGTGGTTTGCTCCCCGAATGAACCTTCTTGGTTTGTCCTGGGAGTTTATGATAAAGCAATATTTAAAATGAAAGAGATTGGGGTTTTTTTGTGATATAACCCTCTGATATCAGCTTTTTGTGACATAAGCCTCTCTGGTTTCCAAGTACAAGCTCCAATTCTCAGGCTGGAGAAACCCACCAAGAGATTGCCTCAGGTTTGGGACCTCCAGGATGTCACAACCACAGAGATACCCTTGGAATTCATTTGAAATAAGGAGGACATTGGACTCTGGGATTTTTATTCCCTGATAAAGTATGGAGTAACCAAAATACTAAAAATTTCTGGGGTTTGAATTATCATTATTCTGCCAGCTCATAACTTTAAAAAAAAAAAAAATCGCATGGGTATAAATATAAATATAAAAATCTAAATATAAAAAGTGAGAATCTGCAGCTTTAAGGACAGCAGAGACTTTATAAACTCTTCTTTAGGAGCAGCTCTGCAATGTGGAAGCTCCAGCATGGCCACCAGCAGCTGCACCTTTGGCAGCCACACCAAGGCATTGTTCTCGTTCCTCGGCTCTATTTGGATTTAACCAGACTAAACTATACCCACACTGAGCCTGCACTGGCCAAAGATGTGACCACAACAAAGATTGGGCTGAAAATAACTGATCTATAGCTCTGCCCAGCTCCTGGGTAGGACAATCAATTCCACGCATTTCTTGTCTCCAGAAAGGTCACTCGTCATGTTATTAATGTGCTCCAAACACAGGCTGCAGATTTCCTCTGCAGTTGCTGGCTGGGCTGATTTTTCATTTTCCCACAATGAGGAGATGTTTTCTAAATGTTCTGTCATGGAGCTGTGAGGCTTTTACAGTAAAGGGCTTGAAAAATTAAATGAGAATCGTGTCAGTAATGTCATTGGAAAGAGCTGGGAACGGCGCTCGCGCACTGCCGGTGGTGATTCCATCAGCACTGAGAGCTCCACTTCAACCTGGACACAGTTACCCCCACGTGTGCCTTCAAATCCAAGAGAAAATTGGTCCAAATTGGAAATTCTGGCACATGGAGCAGTGCTTTTCTTGATCTCAGCACTGGGGTTTGGTTTGATGAGTTAATCTCGTACAGGAGGATGTTCTGTCCCCAGCTCAGTGTCCCCTGCTGTCCTCTCACACCCAGCTCTCCCCCAGCCCCTGGGACTGGCAGTACAGTCAGCAAAAAGTTGTGATTTGGGTTTTGGTGAGAGCCCTAATGAAACACGACCTGTCATCGTGTCCCTGTGACAGCAGGGGCTCACCAGCCTCACCCCAGCACATCAGGAATCCAACTCCTCACAGGGACAACCTCGTGGAAAAAACCCAAACAAGGCAGAATTATCATCAAATTGCTGCTTTCCACTGCCTCAGGTTCAGAACTGGGTCTAAAATATTTTCATTTTCTTTTCCAGCTAAATCTTCAAGTATCAGCATCTTGTATGTATGAAAAAAAAACCACAAAAGGCTTGCAATTTTTTTCCCCCACGCTCATATTTTTTAAAAATGAGAAATGCATTTAATGCTTTCTGTTAGGGAAAAGAGGAGATGAAAACAAATGAGGGCGTATGAAAACTAATAATTCTCCATCTCTCCTCTCATTTCATGAACAATCTTGCTCAGAGCTTTGGAAAACCTAATGAAGTTGAAAAGACAAAGAGGTTCTGATTTTTTCCTCCAGATTCCTCCCCTGTGTTGTGAGCCATCTGTAGCTCCACTGAAAGACATTTTCCACTCAGTTAATCCAGAGACTAAACCTTCCCAAACTCTCTCCATGTTTTGTGTTAAGAATCCATTGTGAGATCCTGTTATCGGTGCAGCTTGAGATACTGCAGTGACATAAAATCTTGTAGATAATACAGGCTGAGCTGCATTCAGAAAGCACCTGATAAAACCAGCAGAAATGCAAAAAAAATCCACTTTTTTCACCCAATGACCTCCCCAAATCTGTGTCTTGCTCTTGACTTTTTATGAGCAGTTTGGCTTTAGGTCTGATCCAAAGCCCTTGAAATAATTTGAGAGATTCCTGTTGACCCCACCAAGGCTGACATCAATCCTGGGGACTACAAAGGAGCTGCTGCATCTTTCAAATACAAAGATGAAAATTTGTGCCAAATTCATTTCTTTTCTCACAGGTACAGCTGCCACTTGTACCTTGATTTTTCCATGGTGCTGCTCTGGAAAATGTGTGCAGGGTTTGACCATAAATTCCCATCTTTTCCTCTGTGTAAACTCGTGTTTGATCAGGATCTGGCTCTGCTCTGGGAAAACCAGAGAGGTGATGGGAGCAGGATCAAGCCCTAATGAACACCATTTTTTAAGTCTTTTGGCTTCCCAGTGTGTGCCACCCTAAATAAATGGCTGCTGGTGCTGTAGCAAAACACCCAGAGTGTGGTTTTAGTGCAAGGAAAGGCAGATTATAAATTCTAGCAGTGAAACATGACCGTGATAAAAACCACAAATAGACCCAGAAGGGCTCGTGGCGATTTAAGGCAGATCTGTTAAAATGTGTGCACGATATTACAACTTTGGGATTGTGCTGAGCTGGGCTTTAAAGAGTTTAAATCCCCCCAGAGGGCTCCACCAGCTCGGGTGTCACCTGGATTCCCTGTGACATCAGTCAGGAACCTTTTTGAGGGCCAGCACCTTCAGAACACTCCCACAACACTGCCAGCACCGTGCTCATTCCTTCTTTACTTCAACCCTAAATGAAGCCTGATCGTCCCCACCTTATTTATTTCTTTTAATTGAGCTGCTTCATTTCTACAAAGTAGATGCAGCCCTCCTGAAAGCGCCTCTGTATTGATCAAACCTGACCTATTTTCTTGGTGCAGCCACCCAGCTCCCGTGGCAGCAGCAGCAGCACAAACCTGCTCCATCAATATCCTCCGTTTGCTGCAGCAGGGAGGAGGTGCACGTCCAGGGTCTGAGACCTGTTCACTCATCGATCTGATTAATAAAATCATCAATGGGTGAATTATTATCAATTGCAGGGACAGCTTTTGGGGCACACACGCCCCGTGCTCTCAGCCGCTCGTTTTTCACAGGTTTGAACAGCCAGGATTTACCCTCCCTTTGGTTGGAATTCTGCATATTCAGATGAAAAATGAAGAAATTCAACTTAATAATTGTATTTACCTGTAGAGAATTCTGCACTGCTTAACGCCGTGCCACTTGAGTATTTCAAAAGAGTTTTAAACCAAAACTTTCCCAGGCATCTTGATGAAGAAGAAAATTATGAAGTTTAACAGAACTGGTCACAAACACACCAAGAGACTCAAAACCTCCACAGAAAATTCAGGCTCAGAGTTCAGACCTCTTGAAACATAAGCTTGAGATTTAATGTTTTTCTCCTTATTCCATCCAATGTCCTTTTTTTTTTCCCTTGGGAAAAAGCAAGGAGGAAACTGTACAACTTCACAGCCCTGCTCCAGGCCCCATGGTCATCCCAGCCCCCTTTAATATATTTATTTATTGAAATCCAGCACCCCTATTCTGAGGAACTGAAGCCACCATTCCCTGAGCCACTCTTCCCCCCTCAGGAACGCTCTCGCAGAAATTTGGAATTTATCAGCAGAGATTAATTGAATCCCACCAGTACTGTACATCAAATGGAGGAACAGGGCCCCTATTTATCTCTTAAAGTTCTGAAAATGAAAAACATCTAATCACTGGTTGCCTTTGATGAATGCCTCATTGTTCTCCTCGCCGGAGAGGCATTTCATATGGCACTGGCAATACAGTGCTGCTGGGGAGGGGGCTGCAGCCCGCCTTGGAAAAGTATAATTCCATTTACATCCAACAGAAATATAAAGTTTCCATGATACTGGATTCTTTTTCTCTCTCTTTTTTTTTTTTTTTCCTTCCCTCCCATGGTAAAAAAAAAAAAAATGTTCTTAAGGCGGAGCAAGCAGAAACTAATACAATTAAATACTTTGCTTTGCCTGCCAAGGACATTTGACTGCTACTGTGCTACATCAGGTATGTAATGAAAGGCAAATGACAACGAATCTTAATGTGGTGGGGAGCTGGGGTAACTGTAGTTTTATGTCAGGGATAGCCTGGCAGAGAAAAGCTGCATTGTACCCAGGATTAGCAGAACTGCAGGATTTCATTAATGACCGAACAGCTCTGGAGCAAAACAAAGATAGTTAGGGAGTAAAAGGAGAACATGACCAGAATGTGTGGCACTAATTGGAAATGTATATTATCTTCCCGTGCTGGGGGAGCAGGCTCTGGGTGCTGCCATTGTCATCTGGGCAGTGGCACTGGGCACAAAGGCTGTTCCCAGGTTGGGGCAAAGCTGGAGGAGCAGGCAGCAACAGTTGGGGATGATGGGGTTTGGGGTGGGCTCGTGGAACAGGAAACAACCAGGCTCAGGTGGGGCAGGGCTCCCATCTCCAGCTCCTCACCCTCCTCCTAGAAGGGGCAGCCTCAGCAGGTTCCTCACCCAGACTGGATTTCTGCCTGAAACACCCATCCCTCCCTCCCTGCCCAGACTGGAAATGACAAAACAGAGCGGCCTTTCAGAGCAGAAAATGAAATTTGCTCCTGGACAGCTTCATTTTTCTCCAGAGTCAGCAGCAGCAACACTTTCTCCCAGGCAGCGTCACTTCCAGTAAGTCATCACTTCCATTTGCAAAGCAAACTGGAATACTGGAAACTGGAAAACGACAGCTCTGCCCATGCAGAGATGGTGCAAATTCGATTAAAAGCAGCAGGAATTGCTGCACTGCTCATTCTGTACCCAGCTTTGTGTTGGTCACATTGCTCAGCCCTTATTTCTCACAATTCCTCATTCTTCTTCCAAGAAATCAGAGCTTTTTAATATTTTTATAAATATCTACAGAATACACAAGTTGTCTGCAGTCATATGCAGCAGCTTTTTGCTCAGGACAGTGAGAAAAATAAAAGTGGAAGGATAAAAATCCCCCTTTTTCCTGCAAACCCTGCAGTTCTTAACGGGACAGACTCTCCCTGTACACTCAGCTCCTGTTGCAGGGCTTGGGGCTGTGATATTTACACCCACTCAGATGCTTTTTTTACATGGTCAAAGTGGTGTAAAACAGCTCAAGTCAAATGACAATTAAGCTTATTACTTGAGACAGCTTTTTTTTTTTTTAAGGAAAAAAACCCCAAACTGCTTGCCCTTGACCACTAGGCAGAAGGGAGGGGGAAGGGAGGGAGAGAGGGAGGGAGGGAAGAGAGACTCCTTAAGACAATTTTGAAACAGTCCAGTACTTCCCTGATCACTTTGCAAAGTTGAAATATGATTACAACCTTTTTGCATACAGAAAGGACCCATTTAAATGAAAAATTAGCTGCCTTAACAGGTCAAGCACACAGTTACATTAATGTTGTGTAGAACAATAAATCAACTTCGATCCCCAATTGAAAAAATGCTAATTTAGCCCAGCGATTCACTGATTGTACTTCCCCCCGTGGATGGAAATCTTTTCTTTTATATTTTTCCCCCCCTCTTTTTTTTTTTTTTTTATTTTTATTCAACACCAGGCAGCGATTTGCCAGCCCTCCTAATGGCGCTCTCGCAGACTATCAGCATTTCAGTGGAATTCTGATCATGGTTTTAATATTCCATGCAGCTTTGCCCCCTCTGATTTCATGCTGAAACATTAACAAGAGCTGACACTGGAGATTAGAAGCAGACAGCTGGAATGCCAGGTCTTTGTTGCAGCATGGACATGAGCCAACATCGTTCAACCGCAGCCAAGAGGGACCTGGGAAAGTCTTCTTAAGAAGGGGAGGTGGGAGAGGGGCAGACAAGGTAGTTTACTGAAGGGCATATACAAGTAGATAATTGCAGAGCCCTTTCATCTCTTAAAGCCAAATTCTAATCAATCCCGGTTTATTAAGAGGGTCATTAAAGGTAAAATTAAAGGGGGGAGGAAGAAAAATCGCCATTAAGCTCGGCGAGCATGAAAGTTCAGAGCAGAAAGCGACTGCACGGCCACAGCCACCTCTAATTTGGCTGCTTGTTGTTTGCAGTGGTGCTGGTTGGAAATGCAGTGCTGGTCTCCTTTAAAAAAAAAAAAAAATTTAATCCACTTAGTTCCAGGTGAATAAATTGAGAAATAAAACTGGATTTATGTGCTGGTGCAGTGTGTGAACTGTAAATTCCCAGGCAAAAAGGAGGAGGTAGTATAACACAACATTCTTGTGGCTAATAAATTGTTTCCCGAGAAGAGAGACCTAATAAAGAGACATAATTTCATCCAAACCATGGGCAACTCTTACTCTTCATCTGTTCTTCAGGGAGGAGCTTGGGGAGGGGACAGCAGATGCTCCATGGCAATGCTAGGTGGGTTTTGAGGCTGTTTTGGGTTGGTTCTTTTGAAGAGGAACTTCTGAAGTTCCAGTTTTGTGGTGTATATATGGATATAATGTGCATTGACATACATGTAGAGTGTGTATATATACACTATATAGAGAGAATATAAATAATAAATATAAAAAAGATATGTAAATAAATAGTGCAGATACTCAGACAAACCTGGGGTAAATCAGTCAAGAAAGGAATTTCAGATGAAGGCAGCACGGGGGGAAGCAGCTTAGCACTGAAAATGACACCTGGGAAAGCCCGAGGACCACAGTGTTTATCACATCACCCAGAACCTTGCGGCTTAAAAATCAGGATCAGATAAAATCCTGATCCAATCCCACTGTCCCCTCCACTCCAGCCCCCTTGTGCTCAGGGAAAGGAGTTCCCCAGCTTGGGGACCTTTCCAGGCTGGGATCTGGAGTGATTCATGTGCTGACTGGCCTTTTATTTACCTATTTAATAATTCCCATCTGCCCCTCTCACCAGCCCTTCCTCCTTCCCTGCCTCTTCCATCTTAGAGATGTGCCGAATAATAAACAAAGGGCAAATATTTGCACTAATAATCAGAAGGTGATCTAAATATTGGACTCCAAATCTCAGCAAAGAGTGGATGAATGGAAAGCATTTAATGCTTTCCCCTTCTACACATCTTTCCACCAAAGGCATGAAACGACTTCCTGAAAATGATTTACAATTACCTCGTGCCTCCTTTGATTTCTGTAGCAGCCCGGAACAAGGCTCTGAACTCGGCCCAGATTTTAAAATCTCACTGTTAATTATTAATCCTCACAACAGCACCCAGGCAGGGCAGGAATCCAGGCAGAATTGGGGCTGCTGGGGAAACTGAGGCACGGGGAGCAAGGATGCAGTTCGTGCTCCAGTGATGGAGAAAGCCCAGGATTAACCTGGAAAAACCAATCTGGAGGTGAGGAAGAGCAGGGCAGTCCCCACAGGTGAATTTGAGGCTGAAATCTGAGTTTACATCGGGCTGTGGGGGCAGTGAGGAGCCCAGCCACACCTGCTGTGAGAGGCACTTTATTGACCCACCAGGAGCTTCTTCTCCTGGGTGATCACTCTCACTTGAGGGGAAAAAAAAAAAAGGAAAAGTGCTCTTTATTTCTATTTGGAGTTTGCCTGGCTCGGTAATAGGCTTTTATGCTTATCTCTAGTAGATTAAATGGCCTTTTGGTATCTCCTGAGCGTACAGGGCAGTGCCAGCACGGAGTAATCGAGCCATCTCTGCCCATCCTGCTTCCTAAAGAAACTCTTCTTTCAGTCTGCCGCTGAGGCACGCTATCTTCACCCCTGAAACCTCTTCAGAAAGCAAGGCTGATATCAGGATTACAGCCTGGCATGGGGTGGAAATGCCCTTCCTCTGCCCACACTCTGCCTCCTCCAAGGCTGCATGGGAGCTCCAGCCAAAGCCTCAGTGCCATCTGCACTGAGCTGTGTCTGCTCTCATCCCCCCAACTTTTCCAAGCTCTCTTCCAGGATTTTGTACCCCTGGTTTGCACTCCTGGGCTGTGATTTATTGGTTTGAGTTTACCACAGCAGGGTTTGCCTGCAGGGAATATCTGCCCCATTTATATATATATATGCACAAATATATATATATATGTATTTGTATACATTAAAACACAGGAACAAGGACAAACCAGAAATCTGTCAGCACAGACACACTGGTGATACTCCATGCCAGAAAATGCCTACTTAACAGCCACATCAAGATCTAAAATTTGCCATAAAGTTAATAAAAAGCTCAGGTATGACAGCTCCAGGCCTCGCTGTCACACCTGAACTTGCCAGCTCAGCTCTGCCAAAGCTGCTCCATTTCTTGCCTCCCTTCAGGACCCTTTTTTATCTCTCTGTTTGATCTCCCTTTCCTCTGGCATTATCCTCTCCCCAGGCTGGTTTTTGGTAGTGCAGCCCCCTGTTTTGGGATCCTCAGGGGGAATGTTTTGCTATGTAAATGCAAACACTGTCCCTGCGTGGTGCCTCCTGTTGTTCCTGCTTTCCTTTTGCTAATTGATTTGTTCTTGTCTAGACTTGAGCTCATTACAAGGAGCACTAAAGGCTCAGCATCATTTATTTCATGGCTAAGTCAATCTGAGCTCGAGTGCTGGGGCTCTAGATTGGATAAGGAACAGGTTCCTGCAGATGGAAATGGCCTGGGAAGGGAAAATAAAAGCTGAACCAGGTAATGAACGGAAATGGAATGGCCATCATCGAATCCACGGATACCATTGACCTTTCTCAGATTTACATCATTATCTAAAGTTCACCAGAGACCTTCCATGCTTGTTATCATTATCCCTCATTAGAAGTCACTCTAGAAGCATTAACAAGCTTCTGAAATGCTCGGCTAATTGCTCTAATAAGGCAATATCAATACTAAGCCATAGTTCCCATGATTAGATAGAGGCGGGGACCCTTCAGGCTTTGCCTCCTTGGGTTTAAATGCTGGGCTGGGGGCCTGAGGGAGGAAAGAAAAAGGATTTCCTTGGAGAATGGAGCACTTGGAGTGGACATAAAATGCTCTGATGTTGCAGAGTGCAGCTGTATTTTCAACAACTGGGGCTACACTGTTCCAGTCAACAGAGGAGGTGGGCAGTTCTCCACCCAGGGCAGTTTGGGCACGTGGGAGTCTCCAAATTTAGGCAGGTGAGCTTCCAAAACAAACCCTTCCTCCCTCAGACAATTGCACGAAACAGGGAAACCACATCCATACCCTTGTCTGGGCTTGGTGCTCAGCCAGCATAAAGCTTTATTCCAGCAGGAGCTGATTCACTCCAGGGCAGCAGTGGGACAGGGGCATTTTTGGGACATGGACACTTACAGCAATGGGGCATCCCATGGAACTGCCAAAAAACCATCAAAATTTGACTTTGCAGCCACTTCTCCTGAAGGGTCCTGCCTTCTGTGGTGAAAATAGGAGTGCACACAATCAGCTCATGTCCCTCTCCTGTCAGATGAATCATTTTATTAAATTTCCTGGCCTGACCTTGTCTGCTGGGAGAGAAAGGAGGGCAGAACCAGGCCAGGAGAGAGCAGCCCCTCCTCTTTAATGGCAGCAGTGACTC
This sequence comes from Passer montanus, assembly GCF_014805655.1. Lineage (NCBI taxonomy): Eukaryota > Metazoa > Chordata > Aves > Passeriformes > Passeridae > Passer > Passer montanus. Next base: position 2,868,000 of record NW_024369596.1, read on the forward strand.
AGCCCCATTATGGGGACAAACCCTCCCTATTTCAGCAAATCCAAGAGTTCCACGAGCTGGACATTTCCTGGTTTACCTCCTCCTCCAGGGACTGGTGAGCAATCAGATTATTTCTCTGAGAAGCATCAAAGCGAGCGAGAAAGCTCCAGGACAGACCTTGGTTCTTGCAGAAATGACTGCAAAAGGGTGAGGAGCTGAACCTGCTGGGAAGGAACGGTGACCCTACAAACCTGCAGGGCTGGCTGGCACAGGGACCCTTCTCCCCTCTCCGTGGGGGCCAAACCTTCATCTTTTCCAGCAGATTCCGCAATGAATCCCATCTTTCCCGAGACAAATCTGCAGCCCATATAAACCAGGAACAATAGGGCCCTCCCAAAATAGCCTGGGTTTCATAACAGCCCCAGCACTGAGCTATTGTCAGGCAGGGCTATTGTATGGGGCCATGGCAGAACATTTGGCTCCAATACTCAGCAGCGAGGGCCTGGTGCATTCTCAAAAATGCCACGGCATCAGTTTTCACTCAGGGATGGTGTTTGCTCGGCAGATAATAGCAGATAATTCCTCCAGCCCTCCTGACAGCTTCAGCTGACCAACAGATCCCAGTTCAGCTTCTGGTCCAATGAAAAGAGGATTTTAATTTATTTTTTTTTTACCCCCCCCCCCCCCTCCGTTTGTGTTTGTCAAATCTCTGTTAGTAATTGTAGGGGAAGAAGAAACAGTAAATAAGATGATGGGCTGAGGGTCGTGTTGGGTAATAATGAACTTGAAATAAATGGAAAAGGAGCTGGTTTTTAAAAATTAAATAATGAAAATTAAGTATTTTTGGGGTTTTTTTAGGGGTTTATCACTTTTGAATGGTTTTTTAACGCAGGTGATTTTCTATTAATACCTTTAATTTCAGCTTCTACATTTTATAGCAGCATTTTTGTGGCCATAACCCCAAAATTAATTAGCAATTCCTTCCTAGACAACAGATCTGCCCGGAGTTCAGCCTGGCAGCATTTTAAAGGTGCACAGGGAGGAATTGCATCACTTTTGGGGAAATTGGGATGAGCTCAGAGGATGGGGTGCTGCTGAATGTGATTTATACACGAACCCAGTGGCTTCCACTGCCTAAAAACAGGAGCCTGGAACTGAAGCCATCAAAAGGCTCAGTGCCCACAGATTTCAGTGACTTTGGATTAACCCCCATGCTTTTAATTACCAGAGGCAAAAGAACATCATTTTACCTTCCCAATAATCCCAAACCTTGCTTGCAGCTATTTAACAAAGCAAAAATAATCTCCTGGAGCTTTTTGTTTGTGGCTCACCCCAGCCCAGTGCCCGTGGAGTGGATTATTCTGCTGCTGACCCTGTTTGTGCAGCCCCATTCTGGAAGTGAAATAGTTACCAAACTATTTAAACTATTGTGTGTGGGTGGGGAGGATCAAACCAGCATTTTTGTTCATCAATTCAGATTAAAAATTTAATTTCATGCTACAATGAACCCATACAGAGTTATATCTATTAAGGTCACCTATTTCTTGTACTCCAGCTTGCTTTAGGTATTGATGACTGCAGAAACTCTTTAGAAGATAAGAATCACAGCTCCAGCCTTCTCAGCTCTCACAGTTTTAATGTGAGACACAATTTTCCTGACTCTAAAATACCTTGGACTTTATGTTTGAGAGCAAGGAGGAAAAAAAAAATGGAACTCACTCTCTCTTTCTCTCTCCCTCTCAGTTGCTGCCTGGAATTTTTAAATAACAGAGATCTGGCTTTAATTGAGGCTTTCATTGTTTGAAAAGGAGCTACAAGTATTTCTAAACTAAAATATTTGCATAGTTTCTTGCTCTCTCTGCGAAATGCTGAGAGGTGCTGGACGTCTCTCTGAACTGTCCCTTCTGGAGAACACAATTCCTGTCCTGTTACTGCGAGAGAAAAGATTTGTAGAAAGGTCTTCTGAATACATATTTAACATCTAAATGTTTTCCTTGCTATCTTTGGGCCAAGTCCTTATTGGATTGTTACTCAAACAAAACTCCCATTCATGTCAAAGCAAGCCAGCCTTTCATTAGCTCAGGAATTTAGCAAATTTGTGGTTAGTGCATCCAGAAATTGGTAGCGTTTAATTGATCACATAAAATAATTTTTAAAGAGGGATTTTCAGCACCAAAACAAAGATGTGTGGCCATTTGGAAATGCTTCAGAATAAACTCAGTGGTTTAGCCAGTCTTGGTTTGGTTGGGGTTTTTTTTAATCATTGGCTCTCAAATGCTCATTCCTGGGTTTGTCCCAGGGATCTGAGGATCAGGAGGTGATTTTTGGTGCAGCCATCCCAATTTTCACCATGAAGAACAGTCCTGACAATAAAATCCAATCAAGCCTAGGGTTTTTTGGTTGTTTTTTTTTTTTTGAAGGCAGGTATTTCTATCATCTTCATGCCAAAAAAAGTATGAAATATCCCCAAAATTGCCCATGAATTTGTCTGTAACTCTCAATTTTATTTGGATTTATTCTGAGTCTCCCAGAACAGGATCTCACCCAGCTCAGGCACAATTTACCCGACAAATCCCCACTGTCCTTTCTTCCTTGTTACCCTCTAGGTGTGAACAGATACTCAGTTCAATTATCTTTTTCTTTCCCAATAATTTTCCGTTGGCTGGCCCTGAAATGACTGCTCAGTGATTCTCCACTTCCTGCACTTCACAGCTCCTCTCCACAACATTTTTGGGAGCTCAGCATCACTCCTGCCCTTTCAGAGACATCCCTTCCCCATGTTCTCAGAGTGAGCAGCACTGAGATTGCACCAAGCACTGTGCAAATATTACAATTCTATCAGGCCAATCACCATTTCAGGCATTTAATTTTCCAGCAATTTTTTTTTTTTTTTAAATCTGCTAAAAGAGGCACTGCTGAGATTTTTCACCGTCATCACTCTTCCTCCACTGCACAAATCAACTTTTCCCTTGCCTCAAATGAGTTTGCAGTCAAATGTTGAGTCATGGTGAACTGCAAACGGTTCCTTGAAATTAAAAAATTAAAGGATTACATGACTAGACAGCCAGAAGTGGCTTATCAGCCACTGGAGCAGACAAAGCAAGGAATTAAAAGGACAGCACCAGTCCAGCCAGGCTTGCCTTAAGGTAGCAGGGCCTGAAAGTTTGATTTGTGGGACAGGCAGCACCTTGCAAGTGAAATTTTCAGGTGCCAGCAGTGGAGAGGGAAAGGGAGAATGACCCAGTTCAAACTCCACTTGGAGTAAAACTCCTGTCCAAGGAGCAGCCTGGCTGCCTGGAGCAGAGCTTTTGCCTTGACACCTTCTCTTGAACACTGCCCATTGTTACCTTCCCCCTTTTCCAGAGCAATAATCTGAATTTCAACAGAACAGGGATGCTAATTATTAATATGATAAATATGGCAGTTAAATTACATTAATTAAATTAAATAAACAATTTGACTTTAGACTCTGCTGCCATTTAACTATAACTGAAGTCAAAATATAATCCTGAAAGCCTCCAGAATGAATCTGCAGTATTCTTTCTGTGACTGTTTTCATTGTTTGGAAACAATTAAATCTCAGGAAGCAATTACAGTGAACTGAGCGGCTGCTGTAGCAGGCAGGTAATGGAATGTTCAGGTGGTGATGAGCTCTTTTCACATAAAAAGCCTGAGTTTAGGAGTTATTCATCTCAGCTGAGCAAGGCTTGCTTAATCCATGTCATTGTCCAGACCAGAATTCTAAATGCCTGGACAGCTGAAATAAAAATTCAGTACCAGTTTCTGGACAGTTTGACACCGAAGACTTGGTGTTGATATAGAAAAGGGAAATAGAAATTATTTAGAGGGAGGAAAAAGTCCCAGGTGGAAGAGATGCTCGTCTTTTCTGGTTGGGGTTTAGGCTAAAGAGGGCCAGGCCAGACCCAGCACACACCAGGCCTTGTTCTACATTGTTTTCCCAGGATCTGATCCATCCAAAAACCCATTCCAGCAGCTTCAAAGGCACCAGAGAATATGAGGTTCCAGCCTGTCCTGTTTTCCCCTCACTAAATATTAACTCCTGCCGTGAAGAACCATGGTTCCTATGCCAGCCCTGTGCAGGGAGGCACTGCCAGCTCTCCTGGCTCTTCCCAGTCCTTCTCCAGGGGAATGAGGAACACATTCCCTGTGGGAATCCGCCCCTCACTTCCCTTTTTCCAACCCTCCTTTAAAGAAAAGCCCTCCTGCTTGTGCTGAGCATCCTTCCTTTTGATGTTGTCCTTCTCAGCTTACCTGCAGCACGATTAAATAGAAATTACCATTAAATAGAAATTACCTTTTCTCCCACAGGCAGACAAACCCATCCTTGCTGTAAATCACTTTTTTGGGGAGGGTTATTTATTCCCTTTGGCCTCCCTGCATGAAGTGATCTCTGGGTTCCCCCATTCCCATGATGAAGCTGACACACCCCAGCGTGGCAAATGGTGCCACAGGATCCAGGGCAGCTCCTGGGAGGCCCACCAGGCGCTGCCATCCTGCCATGAGCCATCCCAGCTGCTGGAGGGATCCCTGCAGATCCCCCTGTGCAACCTCAGCACTGAAAATATCTCCCCCAGTTTGTAGACAAGGCAGCTCTTCCAGAGACTGTTCTGAGGAAAATCCCACTGGAGCTGCTGGTGACACCGACACCCTGCAGCTCCCAGGGCAGGGGACAAAAGCCACATCTGCTGCCACAGGCTGGACAGGGACCCAGCACTGGGCAGGGGCTGCACTGAACCGGGACAGAACCAGGTGGGCTGGGCTGCCTGCTCAGGGGACAGGGACCTGGGATGTGCACGGGGACGGGGTGGGGCAGGGACACGGGGAAAAGTGTAGGGACATGGAAAGGTGTAGGGACATGGAATGGTGTAGGGACATGGAAAGGTGTGGGCACATGGAAAGGTGTAGAGAAATGGAGGGAAAGGTGTAGGGACATGGGGGAAAGGTGTAGGGACGTGGAATGGTGTAGGGACATGGGGGGAAAGATGTAGGGACATGGAATGGTGTAGGGACATGGAGGAAAGGTGTAGGGACAGGGAAAGGTGTAGGGACATGGGGAAAGGTACAGGGACATGGAAAGGTGTAGGGACATGGGGGAAAGGTGTGGGGACATGGAAGGGTGTAGGGACATGGAAAGGTGTAGGGACACTGGGAAAAGGTGTAGGGACATGGAAAGGTGTAGGGACACAGGGAGAAAGGTGTAGGGACACTTGGGAAAGGTGTAGGGACATGGAAAGGTATAGAGAAGTGGAGGGAAAGGTGTAGGGACATGGGGGGAAAGATGTAGGGACATGGAAGGTTTGGGGACATGGAAAGGTGTAGGGACACAGGGGGAAAGGTGTGGGGACATGGGGGAAAGGTGTGGGGACACAGGGGGAAAAGGTACAGGGACACAGGGGAATGGTGTAGGGACATGGAGGGAAAGGTGTAGGGACACAGAGGGGAAGGTGTAGGGACATGGAAAGGTGTAGGGACACAGGGGGAAAAGGTACAGGGACACAAGGGGAAAGGTGTAGGGACATGGAAAGGTGTAGGAACATGGAAAGGTGTAGGGACATGGAGGGGTTTCCAGAGGTTTTAGTCCCATAAACTTTCCTGTGACTAAAAATCATCCCAGATGAGCGATGACACCAGGAATACACTGTGGAGGAACCTGCCAACAACAACCCCTTGGGCTGAAAAGCACCAGAATCCCTTGGGCACATCCATAATTTGTCAATATTGCACATTGCTGCCCTGCCTTGCTCATCCTCTGGGCCTTGTTTCAGCTCCTCCTTGCTGAGCAACGTTGGGTTTCTCTTGGACAACAGAATAATGAAGGTCAGGGGTTTTATTTGCCTGCCCTCCACCTGCCTTCAAGTGGCTGATGAAAGTTCCCTCGAGCTTCACCTTGACCTTGGCTTGTCCTGCACATTTTTTAACTGTGGGTAATTATTTTCAACCCTTTGGGTTATGCTGAATCTCGTGAAGGGAACCTCCAAGAAAGGCGAGGGCTGATTTCTACCTTGAATAATGAAGAAAACCACCCCAATTTGTAAGAACACGGAGCTTCCTCCCACAGATTATTTCGATTTTATTCTTCAGTGATGTCCCTCTGCTGCTGTTAGGCATGTAAATTTGAGCTAGAACATCCATCTAATGCCTGTGATAAATTCAGCTATCTCGACTTCAGTGCAGTGCTGCTGTCCCTGAGCATCTCCTTGCAGCTCAGGAATTTGTACTGCTCTGCAGGAGGGTTAATGATAAGAAATATTCAATAGCTGGCCACGAACTTTTAGGAAAAAATCCACTATTGTTTTGAATCTTCCATCCTGCACCTGAGAGAGCAGAATGAAACACTCCTTTTAAAAATCTCTGCCATTTTCCATTTCTCTCCCTTGCTGGTTCTGTTTCACTGGCGGATAAAGGGAGCACAGCTCACTCCATTTGCAGTTTTTAACAGGCTGCCTCTTGCAATATTCATGTCATACCTCTTTTCATATTTTTTAAGGGAAAGGAGTGAAAAACTGAGCTGGGGTAAGACATTTGAAATGATTTTTTGAAAGAAGAGAGTGTTGGAAGGCTTCTGATATTTCCCCTTGAATCTTGTTGCTCCTGTCCTACAGGCAGGTCTATAAAACCTGTAAAGCATTTTTAAAAATAACAACACTGTGGGCTGCTTTGGGCAGGGAGGGGTTAGGGGAGAGAACACAACTTTCTTTGAAGGTGGAAAACTCGAGTTGTGCCTGTTGTTACCTGTCTGCACATCCATCCCTTGTGCAGAGTGGATTATCCTGACCTTTTCTGCATTCTGTGCTGATTATCCAGCATTTCCCTTCCTCTGCTGCCTGTGTGGGAAAGGGCTGGGATAGGCAGTCACTCAAACTGCAGAATAATGAAAAGGTCACCCCAGCAGCAGCCTCACTTCAGGCAGCACATTTTTGGTACCTCATCTTCGTGAGAGAGACCGTAATGAGGTCAGAAATCAGCACCGAAGGAAGGGCTGGGACAGGAAACCAAATATCCAAGATATGCTGCAGTCCTGAAATCTTTCAGAGCTTTGATGGCCAGGGCAGAGAATCTGGTTCACAGCCCTGGTTTGTGCTGAGGATGTGGCTCTCAAAGAATCAAATGAGAAGCAAAACTGAGCAAATTCTGCTGGGTGTGTTCAAAAATATCAATTTTCCTCTGGCAGGAAGAGAAAGGGAAGCAGAACTCGGGGCTGGCTTAATTACAGCAGCCAACAGGGCTGGGGGGTTTGTCACAAATTGCTAAAATATTCCTGGGATAGAAGCACAGGTTGTTGGGAGATAAAAAAGCAGCTCCCCCGTGCCCCTCTGCAAGGTGAGGCCAGGAGGGTGGGACATGGCTGCTCCTTTAATTAGGAATTGTAATATGGGATGTGCAGGACCCTGCACAAGGAGCAGGGTCACCAACACTTCATGTCCAGCACGTCCATCTGCCAAGGAACATCAATAATTACATGCTCAGGTGGCTGGTGGCTGAAGCTTGTGGCTGAAGGAATTCGTGGAGGAACCTGCCAACAACAACCCCTTGGGCTGAAAACCCCAGAATCCCTTGGACACATCTACAATTTATCAACATTCCACACTGCAGCCCTGCCTTGCTCATGCTCTGGGCCTTGTTTCAGCTGCCTCGTCCCCTTCACAGCTCCCTCTTCATCCTCTCACTCTTGTCTCCTGGTTTCCTTCTCCTTAGCAGGGAATCCCAGTATGGTTTGGGTGGAAGGAACTTTCAAGATGATCCTTTTTTTTATTTTTTACCACTATCTCAGGTTGCTCCAAACCCTATCCAAGCTGCTCTTGGACTCTCCCAGGGATCCGGGGGTATCCACAGCTTCTCTGGGCATTTCACAGGTGATGTGTTAAATACTAAATCTGGCTCCCATCCCTCCTCTGAGCAGAAATTCCCAGTTCCTCTCTGCTCCACAAGAGCTCTGGGCTGGCTCCAATCCTGGATGCTGATCCCCAACACGGTGTAATAACCCTCCCTAAAATGCACCAGGCCCTTTCCCATGTCGAGGAAAAATAAATTAAAAGAAAAGAAAGAGAAGTGAAAAGTATAAAGGGGATTTCATGGGATTTGAGTGCCAAACTCCAACAGGCTCTTCTGAAAATCCCAGCTTAAAGCAATAGATTTGTGTTCTTGCATTTCTTTCTCCTGATGTCAGTAATAACGATTCCTGAATTAGTTTAAAGATCTCACATATTGCTCCAGGTTTTGTTTGTTCATTTATTTTCTGTGTTTTATGCTCAAAAAGTTAATAAAGGGAAAATTCCTCTGCAAAAGAATGGAGGAAAGAAAAGATAAAATCAGAAATAAAGGGCTGAATTTTCATCCCCTTTAAATCCACGGCTGATAATTGAAGAGGAAAGCTGTTTTAAATGAAGGATCTATTGGAAAGATTCTGTTTCTGTGTCCCCACTTACAGCCTGTATGTTCCAGAAACAGGTTCAAGTGCAGGGCTCTGGCAAAGGCCGAGCTTAAAATTCAGCACAGGCTTCAAGTCCATTCACTTCGATGTGACTTTTTTATTGGGTAAAACCTAAGCCTGAGTCAAGGTCAGCGGAGTTAAAATTAAGTCTGGAGCAAAGCATTTGCTGGAGTGCTTTGCCTGGTCAGAGCTTTTATTGCTCAGCCTGGTCCAGGAGGAGGCTGGGAAGACACAAAATGTGCTGCATTTTCCCCATAAAAAGCTCCAGAGACCCCCTGAAGTTTTCAAGTCAAATGATCACTGAAAGGACTATGAGCTGTACTCTGAATTTCACTGGGATGAGACATCCAGGAACTGAGAGCTCCCTGCTTTGTCTGGGGGATCTGATTCATCCTGAGCTGTCCCTCTCACCCTTGGCCATCACTGCAGCATCTGGGCTGGTGCCACTTCCAGTTTTCACTCTTGGATTACAAGAGGGATGAAAACGAAACAAGCCCTAAAACCACACCAGAGGCTCTGGGTTCGGTGTGTCAGCCTTTGATTCAAAGGGAGAGTTTCCAAAAAACCAGCAAGGAATTTCCCTGTGGGGTTTTTTTCAGTCCACTTGAAGAGAGCCAAGACCTCAGGAGGCAGCACAGTTAAACCAGCAGTTAAACCACAGTCCTGGCCACCAGCTCAGCCCTAAGCTTGCCCTTCCTGAATCCCTCTGGGACCTTCCCAGCTCCGGGGTCACGCCTGAACCCCCAAATCCCTGTTGGCTCCTGATCCTCAGGGTGCCCTGGGAATGTCCGGCCACTCCTTCACCTGAGGGTTTCAGGGAGGTGCCCACCCTTCCTGCTCCACAAGCCCCTGAATGATCAAAAATGCAGCCAGGGGTCCGAATAATAAAAACTCCCAGTGTGTTATTAGTGCTGTCAATTTAGCCAGGGATGTTATGGCACGTGTGTCACTGAGAGAGACAGAAGCTATTATTGAAATGAGATTAGAAGCGTTTTGAAACATCAACAGTGGCATTATAGTTGGTAACATTTCCATCTAAAATAGATGACATTGATGCTATACAATCAACAATGCCACTGGGAATACAATATAGAACTGAAGACTAGATTGTTTTACTCTATATTGATTTTCCCTTAGTACTTTTTGATTAACTGTCAAATCAATTAGCTCTCCCCACCCAAACATAATATTTTTTGATGTCCCCCCTCAGAAACTCCCTGTTCAAGAGCAAACAGCCCAGAGGAGCTCAAGTGCTCCAAAGTGCTCCGGAACAGAGGATTTGCAGGCAGAGATAAGTCCCCACAGCGAGCCTGCTTCTCCTCATCCTGCTGGAGTCCAGCCATGTTTTTATTGAATCAGGTTCTGAAGCTGTCTAAGGCACTGAGGGATCTGATTATAGCCTTGCCATGATGTCCTTTTAAAATAAAATGCGTGGCATTTTCACAGTGACATAATGTTCCTTTGTCTCAGCACAGACAGCGTGGCTACAAGTTTTTCACCAGCTTGGCCTTCCATATTATAAATCTATAAATCCATCCATCCTTCCATCCATCCATCCATCCATCCATCCATCCATCCATCCATCCATCATCATTTCCCAGTCTCTACACAGCCACACACCTTGATAATTTTATCTTTATCCCACAAAAGCCCCACAGAAGCTGTAGGAAAATGTTACTAAAGGTGGGCATTGAGGAGAATCAGTGAGACACCAGGGAATTTGCCCAAAGTCACAAGCAGTCCCCAAATCCAGCTGGTTTGCCCAATTACAAGCCCCACACCTGGATTTCACAGACTCACCAGGTTGGAAGAGACCTTCAAGATCATCGAATCCAACCCAGTCCCAACAGCTCAACCCAACCCTGGCACCCCGTGCCACATCCAGGCTTTGTTAAACACCCCCAGGGATGGTGACTGCACCACCTCCCCGGGCAGCCATTCCAGAACTTTATCACCTTTCTGGGAAAAACTTCTTCCTGATATCCAGCCTGTGTTTCCCTTGGTGCAGCTGGAGGCTGTGTGCTCTGGTTGTGTCAGTGCCTGGAGAAAGAGACAATCACAGGGCAGGGAAGTGTCTGGGACCCATCCTGGGTAATTCCCAATTCACAATTCCCAATTCCCAGCTCTGTGCCCGCGTGTCCCTCATGACCAAGGCCTTGGGACAGCACACGATAAATAAAGATTAATAAAGACTCTAATAAAGACTTCCCCTGTTCCACTAAAATCCAGATCACCCACCCAACTCTACAAGACTCCTGCCTGCTCCCCAGACCCCTCAGGAGGGACGAGGATCCCGATCCAAGCCCAAGCTGCCCCAGTGCTGGGCGCAGGAGCCACAGTGGAACCAGCTGCTGCCGCCACGCCGCCAGCCAAGACTCTCATTTGTTTTGGCTGGCGCTGAAGAATCAGCTTAGGCATCTCTGAGAACAAAATGGTGCATGGAACCGGGCCAAGCTGCAAAAGATAAGAAGCAATAAGAGTCGCAACAGATTATTTGTCTGGTAAAACAGAAGGAGAATTCTATCGGGGGAGAAAACGCGAGCGGATCCCGGTCCGGTGCTGCGAGCAGAAGTTCTGTTTGTGCAGCTCCTCTCGGGCTGCTGGGCTGCTGCTGCTCCTGGGGAATAACAAATTGCTGCTGCCGAAGAGCAGTGGCAGAGGAGAGGTGATTTCTGCAGAGTGCTGGGGAGAGGAAGGCTCTGCAGTGACATGGCAACGCTGCCGGCGGGGCTGGAGGGGAGGGATGCGAAGATTCAGCCAGAACAAACTCCAGGAGCAAGGGCATAAAACAACTGCTGTGCCCTCCTGTGGGGCTGGGAAGGGAGTTGGGTTGGAGATCAGCCACAGCCTTCCCCAGGTGATTCTCAGCCAGGCAATGGATCTCTCTGGAACTGGACAGGTAAATCTGACCAGCTCCTCGTGTGTTTCAAATGGGTTGGGCCCATTTTCTCTGTGGCTTTTGCAGAGGGGAAAAGAGCAGGGAATGTAAGTGAGGAGGGATGAAACCAAACAGATCACAGAGCCCCAGCGTGGTTTGGGTCAGAAGGGACCACCCATTTTCTCTGTGGCTTTTGCAGAGGAGGGGAAAAGAGCAGGGAATGTAAGTGAGGAGGGATGCAACCAAACAGATCACAGAGCCCCAGCGTGGTTTGGGTCAGAAGGGACCTCAAAGCTCATCCAGTTCCACCCTGACACCTCCCACTGTCCCAGGTGCTCCAAGCCCCATCCAACCTGGCCTTGGGCACTTCCAGGGATGGAGCAGCCCCAGCTCCTCTGGGCACCCTGTGCCAGAGCCTGCCAACCCTCCCAGGGAGGAATTTATTCCCAATATCCCATCTAAACCTACCTTCCTTCAGCTTAGAGCCATCCCTTGTTGTCCCAGCACCACATGCCTTTGGAAATCCAACCCAAAAGAGGAGAAAAATAGGGAATTCAGGAATCAAATATAAGCTTAATGAGCAGTGAGTGAAGACTGGCACAAATGCAAGGATTAGGCTCTCACCTGACACACCCCAGTCTGGCTGAAATAGCCTTAAAGCACCTAAAGTAATTTTTATTCCATAAAAGGACCTAAAGTAATTTTTATTCTATGTCACTTCCTTAGTCAAATGTAAACTTAACTTCAAAGTTAAGTTTAAAACTTAAAAACACTGATTTCTTTTTTAACAATAACTCCTTTAAAAAAAATATGATTTAACAACACCGAATTAATTACAAGTCTTCCCTTTCAGATCTAGGCTCATTCCAACCCAACCATCAAGTGGGAAATAAGTCCCAGAGAGGAGGCTCTGAGCAGGCACAAAACAACACCCACCATCAGCCTAAACAACTGAATTTTCACATATTTTGTGCTAAAAACCAAAGGAAAATACAATAGCAGTGTCTATCTTGGTTTGCCAGCTCCGTGAGAGGATGCAGGAAGACAGATTGCTCCTCCCTGTGAACCCAGGCTGCCTCAGTGTGCAGCATCTCTTAAAATTCAGGATGTTAAAGCCCTTTATGATAAACACATCTCTGCAGCCAGAGGGATTTTTAATCTCCCTTGATTTACAGGCATTTCATTGCATTTGAGTATAACTTATTTTAATAGCATGGTGGAAATTGCAGCGGGGGCTAATTAGAGCAACGAAGTTAAGTTAGATTTGTGTGCATTTGGAAAACAGGCTGCATCTTTTTTTAATAGGATAATCTAAATGGATCACCCTGACCTGCAGAGTTTCCCTGTAGGTACCAGGACTCTTCTGCACTTCTCTGAATGAGGTAGCTCCCTTGGAATTAGGGGACAAAGATAATTTATCCCTGTGAGGGCCAGATCCTGCAAATTTGTGGGCAACTCCCCTTCCCACAGAAATAGTGGGAGGTCTGGGCAGCTCAAAACCTGGCAGGACTGAACATGGACAAAAAAACCCCTTTACTTTCACTGTCATTAATAGATGCTCACCGTGCCAGCAAGCCCCACTGCTTGGGATTTTTAAGCCTCACAGTCATGGTCTTAAACTAAATTACAAACCATTAGGCCTCAGCCAAGTCTGACTTGCTTCAACACCACCAGGCTGGTTTGAATTTTTCTCAACTTGAGGTCGTAGACTACAACTAATTCAAAACACATTGTGGAGGTCAACAAACCTGTCCCTGCCTCTCCCTCCTGTCTAATTCCTCAAGGTGAGTTCTCAGACCTAATCATCCTTGGATCCTTCTAGATAAAGAAGAGGAACAGTGATTTTTGGCATACTGAGTCGTTTTCACCTGGATTTTAGGGTAAGGTGAGTCACATTCTAGGAGGAGAATTTATTTTAAAGGAGAATTAATTTCTGCACAACCAGTTGGGAGGAGCAAACAAAGGATTGGTCAAACACCATTCTGCTCTCTGCCACCATCCACTGACCTTCCCAAGCTTCTGTTGGCCCAATTCTAAGAAAATTATCTGACTTCCAACAGTTCCTTCATTTAAAGGAGGAAAGGGAAAATCACCCTTGCATTCTGTTTTTCCAGGGTTTCCTTACCTCACACTGGAACAAGGAAAAGTCCACCTGGGCTCAAGGGAAAAAAGCTGGGGAGCATCTTTGATCCCCTTTGAAATTTCCACAGAAGGATTTCATTTCATTTTCCAGGCTTCTTTGCCTTTCTCCTGCAATAATGGCTGATATCATTCAGTGCAAAGCACAACGACAGCCATTAAAAATGGTTATTAGTCTGGAACTGCCTTCTTAATAGGAAACACACATGCCACACTCTGGGAGCTCAATGTTTTTTAATAGACTTCGAGGTAAATGCCACTGTGACCCTTATTCTTCAGGAGGGAGGGAGGGAGACAGACAGGAATACGTTTCTTGGGCTGAGATTTTGCCCTGAGGCAGAGCCTTGGGCGGGAGGTGGAGCAGCTCCACCGCTGCCCTGGGGAGGGAAGGAGCCTCTGAAATGCTCCTCTGAGGATCTGCAGCCCTGCTGCAGGGGAGGAGGATGCATTAGCACTGCAGCATCCCTGCTCAGCTGGTGCACAGCAGCAGAGCCATGGCTCAGCAGGCTGACAGCCTTCTCCTCCCTCTGCTGCCTCCTCCTTCCCCCAGGCACAGCGGGACCTTTGCAGGGCTGGGCTGCCCTTCAAGGTGACCCTGGCAAGGCTCAGGCAGACTCGGGGTCTGTGGGTTCCTGGAATTAGGGCTGATCCCAGCTCCCCCTGCCTCCCAAACGCCCCTTCTGGAGCCAGGGATGCTAAAAATTCCTGCCTTGGGGAAGAGTAAAACTGGATTTCCCAACCTTCAGCAGGCTGATGGGAGACTACACATCAACATTTAGCAGTAACATCAGTAAGAGTTTTCTTTATTTACTTCTTCTCCTTCTTACCCTTCTCCTCCCACACCTGAATCTCCGTTTAAAAGCAGAACTTGGGACCTTTTAACTGAAAATAGTAAAAGCACCATCGCCATTCAGTGTGAGGAGCCTGGAGCTACTTGACCTGATGGGATATCTCTAAATCCACAGCACGTCCAATGTTTTCAGCTCTTCACCTCACCCAACGAAGATATCCCCCTTCCTCAAAGCCTATTTCACCAACTGGGAATTTTATTTGCACTGTCAGGGAATCTTGAACGCCTATCTGATGTTTGCATTAGGGTTTGTTGTTGTTTTTGCTCCTTTCATCACCTTATAAAGGCCACACAATGATTGCGTGATGCTGAGACTTTTGACAGATGTAACATATGTGCAACAATATTTATCATTTATTTAGCATGCTGGGTAGAGCGGCTGGCAAGGCTCTGCCATGCCTGACTTAAAGGCTGCTGGCATTTCCATTAGATAAAATCCCATCATGCAGGGGGTTAAGAATTCAGGCATTTCAAATCGCATCAGGCTGAATCATGATTCAAATCAGAAAAGCCAGTTTTTGGTTCACTAAGGGCTGACAAAGTGGGGCTAGGGGGAGGGTCAGGAGGAGCAGGAATGGATGGCAGGTCACGAATATGTTCTTGCTCTGTGACCAGGCTAATGCAGTCTGGGTTTTCAAATAACTGGGGGAGAGGGGGGTTCTGCCCAGCTCCAGAGCTCCCTGACCCACGGCATTTTCAGAGGTACCCATCTCCTGCCTTGCTGCCCCAGCCAGTTTTGGTGGAAGCAGACATCAGCCAGTAGTTATGCTCTCTGAAAAGCCCACTGCAAAGCACCTGACAGTTGCATTTTAAGGAGCACATGTCTGCCAGACTCAGGAATTCTGCTCTGCACCGAGGTCCTGCAGCTCTCGGGGGGCAGAGAGGAAAATCCGTGCTGATGGAGAGAGGCAGCAAGGCCACGGCAGCCAGAGCCCCAGGTCGAGCTCAGGAGCTCAACATCCAAACCCTCTGGGCTATCTCAGTGTCTGTCAGGTGTGAGTGACACTTCAGACCCCAAATCAGTGCTCAGTGCAAACATCCTTCCTTCAGCCACCCTTAAAATCAAGATTTAGCTGACGGGTTTAATGGTAATTTCAATTTCTTTCCATTCTCAAGGAAAAAGGGATTAAAGACCCCACCCAAACAACCAAGGACTGCCAGTTCATCCTGACCCTGACTCTCCTGAAGAGTAATAAGAGGAGTCCTTTAACTTCTGCCCAGTTGCAGCTCTCTCTGTTCTCACAGAGCAGCAACATACCACACATTTCATAATTAGGGCGAGAGGGAGAGATAAGGCCATGGGGCTGAGCACATGAAAGGAATGTGCTGGGTGTGGGGAGATGGTGCTGAAAGGAAGGAGAGTTTTGTCCCGGCTGGAAAAGGCTCTGGCAGAGCAGGGTTAGGGAAGGGGGAGCTGCGAGTGCCAGGGGAAGGAGCACGTGTGGCAGGAGAACGGACTGCTTTCCCTGCCAGCCCTGCTTTCCAAGGATTGAAGAGAGGCTGGGAAAAATCCTGAAGTCCAGAACACGCATTTGGGAGGGGATTTGGCATCCAGGTAAAAGGATCAAGTGCCCTGCAGTCAAAGGGACACAGGGTGGCTGTCCCTGAGTCCTGCAGAGCCGGTTTGGGCCGAAGAGAAGATTTGGGATTTTTCCCTCTGACCATTCTGCACAAATCCACCTCAAGGTAATATTTACGAAGCCCACTCTGCATTCTGGAGGGCTTTTGTGTTTGTTTGGTTTGAATAGCCCTGGTTTTGGCAGCGGGGCTGAGGAAACCACACATTTTTACAAGATTCCAAAGTGGAGAGAGACCTCGGCGCTGAGCACAAAGCACACAACGGTGGCAGAGCATTATTTGCTGAGTAAATCCAGAAAAAAAAAAGCCAGGAAATACAAAAATACAGCAACACAGAACCTGTAAATTCCGATTTTTAGCCTGGTCTCTGCTGCCTGTGGATGAGGCGACCTTTGGTGAGCCAAGCCATGTTTTTGTGCCACCCTTGCTCCTCAGACCTTGGGTTTCTTCCCCTGATTCCAACTCTGGGCTCTGAGCCCACAGCTCTGGGCCTGCTGCACTCCTGACCTTTGTGGGCACTCACAGCTGCTCCTGAAACACCAAGAAATGTCTGCATTCCATGTTTCACCTCCAGCCCACAGCGCTCCCTGACCAAAGAGGAGCCCGAGATAATCTGAATATTGGAGGCTGATATTATTCCTGTTAAAATTCCTGGGTGGGTGTAAACCCATATTAACCCTCAACCTGAAAAACAGCCCATCTGATTTCTTTTTTTTGCTTGTTTAGATATTAAAATTCAGGCCTGGGTATCAGGTGTGGGAGCGGGAAGTCTCTCCTTTGTCTCAGATAAAAGCAACTCTCCTGATTTTACACCACTGCAGCATCCGAGGCTTTGTTTCCAGAGAGCCTCACGTAGATCCCTGCTGGTGATAAACCAGGAAGGAACGACCTAAAAGTGGTTTTTTTTCTTTTTAATATCTATTGAAATGCTGTGTACGTACCTGCCAGCCCTTCTGCTGGGGGTTTGCTCCTCCAGCAGCAGCAGCCTCACTACAAAACGCTACCAAAGCCTCCCATTTTCCTAACAAAAGCAGCACATGAACCCCCCCCATAAATGGTGGGGAGCATTTTCTTAAAATCAATCAGCCTCTATTATTCACTTGAAGGCCAATCTCATTGTCTACTTCTTCCTCCGGAGGCCGATTTCTGCCAGGTAGAAAATTAAGTTTCCTTTACTTTTCTTCCCCTACACAATTTTTCAGTGTTTCAGCACCGTTGTTCGGT
Source organism: Passer montanus (assembly GCF_014805655.1). Taxonomy (NCBI): domain Eukaryota; kingdom Metazoa; phylum Chordata; class Aves; order Passeriformes; family Passeridae; genus Passer; species Passer montanus. The sequence goes on from NW_024369596.1 coordinate 2,885,100, forward strand.
GTGGGAAAGCGACTTCCTGTCTCAATAAACAAGTGCACACAAGGCTTTTCTGGACACATAATGGGCTCTTTTTTTTTTTCTTTTTCTTTCTTCTTCTTCTTCTTTTTTTTTTTTTTTATTTTATACAAAAATCATTCCACACTTAACACATCAATGAAGCCACTTAAGCTCTACTGCATCTGAATTAAAGGGGGAATTGTGTGATCAAAGAGTGTGAAGGAACCACACATGGAGTTCTTCAGACACTTTACTTTTGTTACATTTGATACATAACAAACCCAATAAATATGCTTATCCCAGTAGCCCATTTCATTATCTCATATCCTTATGTTTAAGAGCATTTCCTTTAAGAGCTGCTCTTTCTCCTTTGTTTTTTCAGCATCGTACTTTTGAGGAGGTTTATTTTAAATGAAGATGCTAAAAAGAGAGAAAAAAAGAATTTATTTTTTTTTCTCTAGGTGTGCTCAAACAAGACCAAAAATCCCCCTCCACTTTTTTCCCTGGATGTATTTATTCATGTGAAAATACAGGCATTAACCTCAGTTATTACAGGTTATTAGAGACAAGACTTGCACCAGGAATATTTCCTAAAACTCTTCACAATTATTCTCCCCAAATTCATCCCTTTCCCTCCACCACAGATCGAATCACTTGGAAAAAAAAATAGATTTTGTGTACATTGGTGTTTTCAGTGCTAAGAATAATTTCCTGTTTGCAGCTAAATTATTAAAAATAATGAAGATTGGAGCCTGCCCGTTTTTTTCCTGTTGTTTCACATGGAAGTGACCAATTTCTCCAGCCAGCAAAGAAGCTGCAAGGTCTGATTTCTGGGGAATTGCTGATCATTTGTGTCTGGTCAAAGAGCTGTCAGAGCTGAGCCAAAATGGGACCTTGAGCTGGAGATTTGGGGGATGATTTTTACCCATAGATGGATAAATCCACCAATCCTGTGAGGAATTTCTATTTCCAGAAGGAAGTTCAGCAGGATTTCTGCATGCCCAAAACTATATTTAATCCATTCTACCACAAATAACCATGGCAAAACCATCCACCAAACCTCCAGGATAACTTATTTGGGAGGAAATGACAGGTGCTTTTAGCAGAGTTGCTCATTAAAAAGCATTTCAAAATGGAATTTTTCAAACTGCCTTTGTATCTTTTTGTTTTTCCTGGCTTCCCTTCCACTTTCCCCAAGGGGTTCTGACAGGAATGCTCGAGACAGGAGGTTTTATATCCCCTGAAATGGTGAGATCAGCCCCTGGTTGCTGCCACACACAAGATTGGCTCCTTTTTCTTTTTAAAAAACTGAAGAAGAAAATGATCCTGCCTTAAAATCATGGACTGAACTGAACACATCCAAATGCTTCTCACGTGCAGCAACGGCAATGAGGAAAAAAAGCACCTGAACCAAGAGAAAAAAACCACCCAAAAAACACCCAAAAACCCCTAATAAAATGTGTTTTCTGCTCTGTTTAATTCCTATCAGTAAATATCTTTACAAATATTCTTTTGTGATGAGCATGGCCTGGTTGGAGCTGCCTTTGTTTCGAGGCTTCCCAAATCAAAACAAGCAAACAAAACAACCCCCTGCCAGCTCCTCTCCTAAGTAGGGCACATCCCTGTCCCCATCCCTGTCCCCATCCCTGTCCCCAGCAGCTCCCAGCCAAGCCCAGCGAGGTAAAAATTGCAATATTTCACCCCAACCAGCAGCTAGAAATTCCATTTATATCTCAGAAACCTCCAAGTCTCCAGCAATAGAGGCCTGGCCATTAATTTAGCAATTTTTATCCATGAAACAGCTCCTGAATTCAGGGAAATCTGGGACAGCTTCAGGCAGAGGGGGGGACACAGGAAGGTGATTTTGGCACTCGTAGTGAGGAGGAAAATCTGGTAAAAAAGCTCAAAAAGAACCAAGAATTTCAAAAGGTAGAAGGCAATGAGATGTTTTGGGTGTTACTTTCCTAATTCCTTTTCAGGCTCAGGATTGCACCTGACACTCAGGTCTGGAATTGCTTCAGGTCACAATCCCACACTAATTATTTTATTTCATTTCTACCAAGAAAGTGCCTGATGAGGAGAGGAAACAGAACCAAAACCCAGCAGCTTGGCTGCTACTAAAAATTGATGCTAAAATATCAACCCAAACTACCAAGCCCCCACTTGAGTTGTGGTGCATTTTATTTATAGGAGTGGGATCCATATAAAAGATATTTTCTATATTTCCCCTCCTTTTGTTGCATTTTTTTTCTCTGCAAATCCATCCTGGTTATTAAATCAAGAACTGAAGGAGTATTTAGCAGCAGCTGGGGGGTAAAATCCTGCTCTAGCTCCTTTAATGCATCCCATTTATTGGTGATGGGGAATATTTGTCCCACAACACTCCAGACCTAAAATGATCTGCTTGAAACAAATGGGAAGGACAGAAAACATTCAAAGTGTTTCTATAATGTTCTTTTTCTTCCTCCCCACAATTTAAATCCTCATCCAGTTTTGGATTTCTGCTTCATTTTCTGAACAGGAGCTTTTAAAGGTGACTGTGCTGGGTGTGGTTCTAATCATTTTTTGCTTCTGAGAAGAAATGTTTTGGGGAAATTAAAAGAGAAATAATTAATAGTGTTTAAAACAGCCTGTTTGCAAGAATTTGAGGGAAAAGGCGCAAAGGCTGCAAAACTTGCCTGAAATCTTTGCCAAAACACTTAACTGGTAATGAAAAAAAAGCAGCATTTGGGATTTTTTTACAGATTTAATTGAGAAAGGAGACCTCAAAGACCCACTGATGCTTCCCTAAATCGCTGCAGACATTTAGTCTGGCAACACATTGTACCTAATGATTAAACCAATTCCCCAACCAGAAATTTTTAATCTTGATGGAAATTGGGAAGCAAATTTCAAAAAAGAAAGACGTGGATATTTGAATGGGGCCGTTTGGTTTTTCCCGCTGCTTGAAATAAAGTTTCCCTCGTTGTCTTAATTCAATTAAATTTCAAACCTGCCCTGGGAGAAGCCTGAAAAAAAATTTAGAAAAGTTGTCTTAATGTATAAATTAAGGTATTTCTATGCATTTAACAGTCCCCAAAAAAATCTAGCAGGTGGACAAAGATGATCCTCCACTGGTTTTGATGTGGAAGGGAAGATTTATTTCAGCTTTTGAAGCTCTGTCTGACAGTAGAAGTGTAGCTTGGAAATTCCACATTTTCCCTTGACAGTTTACAATGGATCATTTGAGTTCCTAAGTCCAAAATCCTTAATTTTTTTTTTTTTAAGCTGCAGCCACTTTTCCTCATACAGGAAAAATCTAATCAGGAATTAGGGAAGTTCCTTTCACTAGCACTTCCTAATTTCAGATATTTTTAGGCCACTGAAGATGTTAATCCTGCAATTAGAATAGAAATAAACTGGTTTTCACAACAATTCTTGGCAGAAAGGGAATTCCAGCAGCCTCTTTTGCTCCAATATGAGAGATTCCAGGAAAAACCTCCCCTCCAACCTCACCACAAAAAAAAAAAGGACAACTCCAAGCCTGGCTGGACTGAGAGAAGTTGGATCCAGGGTTAATTTTTTTGGTTTAGAGTGAGAAGAAACCTCAGGGACACACAGTGTCCCCTTCCTAAAAGGAAAATTATTCCATACTGGAAATAAATTCCTCATCGATCACTGGCACAGCCATGGCTGAAAATCACACCTAAAATCTGATCATTTCAATTAAAATTAAAATCTGCAGGTCATAATGAGATTAAAATGAGTTGTACTTCAGAGAGGAATAGTGAAAGTAGAAAAAAATTCAGGTTTTTTTTCCTTGAGAATGATCCCAAGCAGATCCTGGAGTGCCAGGATGGCACAGCTGAAATATTTTGGTGTCATTCAATAAAAAAGCCATTGTCACCACACTGTCCTTCACAGATATCCTTCAACTCTCCAACTACATTTTTCAAGTGCTTTACATGGCATTTTAACTGATTTAAAAGAAAATCATTCAAAATGCATTGTTTCAGTGCCTCCACAGAAAGATTTTGGCCGTTAGCACTGAAATAAGAGTGAGAAAAAGTTGAGTCACATAACCTTCAGAGGAGCTCCTGAAAGCAATGGCTTTTGTATGAAAAAGAGCTCATAAATGTATATTTTATATAATAATAATTAAAATGTATCATCATAAATGCATAATAATAAATAATAATTCAAAATGCATTGTTTCAGTGCCTCCAGAGTAAGATTTTGGCTGTTAGCACTGAAATAAGAGTGGGAAAAGGTAGAGCTACTTAACCTTCAGAGGAGCTCCTGAAAGCAATGGATTTTGCAAGAAAAAGAGCTCAGAAATGTATATTTTATATAAAAATAATTAAAATGCATCATCATAAATGCATAATAATAAATAATAATTCAAAATGCATTGTTTCAGTGCCTCCAGAGTAAGATTTTGGCTGTTAGCACTGAAATAAGAGTGGGAAAAGGTAGAGCTACTTCAGTGGAGCTCCTGAAAGCAATGGATTTTGCATGAAAAAGAGCTCAGAAATGTATATTTTTTATAAGATAAATGTATACTTTATATGATAATCATTAAAATGCATAATAATAAATGCATAATAATAAATAATCATTAAAATTTATTATTATTATGGGTCAAAACGGATTATTATTAATGGATCTGGACCTTAACCTTCAGTGGAGCTCCTGAAAGCAGTGGATTTTGCATGAGAAAGAGCCCAGAAATGTATATTTTATATAACATAAATGTATATTTTATATATTTTATGGAGCAAGGAGTACTCTCCTCTTGCTGCTGCTCTCACTTCCAGCAGGGCCTGGGTCACTGCAAGGGAAGATTTGCAGCCCAGGGTATAACTCATGATGAGCTAAAGTGGGAATCTGAGCCGTGGCATTTTCATTTCAGACATAGTCAAAGGTAGGAGAGTCCCTCTGTTCTGCCTGAACTTTAGATAAGCACACGCTGTGCCATGGCTCTGCTTTCCTCACAGCATTCCTCGAATTTCCACTGCAGTAGGAGGAAAGAGAGAGGGGAAAAAAAAAAAGAAAAAAAGGAGAAAATTTTTAAAAAAAGGGAAGATAGAGGGAAAAGTTTGGTTTCCAGGGGGTGTTTTATTGTGTGGATACCCAAAAGTTGGATTCAATGAAACCTCCAGCTGGCTCTCACACAGACAAAGCTCCTCCAAGAGCTTCCTCACCTTCCAGAGGAATTTTTGGAGGCTTTTCCTGGGCTTCCCTCCCAGGACAGGGCTTTTCCTGAGTAGGAATCTCTTTGGCTTCCACTTTGGAGGGGGATGGTGACTCCAAACCCCAGGGATGTGCCAGGTGTGCTCTGAAAACTTGGCCTTGGAGAATCAGCAGCTCCCATGAGCCAGGGGATGAAATAAATAAATAAAGCTGAAGGAGGTGCTGGAACACTTTCAGTAGAGATTCCTGGGTGAGGTTCCTCATTTTTTCTGCTGTTCTGAGGGTCTTTCATGCCCTGGCCATCCCCAAATAAATACATTTCCATCCACCCAACTGAAGCTTCAATCTCTGCATTTTTTTGGTGTCCACGGGGTTAAAAATGCTCAGAAATCCACAAAGCTCAGCCCCACTGCCCTTATTTTCTGATCTATCACCAACTCACGTTGCAGAAACATATCTAAAAACTAAAATATAACTAAATAAAAAATACAACAAAAATATAAGAGAAAGATATAAGATATATAAGATATAAGAAATATAACTAAAATAAGAGGATGGAAAAACAATGAGATAAATGATACACACATCAATAGACAAAAGCAATTAATTAGATATAGCTGATAGATGTTCTCAAGTAAAACAAATATCAGCTCCCAGGGATTTGGTTTTTCCCTTGTATTGCAAGATTTGATCAATTAATCTTAGTTAGAATGCCTTTTTTTAAGAAAATCAATCAGCACTTGAATTTTCGAGCGAGTTCATTCCTTCCTTTGCTAATTCCCACGTAGCCTTTTCTGCTCCTGGAAGTTCATTTTTGATCTGGCATTTTGGCTCCCATTTTGTTTCCCAGCACAGCCACCCAGCCAGACAATAACAGCAAAACCTATTCCTTCCTTACCAGATAACACTCACGTCTCGTTACAGAATTCTCAGGCTGTAAATCAACTTGAAAAGCTAATTTAAGGATATTCACTTGCACTATTCGGGGCTGTATAAACATTCCAAATTCCAATTTTTCATCAAGACATATGTGAGCATTTAAAAGGGACTTAAAAGAGCCATTTTGCAGCTGAAGGGAGAAGATCGAACCCCAGCCTTTCATTTTTTTTTCCCCTCCAACGAGATTATCATGTAATATTAACACCCAGCAAAAAAATAAAAATACATATATTTCCAACGCCTCTGTGTATTTATGAGGTCCTAAGGGATGGCAGAGCTCCTTTAGCCCAGAGGAAAGCTGGAGGAAACTGCAGGAATGAGAGCAACCGTTGAAACATCAAATACGCGACAGGATTCGTCGGTCCGGCGCAATTTCTTGCCCCGGTGCTGTGGTGTTGGTTTTCACTGTATCTGCTGGTTTAATTGTTTCTGCCTGTTCAGCCCTTTGTCTGCCCAAACCCCCTCGCCTTAGGGAGATTTCAGAATCAAAAGGTGGGACGGGGCTTGGGCAGGAAATGAGCGCTGGTGGCGCGGCGGAATTAAAGGAGAAAGTTCAGGAGTGGCTCTAGGAATGGCTGGATTAATGCAGGTTTTAGAGTTTCTCCCTCTGCCTCTGCTCTTGATTGTTTTATTTGTTGGTTTTGTTGTCACTTCTCCAAATAAACCCCAGGAACCCTGGATTTGTGACTCTGGAATTAAAGAAAAAGTTCAGGAGTGGCTCTAGGAATGGCTGGATTAATATAAATTTTATGGCTTCTCTCTCTCCTCTTGTTTTGTTTTGTTTGTGGGGTTTTTTTTGTTTTTGGGGTTTTTTTGTTTGGTTTTCTGTTGCCACTTCTCCAAATAAATGGATTAATACAAATTTTAGGGCTTCTCCCTCTCCCACTGCTCGTGTTGTTTTGTTGGGGGTTTTTTTGTTGGTTCTGTTGCCACTTCTCCAAAGAAACCCCACAAACCCTGGGGGTGTGACTCTGGAATTAAAGGAGAAAGTTCAGGAGTGGCTCTAGGAATGGCTGGATTAATGCAGATTTTAGGGCTTCTCCATCTCTCCCTGCTCCTGTTGCTGTTGGGTCTCTTTGGTTGGTTTTGTTGTCACTTCTCCAAATAAACCCCACAAACCCCGGATTTGTGACTCTGGAAATAAAGAAGAAAGCTCAGGACTGGCTCTAGGAATGGGTGGATTAATACAAATTTTAGGGCTTCTCCCTCTGCTCTTTTTGTTGGTTTTTGGGGGGATTTTGGTTGATTTTGTTTTCACTTCTCCAAATAAACCCCAGGAACGCTGGGTTTGTGCCTCGACCCTGCTGATGGGAAGCTCTGCCTCTGCTTTGGTGCCACCCCAACCCTTCCTGCTCCCCTTCCCACGAGGGAGCTTGTGGAGACAGAAAGAGGGAGAGGGAGCAACACTCAGGTTTCTATTTTTGGTGGGGGAGTGCAAAGTGAGCTCCCAAAATTCCTTACAATGCCCGTGGCACACTCCAGGAAAATAAACAGAGCTGGCACTGGGATCTGTGCAAGGAATTTTATTTTTCTCTCCTTTTTTTAAGTGCACTCAGTCCTCCTTTCCTCTGCTGTCTCTCCCTTTCCCATTTTTTTTCCTCTCATCCCTTTGGACAAAAGATTCCACAATGAGAGATGCAAACACCAAGCAAGGAGGATATGTACTTAAAATGCCACATGGCCAATAAAGCCTATTTTACAGCAGATCTCACCTTTTACAAGCAAATTGACCACTGTAAGAACAACAACAAAAAAAATCTGGCCCAAAATCCTGGTATAAAACAGCCCCCAACACCCCAGCCCTCAATTACAGCTATTTAAACAATTCTCTGAAAAATACCAAGATTTTAAAAATAAAAATCACAATACTGGGAGTTTCAGTATCCAACCAAACCAACCGAAAGGTACGAGGCCACAGATTTCAGGAATTAATTTGGGTTAATTCAGATGGCAGAGATGAGGTAGGCAAAATAACAAGCAATTACCTTTTCCTGCCTTTGAAGAACAATGAACTTGGGAACTGGTCCAACTTTAGAAAGAGTGATTACAGATTTCGTGCTCAGAGAAACCTCTCCCTCCTCGAGACATACAACACATGTGTACATATGTACTTTTTACGGCCATCCACTTATCTGTAGTCCACAACACTTGCAGGATTAATTAAAGATAAAATTCAATTATTTATTACATACCCTGCTAATTATTTTTGAAGCTCCATAAAGAGAGCAGGAAAAGCTGCCCAACACAAGCCATAATTAAGCAGAAAGGCAGCATTTGTGTGGTCACTTGGCGAATCCAACATGCAAAACGTTTATCATTTAACCATTTCCTTTATATTGTGCACCAGCCCAGGAGGGTTTGAAAGCCGGGCAGAATGACAAATTCGACTTAAATCTAATTTTGAGGAGGGAATATCTATTTCTACGAGTTTCGACAATCACTTTAGTGGATAATAAGCAATGTTAAATAAAACATGTAGCTAAATAGGCATTAAAGGCCTTTTACATACTTGGAAGAAAAGAAAACAGTTTTTTTCTCTTTTTTTCCCCCTTTTTTTTTTTTTTATGCTGCAGACTGCAGGCATTTTGGTCTATCTCTGTCAAGTGCAATTCTTTCTTGATGAATGACAAGGTACGATAATAGGCTGCCGTTACCAGGGCAACCAGACAGCAGAGCTGTGTGCCTTGAATTTTGTCATCTGAAAATGAAACCAGAAGCAAAAGAAAAGCTGAGAATCGAGCGACAGATTAACTCTGAGGGGGGGGACTGGCGGGGGGAGAGGGAACACAGGAGGAGGAGGAAGGAGAGAGCAAGGAGGGGGAGAGGGGCTGCATTACAAGCAATTAAAATTACTGTAATCTGTGCTCGCTGTGTGTGTCTGGGTTGCAGTTGCAGCTATCATTTGTCAATAAGCTTCCAGCTCTGTTTTCCCCACCGTTCTCTTTGTTCCAGGAATGTGGTGGGGGTTGGAAAAAAAAAAAAGCTTTAAAAAGTACTTTTCGGGGCACTCACCTTTGCAAGAGGTGGCTCTGCAGCTTTGCTCCCAGCAGCTCTTCCCAGTTCCGCTCAGCTGGGAATGCAACACTCATTTCGTGGCTAAATGGGATCCCCTCAGCCCAAAAATTCCCCAAGGATTTACCCAATGGCTTCACCCGGGCCTGGGAAAGTCTCCTTGAAGTCCTCAGGATCAGAGCCATCCCCACAGGAATTGGTTTTGTCTCACAGGGACAAAGCTGGGGACATTCAGGCAAAGGTTGGAAGCAGAAGAGCTCAAGAGGGGACAGTTCACCAGCTCCAACTGGCATCAAATTTAAACACCAGGATGGCTGGATCTGGGCTTGGTTCAGCTTGGCTTTGTGGAGATGAGCTAAAACTGTCTCCTTTGTACCCATAAATTCCAACCAAATAGAATCAACACACACACAAACCTTGGGTTTATAAAAAATACCCAAGCTGGCAAGTTCAAGCTGTAGATGCATGGTGTAAATGGCTTCACAAACTCAAAATATTCCCAGCTGAGCCAAAAACTCTGCCTGCCCAAGCCCCAGGAACTAAACCTGTAGCAAATTTCCTCAGCCCCGTAACCTGAGACCTCACAACATTCGTGTTTCACCCTCTTCCATTCCCTCCAGAGATTTTTAGGGATGTCTTCTCTCCCTCACCTCCTGGGTTCGCAGATGAAACTTCACTCCTGCAGTTTTGTGGAAGAGCTGTTGATAAAATAAACCTCCTGTAATTTCTCAGCAGTCCCTCGGGCGAAACTCCCCGCGATCCCTGCGCGGTGTGGGTGAATCATTAGGCTCCTGCACCTCAGAAATTGGCATTTCTGCCAAGTTTGAAGATGAGGAAACCGCCACAGAGAAAAATCTGCCTGAGTCAGAGCCTTTGAAGAGTCCACAGGACTCTTTCCTCCTCCTTCATTTTGGACCAGGCCTTAACAGCACTTGAAAAAAGGACTTTGGGTTCCTGGCTCACAACTTCAGTCTCATTAGGGCAAATTTCTTCCCAATGAGCTTTGTCTGAAAACACTGATTTAAAACGTAGTTAATTCAATTAAAAAAGAATGCAAAGCAATAAATGTTGCCTAACCAAAATTACTCCACCTTTGCACAGGAAAATTATACTCTGAGCGTGTCAGTCATAGAGATGACATGTTCTGGAAATAAAAATTCATAACCTATGCATGTTTTTACATGGGCAAGTCAGTTACCTGATTTTTAAGGTATCTAAAGGAAGTGATCATCCCTCCTTTTTCCCCATAGTCTAATGGGTTATAAAAGAATGACTTAATTTTTTGGCATCTTGACCGCCTTTGAATATTTTCCGTGGAAGAAGTGATTTTTCTCAATATCATCACTTGTGTGATTGGCTTTTTTGCCATGGCAAGCCCAGGAGGTTGCAGTTGTGCTGATTTATTTTGGCCTGGCTGTCACCCTATGTGTGGCACCGAGGAGAGGAGCCCCTGCTAGCTCTGGCTTCCACATGGGCTAATTAGCTCTGGGTGTTTTGGGAGGGAATGTGGCAATTCGTGCACTTACACAAAGTTTTGGAGCTGGATCATCTCCACACTCCAGCTGAGCTCCTGCACAGGTATCAAGAAGCCAACATTTTGGTTTTTTGGGGTTGAAGGAATGATCTGGCTGCTCCTCCAGTCTCCATCCAAGCAAGTGGTCACCAGGGCAATTACAAACTTGTCTTTATTGTAAACTGTTTCCAAACCCTTCATTTGAAATTTGGCTTATTCCTCCTTTTCCATTCCGTTTTTGAGAGGCAACAGGAATCTGCACTAGAATTTGTCACCAGCTGCATTTATAACACTCGAAGGTGTTACTCCTGATGATTTGGTAACCCCCAAACTGGTTTTGTCCAATGCAAAAAGGGTTTTTATTAAGGTTTTTTTTTTTAATTTACTTTATCTATTATTTCAATTTTTTTTTCCTATTTCCCTTTTCTATTCTCTCTGCATTCTCCAGTTTGTGCATTGTGAGAAAGGAAGAAAATGATTTCTGCTTTATTGGAGTCCCTAATTCCCACAAATCAGGAGATTTGGATAACTCAATAAACTACAGCCTTTCTGCAGCTACCACACATCAATTCTACTTTTTCCCATCATGTAGCAGAGGTGCCTTTCACCATTTGGGAGAACCATGAAAACCATTTGGGAAATACTCCTTGAAACCTTGGGAAATGCTCCTTCAAACCTTGGGCTGTCCTTCTATGTGATTTGGTCAGAAAAAGCAATCCTGTTAAAAGAAATTATCGACATATTAATAATTTTGACTAATTCCACACTGCTTTTCTCATAGTTGGGTGAGGCAGTGTAGAGCACAGCCACCATGGTTATTTTAAATCTGGGACTGAATTAAGGCCTCAGAGCTGTCTGAACCCACTAGACCATCCTGCTTTTTAATCTTCCTTCTGTGCACCTCTGTGTTAACTCAAGCTGAGGCTAAATTATGGCTCCTTCTCATCCCTGATAAGCAGTGGCAGAGCAAAAGCTGGAGTTTACTCAGCCTTGTGCATCCATCAGCAGCGTGTCAGGCACTTTCCAGTCCTGGAATCCTTATTAACAGTGGTGATGGAAGAGGCCCCTGGAAAAGAGCGGGGATTTCAAACCCCTCCACGGAGAGGTGACAGCTCAACAAATCACCTTTGGATTTGTGAGCTCAGCAGATTGTTCCTGGAAGCTGTTGAGAGAAAATAAATATGGAAAACCACAATGTCATTTCTAAGAGTCGCTTTTCAGAGCCTGACCACATTTTAAGTATCTGCTAAGTGATGTCCTTTCTCCTCCCCTGCTCCCGGCCAAAACCAATGTTGTATCAATCTCCCGACAAAGACAAGCTTGACGCTGGGGTTCCAGACACCAAAACAAATACCACCTACAGCCCTCGTGAGTCACACAACTCATGTGATTTAAAACAAAAATAATAAAAAAATTAAAGACAGAAAAACTCAACTAATTCTTAATCTGTGAGACTCACAGAAAGGAAATAACTCAGCGGGGCTTTTCTCTTTGTGCATGACTCGGTGTTTGAGGGAGAGAGGATGAGTTATAAATGCGAAGTAACACAACACATCTCCATATAATAAATGAATTTTGCAGCTGGGCCCAAACCCACCCTGCATGGTCTGACCCCACGGGCAGCCCCTGTCAGAACTGTCTCTGGGAAAGGGCAAAGCTTCCTTTCATTGCCATGGATTGGATGCTCCTGGACACCCCTCAGCCGAGGAGGTGAACCAGCTCCAGCCCTGGATTATTGACCCCGATGGGTCAGCACAGCTTCCAGACCCCAGCCTGCTCCCTTTGGGAAGGCCTGGACACTGGCAGGAGAAGCTTTGATGTCTTTGCACCTGTCTGTCCTTCTGTGCTGCTTCCTCCTCCTTGGCTCAGCAAACTTCTCCAAGTGTCCTTCCTGAAACCTGCCTCAGGGATGAACGGAATGTTTAGTGAGGACTGGGGAAAATGGTTCTTTTGGAGAGAAAGATAATGCTAAGCTTATATCCATGGCATCTGGGTTTTCTGGTTATGGGTACATTAAAATGTATTTAAATACTGGTATTAAATGAGAGCTTCTTGCTCTGAGTGCAGTTGTCCAATAAATTATTTCAGAAATGGCTTCAGACTTTTGCAATAATCGGTTTTTGGCAAGCAAGAGGACTCTTAAAAGAACCACTTTATCATTCTGAGGAGATAATAAATGGGAGTTAACTCCTAGATACGGTCGTTTGCAAAACCATCAGAGGTAATAACAAAATATGAGCCACTTCTAAATGGACTGCTGAGGAGGAAAAAAACCTGTCACCAACCCACAGCAGGCCAGCAAATGCAGACAAAATGTATTATAGCCTGCAGCCCAGCAGATCCCCTCTCTGTCAGATGGAGCTGGCACAAGAGAGTTTTTCTCTTTGAGAAGAATGCCAGAGCTGTCTGGTGGGCATCATCTCCAGTGGGCACTGAGAACTTTGAGCTCCCAGCTCTGCTCCTCCCTTTGATGCCATTTTCAAGTTTCACTTTCAGCCTTCTGTTCTCTCCAATAAAACAACAAACAAGTCTCTCAGATTTTTAATTTTTTCCCCCCGAAAAAGCCATTGCTCATCAACCTCTAACCACTCTTTTATCCACGGAGGGATTCTTCACAGGAGCACAGGGCCAGGAGGAGATTTTTGTCCTGCCCGGGGTGGCTGAGGGGCAGGTTGAGTAATCACCACATCCCAAACGATGGCACTGCTGACTCATGGTGACAATATGGGAATTGTCACTCTGAGGTGGCCCTCAAATCCCTGCTCTCTCTGACCAGGGACAGGACCTGGGGGAATGGCATTGGGAGGTTTTGTTGGGTGTTTGGAAGAGGTTCTTTCCCCAGAGGGTGCTGGGGCTCTGAACATTCCCAGAGAAGGGGGAATGAGCTGCCAGAGCTTTTGGACAAGGTGGGATTTGATGATTCCTGTGGGTCCCTCCCAACTCAGGACATCCTATAATTCTACAATTCAAGAATAAACCAGTGTCCAGCAAAACAATGAGCCAAAATGAACCAGTCATCTGTGGAAACTCTCTGAAAAACACCCCTCAGACACTCTGGAACTGGGGACTCTTGATGGAGAACTGAAGGCCTCAAGCCCTAGGCCTCAAGCTGACAGAGGAGCCCAAATATTTGGAGTATGACAAGAAGCAGCTTAGCCAATTTAACTTATCTGTTTTCATAACAGTTGGAGAGGCTCCTGCATCTCCACTGGGGAGTGGGTGGGGGGTTAGGAGAGCTGTCACACTTTGATAAGTAGGGCACTCCGTTATGAAAGATTAAGGCCAGAGATGAGGATGCAGCTGAGTGTAAATGAGACTCCCAAGAGTGAAGATCAAAGTTGGGAGGAAAACCATAGTAAAGCATGAAAACCAAACTTCCTACCAGGAACTGAAGCATGAAAGGGCCATGGTGACTTTCAGCTGAAGGCCTCACTAAAAGCTGTTGGGGGGTCTCTGTGCCAAGATTGGATGGTCCTCACTGGAAGCAGAAGGGAAAAGAGGGGTTCCTGCATGTCCCATGAAAAAGAATCAACTCTGCAGGCTGGGGAATCGTGCTAACAAAGCCAGACAAGATACAGCTTTGATATTTCTTGGCATTTTTCTCCTATAAATATGAAGACCACAAGACTTTCAAAAAAGCCCAGAGGGTTCTTGTCTGTGTGTAGTCATGTAAACCACTGCTCATCAGAGAGGCTTTCTGGCCAAGGAATTAAAGCTGTTTCCTTCCTGGCCCCATTTGTTAAAGATTTTGTCTCTGCTGCCTCAGTACATCATAACTGGCTGGGACTTCACAGGATGGGAGAGGGAAAATCTCTTCCACAACAAGGTGACAGCCATGGCCACTCATCTGGTGCAGCAAAAGAAGGTGCACTGGTCTCAATTCCATATTCTCTTTCTCACAGGGACTCTGCACATGTTATTACCTTGGCCAATTCCCTCCCTCTCTGAATGACTTCATGTGAAATTTGGGGTAAATAATTCAATTTCCCTGTGCCTGCAAAAGAGGGGGGTTTAAATAACGATTGTACTTACCCTATAAACTGCAACTCAGCCATTAGATCCATCTTATCTGAGCATCCAATAATCTCTTGCTGCTTCCCACACTGTAAGCATTAAGTTTGTGGAAATATGGCATGGAAGGAGCAGGAATGAGGTCTGTGCTCGTGCTCAGGTCAGAGGAGCAATAAAAGGAACACGGAGGAGCTGCTTTGGCAATGGTGCTTCTCACTTTCCAGATCCCAGCCTCCTTTAATTAACTTTTCTAAAGTATGTGAGGAAAGAAGGGTGGAACATTGAGCTCTTCTCGTGTGCTCTGACTGCAGCAGAGCTTCTCTCCAAGGCTATTTTCAGCAGCTGCTGCTCATTGCAGCTTCCAGTGGAGGGGGGATAGGGGTGGCATCTCCCACTAAATGTGCCAGCACTGCTGCCTGCACTACCACGTCTCAATTTGGGGTTAAAAAGGATGGTTTAAGGCGCAGTGGAGCTTGCTGAGCTCCCAAGGGGAGGCAGGGCTGCACCCTGGGCAGCTGCAGGTGAGGGATTTGGATTTGCCCTGCAGTGACCTGTTCCATGCCCAGGGACACTGGAGTGTCCCTGCACTGGGACAGTGACCTGCTCCCAGTGGCTGGTGCTGGCCAGCGCCTTCCCTTTCACAGGGTTTATAATGGGAGACAGCCTTGCTGGTTTATTTTCCCCCTTCCCCACATTTTTCTCCTTCAGTTTCCCATTCCATCCTCATCATCTTTCTCACCAGGTCACTCCCTCCCTCCATCTCCCTTTCACACTGGGGACAAGGAGTCAGGTGTGAAATTCCCCATCCCTCCAGCTCAGCTCTGCCCATCACCAGCCTGCACCAACCCCAGGGGCTCCGCTTTGGTCACTGAAACCCTGCAGCAATAAATGTGGCAGAACTGGACAGGGCTGAAGTGCACAGCAGTGGAGAGCAGGAGATGTGCCTGGCTCTGAAGGGGCTAAACCAATAATTTGCAATTCCTGGGCTCTGGGTTCTCACCCAGGGAACTGGGTCAGGCTCATTTCTGTGCTGCTGCATTTCCACCCCTCCTTTACCTGTGAGCAGAGCCACAACCTCCTCACACCTTCCCCTCTGGCAGCAGAGCCAAGCTCTGGGATGAATTCCCATCCACAGGCGACCTGATTTTGTTCCCACCAGTTTTCCCCAGTGCTCTCCCTCCTCCCATCCCTGCAGAAAGCAATTCCTGACTGGGAGCACAGCATCCAGCAACTTCCAGGAGAGCAGGAATATTTATATCAGCTGGGGATTGAACCAGATGATGTTTAGCTTTAGTCCCCTGTTTCAGAAACAATAATGTTATGAATAATCCTTTTATGTTCATACATCTTGTATAAATATCTGAAACGTGTAGAAAACCAAGGAGAGGAGGGAATTCATTAAGGTGGTCGAGGGGAATGTGGCTCTGAGGAACAAGGAGCTGCTTAGGAGAGTTAAAGTTGGTTTGTCCCATTATTTTTTCTTTAGAAAGAAACCAGGAGAAACTAAATCTAGCCAAATTTTTCTGAACAATGGTGGGTATTAGTTTGTGGAAACATATTCCTGAGGAGCTCATGGGAGCATTAGTGTGTTAGTTCAGCTGCCCTAAAATATTTTTCTTCCGTGTTTTACTGCAAAATTCCTGATCAGGCAGGTCCAAAGTCTGGAATCAACAGTAATTTTTCAATAGAGTTCCATGGATTTACAGGCAGGCCCCATATGCTCATTATTTAAAATAAATGAAGGGAAGAAATAGTGAATCAAAATGTGACAGGAGCAGCGATTTTTGGAAAATCCCCCTCATTTTAAAGAGACCTTCGAGCCAACTTTGAAAGACAAAACAGGGCATGCATTGAATTTTCAGCTCAATGACATCATGTCACCCCGATTTCATCTGGTCCCCGCATGTTCTTGGTGCAGTGTAACTCGATGCAGCTCCATCCAGCTCGTGGCACGCTGTGATTTATTACAATTTAAATGATAAAGCACCCAAGAATGTTCAGGCAATTGGATTAGCCCATTGACTGAATGTGCAGACAGCTATTTTTAGGAAAGAGGTGTCAGTTTGTGCAATATTAGATGGCCTGATCTGTTTTTTACTGAGGGGGGCAGGGGAATTTCCCTTCTCACGTGGTTCTGATGTTACCTCTGTGTCCTGCTCTTTTTAAGTGGAGATCTGAATGTCACAGGATTTTATTCATCAAAGGTGAGACCAAATTCTTGACATCCTCTGCTGAGTCTTTTGAGAGAGGCTGGCAGGATAAACCGAGCCCAAATTTTGCCCGCAGTTTACAGAGACTCAGGACACGGATTTTGGTGTTCCCACAGTCTGTAGGGATGGCTCAGCAATGACAATTTACGAGGAGCAGGACTAGAACACATGCAAGTCTCTGGATGCCAAGTTCTTGATTCACACCATCCCATCCTCATAAATTATCAGGTGGATCCTCCGAGCTGGAAGCTGCTGGACCCGCAGCTCAGACAGACAGACAGACAGGAAGTGGAAAAAATCGATGCTCCTGTCTTTTGTTTGACGAATATTTTTAGGATAAGGCTCCGAGCCAAAGCAAAAATAACCCTGAAACTGGAATAATTCATGAATAACGTGGCACAACAACAAAAGGTTCGTGTTAGTGCAGTGGATTCTTTAATTCGGCCAAGAGGAGAAAGTGCTAAAATCAACACAAAGGGATCCCATTAGGAGATGAAAGGCTTGTTGCAATCCCTTTGGTTTACTCAGCTGGGTCACTTTAGGAGCACTGAGTGCTCAGGTGTGGCCTAATTCTCCTTTTCTTGTGTTCCTAAGCGGGGCAGGGGCTGAGGGCGTGTTTAGGTGGGAAGGGAATTCGAGATGTGTATTTTGAAGGAGGGCATTAACCATTCTCGCCATCCTACACCAAACTGCTCCAGTTCCTCGGGACACAAAGCAGGGAAAGGGCCCCGATGGCTGCAAAAATTTGTTCCTTTCTTGACAGCAAACTCTTCATTTCACATGAAAGCATCAGCAGCTTCTGGGAAACAGATTAAATCTAGTTCCAAACTTCCTCTTGATATGGATAAAAAATGTCTAGGAGGGCTGGCTGGACTGATCCCAGCAGGAACGAGACCTCCTGCTGCTGAGCTCTTGGTTCAGTGTTTTAACATCTGATCTCACTGTCCCTGGGTCAAAGTGATGCCTGGTGCAATTCTGACAATGACATTAGGGTCAGTTTAGGAAAGAATTCCTTGCAGTGCATGTGTGGGTTTTGACTCCACCACAGTCCAGCTCTTACGAACAAGGCAAGGCTCTGAAGGCAGTAGATAGAGAGAAAAGCCAAAATTCAGAAATAAATTCATTTAAAAATAGAAAAGAGCAGGTTGAAGTGCTCATTCTTTGAAACATCTATATTTTTGCATCCCCTCTAGTAGCAAAAATGTTTGGGTTTATGGAAGAAACATGGAGGCACCACCAATGCTGAGGATTTCAGGGATTAATCGCTTAGATATTGCTAATTGTGAGGGGAGGGGAGTCACCAGAGAGCTGTTACCTTTGTCTTCTGTTTTAGCAGCAAGCAGGGAAAAGCTGAAAGGAAAGGATATGGAAGGATATTCTGGCCCACGTGATGTAAAAATAGGGGCAGGCTGCTACCAAAATCAGACATTCCCTCATGGAATTGCCCTCCTGGTTAATTCCCCAGCTGCAGCTTCCAAACCCCTCTGGGCTGGGCTTTCCCGGGCCTCTTGGCAAGATTTACACGAAATATAAAAGCCATGAAGGTAATTCTGCAGTCAGTGGCGGAGAGGGAGCTGTGAAGTGCAGGGACCCCAGAAGAGCCAGTGCTCCCCATGGCAAACCCCGTGTTTAATCCAGGCAATTCCCTGATCCTGATGCTCCCAGCCCCACCTCACTCTCTGTTTATCTACAATGAGGCCTGGCTGGCTGTGAAGCAGAATTTAATGATAGAGGAAAATAATGTGCAGAGTGAGGGGGTTTCTAATGATCTATTTTTAAAAAATAAATAAATTAGGAAGCATGACTTCTGCAGCTTTTGAATCTTGAGGTCAAAACAACCTGAGCATCTCAAGAAGTCCTGATTAAGCCAAGATTTGCCAGTGCTATTTTTTCTGTGTGACTTTTCTTCTGACTAACGTGAGTTAACAGAGGAAAATCTTTCCTAAAAGCTGTGCAAGCTGCCAAATGCAGCACACTCAGCTCCAAACACCCAAAAACTGCTTGAAGGGTGGGAGTCAACAACTTCCAGTGCACTCAGAGCTGCTGAGGGCACAGCTTTATCCCCCCACTGCTCCATTACCTATACTGGAGGTGTCTTCTCAGGCACAGATGGAAAAGGCTGAAAAGGAAATATTTGAAAATGGTGCATTAGAGGAGTGATTGCAGCACGGTGATTTATAGCTGCAGTAATGGACTGGGGCTCAGCGAGCTGAAATCCAATTATCAGCCCTGCCATCTCAGGCAAAATGCTTAAGCCAAACTTTCTAATCAGTGCTTTTAGGTTTGGGTTGGTTTTCAGAGGTGCTCAGCGCTTCCTCATCCTACAAAAATAACATATCCCTGGGCCTTCTGCAAAGCAAACCCTCAGCATGGAAAGGCAGTCTCCCCTCCTCTGTCCAGGAGGAAAAAATAGATTAAAAAAACCCTAAAAGAACCCATTAAATCAGATTATATTTGATACTCCTGTGCTTGATAGATATTTTCAATAACTGGGTTGAAAATCAATAATCTTCCTCTATGTTATCAGGGAAATCAAAGTGAGGAGAAGAGGTTAAAAATGGCAAAAATGAGGGATGTGATTCTCTTCCTGTGTGGATCAGGAACATTTCCATACCCACCTCACAAAGGCACTCGTGAGAGTTCATTGAGGCCTCTGCAGAAAGTGGCTGGAGCTCCACAGATGAAGCTGCTGTGGAAAGGCTCCATTATTAAATAATGTGGGGCCATCACATGTGAACAAAACACACTTAGATATTTCTAAGATTTAGATTTCTTAGATATGTTTTAGAACAATGTGCTGTTTTCCAGCAGCCTCATCCATTCCAACCTGCAGAGGATCAAACATTTTCCAGAATATTTTGTCTTTTTATTTCTGAGATGGCAGCATTGTTATTTCTTTTTGGGATATTGAAACAAAAAAAATGGGATTTTGTTTTTTAAAAAAAAAAATAAGAAGGGAAAGTTTCACACAGCATGTGCCAAAGGAACAAACTTCTCCCTCGACATCTGTCCCTGAACAATAGAGGAGACCTTGGGTTTCATATCTCAGCTGAAGAGATAAATGTGGAAACACCTCCCCCACTGTCCCACTGCAGAGCTGTGGCTGGCCTGGGACAGATCCCCCAGGACAAGGAGCTGCTGCAAGCTTTGCCTTTTCCACTGGAGAATTCACACCTGCACGGATCCTCCACACAACAGACAGAGGCTGCGCTGGGCTGGAATCTGGGGAGAATTCCTCCTAAAATATCCCAGAATAGAGGTGGATCCTCCACACAACAGACAGAGCTGAGCTTTGGTGGGCTGGAATCTGGGGAGAATTCCTCCTAAAATATCCCAGAATAGAGGCTGGGGGAACAGGGGCAATTTTATTTGCCTTGGCAGTGCCAGTTCGTGTGCCATGGCTGTAGGGAAAGGAGCATTTGGCTGCCTGAGGAATATGGGGACCTCAGCTCCTTGTTGAATACTTCTAGCCATTGAACCAAAATGTTGTGTTTCTTCTGGGTTTGGATCACTATTTTTAAGTTGTTTGTTCATATATTCCAAAAGGAATTGGATGCTGATGTAAAGACACCAAGAAGACATTCAAAACCAGGGCTTCCCTCCTGCTACAATTTTGC
Organism: Passer montanus; assembly: GCF_014805655.1. NCBI lineage: Eukaryota > Metazoa > Chordata > Aves > Passeriformes > Passeridae > Passer > Passer montanus. The sequence goes on from NW_024369596.1 coordinate 2,905,571, forward strand.
TGCAGCATCTTCCAAAATCCACATTTTGCCCCAAAACTACAAACAGAAGGTCAGGCCATGTGAAAAAGAGCAAAGGGGGATGAAGGAGAACAGGAATTACACCAAAGCTGTGCTGTTATTTCTGAATTATCCATCAAACAGCGGAGAGAAAAATCCAGATTTCAGGATTTTTTTCCCTATTTGGGCCTTCAACACACAGACACTGGTGGAGTGAAAACACAATTCAATGGAAAGGCAAATTTTGTGTGTGAGGTGTTCCACGAGCCCACCAACCCTCTTCCCAAGCTGGCATCCAAACCCCAGCAAGAAGCCAGCCCCAACCACTCCATGCAGGGAAGGAGATGCTCTGCAAGCCCTGGTGGGAAGGGGAGAAAGCAAAAGAGACAAACACACTTCGAGTAACTGATTCACAGAGGTGCCATTTACTGGATTCCTTGTGGAAAACCAAGTTCTTTGCATGTTCAGACATGATACAAGCACAGCAAAGCAAAACCAAAGTCCACTGATTAATTCGTGATCCTTTCCACACCTCGTGGCCTGTTCTGGAGGAGCTGGAATCCAGGTGAGTGTGACTTTATCCACAAATGAGTTCGTGCACCGAGAGGACTCTTCTCAATCCTCAGCATTTCTGATGCTTCACAGCATTTCTTGCATAATTCATTCCTAAAAGTGAAGCGACCAGCAGGGCAGTCAAGTGAGAAGGGTGCAGTGGCCTGGGAGCAGCAGGCACAGCTTCCAGGGGAAGTTCAGCTTCTTGGAGCAGCCAGAGGGAGCAGTCTGGAGATTCTGCCAGGAGCTGAGCTTCTCCTCCTTGCCCTTCTGTCCACCTTGCAGAGGGAGGCAGGAGCACAGAGCACCAGGGCTGGGTCAGTGTTGGTGTCTGGCAGGAGCAGCCATGGAATAAACTCAATTTATTCAGCAGCAAGGAACAAACTCAGCCAGAGCTCATCCACTCCTTGTCCCTCAGATCCTTCAGCTGCTGGTGGGGACACCCCTGGCTGGAAGGGTGGTGTGAGAGGCACACTCTGCACAGCAGAGCCCCTGCTCATCCTTCCATCCCTCCCTCCCTCTCTCCCACCCCCAAAAAACCAGGCATTTCTATCAGATTCACCACCAGCCCACTGCTGAGACACTGCTGTAGGTGGAGCTCTGCGAGTCGAGGCAGCAAATAAATGATTCTGGAAGTGTCAGACATTTCAGCCCAGGAGATTAGAGATTCATTGACTGCAGTGTGGGAAGAGCTGTTAAATAAAAACAATTGCAAGCAGGCTCACCAAGGAAAGCAGAGATTCCTCTTTCATCTTGGAAATTATACATATATTTTTTAAAATTGGTTGGAATGCCCTCGTATATTCAAATACAGTGCCAGAGCATTGGGTGAAGGACAGAAAGACAGAAGAGAAAAAAGGCATGACTTGCTCACAGCAGTACCATGGATTTCATTGTTACATGTGGGGGCACACCAGAGGGCCTCCTGGCATGTCACAAGCTCATTCCCAACCAGGAAGGTTCCAGAGAGGAAGAATTTGTGCTTAAAGAACAGCAGCCCTGTGCACCAGGAGACAGAAATGTCGTGATGTGCTTTGCTGCCTTGGCCAAAGCCCTTTGGGAGCCTCTCCCCCTCCTATTCTGTCCTTTTACCTTCTACAATTGAGTCTCCACCTCATTTTGGGCAGGGAAAAATCTGTTTCCGTGTTCTAGGGACAGTTTCAGGGGAGCCTGGAGGTTCTTCCCCTCCATGCATAAAAATAATCCCAAACTGTCAGATCTTACCCCACTGCAGGACTTGTGTGAGTATCCATGGAGTGAAAAACACCAAAAGTGTAACACAGGAGGAAAGTTCAGTCTGGGCCCAGGGTAAAAACCAGAATTATTGCTGAATCCAAGACTGATGCACGTCCCCTTCCGTTAATTAAAGCAGGAGATTTTTAACTGGCTGGCAAAGTTGAATTTTCAGCCATTTCTTTGTTTGGCAGAGGGAGAAGGAATCCCAAATATATCAAACACAGAGGCAGTGAATGGGAGCTTGCAAACGCCTCTCGTGAACTTGGGGATGCATTCAGATCAAAGCAGCATAATGAGATATTCTGAATAATACAGAGAGATATTCTGAGCAATATTTGATGCACCTAATTACTGAGAACGTGCCTCCCTGAGCTTTCCAGGAGCAGGATCAATGCCCTGCAGGTCCTTGCCCATGGATAGGATCTGTGGATTGCCAACCTGGAATGAGCTCAGGAGCACCAGCAGCCACTAATTCCAGGTAAAAAACCTCATTAATCCAAAGGAAAAATATATTTGCATGGCATGAGAGCTGTAGCCATCCTACTGAAGACCTAAACCAACTCCACAGATGATGATGGAGCTCTTCCCAGTTCGGTTTTGGCCTTGGAATGAGAGCCCAGGTTAAACCAGAGATCCCAAACCTCCTCTGGACTTGGCCACACATTTCTCAATGCCCAAAAAAAAGCTGAAACGAGCCAATCCAGGACCCCAATTAACTCTATAAATAAAGAACTTGGGCTCCAGCACTCATCCAGCAGCTCCAAATGCCAGCCCCATCCCAATCAACCCAAGAGAGGCTCCTGGCTGAAAATGTCATCTTTTAAATGGATCCCTCGTAACAGATCTGGCTTTTCCTCTGCTATTGACTAATATCGAAAATTCCAGCTATGCATATTCATTTCCTCTAAATACCTGATCCCCTTCCATGGAAAATATTATCTTGAGGAAGAGCCCAATTAAATTGTGCAACTCTTTGCAACCTTTGGTGTTACAGGATCAGGTGGGGAAGCAGCAGCAATGCTGGAAAACACAGGAGCTTCGGGAAACCCCACGCGTTATTAGGTTTGATGAGATCCATTTTCTTGATGGCTTCTGAAAGATCTTTGTGCTAATTAGCTAAGAATACCACTGAATTATTTAATTATCTCTACTTTTGTGCCATAAAATATGTTGTCATATCACACTCTGTCTTGCTGTTGCTCTTCATACTTAATGATGCCTTTAGAGTTCCTGATTTCCTTTGTTCTCCCTCTGCAAGTGGTTTTTGGTGGTGCTGGGGAAGGAGGGGAGAGCGCAGAGGGGAGGCCAAGGGAAAAAAATCTCAGGTTTTAAAGAAATTTTGACGTGTGGGAAAATCTTTACACATGCCCAGCTCCAGTTCCCTGTGCCATACACAAAGCGTGTCTCAAAGCTATATATTTATTGCTAATCCAACCAGGAATTCTTTCCAGAAGGGAAAAAAAAAAACAACCAAGGATATAACACCATTTGGAAAAAAAAAATTAAAAATTAAAAATCGGCAAGGAATGCATTTTTTTTTTACCAAGGAAGAGGTAAATTATGATAATTACTCTGACTGGTAGGGTCCTTAAGCATTACTAATTAGCATTTATTGCCTGGATTATTGAAACAATGTGTGTGTTCCCAAGAGTGAGGAAGAACTGGGATGCTCTTTCCTTGGGAGCCCTGGGAAAAAGGCAGGGCAGCAGGAATGCGGCACAGTTGGCACCGAGGCTCCTCTCCCCGAGCTCCAGCCTCGTGCAGAACTGGAATTGTACCTTTGGGAAACCCACGCCTTGAACTCCTCAACCCTGCCTGCCTTCCCCCCTCCTCGCGCTCGCGGAGAAGGGAACAAAATTTAGGGTGGAAAAGGGAGAAAAAATAAAAATCAGAATGGTTTGGCATGGTTGGAGGTGCAGATGAACGTGGAGTTCATTGCAGTGTCTCCTGTTATTCCAGGGATTATGCACAAACCTCCTAAGAAAAAGGATTTCATTGCTCTAAAGCACTGAGGTACGACCAAGCACTTCCTTACACGGGAATTAAAGGGTTAACAAATCCAGCAAAAAATAGGAATATTACAGTATTTCCAACTGGCATTTTGACTGACTTTGCAATCAGATTTCGGCATAAACTGCGTTTTAATATCGAGCATTTATAATGTGATTTAGGTTAGGAATTAGAAATCGATCAGGAATTAATCAATCATCTAATCAGCACTGGCCACTACACAGCATCTCAACTGCAATTTGCTATCTGGCCCAATAAATCCTTAAGTACCTTGGAACTGATTCAGAGAAGAAAGGCAGTAAAAGTATTCTCCTTTTTTTTTTTTTTTTTTTTTTTTTTTTTCTTTTTTTTTTTGGTAGCTGCAGCTCCGTGCAACTTTAGGTCCTGCTAAACCCCTGGAAATAAAAGAGCAACAATGGAAAACTGCAGAATGCCTCGGACCTTTTATTTTTACCTTTTCCTGCCACCAAACCCTGTGCCTTTCAACTTGGGAGAGCAAGTTCCAACTCAGCCACAACGAGGTCAAAGTCACCGAGCTCAAAGCTCCAGTTGCTGCTCAGACAAAACTCCCAGACACCAGAGTTTTGTAAAAGTTACAATATATATATATCTTTTAAAATAACTATATTTTAAAAAATCCCACGCTTCATTTGCTTATCTTTCTCCTTCGTAATTATTTGCATCACATATTGCACAGAATATTTAGCAATGCTTTGTATTAAATATAGTGGCAGCATATTAGATATACTTCTATTGAAACTTGTTCCAGCCTGGTGGTTTTTATTTTAGGGCTGAAAAAGATCTTCAATCCTTATTAAGCTTTACTTATTCTATTTATTGATTAAATTAATGCCTAATATTTATTTTCCTTGTAAGAGGAAAAAAAAAAGTATTTTCGTCCACAGGTTTGTTTTGGGTTTTTGTTTTGTTTTTTTTTCTAGTGAGAACATAAAATCATGGAAATTGTTATTAGAAAAACTCTGTAACGCTAAAAAAAGGAGCAAAAGGAATAAGACAAAAAACAAACCCCCAGCGCAACATCCCTCCTTTTGTGTGCAGAAGGTGAAAATCGCTGCGGGAACCGCTCCGGACGAGCCGGGTGCGCTGGGAAGGGAACGATTCCCCCGCGCTGCCATCCCGACATCTCTGCAGCCGCGGGGCTCAGAATCGCCCGGGAGCTGCAGGAACCGCCTGGAATTCCGCAGCGCGGAGGCACCGCAGGGAAAGGGAAGGAAAAGGGCTGTGGGGGACTCTTCTCTTCCAGCCGCTATTCCCTGCTCTCCTCCTCGCCTTTCCCCGCGGAAAACCACCCTCGGGGTTATTTCTTATTTCCTTTCTTATTTCTTATTTCCATCCCCTCCGCTCATTTTTTTTTGGGGGGGCTGCGCGCTCTCTCTGCCGCTTCAAGCCCCATGCCGGGAATTGATGTTTGGGCTGCGCGGAGGCTGCGCGGGGCTCCGCGCCCCTCTCCCCAAAGCCATCCCTCCCCGCCCATTGTTTTGCCGCAGCCCCGCGCAACCCCCGCCCCGCAGCGCGGACACAATAGCGACCCCCGGGGAGGGGACAGCGGGGACATCGCGGGGGCTCCCGAGGCGGGGACCCCCCCCCGGCAGCGCAGGATGCGCGGCGGAGCCAGCGCAGCCTCGCAGACAAAGCGCTCGCCCCGTTCCCCTTCTTAAAAGGGGGGAAAGCGCCCCCAAAAAAGCGGCTTTTTTTTTTTTTTTTTTTTTTTTTTTTTTTTTTTTTTTTTTTTTTTGCGGGTGTGGTAATGGCTGGACAAAGGTGCGGGGCTGCGGCGCTCCGGATTCCGAGCAGGTAACAGAAAATAAATGCGGCTGGCTTCGGAATGAAATTTGGAATAATGTAGAAATTCAGGAGGACAAGGCTTTCTCGGCTTTTTTTTTTTTTTTTCCCCTCGCGGAGGTAAAACGCTCAGTGAAATTACAGTGGCAAGAAAAAGCAGCTAAAATTAATTAAAAAAAAAATCAAACAAGCAACCTTTTCCAGTTCAATAACTGTTAAACAACAGGAACCAGCAAACATATCCTAAAGCTCTTAAATACCAAAATGTTACACCGTCAATTAATTTTTGGTGCATCGTTTTAAGTTCAAGCATTTGCATTCAAATATCAAACAGTAATTCGGTGCCATAACAAGGTACAGTAACTTCATTATAAATTGCCTTGCAGAACAGAGATAAGAAATACAGTTGCAACCATAACCAATTTTACAGCAACATAAAAAAATCTAATAAAGAAAAACAGCAGCAGCAGGAAACATTTTGAACATTTCTGATTCATCATTTACATATCATATAGCCCGGAAAAGCAGCAAAGCTGGAAGTTCTAGAAAAAGGACTCAAAGAAAACTTCAGCATTTTACTTTCCAACCATTAACACATGCAATCATTTTATTCTGCACTTTATTTTCCCAACCTACAAAATCCAACCCATCTCCTGGCTTTTCATTTTTTATTTATTTTTCTCTCTCCTTTTTTTTTTTTTTTTTTTTAATATTTTAACCCTTTTTTTTTTTCTTTTGGTGTGTCCATAGAGCACATTTCCAAGATTAATCGTTCGGTTTTAAACTTGGAAGCATGAGGCATGCTGGGATTTCAGCTGAGGTCAAGCACCAATGTACCGAGCTGTTACTGTTACGCTCTCAGGGTACTCTGTGTTGCTCTCAACAAGGGGGGGAAGGCAAAAAAAAAATCAAAAAAAATCAAAATTTTAACCCTTTTTTTTTTTCTTTTGGTGTGTCCATAGAGCACATTTCCAAGATTAATCGTTCGGTTTTAAACTTGGAAGCATGAGGCATGCTGGGATTTCAGCTGAGGTCAAGCACCAATGTACCGAGCTGTTACTGTTACGCTCTCAGGGTACTCTGTGTTGCTCTCAACAAGGGGGGGAAGGCAAAAAAAATTTAAAAAAAATCAAAATCGAGACGCTCTATGCAGTAGCCTGCTGCAAAAAAATCTCCCTGTTTTACCACAGGCGTGATGTTAATATTCCTCCATATTGAAACGTCTGTATTTATGGTTTTATTCGCCTGTATTAATTAATGCGGCTGGGGATGGCCACGCACACCTCAAGAACTGTATTTACATCCATATCGTGTATATCTTATCTACACACGCATATATAATAATCACCCTGTGTGTACACACATACACCCCCATATCTGGATCAGCTGGAAAATTATCTCGTGAATATATATACACACACATTAAAAAAAAGAAAAAAAAATTAGAAAAAAAAATCTCAGCGGTATGAACGCCGATTTTAATTTGATTTTTATACAGAAAATGGCCATAACCACCGCCCTACATCAGCCGATGGAGCCTAAGGAGGAGAAATAGACTTATTTTTTCCTTAAAAGATCTTTAAACACTATTGTATGTGTGTGTATACGGCTCTAAATATACACACCCGCGCTCACACGTATACACATAGAGAGAGGATATATTTCTGAAATAAAATAAAGATGTCAAAGCACAACTCACAGCTCCCAAGAGCCTAACCCGTGGATTTAAAAGCTAAACATCACAAGTTAGGGTCTCAGGGATTGAGAGGGGCGCAACAAACTAGTCCTTGCAAAAAAAAAAAAATTAAAAAATAAAAATACCAAAATCAACGGGGATCAAAAAATAATAATCATAAAAAAAGAGATCAAAAGGAGAAAGAGGAAAAGAATAGCAGGCAAGTTCAATTCATGGCTCAAGATTACAAAACAGGACACACAGGTGGAAGGAAAGAGCTTCTCTAAGGACCCTCTGTTGAGAGAATACATTCCATTTTTAATCGTTTATACAAAAAAAAATAATAATAATGACATGGCGCGGCAGGTTCCTTACAGCTCCCAACAAGGTCGCTTGCGACAAATACACGAAAAGTCTCCGCATTTAAATAACGAAGAGGAAGTTTGGGGCAGTGACGGAATTATTTTCATTGTTTCAACGAGAAGGAATGCAGAAATAAGAGCAGGAATCTGCAGGCTCGCTCCCGGCCCCTGGCACAAAGCGTGCAGCAGCAGCAAGGCGCTGCCTCCCCGCCCCCTCCGCCAGCCCCGGGGATGGAGAAAAACCCCGAGTCGCCACAAAACCAGGTAGAAACTCACCATTTGGAAGCGGGGGAGGCTCCGGTCGGCGGCGCTGGGAAGGGCCGGGGGGGCCGGGGCAGTGCCCGCAGCAGGCTGGGTGCCCGGCGGGGTTTGACACCCGAGCGGCTGCGAGCGTGCGGTGTGTGCGCAGCCGGGGGAGGAGGCGGCCGAGGGAGGGCGGGTGTGTGCAGCTGGGCAAGCCGCTTGCATTTTTAAAACATCTTTTTTTTTTCTCTCTCTCTCTCTTTTTTTTTTTTTTTTTTTGCGGGCAGCAGCGCCGCAGCCCCGGCCGCCCTCCCCTGCCAGCCGCCGGCCGGGGCTTCAAAGGAAAACCTGGAGAAAAAGCGGCTCGCCCGGGAGAGGAGGGTGCGAGCCCCGCACACACAGCACACGGCACACACACACACACACAAAGGGACTCCATCCTGCACCGACTCCTCTCTCCGAGCACCTTGTGCACCCCCAGCCAATGGAAATTTACGCCGGCCATAACCCAGAGCAGGATTTCGTCCCCAGCCTGCCACCTCCTTCCCTCCGCTCTTCTCCCCCTTCCCTCCCTCCCTCCCTTTCCTCCCTCTTTCCCCCCC